>NC_088208.1:11355346-12555346 GCF_037126465.1 Ornithodoros turicata
CGAGAGCCATGCAAGCCGCTGTCCGATGCTGGCAATGCGTGCTTCAAGGTTAGCAGGAGCCTCATCTAAAAGAAAAGAAAAACTTCAGTGGCGCGTTAGTGGTAAATGCGAGAGAAATGCGTTAGCGGTATGCCCATACTTGACTTGCGGGTATCCACTGTCTGTCTTTACTAAATTTCTGATTGTGCACTTCCGGTCGAAACTCGACTTCCGGTTTTCCACGTTTTGTCTGTGCCTGACCTCCGGTTGCCCGCTTCCGTGCTTTACCCAACTCTAGCGAGTCTATAGCTTCAGTTTTCCTTTAATTACCCTTTCACTACTGGAGATAACAGCAGGTTACCTAAAGTAATCTTCAGTATCATATTTCTGTTGAACTACGTTGATTTGCTTTAATTACTCTCAATTTAATTGATGTTAATTAGATGTAGTTACGTCCTGATGATATCAATGCACATTTGACGGAATGACTTTTTTGCACGAAATGTTCATGTTACAGTGCTCTAGAAGGATATAGTGGCAAATGCGGCGCTCCCCCTCTGAAGATTTTCGAGTGGATGCCGCGGCGCGGCGCTCGTGTAGCTACCCCGAGCGCGTCCCAGCAGAGTTCTGTGTGAACTGTACGCGTTGTCAGTGTCATGTGCTTTTCACAACGCCTTTTCACCTGTCGCAGACGTTTTCAGGTGAGACAGAAGTCCCAAGCTCGTCGGGAGCGGGCCGGCAGGAGGCAAAAGAGCGCATTCTGCGGCCCATCCGCTGACCTCAAGGTATAATAGTGACTGCATCACAAACAAACCACTAGTGGAAACTGAAACGGGCCTTTAAAACCAGGCCCCTTTTCTCGGTTTGAGATTCTTAGACGTATCCCCTTATTGCCATACAGAGGTTCAATTACAGTATTATATTCTAGAAGGTTCCACAGATTCTGTAGGCCTATAATGGTCACGTAATGAAGCCCATATGGGTGCTGCCATCTTTCCTGAACATTGTAATTATAAAACCTTGTCCTGCTCAAAGACTAAAGCGAACTGTGAAGAAAAGGATTCTATGCAAGACTACTGGGAGCCAAAAGTGAACACATTTATTGTAACTGAGCACTTGGAAAGAAATTAACATGAACACAAGAAAAGGATACAAGTGGAAATATCAAAGACATAAAAATACAATTAAAAGTACATATATACAAAGGAAGCCTAAAGCTCATGTTAAGCGACTGAGCTTGAGATGTTTTGCTGTGTCACGTTTTTGCGTTCGCGCCCTATTCAGTGACTTTACAAAGAAATGCATTCTGGTGCTAACATAGAATGACACCATTGCGGCAGATAGGTTTTTAGCATGGTCAGGACAGCCTATTGTGTCATGTTGCCCATGTTTCATATGTGCAATAACATCCGTTGACGTATGACTATGTCACGTAACGTCATATGACGTTACGTGACATAGTCAACACAGCATCGAATCGACATTATAATTAAGTGGGTCGACATATAGTGTAAGGACGACGATGAGGCAATGCTGATTTTGAGTTGGTGATATCCAAGGCGAACAGAAAGTCCAACACATCGCTGGTCTGTTTGTGGAGATTCTCAGACAAAAGGACGCAACCACACTCAAGGCTTGACTGATGAAGTGAGTGATGAAAATCCGTTCGATAGATCGTCCGCAAAAAAATCGTGAAGGAACTCCATTTTTTTCTTTATTTTGTTCATTGCGCATCCTCGGAGGCCCGTCTTTCCTTCACCCCCAGTGTGAGAGGGGGAAAGAGCACACTGACGCCTCTTGCGTCCTGGAAAAAGGTTAACAGAAAATGCAGCCCAAGGTAAGGGCAGTTCCGATAGCGTCGCCCGATATATATATGTTTTTGTTTTGTTTCCGCAAGTTAAAGGAGCATGGAAATGATCGGAATAAAATATGGCGGGAGAAGTAGAAATTATGATTCTGAGCCCTGTGATACATATTCGCACAAAAAGTTTGAGCGTAGCGCGCAATCCTGGAGCGCGAGGGAGCTTTGAATCTCGCGGCAGAAATGCCCCCTCACTCGGCTGTCAGCCGCTGACGTCATGTGACCGCGGCGTCTTTTTCTTAATTTTTTGGCGATTTCTCCGGCGCGCGCTGGCAAGCCGACCGGGAAGCGTTGTTGCTCATCGGACGCCGTGCGAAGGACAAGTGATGAATTGAACACTCTTTAGGCGACACGTCTGCTCTTCTCGACGAAACGTTTTATGGAGTTGGAGGCTAAGTTCCTCGAGCTTCGATTTCGCCACACGAATGTACCGGAGGCTGGTAAGTGATGCTGCTAAGTGTGAACGAACATTCGGATTGAAATATAGTGCTTCTTCTTGTTTACAAATGCATAGTCATGAAGACGCGGCGCAGTGACCAGTGTTTTCACTTGAAGATGTTGCCGACCATCATGACTTCTCCGTGTTGTGGTCAACACTATGGGCTCTGAACCGCATGGACACTGGCATCTCTGAGGCGAAAGAGCGGACCGATGAACGCATAGCTGTGTAACATTGCGCTTACCATATCTTAGTGATACCAGGAGCGTAACGTCTCCACAAACACTACAACATGAATAATGAATACCAAAATAAAGTTAGTAAAGTTCATCTGCTAGCGATCTGTGGGAAACCCCAAAATACATGGTCAAATAATCATTTTCTTTTTTGGATGGTCATACGCACTACAACACTGGCACATGGAATAAATCTCCAACTGACAGGAACGTGTTTAGTCGTATCACATATATATATGCTGCACACACAGGCACAATACTGTTCACTAATGAACGACACCTCAGCACAATCGGAACAGAAATCACAACCGCGTACGATCCACCTCAACCCGGGCCGTCACTGCAACACAGAGGCCTGGCTACACCTTTTACACTGCCCGCAGTCTTGTTTTATGCAAAACTTACGAGACAAATCATGTAAGAACGCAAGTGAATGTCAAACGCAAATAAATAGCAACAGCGTCTCAGTCGGTAAGTTGCCACGATTCCTGAGCTAGCAGACGATTCTGGCGGGGAGCGGACGCTTCCGGCAGCCAATGAAGTGCTCGGACGCCTGACGTCACCACACGCCAGACTTGGCTTGGGGGAGACCACGGTGGGGGAGACTGTCGCCGCGGAGCGCATTCTTCCAAACTAATTTTCTCAGGAAATTCGCGCTTTTCGAAGGAAATATTTTCCGTAACAGTTTATGAAGGTAGTATGTTCATATCAAGCGGTGAAAAAATATATGTTCCAAATGATTTCCATGCTCCTTTAAAGCTCTTCTTCGAAGCATGAGGCGGCACTGTGGCGGCATCTTCGACACATGAGGCCCCTTCACCATCTCACATTGGGGGTGAAGGAAAGACGCCTGTCGGAAGACGCGCAATGAAGAAAAAAAGAAAGAAAATGGTGTTCCTTCACGAATTTTTTGCGGGCGATCTACCGAACGGATTTTTGTTCTGAAAACGGCTACGAGATCAGGTCACTGAAAGGAACAGATGTTCCTATTGGGACAACTTCGTGGCTTTGATAATTAAAAAGTTAATTAACGATTTTTAGGTAATTAGTGATTTGACGGTTGAGCAACATATGGCCAAGAACGTCGGCCGGCCCAGAGATGATAGAAGTGAAAACAGCATGTCTATAGCCCTTATAGTTTTTTGATGAAAAATCTGTATCGCCTAAAAAAGATACCCTGTATAATCACCTTTTTTCGCAAACTCATCGCTAGCCTAATCGCACGTCGCTCCGCGTGACCCTCCCTTTCGTCCCACATGATCAATTCATGCATATATCTTTGTGTTACATCGTTGCAGTCAACATCCTCTTTAATCACTGTCCGCCAAACTCTTCGCTAACCTTTTCTTTTTTTTTTTGTTTCATTTGCAAAAGAGAGCGCTCCTCACACAAGCAACATACTTCTACTCAGTCCTGATCGTAAAAGCTATGACTGATATTCACCAATCTCAGGCACATCTGTAGCTGTTGCGTTTCATTGCGTGTGAAAGTAACTCCATAGCGTGTTGGAAGACCAGTCTTGTCCCAAAGTAGTAATGCGAGCAGTGATGCATTAGGGGGACACGTATGTGCATAAACATATTCTTCAGCTCAACTTCTTTGCTACTGTTTCCTTGTCGAAGCGAAGATGATGACTTCGTTAACTCGAAAGTTACGATGAGAAGAAACAATATGTGACACAGAAGACAAAATAGAAAACACAGCCTATCCATTTCGCTCCTTTATGAAGAAGTGAAAAAGACTTAGCATTGAGGATGAATTTATTTCTTATTGATGATATATTTTTTGTCTTATTCACAAAGAAGTCGATTTTTCAAAAAGTCCAGTGTAAATAAAGTTATATACTTGGCAGTTGAATGGAATCCATGCTTTATGGCAGCGTCAATAAAACACACTCTTTGTAGCAAGTTGCATGGCATTGAAACGAGTCGAATAGTCAAATGGCTCACTCATTTGCCATGACCATTCGGTTAGTGAAATGAAGGATGAACTTGTTAAAAACGAATCGTCTGTATGAGCACGGAATACATTTCCTTTGCAGTTTCCCAAATGACTTGATTTGGAGGAATATTCGGTAGAGTTCGAAAGAGCACAGTGTTCGTCACAATTTGAAAAGCTTCCACTAACTGTGTTCCCTTGACTGTTGTTAACCACAGTTTGATAGCTGCTTCAAAGATGTACGTTTTTGATTACATGGCAGATGTAGTTGAAATATGTGGGACCTCCTATTCCATTTACCGCATTCATTTTCTCAATTTTCCGATTGGTCTGTTTCGTCGTCTGTGGACCATGAATCGCCAGGCTGGGTTTTAACATCGGACGATGCTGTCTGGTCATTTTTTTTTTGAACTGAGGTAATTTTCTGCTATCCACTCCTTGTCCGCATTTCCACTGAATCTAGCTGAATACTGGAGCTGTCCATTTCTAACTGGTCTTTTTTATAATGTCCTCTACTTTCGGAACTTCTCTCACTCTTACCATTTCACTCTCGTAGAAACTGCCAACGATATCTTCATTGGCAAGGTCACGCAGTAGGTATGTATTAGGGTAACCTATTTTGATTGCTCTCACTGCAAAAATCTCTTTCGTAAATGACTGTAGATATCTCTTTGTTAACTGGTGTACATATTTGGCAATCCTAACAAGATCTCCAACATTGTAACGTGGTTCAGTTGGAGTGTGGTAAAGCCTTTCTCGGAAAATGTGCTTGTTTTCTTTGGTTACATCCACAGGTCTCGCAGATGGACTCCTGTGCACTCGATTGTTGTACGCCTTGATCACTTGAGGTAGAATCTTCACGTAACGTTTATGGCTCTGATAAGTAAAGATATGATAAAGTGAAGAGACAATCGTCCTTTGGGATCTCTCGCAAATGACACATTAATATAGTGAATCAGAGTGATAGAAATGTAAGCCTTTTCTTTTCAAGAGCTCTTGCACTACCTTGTTCGTAAATTCTGTTCCTCGATCACTATGTATCAGACGTGGAGTACTGACCCTCTTAAACTTTAAATGCTCAAATAATCTCGGAACATTTTTTATTGCGCACGGGAAACACAGCGAGGAGACAGGAAAAATCATCTATACAGAAGAACAAATAGCGAAAACCATCATTTTGACCTTTTAGACTTTGCATGTCCTTGAGGTCGACTTCGAATATTTCCTGCTTTCCGAGTGCAATTCTTTTCCGAAACGTCCTGGGTCGCTTGTACTCCTTATGCAAGCTGTAAACATCACTTGTCTCCAAATATTTAGCAAACTTGCCCTTCTTTTTCCCGATGGCTTGAGGGAGTCTCTGCACTCCACCAAAACTGCCGACATGTTGCGGGTGGTAATATGGAGCCATTAGTGCTTTCTTCTGCTGCGAACTCGAAGACCGTCAAGGGATAGAGAGGCATTTATTGTAGCTGACCTGCCTCCTGTCATCCAGGAGGGTTGCCTGTTGTGAAGTTCATACTTCAACAATTCGACAATGGACGAGTGTGGCACTACTTTCGAGTGACATATTACTCTTCCGTACTCGTCATGAGCTAGAACAGTTGTTGTCTGCTTGAATATTGCTAAGACCTTTTGATGATATCTTGGAGGGAAGTGTGACAATATGTTTTCATCTTGAAAATAGTCTTTCTGTTGCTCCTGCATGGGGTTCAATATCGGCTCCATGTTAGGTTTTGGCGGGCATGCTTTGCAGCACGTGTGATTGCTGGCGAGGCACGTTTAGGTGTGCTTGCTTCACTTGTGGGAGGCGATGCTCGAGTGCTCGATGATAGGCTTTTGCTGTTATTCTGCGTTAGCCGCTGAGTTTCGTAGTGGTGTGCGGTTACATTGTGATTAGGCTTGAGCGCTCGTCTTAAGCCTTTTATCTGCACTTTCGCACGTTTAGACTTGTTTAGCGGTGTCTTTCTCGTTGCCATTTTTGCTGCCACTAATACCTTGTCATTTTTTTCTGTCTTTCATACATACCACAATGAGGGAGATGTGGCGGCATCTGGAGTGATGCTTTGCAACTAGCTCCTGTCGTCAATATCTGCAAACATCATGCCCAACAATGCCCAGCTACCCATACTGGAGTGATTTCTTCAAGGTGGCATTGTTGATTTTTAAATAAATTATTTCTGTCTGTCTGCTCCCAGTAAACCATATATATCCCAGGTACATCCTGGCGATATCGCAAATTGGATGTTAGGATATCCATGAGAGCTTCGCAGAGAGCCCGTTTACGTAGAAAGTACATCCATGCGACTGCCAGATTCCTATTGTTTTCACATCCCAGAACCGTCGCATAGACATCTATTTTGGATATTTGGATGTTCAGGGGATATTTTAAAATTTATGCTATTTTTGCGTTGAATCAATTTGAAATTGATAGTTGATTGATTGACTGCTGTAGCAAATAAATGCTGCACACAGTAATTAAACAAAAAGGCTTCTACTTTTGGCAGCACACCCCACTTATTGTGGAGGGGTGCACAGCGACCTTTCGGCCATAATCCAAGACCAATGCAGACCACAGGGTAATAAATGTGCTCCCGCCTTTCACCATATCAGACGCAGGCTCCCTTTTTGGCCCTCCACCGCGTACGCGGATTTCAAGAGATACCAGAGCGAGCATATACTGAAATACAAATTGTTGGAGTACGTTCGTCAAGTGTAGCGTGGCGTATCACATTTGCAACGGTGACAACGTCCTTACAGTTAATTTGTGAGTCTGCAAACCATGTCAGCTTATACCTGCGAACGTTCCTGATACGCTATCCTAGCAGCTATCGTGTTTTTAACTCAAGCTACCGCCTATAGTGTGATTACTTGATAAATAACTTAGTAAACCCCAAAATTTTCCCCGTTTGCTTACGTCATGCCACTAACGGTCACGTGTCGTAGATGTCTCCGAAAAATAACGCGCGATTGCTCTCTTCTTTTTACATCTACCAGATGTCCCAGGGATATACAAAGTAAGACACTTTTCGAAGTCACATTGTGGACGTACAGGTAACATCGCATAGACGTGGTGGATATGTGCGACGTGTGCGACCTTTGTGGGACGTACCTAGGATATTTCTGGTTTACTGGGCTGTCTTTCTATTTAGTTTTTTCTTCTCTAACCTGGGTTTTGCACAGAAAGTTCACGATAAGTTTTCCATTGACTCCGATTATGCACTATTTCAAAATGAACAAAATACAGTGTGATTTACAGGACTTGACTCCCCTCTTCGTATACGCTTCTATTTTAAAATGAGTAATTTTAGAGTAAAATGTGCAAGACTTGGACTGAATTATTACTACTCGTGCATACGCCACTTAGTATAACTGCACCTGATGGACTTGCGAGAGTGGTCTACGCTTCCCGACCAACTCAACATGACCGAATACCCCTCGCTAGAAGAGCTTGTCATGGTGCTGCTTTTAGGGCAATAATACGAAACACTCTTTCCGCACCGGTCTCATTTCGTCCCATTTATTCTGGCCTGTTTTCAAGGTGCAACGATGCGAGCTTTCAACAGTCTTATCAAGACTTAACAATCACTTTTATCTTCTCGCATACATCCGAAAATGGGATATATTTCACGGCGAGCCGCAGAACGAATTTCAGCAACTCTGTAATCGCCGAACGCTGCATAAGAACGGGATCAGAACGGCCGGAAGCTGCGAAATATGGAAACAAGAAAGAGGAGTGATTAGGTAATTGTGACTTTGGTGACGTCTCGCCTTTGACAAGCGTTAGGATCATTCAGGTCAGAAGAAGACCTATCCCAAGCAGCACAATGTACCGAGAGTCGAGTGCAATAGGGGTGGACCGTATGTGTCTTATCAATGTTCTTTAGTTTCAGGAGTCTGTTCAAGGCCTTCCACCCACCCGTTAACCCCTATTGCACTCGACTTTCAGTACATTGTGCTGCTTGGGTATGCTCACCCCATTGTTGAAGAACCCTGATAGGCAAACACACACACGCGCGCGACATGGTTCTTCCTGTGCCTGTCGTACTCACTATAGTGCCGAATCTCAGGCTTTTTCAATTATGAAATTCATCCACCAGCTTGCCTGCACCACTATCAGGGCGCTCTACCCCACTGGCGTAGAGTGCCCCCCGCGTGGAAATTGGAATCAAGAATTGCAATTTAAATATTCTTTCGATTATTTTTGCGCGTTTATTTAGAAGCCTAAATTCTGATAGATTTACTCTGAACAGGGGCTTCTTACGCGTTTATTTTTGAAAGGTTTTATTTGTAAGGGTTTCAAACGGGGTACCTGTGTAGAGGTACATATGTTATAGTCCACTGTCGTGTTGAACTTGGGATGAAACTGTTCATTTTTAGTGCCATATTTTGGACCAGCTTATTTTTAGCGATATATTTTTAAAGATTTTCCTGCGCAATGATATACTTTCCATAGTGGAATCTTGTGCGGCTGTCTTTTGGGCGGGGATTTTTGCGCGTTCCATTACTTATCGAGGAAGTTTACGCAATTCATTATAAACCAATGTATTTTGGGAGAGTTTCTCTTAAAGGGTTTATTATTAAAGATTTAATAGTGTGCCCCCCGTATGCACGCACTCTAATTATTGTACGCACCCTACGCACTTTAGGCAGAAGTGGGCCTCAAGAACGGCTGTTGAGTGACACATGTTGTGAATTATCATTGCTTCAAGTGTGAACGACCTTTTCTTAATCATGATGGTGTGTCGCACGCAGTGGCGTAGCCACGGGGGGGGCTAGGGGGGGGGGGGCTCGAGCCCCCCTACCTGCCACGGACCGACCCACACAAATCGTGCAAATCCGAGAACATAATATATGTGGGGGGGGGGACCAGTGTGACGATCGCGAAAGTTCTTGCAGTTCATGGCGTCTATCTAAGAAGCACTCTTGAATGGCTTTCAAAGTATGAGCTTTTCAAAATACTTCCAATCTCGTGACACCACCTCATTGGTCATGACAGCCTATACATGTAATCGTACTGTGAACGTCTAAATCAACTATTTTCGTTCCTTTTTTAAACCTGAGTTTGCAGTGTGCACAAGTATGTGTGTGTTGTCGACACAGGATCAGCGGGGGTGGGTGGGAGTCTTCGTATCGAGCCCCCCCCCCCCCCCGCACGCCATATCGTAGAATATGAAGCGTATAAAGAGCATGACTGAACCTACCGTACAGGCTGGTTTGTCGACCAAAAGCGATGTCGCTAGAATGTAAAGGGCACATCTCAGTCTGGTGCCGGTCAACTGTCATAGCAGGGATGCCATAGCAGAAATCCAACCAATCACTTGACACGGCATAATACAGACTCAAATGACACGTGACAAGTGTAACATTCTGCGCCGTGGTTTTGTACGGTTATGTCTCCAGATTGCTACAGTGTCGTATTGCCAGCTATAGGATAGGACTAGTGAAAGCTTGCTCACGTCATATTTTAAAAATAATACTGCCCTCGACCTAAAAACGAAGAGCAGGATCGACAGACCTCTACCCGAGAACATCACGTCACTTCACATCACCCCCCCCCGTCCCCCACTCCTTCCTGCTGTCTCTCTCCATCTGTCCACGTCTGTACGCCGCTCATAGCTACAGTTGCTTCGCGGTGCTAACACGAAATTTAAAAAATATATAAAAAATAAAAAAACATAAAAAGACTTCACATCACGTCACGCCCGGGGGCAAACACTGCACAGTAATCCCCGCAACGCAGTTTTAGTGAACGGTTCTAATTCATAAGATAGACGACCTCTTTTGCCGCTGCCTATAGACCTCTCCCTGTTTGTAACCAAATGACGTAACCCACGTAGCGCCACCAATTTGGTAGAGGTGAACTACCTTCGGAAGTATAGGCGAACAAGGTCATCAAGGTTCCGCCCGAAGGCCACAGTCTTCAGGGGATTACGATGGTTCCTGAAAGGAACGCAACCTTCGGTCCTTACTTTTCTTCCAATAGGAGGCAGTGCACAAGTGGCCATTCGTGGAACCCAGCACTCCCCTTCCGATTTGTTTCGGTTTCAGTCTGTCTACCAACGTCATGATGACGTCATGATGGTGTTTCTCGGGTAGAGGTTTATTGAGAAGATTGGCTTCTCATTGCCCTCTCTTGTTTTTCGTCAGCAGTGGTACCGTTCGCGTATAGCATGCGAGAAAACAATTCACTAAAACTCCCGTATGACTGACGGTGAGTCAGAGGGCATGACCCTTCCCTTGACTTTGGCGTCAGTGCACGGCGTCACATTTTCATGATATTGTGGGAGAGAACGATATCCTATGGGACGAAAGTTGATTAGAAGCAACTTTCATGGTAAAGTTTAGTTTCTTTTTTGTGTGTTTACTCTGCAGTGACTCTAGTTTTGTACAGCCATAAGATCGGCTCCTTTTCTCCCTTGCTTCCGAATGAAATACTCCTTGTCTGCAGGGAAATAAATTCAAAGTATTTTGCGTTGGGGTTGTAGCGCCCTCCTGGTGCAGGTGGTGGTAGTGATGAATCATGTTCTCGCGGTAGCAATATCAAATAATGCAGAACAGATGTGGAAGACATGGATGTACTCACCCATCCTTATCAGAGCGGCCGCCTAAACAAAACATAAAAATATACAATATAATATACAATACAATACACAATACAATACACAATATACAATATATCTAGTTCTATAGCGCCAGAACCTAGCTTGCAACGTGATAAGCGTCAAAACCGACTGTTATTGAAAAAAAAACACGATAAAATGATACCGAGACGCTCATATAAGGAAAGTGATACCTCAAGGTCAATGTCGCGTATTTGCTTGTGCGCAAAAAAAAATATGCAGTTCTTATTACTCAAATGCTGTTCCACTTTCGCTCTGCAAAGATATATTATTTGTTTTCCCCTTGCCCCTGTGGGTATTGCGATTCTGCTTCTACCTAACATGTGTATAAGCAGTTCCGTGTCCACACGGAAGGGGGTCACGTGGCCAACATTACTCTGTCATGGTTTCTGCTTTACGTTTCCACGTGCACCGAATCGTGTCGGTAGAGGTTATTTACGATCATGTCTCTGAGATGCTAGATACGCTACCGTTAGCCTTATTTCTCGTTTCTGCACTGAATGAGTTGTCATGCTGTGCTACAGCATCATGAGCATCAGGGCTGGCTTCTACGAGGGGGCCATGGGGGCATCTACTCCCCTGAGCCCCCTAAGGGTGCTCAAAAACTACATCTTTTTGGGGCAAGAATATTGGGGGGGCGAAAATTTCCCACTTGTCTCCCCAAAGGCATAAAGTAGACGCCGGTACTGATGAGCTTCTTGAATGAATTCCCTTATTCTATGCGGTGTTTCGTGCAAGTTATTATAGTCATGGGCTACAGAGTATAGCGCATGACGTCCGCATCCGACATGATGATTCACTGGTTGTATTTTGTATTACGCGCGTCAATGCAAAAAAGGACAAATAATAACTCACTTGATACGACCAGAATTGCAATGAGGAAGAGGGCCAGGAGTAATTTCATGTTGGCTTAAAACGGAGAGCATATGTTCAGTCAGTCACGCACACTCAGAATAACTTCACCGCTTAACATTGTCGAGGTAAGCGGCTAACAATTAGGTAACTAAAGTAACTAATAAACTAATTAACCAATACTCTCATTAAAAGATGTGCGCGTCCCTTTTTCAACGAATCACGAGAGAGCCTCCAGGAATGATGGCTACCCAGGGCCGTGTTATGTGAGAGTTTCTATTTAGTCACCACGTTGCTCCAGCAAACACCCAGTTAAGAGAAGAAGAAGAAGAACGATTTCTATTCGGTCTTTATTTATATTCATATTTTCTGTCTGCCGTAGTACTCTTCCACCCTCAGCCATATTTAGAGCCAAGTGAGCCTGTGGCCTTCAACTGGCCCTGTGACTGTCCTAATATTGCCCTAGATATGAATATACTCAACACGAATGTTGCTACTGTCGTCTGCTCTGCTTGAAGCTCCCTCTGGGAACTCACTGGCTCCTGGAAGGCGGTCATAAGCGCGCGCTTGAGTGGAAGGACCGGCAAGGGAAGGGGCCCTGGTTAAGTGTGCCCCGAGAATCAAGGATAAGACCTTTGAAGTGCACTATGCTCTACGAATCTCTGAGGACGGCGAGCGAATACGGCGGCAAGATTACAGCACACAATATCGATGGTCAGGGGTCAATACGGAGGTCACCTTCATCTATAGGGGTTCTCTGAAGCAGATGGCAAGTTTTTAGGCTGAGCCCATACCAACGCCGCCTCTCACATGCTACGTGTAAGCTAGGGTCAGCGATCAGCGATCAGGAGCAACAACGCAATGCATTTCTCCTCGGACCCGTCGCAAGCAAGGACGAAATCTTGCCCGAGGGGTCTTTTACTTGGCGCTGCGGTGGCGTAGCCCGATGGGAGTAGAGAGATGGGAGAGGGGGGGGGGGTTCAAATTTCCCAACTTGTGCCGTTCGTAGTACGCGTTTTGAAAAGGGGCGAAAGCCCCTCCTCGTGTAATGCTTCCGTGGAACCCTTCCCAAAATGTATTTCTTCTTCGTACTTTTTTCTGGCTGCGCTGCTACAGTTGGCGGACTGGATATGCGACAGGTTGCGGCGTATTGGGAAGCAATGAAGATGTCGAAACTTTGCTTGATGTCTGAGGTCATCGGGACACATTGCGTATCTGGCATGCATACAGAGCATACATACAGCATACATGCTGTACCGAACCGTTGTAGTGATCCTAGTTACGAAGTGTCCCTTACCGCTCTCGGGAAAACAAGACACACAGATTCTAACAGCGATCAACTACTTACCAAACACGTGCTTTGGATAAGGTCGGGACGAAAACTTCCAGCTGCTGACGCACACGATCCTCTGAAAGTGAATATATATGCAAGACGTATGGAAGAGCGATGTGCTCTAGACGAGAAAATGTAAACGCAAGGCCCATAAAATACCTGTGACAAGCGTAAAGATTCAGATTTTAACGACTGATTCACCTTGCCGAGCAAGCACTTGTTCTATTGTTACATTCTTGCTCGAAAACTGTTTATGCGTTTTTTGCATGTTTGTTGCGAAGTCCAAGAGCATACTCAAACAAAGCTGAATGGTGTCGTTTACAGTCTTTTTCGAGACATGTTTCTCTTTCCCAAAGGAAGCTCCTCAACAACGCTGTGTTGCATCGAATATGAGTCTTTCGTCGTAACGTACCTTTGTCAATACCGTTATGGAGGAAGCAGAGACTTTCCATGAACCGAGTGACGCGTGACACCTTTTAAATCGGACACACGCTTTATTGAAGCACGAAAGGCGTGAGAGACTCTGAGCTTAAATAAACTATTTCATACCGAAACGTATGTATGAGATCGAGACAGTAGTGTCTGGCACCTTCTCACGCTGAACATGGCCAAATTTCTCTTCTCGAAAACAGCATACATATTAAATAAAGGTGTTTTAAATATCCGCACTGCCTCCGCACGTCGAGTAGCCCCAGCGACAGTAACACCATGATGACGGCTCGCCAATAAGCGCGCAGCGCAGCGGATTGAAGCTGAGATTGTCTGCTTCCCTTTCTCATCTCAAAAAGCTAATAATTGAAAAATGGCAATGAGCCTTCCTAAAATATCTTTAAAGCGTGGTGGACAACGCTTCACCAAGCGTGGTTCACCACGCGAAAGCTTGTAATAAATTTTAAGAAGCTTCATTGTCGTTTTTGAACTGGCTGCTCTACCGGATCCAATCTACCGGAGTGTACTTCATCTGCAAAAAGCGAAGCGAAATGCCCTCTCGACATACGCCGGGTTTCACTGATGCGCGTGAGCTCCGACGAGACCATGCCCCGTGAAACACGGTGTTGCCTACCTGGCTGTACGGGCATGTCCTGCGTTAACCTATAGAAGCGGCGTTCCGACAATCCGCAATTCAATCACAGATCTCGACGATCTACAGACACCGAGATAGCCTGCCGGTCCCCAAGGGGCGCTTCCTCATTGGACCTCTCCTTGTGACGTCTTCTCCTATTTCCAGAGACGGAATTTCCCCATACAATACAAATCCGGCGTCGGCTCTTGGCCTCCCCTTCACCAAATAGACCTCTACCTTAGAAACGTCATCATGACGTTGGTAGACAGACTTGCAATCCAAACAAATCGGAAGGGGAGGGCTGGGTTCCACGAATGGGCACTTGTTCGCTGCCTCCTATTGAAAGAAAAGTAGGACCGAAGGTCGCGTCCCTCTTAGGAACCATCGTAATCCCCTCAAGACCGTGGTTTTCGGGCGCGACTTTGTTAGCCCCCTAGCTTCGAGCGTACCAAATTGGTGGCGCTGTCGGACACTATGACGTCATTTGTAGGTCCACTGCGTAAAAACGTCTCCACTAATTCGCGACGGACTTTCGACGTTATTAGAGAATTTCTGACTACGTATCGCAGCCAGCCAATCACACCGTGCCTCACTTCTTGGGATATTGATACGCCTTACCGACCAACGACTTCCCCTTCTGGAACGGAGCCCCTTCCCAAATCCGTATTCGTGAATGCAAGATGGCGGCCCTCCACATGTGCTACTACTCTTTCTTCTTTCGTTATTTATTTCCGAATGCACGTTTACAGAAGGGACACAGATCAATAATAGGACTGTGACTACAAAGCCCTGTGGTACAGTTCAAAACGAACAATCAGCTAATTAGAGTAGTTACAATAAGAGTAAGTAGAGTGGAACCACAACACTGAACAAAAACAAACACAAAAAAAAGAAGAAGAAATGTAACAACGACGTTGGGGTTCAAGTGAAAGAAGCAACTGCAGTCAAAACATCGCAACAGGACACTAGTATGATGTACAAAAATACATTTTAACATTCCTCTTGAAGCAAGTACGCCTAGCAGTAGAGCGTAGCTCAAGTGGTTGTTTCTAGAAGCTCTAGATTTCATGGAAGCGCTTCACGGTGAATGGTGATTTATTCGTCCTGCGCGAAGTGCTCAGTGAAAATTCATACAAGGGCCCGAAGCGGCGGACATGTATCACGGAAACCATAAATTGTGCCTCACAACGTGGCTCCACCGTGTGAGCAGCACGAGAAAGGTTGGAACCGTTCGCTATTCAAAAAGCTAAATAGGAAGGGAAGCTAAAAAGAAAGGGGAAATCTGAAAAGGCGAGTACCTACTACCTTTCATTGTGACTACCATTACACTTTCGTGCTGGAAAGTCGGAGTTTAGAGCCGGTTTTGTAACGCGCGATGTGTTTCGTAGTTTTGACAGCATGGAAATAGAAAACGTGGAGTAGTGTTCAATATGCTCAACTTCACAGGTCTGGGACAGAAGGACAATATACAGAAAAAGTAACGTTGCACCGTGACGATATAGATATGCAACGGGATTTCGCTCCCAAAGCCGTCTGCCAAAAACCCGTCTGCATAACGTCCGCGACGGCGGTTGCAGCCAGAGATGAAGGAACGAGAGCTTTTCTTGACCACTCAGACACATATGCTTTCTTCAACTGCTGCTCTAGATACACCGTTCGTGAAGGCTATGTTGCTGACCAACACGGTTTCGTAGCATCCAGACAACAAACCCGTACATGCTTCGCAAACGTCATGGGGCATGACCAGCGACTTATCCTTCAGACCCCGAACAATCAACATCAGCGAATGCTTGGCGATACCCCCTACCTTTCTCCCAGACGGAGCCCGTGGGGAGGGGCTATGTTATTTCACCTTTGTAGACGTTCCGGCAGTGATACATATAATGAACTGATCGCGTTGAACCACATGGTGGGATCAACGCCTGGAGCGTGGACTGTGTACACGGACAGTAAGGCTGCGCTAGAGGTTCTGGTAAATTATTCTACCAGAACAATCAGCGGCCTGTTGATCCTCGGATCACACCATGTGTTTTCACTGGGTAGTCACACCCTCCTGCACGGAAACACCTGCGCAGACGCCACCTTGAATACCTCACTCTCAATGGGGCCTTCATCACCTTCGTCACCTTCAAGTGGGGCTCAGAAGAGGGCGCTGCCCGATTAAACGATCATCTCTCAATGGAACGGAGATGAGTGAGTGAAACTCAAGACTTCCTTGAGTGTCAGCGGGAGCTCAGCCACTTGCGTTGAACGTTTGTCCCTCGTGCTTTTGGTCTTCGGGTAAGCCTTGAAGCATGACCTTAGGTGTTCGTTAGCTCAGATCGCCTACATCTGTACTTTCTCCGCGTCTGTTCAACCTGGCGCAATTCCTGATGCGCTATCCTACCTGTTGTGTGTCTATTCGACATTCTCCTACCTCGGGCCCAAGCCTTCCCGCCTACCGTTCTGACGCTCCGTTTTACAGAGCCCAGACAGTGCCTCAGCCACGCATGTTTTGTGCACCGGGATGCCCCGTGCCCTTTACTGCGGCCACCGTACGACGGCCCATCACTCGCCTTGACCCCCACTGAGAAACACTGCCTCCTTCTGGAACATCGCTCCATTTACATCTCTATAGAAGGCATCGTCACCCGTAAATGGAGAGCCATGTAGCAAACATGTACATGTCCATCCATAAGAAAACGTAGCATCCGTATTGCCAACTGTAGCATGGGACAAGCCAGAGCTTGCCGACATCACATTTCAAAAACAGTACTGCCCTCGCCCTCAAAACTAAGAGCATTGAGTTCATCATTTTCATCGGTGCGCGCTTATCCTCGCGCCGCGAGGTTTAGCAGCAGCATTTCTGCAGCGCCCTTTGTGTTCGTGTAGCCGATGCTTTTCCGTGCATAGGTATGTATCGCCTACACGGCGGCCCCGCAAAAATCGCCGCGCAAGGATTTCCACGAAAGAGATCGTAGAAGCGAGTCTATCACATGTGCATCACGGCACGTGAGAAACGAAACTAACGCCTGGGAATGAATCAGTTGACGTTATGACGTTCACGGTATCGGTTAGACAGGCAATGCGCCGGACATGACAGTCGAGTGAGGGTGCTCTTCTCTATAGAGGAGGACAGTTGGTGCTGCTGCCGCCGTGCGAAACTTTAGTGTCGTCATTTGCTCAGCAACATCAATGCTATAAATGTTACTCTAGAGATATAAACATATATTGGTGCACAGAAGTGCGTGCAAAGCGCCAAGGCACACTGTCTTTCGAAGGTCTGCTTGCATTTTAATAAATATTCTGTAATTGCAGCTTGGGATCACTATAAATTTTCGTATATGATTTCAAGGGATATTAGCGGTCACATGAACTGGTATTCATGCAAGCTTATTCAACATGCTGAGTTCGTCCTCAGTATGGACATTAGCAGTAAGAAAGCAAAAAGGATTCCGAAGAATTTGGGGAGGGGAGGAGGGCTGAAGTATGGACAGGACATTTCTTTGCGGCAAACTTACTGTCCATGTAGACATCTTGCACTGGCAGTCATTCATGTGCTCTGACACAGCATCGGAGTCGCCATCTAGTCATTTCTTATCCGGGAGATCCAAGGCTGCGCGTCTGTGTATAGGCACGCTGAGTGCACAGCCATGACGCATGCAGAATAACCTTGGGCATCGCCTACCAAACACTTCGCACTGAGTAGCATTCATGCCATGAAATAAGGTAACACAAGGAGTATTTTCCACAATGTCTGTACACCGCCGAGGTATATACGCAGCTAAGGACTAAGGAAAAATAATTATCAGAGCAAGCACGTGTATACCCTCTAACGTCTAATTTATGCGCGGCTAGCAGAGTAATTGACAAGCACAGCCATATCGTTTTGATACTTTTATTGCGAAATTGGAGCACCACAACTTCAAACGTAGATGCTAGCAGCTATGCGGGAGTCTAGAAGACTATCGTTCTGTGCTGAACGGACATCGTTATATCGAGGCGAAGACGATTCACCAAGAGTGGCGCAGGTATTGGGAATGTTTTTCCGTCTTACGACTGTTCCTCTCAGTCTGAGCAGTCAACTCGATGTCTGCACAGTTCTCGTCAGAGCTAGGGCATCGAAGGTACTTGCCAACGATCAATATTGTCTAGGCTAGTAGTCATCGAGATCTTGGCCACCGTAGGATCAAAAGGTTGTCGAGTCATGGCGTACGAGTAAGAGAGAGTGACCTCTAGGTTACTGCTGCTTAGACTGAACGTCAAAGATACAGTGCCTTTCTTCGATGAACGACCGTTTGGCCTGCAAATCTTGTGGGGAATAGGGTCGTTCCAGGTTTGAGGAATGACATTAAAGTCGGCAGTCGTCCAGTGATAAGTGGCAATAGGCGAAGAATCTTTAAGAGCAACCGGTTTGTCTTGGACAAGCGGAATGTAATTTGTTCCAGGGTTCCCGCGAAGGACGTATTCATTCCCAGCGGCTGGGGATGTCAACGGTACGTCTTCACCGTTTTGACTGAAGGTGAGGGAGTTCTGTCGCCATCTAGTGAGGTGACCCCCTCAAGGGGCTCGACGTCCTTTGTGCAGGCTCCTGTCTGAGCCTTCGTGATTGTGGCATCAAACACTTTCCAACACGGGCTAGCGTCTACAACAGTGTACTTCCAACGTCCTCACCATTCTGACTGGATGTCAGCGACACCTTTCTTTCTACAGCCGAGTGATCCTGACACTGGATATCTGCCGCATAGCAAAGACCACTTGCTGCCGGACTGTTACGAAACACGGCTACCGCCAGTGCAGGTGAGGTGAAATCAGATGCCTGACCATTCTTGCTGAAACTCACTGAGACATGCTGCCAACCATGTAGAGAATAAGAGTCGGTGCGAAGATGTCCGTTCGTGTAACCCTCTGGGCTCTCACAGTCCTGGCCATTCTCGCTGAAAGTCAACGACTTTGCTCCGTAGCAGTTTTCAAACTGGAGGTCCCCTTTATAGAGGTCCCAATATGTACCTGGAGGTCCTCGTGCTAGAGGTGACACACCGACGATCCCATTCTCATAGACCATCCCGCGACTGCTTGCTCCAGGAGTTTCACGAATTACTTGTTCGGTCACTGTATATGAATTGATGTCGACATCGGATGCGGCCCAATTATAAATTACGACTGAAGAAGTCGATCCAGGGGTATTTCCATTGGCACCTTCGTCGTGTGTAGGTGAAATAAAACTGACGTCTTCGCCATTTCCTCTGCAAGGCAATGACGGTTGTTGCCAGCCGAGGTTACCCCAGCTGTGGTGCACCGAGTTAGACCCCGCGATTTTAAGGTCTTGACCATTCGGACTGAAGGTCAGAGAAGCTGCTTTGACATTGGTGTAATACTGGAACCCCAGTTCTATTTCATCAGTGCCTGGCATTCGTAGAATGGTAGGGTCAATCATGCGCCCACAGTTTACTCTAGGAGCCATACCAATAACGTCCCCATTCCTTATTGGTGCAGATATGCTGAAATCCTCACCGTTTTGGCATAAGGGAAGTGATACATCGGATTCCTCTGAAGGCAGTTCTGGCCAAAGGAAAGCGGTGTACGGCATTCGCTGCATGACAAAACAAATCATGTGCCCACGTTTCGCTCCTGGGGTCTTACCGATGACGTCGTCATTCCTCGTTGGTGCAGATGTGCTGAAGTCCTCACCATTTTTGCTGAAGGAAAGTGATACATCGGATTTCTCTGCAGATAGTTCACGACCAAGAAAATCAGTGCATGGCATTCGTTGCAAGACAGGGCCAATCGTGTGCACGGGGGTTTGCTCCTGGAGCCTTACCAATGATGTCGTAATTCCTCCTTGGTGCAGACATGCTGAAATCCCCTCCATTTTGGCTCAAGGGAAGTGATACATCAGATTTCCCTATAGCCTCTTTAGGACCAAGGAAAGCAGTGCATAGCATACGCTGCATGGGAGAATCAGTCATGCGCCCACAGTTTCCTCCTGGATGCTTACAAATAACATCGTCATTCCTCCTTGGTGCACATACGCTGAAGCACTCGCCATTTTAGCTGAAGGGGAGTGAGATATTCTCTACAGGTAGTTCCTTGCCAAGGAAATCAGTGTACGGCATTCGTTGAATGATATGGTCAACCATATACCCTCGGTTTGCTCCTGGAGTCTTACGTATGGCACTGTAATTCCTTCTTGGTGCAGACATATCAGCATCCTCACCGTTTTAACTGAAGGGGAGTGATGTCTTGGATTCCTGTACGAGCAACTCTGGGCCAAGCAAATCAGTGTATGGCATTCGCCGTATGATTGGACCGACTATGTCTCCACGATTTGTATCCGGATTTTTACGACGAGCTTCGCTGTTTCTTAACGGGAGAATATCCACATCATCATTTTGACAGAATGGGAAATGTACCTCGGGATGGCGGACGGGAAGTTCCTTGCTCACGAATCCAGCATGTGATATCGTTCTTACGGCAGAATCGAGCACGTACTGCCATATTTGTCCTTTGGTCTTACGTGAGCTCTTACGTTTTTTTTGTGTTTTTTGTTTTTTTGTGTGTGGATCTGCCTGCGAAGCTGATCCATGTCCTTTGGGATAGACAAGTCAATGACGGACAAGTCGACATCTATCAGGGCAGGTCTTTCCGGACAGTCTTTCTTACCTTCTTGTTCCCACGGTATGATGCCGAAGGGACAGACACAACACGAAGTCTTAATTTTGAGACTTCGTATTGTGTCTGTCCCTTCGTGTTTCCTAGTCTCGGGGGTTTACATTATGCATCATCTTCACCACCTTGCTTGTTTCCTAGCTATTCTTTCATTCTATAGCAGACACAGAAGTATAAACAATCAAGCACATATACAGACGAACCTCACGTGAACGAAATTCACGAGTAACAATAGTTATTTCATTGTATCTACCGACCAAATGTCGGTGAATTCAAATAGCGAAGACGCAACCTACATACACGTGTGAGAATCCTATTTGAGTAGATAGGAGTCAAACGACAATGTGTACACGCAAAACTTACTCTAGGGCACAATAGCTGTCTTGTGAAAACTTACGCACACCGTACGTCGGAACGTTGGTACGTCCCTCATACAAATCTTGGTTTATTCATGTGCGATACATATACATACTTCAAACGTTTTGTTGAGCTCGTCACTTCTACGATGACCGATGACGGTACTGTAACTTGCTTCGTACGTTTTCGCACTTCTCCTGAGGCGACACCTTCGCATACATTGGAAACAATATGAGCTAATGAGCACTGCCTGAGTGATGTCCGAATTTCATAGCCAAGTGATTCGAAGCATTCCCGAGTTCGTTCACAGTCCTTCGGAATCTTGAGGTGGAAAACGCCCGTCGTCAACGATAAGCTGTTTCTGCATCCCCGAACATCACGGCACACACCAGGCATCTCTGGGTCTTTACTCTTTAGAATACGCGACACAGCAGCAACAGACAACTGATCTGATTAGTTTTACCAACCTTTACTTTCCGCTTCGCACGACTATGATGGACTAGAAAGACCAATGTAACAACCATCACTGCCACCATGGTGCCCACCCCGAGTGACACGACAACACTGATGGCGCGGCGGTATAGCTGAATGTTTTAATACCTCAAAACTGTTCTGTTCAAAATACGTATAGAAATCAACGTTAGCTTTGAAGTAACGTTTAATTGTCACATCAATTAAGCATCAACCTTGTTTTGCAGCAATTATTGATCACGTGATACCAGTCGCCCAATCCCTGGACCCGCAACCCAAGTCGCTCATTTTCTGGCGTTTGACGGCAGCACCGTCCATGTTCCGGCCTTCTTCAAAATACTTGCGCATAAAATATACGCCGCATTGAGAAGTGACACTCACTGTGTGTTATCAGACAACAATGTCGTGCACAACAGTGGATAAAAAAAAATGGCAAGGGGGTTTCGCTGCCTTTAAAATGACAGGGACTGTATCGTGACGTTTCATAACGTTTATTGACTTTAGCGTTACTAATATTCATTATTTCATCCTCTTTCATCATCTTTCAGCACGAGCCCCATGGACTTTTGTGCGTTACTCTTACTTAGGGAAGCTTCGTCGTCGCGCTTATAAACTGGACAGTATACAGTTTGCTGTCGTCCGTGAACAATCAGACTACGTCGGGCGAGATAACACTAAATGAACTGATGCCGCAGATATCTGCAACCTGTGTGCCATTTGATATGTGTGCACGTATCCAATTAATAACCCACAGTTCTAAACCAGTGTCAAACAGTTTCTGAATGTTAAACAGTTATGACTTTATTACTGCTAAACAGTTTGTGTCCCTCGTGTTGGGGTTTTGCTAGCTTGAATATTATCTGAATTATTATATTGTTAGGAACTCTATCTAATATGCTAAAATCCAGGAAAATAACGTAAGCGCCCAAATATGCCATAAAACAATCTGTCCAACAATAACGGATGCTGCAATAACATCAACGATGCTGCATAACAGTGCAATAAGAATGCTACATAAGGATTAACATCAAATCTGCCCACCTTTGACAGTGACTGATCCTAAATCGTAGTCAACAGACACGGGTTGTTGTAGCTGTAGGCGACTTATTGTGGAGCCCATGCTGGCATGGAGTTAAGGAGTTGTTCTCACCCACGCAAATGACAATGAAAGTAACTAGCTTGCCATAGAGCAAGAAACCCTTGAGCTTGAGGACAAGTAAAAGACGACATATGGATGTGTTAACCGCTTACAAACTTGTCTACAAAGCAGGACATCGGCTCACTCTCCAATGGGTTCCCACCCATTGCGGTGGATTGAACTGGCGGACAGCGCCGCCGAAGCAGCTCTCTCGTCTCGGACACGGACTCGTATTGCACTGCTGAGAGGCCTTGTGACTTCTCTGGCTACCCGCCAACGGACCGCCGACATACAACCCCCCCCCCCCCCCACGCCGTGCTGAGCAGGGTTGACCCAGCGCTCACTTTCCGCATGCCAGCACGTACCTCTCGTCAAGAGGTCGCATTAATTCATCGAATGCGCCTCGACGTGGCCTTCGCAGCACAGTGGCGCTTGAGACAAGTTAACTCTCCCCACTGTAGTCACTGCGGTGCTGTTGAAGATCTCGAGCACATTCTTCTCTATTGCCTACACTAGCACCCTTCCCGCTCCGTACTCTCCGCCTCCCTCAACGAGCTAGACTCCCGTCCCCTCTCCCTCACAAAATTGCTTGGTCCCTGGCCGCATCCAGCTCACCAACGCTCTGCCCTCAAGGCTCTCTTCGCCTTTTTGGACGTCACAGCACTCCGATCCTCATTGTAACGAGACCCATTCCTTCATTCCCCGCTTCACCTCCGGCAACGGGGTAGAGTATCGCCCCCGGCGATGAAACTCCCCACCCATCCTCCTGAAATAAAGTTGTTGTCAAAAGACAACACACACCAAAGCGCCATCTGGCTCTATGAATCGTCACCAGCTCGCCACCACCCTCTCAGTCCTCTCAACTTGATATATGATTTCCAAACGTTTACACGAACTACAGGTCAAAATTACCGGACAATTATCAAACAACAACGGATCACCCATCTTTATGAACACTGGGGGGGGGGGGGGGGGGGGAGAGATATGTTTACTTCAAAAACACAGCGACATTATCCATCTGCGTGTGAACGTATTGTGGCAGAGTCCCTGAGGCACAAATTGTATACTGATAAAATAGCATATCTTGTGGATGAAGTTCATTGTAGAAAGAGTCTGAGCTTGGGCAAGGCAACAACAGAAAGGACACGACAGAAGCAGCTCCGGAGCCGCTTATATATTGTGTACACCCCGCGGTTATACACGTCTACCCCAATAAGGTATATTGAAAAACCTTCTCTTTTCGCAATGCGGGGAAGATTTGGATGACGTAAATGGCGGTGACCAAAGCGGAGCCTGCTCCGTTGCTAGCTCCCCTGGCCCCAGGAGGCGAGCAATCAGGGAATAGACAGAGTTGGATCTCAGAGCCAGAGGGCAGAAGGTGTATAACATCCAAAATGCAGCGCAAGGCCAAACCCCTTTCGCGCCCGAACCTCAGCTGCTGAATCAGGGATGGGCATCAATATTTCGTTTGAATATTTAAATATGAATACAAAATACTTTGTTGAAAGGGGTGTTTAAATACTCTTCGTAAATAATTTTCATTATGGGTATTTATTTTCAGTACGAGTATTTAAATACCGTAACTGCTTCTGTAAATACTGTGAGGAGGATGTCATCTGGAATTGCAGAAATAACGATGATCATAACAAATCACCAAGGGACAATAGCATTTATTTGTTAGATTATCATGGCAACTTTAATAGTAGAAGTTTCTCGAGGACTGCATCTTTTAGGCGTCTTCTGTTCTGCTGCACAATCAGATTCGCAAAGGAGAACAGCATCTCAACAGGTGCCGATGAACAAAGGCTTGTATTAAATTTGAACAAGGTAATCAGCCGCAACCATTGTCCGCAACAACAGGGAAAAACTCGCCGTCTAAAATGGTTTGTCGCATGCATTCTAGCTCAAACAATGCGCCCCAAACTCGCCCTTCTTCCCGAAAGGTCAAATGCACGGCGACTTTTAAGACATATGAGTCAGTATATTCGGTATTTAATAGCATTTATAAAGTGTTTACAAGAATAGGTACCCAAAAATTTATATTTAAATATAATTATAAACATATTTTTTCCAGTCTGTATTTAAATACAAAATATAAATACAAGTATTTATATTTTAAATAGTATTTTAATTACAATGTAGTTAAATAATGCCCACCCTTGTGCTGAATAAATTATTACCATTATATTCTTTCTGCTTTACACCATAGATGTTCCATGAACACACAAGGCGCTAAGGGCACTTGAAGACTTTTTGCATGCAACCGGGCTTATGGACATCCTATGACACGGTGAATGCGTGATGTGTCCTGTGTGTGCCCCCGGCGATTCCGCCACTTTACTCTCACTTGGGCGCAGCTCTTGAACTTTTGACCTACATGTTGAACTCCATTATCGTCTCTATTCGTCTCTGGACATCATCCTTTTGTGTTTTCATCATTTCATCATCGGATTGAACTTTCTGTATTAAGTGTACTGGGGTAGCCAGTTTGACTTCGTCGAAACTCACATCCCCAGTTTTTTCTTTATTCACATCACATCACATCACATCACATCCATGAAGAAGACCGAGAGACACGGACACAGAAGCGGGACGACACATGTAGGTTCTCAGAAGACGTGTGTCGTCTTCTGTGTCCGTGTCTCTCGGTCTTCTTCATGGATCTATACCAGCTAACCTGCACCCTTTCCCTTGTTACAATAGATGTTACCCGCGAATATCGGCTGTGTTCATCGACGCGAAATCTTCACTACAAGTCATTGAGAACAAAGGCTTGCGAAGCTCGTGCGACCCTGTTGCGACGGATGCGGTAATGGCTTACCGGCGTGTCTATGAAACAGACTAGTTTTCCAGTGGGTCTCGTGGTTTCGGCTCATTGTGGTGGCAGGGTGGGAAATGGGCAGATTGATTGCGCCGCCAGAAGCAGCTCCTTTCTCTCTCTCTCTTCTTTTTTTTTTTTTCTACCAAGAGTACTAGTACTGCACTGCTGAGAGGTGTCCCTTGTCCCGTCCCTCCGCAATAATTTAGTGACGCTCCTCGCTTTCCGCCTGTGTGCAAGTGACATCCTTTCCGCATCTAGGCTTCCAGGAGCGAATTCAGCTATCTCTTTCGGGATTCCACGAAACACCTCTCCTCAGGATGTTGCGTTAATCCATCGGATGCCGTCACTGCGGTGATCTGGAAAATCTTGAAAGCGTCCTTCTATATTATCCGCACTGACAACCTTTCAGGAGTAGCCAACCCCCAAGGAGTAGCCAACCTCAGGAAAACACTTACAGTGCCTCTAAATCAGCCTCATACTGTTGCCCTCACTATGGCAAAATTGCTTGGCTGATGGCCCCAAGTCCAGCACCACCAACACTTTTCCCTTGAGGCACCACTTACCTTTTTGGACAGTCTATAGGGACAATCTGATTTGGAGGCTTATCACTACACTTTCTTCAAGTTACCGTGAACAATGTGGCAGATTATCCCCTTCCTCTAACGATGCAACACTCCCATCACCGTCATTAAAATAAACTCGTTTTTGGTTTCTCTTTGGGGTTTACGTAACAGTTCGCTATTTTTCGGGACGTCACCACACTTAATAACTCGCAGTACTTGCCCCCCCCTCCAACCACCACCACCTTAATTGCATTTTCTAGGCCATGGCACCCAAGGTAAGCCTAACCGTTCTACTTTCCGGCCTGCTTTCTCTGTTTTTACGCAGATTTTGCCGCACCCATTGGCGTATGTAGCTAAAAAACCGCATAAAATATACGCATGGGGTGACCTACATTCAATGTGATGTGGGTTTTATTGGCTTCGTGGCTTTTATGTTTCCTCTTTTTTGTTTTTTTGTTTTTTTGCGAGCCACGCGGGTCCATTTCTACTACGCATCGGACGATACTAGGGCCCGGAACTTGGACTTTGCAATAGCGATCGTTATCGCTATACTTGAAGTTTGCACGCTCCAAATCCGCTTTCGTATAGACTCGCGTAAGAGTTCGTGGCGAATCACCACCACCACCACGGGTCGAAGTGATGCAATTAACGCGCACCAGCTCGCGTGGCTCTCAGTGGTTATGGCGCCGAGACTGGGAGGTAACCGGGTTCGAATCCCGGTGCCTGCTGTGCTGTCCGGGGTTTTTCCTGGCTTTTCCTCGGACGCTTTCAGTCATATGTCGGCACAGTTCCCTTAGAAGTCGGCCCAGGACGCACATTCCCCCAAGGTGTAAGTCGTGATGTTGCCCACCTCTGTGAGGCCGAGAACGGCGAGCCCCTTTCACCAGCTGTACCACCAATTAGCGCGCGTTATGGTGTACCGACAAGTTGAATATCGGGGTCCTGGGTTTCAGGGCCGATGATACAACATACCAACAAACACAGCTTTTCAACGGATTTCATTTATTCTTCATTTCACACGTGCAATCCTTCAACCGTTGTTTGGCGCCGGTGCCTTGTCCACAAACTGTTGCAAGTAGTCGCATATTTGGTCAACTGGAACAGCTACCAGTACATCCTTTAAAAGCGCCTTCACGACAGGGTGATTCAGCCAGCTATCAGCAGCGCGTTCGGCCAGTAGCGCGTGGTGGGCGCGTTGGTTCAACGCTGTTGAATGGAAACAAATTATCACAATGGAAACATTATTTTTTTTCCTCACACGTAATTACTGCATCCTGTCCATTAAAGGCCGACCCACTTGGTGCGTATTCCGGCGCGCAACACGTTGCGTATCAACGAAAATTTCACACGCAGAATCCGCTTTCTTAGGTGCAACGGAGCGTCAAGAGGGTTCTGAATTTGGGCCCGTTATAGGCAGGCTCCCGAGCGCCATATCCCGGGTTCTCAGGGCAGCGTACTCTTAGTGTCTCCACTTAATGGTGTTTGTGGGGCTATCCGGAAGCCGAGCGCCAGAGCCACTCAGCGCGCGCCACCTGTCGGCCTTTCTTCTGTCGTCTGCTTTTAATCAAACATAGCAGTAGACCATAGCAGTCCTCTATAATATTATAACTATTTGCCGCCGAGATCCGATGATTCCGGAAACACAAAGAGCATGGGCGGTTGCAACGTGTTGCAACGGTTGCGCCATTTCGAAAGGCAGTACATCGGAACATGCGTCACGCTCCGGAACTGGCCACGCCCTTCCCCAGCGTTCTCCGGCTCCCCGGTTCCGGAGAAGGGATGTGCAGGGTGCACCCGGGGACGTCCACCGGACGTCACTTTGGAGGTGTTAAGTGATCGCCTGAAAGAGGGAATGTTCCCAGAACACGAACCTAACGCTCCCTTTCACGCCACGCATAAGAGTGGCGCATGCGCAATAGTCAATGGAAGACCGTCCACGTATCACGCGTATTGAGCGGAAGAAAAAGGGGGTTGCCAGGAGACTCGCGGTATCTCGCGTTCACGGGGTGACCCATACTTACGCGACCATGTCTCTCGCTCCGCGTATTCAGGGCTCCGCGTTTCACGCGCTCTGCTTTCGCGGAACGTTTCACGGAGCGAAATACGCGCCATGTCGGTCGGCCTTTAAAAGAGAAGTTGACCACACGAGTCGCTTAAAGCCCACCGGTACACAGAATGATACACATTACTCCTGACTCGGATGAGAACTGGGGCGCACGGGTTTTGCAATATCTACCGTGAATGGAAAGTGTCACAAAAGGGCCGTGTGCACCCCATTTGCAGCAGAGTGAGAGAGGGGATGATATCGTTTTTGAATTGTCGTCTGTTCGGAGCGAACGTTGAAGGGCTACACGCAAGGATCACGTGAACACTGTTAGACAAGGACCAGTGAACCCTACTGTTCTGTTCGCTGACTGCGGACCGAGTGGGTGAAGCCGAATGGGCAGGCGCGCGCATTCGGCCAGTTCAGCCGTTTATTTCGTCCTCTTTAGAGGCAAAAACGAAACCAACCAAGTGTCAGCTGGGTTGAACATCGTCAACCAACAAACACAAGGTCCACGTAAGAGAACTGATGTTCTCAGGCTGGAACAACATAGAAAGGACAAATACATACAAAGCCTCAAATTGCCTAAAAAATTAACGATGAAAGATGGAAGTCGCTGAAAAGGTTAGCCAGCTGTAGTACTCGAACACGCATCTTCGGGATCACCAGTCCAGGGCTCTACCGATTGAGCTAAGCTAACACACCTCCCCAGGGACTTCCAAGGGCGCATCATGTGAAGGGACAAATCAACCAATCTCTCTCTCTCTCTTCATCCCCGTTCACTCTTACATTTTTCTCACTCATACACACGATCACAACTTAGCTCAATTGGTAGAGCCCTGAACCGGTAATCCAGAAGATGTGGGTTCGAGTCCGATAGCTGGTTAACCTTTTCAGTGACTTTCATCTTTCATAGTTAATTACAAGGTCCACGCCTACAACTGAACGCGATGCCATAGTAAAGTGCCTAACGCCTGGTGTGGCCTGCTTATTCCAGCGTATTTCACAGAAAGCAAACCGTAATGAATGCTCGGAGAAAGAGACTAACCAGATATGGCAGGCACGACAATAAGAAGGAAGACTATGGCGATCCTCATGTTGGCTGGCGCTGAAAATGAGAACCAAAAGCACAAATAAAGACAACTAAATCAATGCTGTTCCCATTATAATTCCCATAGTTCCATCTTGCACACGCTGCATGCACGCTCGTAATAATTAGAGAGATTATTAGAAGAAACGGCTTAAGTCCGCCGTAACGGCACTCCTATGCACTCCCTATACAGGACCGAATATTTCAACTCTCCCTAATTACCCGAATATCTCTTCTGTATGTATTTTAGTTTTCGTTTAAGCGGGCGTTCACACGGGCCAACTTTCTGCACCAACTCGGACCAACTTTGGACTTGGTGGCAGTCGGCCGACATCACCGACCATGACCAACTCGAGTTGGTGGGAATCGGTCGCCGAGCAAAAACTTCGGAGAGTTGGTGGTGGTCTAACCAATCAACGCGAGAAGCATTGCCACGTGACCCTCGAGGGCGTCGAGCGATTTCGTTTCTGTCGTATTGCCTGGCATGGGTTCAAATCCTACAGGGATACATGATAATTTTTGTTGTTGTTGTTGTTGTTGTTGCTAGCGCCATATAAACATATCAATAGGCATTTTTTGAGATACTGGTGACCTTCTGGCGAAGTAAAATGACTTCGTTTTGATTAATGACAGTTAAAAAAAAAGTCACCAGCGGTTGGATTTGAACCTATACACCCCGATTGCATTAAGGTTGATTGTGGGCGGAGCTAACGAGTTGGTACGTGTGAACGTGGAGACTGTACCGTCTTAAAGTTGGTCCAAAGACGTTGCTTCGAGTTGGTCTGAGTTGGTGCTGAAAATCGGCCCGTGTGAACGCCCCCTAAGCCGTACTTACTGCTTATTAGGTCTATTTATTTTACATGGAGAGTTACTGCTGTACGTATGCTCGCTATTTACTGGTGCTCGCGACGGTCTTTTACGTAACCAAAGAAGGAACAAAAGACGGGATACATAATTCACTGAAAGTGTTACGTAAAGCAAAGAAAGCCTACTGCCGAGCAAATCTGCTGCAAGCCCGTATATCTTTCCTGTACGGGTTCATATTCTAAGACGTTGCAGTTCAACATTCGTAAAGACAGGCCAGATAGAACGACAAATTCTCCACAATAATAATACGATAATTCGGTGGAACTCACGGACTTTGCTGGTAATAACGTTGAAGTTGGGTAACGTTTGGCGGCAGACCTGGTTACGCACAGGTATTTCTTACCAACGTGTGCGCTATTTATCGAAGAATGCTTACTCTGATGTGCACGATGAGGCTTCCCCTCCAACGCCATAAACCAACAGAAACCGTGTACCACAATGGCGTCTCACCGTTCACGACCTATTCTCCCGTTCACCCTCAATGCATACTCTGGCGCTTCAGAAAGTGGTCAAAATTTTTGTTGCGTCGATAGCTTCGGATTTGACACATTCGAGTGCTATAAAACCACGAAGTAGGTATTTATGTTTTTTTTCTTTATTATTTGTTTCTGAGGTTCTTTGTCGCAAACTTTGGAGCGGGGAGTACTCCCATTCAGAGGGCACGCAGTGATTTCGACGTCGTTCGAAAAACGACGGCACAGGCACACAAGCGTGCATTCAGTCGCCATAATAGTGTATTCAACGTCGGTGCGCGGAACGTGCTAGAATAGGCAGTTTCGTTGCAAGGCGACTCTGTATGAGAGAACTTTCACTGAACTATACGAGCAATGACGCTAAAGAAGCAGCCATGTTTTCCATAAAACCAAACACAAAGGTACATGTCGTGCACACGCTTTCACCAAGCCAGCCATGTCGCTTGCGGGAGCTTCCTGCAGAGTCAGCGATTAATTTCAAACATGCGCAGGAAATAAAAGCTATCTGGATATCCTCGGGATTGCCCTGAAGATGCAAGACGCGTTAGAGTGTCGATGTCGTTAAATGTTGCCCATTTATTTAGAGATGTTTCCGATAAAATAGAAGAAACTCACCACAGAAAGAAAAAGATGTTCAAAGAAGGCGTTAAAATAGAGACTTCTCACAGCTTTGGGTGTTAAGGAGTAGTGAAATAGAGACCCACATATGACAACTTAGCACAAGTCGATTGTTAAGAGTAAGTGCATTGTTAATTGTAATATTCAGTAATTGCTCGCGTAGTCCGGTCCCGCCCACTGTCAAAGCCGTCTCTTTCCTAGAGTCTCTGAATAAGCCACGCCTCAATGTATAGACGCTGAAGCAAAAGGGTGAGTTGGACCCGCAATGTTGCTTCCGTTTGACCTCCAGCACCACCTACTCTACTTCGGCAGTAGAAGTAGATGAAGTTCTGCAGTTGAAGAAGCTAACACTTCGAAGAGCGCTCCATGGATGGCGCTGGAGGTCAAACGATACTCTGAAGCTCGTAGCTTATTTCTTTAATCTACTCTCTACTCTTTCATTTAGAATGTGGGACGCCTATACATCAATTTTGTTATAATACCGAGAGGTGAGGTGAACTCTAAACATATTCCCACTTGTCAAATCCAAGATAGCCAGTTCAAGCCGTACCAAAAACCCTCAATATTATATTTCAGGTGCGCACTACGTTTCGGTGCTGTATTGCTGCGCGAGGTCACCGCGATGTCCCCACAACCGGTTCCCTCGCGAGCTGCAGCTTGTCTCAGTGGGGTCCGTCATTGGCTAGGAGAGCGAAAACTCCCCCACTTCCAGCGTCTAGAATTCGGTGTTGCTATACGCTGGAATATAATGACGTGACTCGGTTCCAAGGATAAGGAGAGACTCGCGCGGATTATGCTCTTTGAATAGCATTGTTTCGTGTTAAAGACGCTCGCTAGAAGCAAAAGAATTTCATGTGTGGATATCGTGAGCTATGTTGTTTCATTGGGCATAATAATTGGAGAATGTTCCTCGACCTGTTTTGTGCCCCTTTAAGTCGGTGACAACTTTTTATTCTCCAGTTATGACGCCCGGATTTCGGAATGTCTTCGCTTAAAATACACATGGACATTTATAGACCTCTACCCTGAGAAACGCCATCATGACGTTGGTAGACAGACCGAAACCGAAGCACATCGGAACGGGAGGGCTGGGCTGGGTTCCATGAATGGGCTCTTGTTCGCTGCCTCCTATTGAAAGAACAGTAGGACCGAAGCTCGCGTCCCTTTCAGGGACCATCGTAATCCCCTCAAAACCGTGGCTTCAGGCGCGACCTCTCTTCTAATTTTGAGCCTAGGTCAGCTCTACCAAATTGGTGGCGCTGTCGAACATTATGACGTCATTTGTTTACGAACAAGGACAGTTCTATAGACGGGTAGCAGACCCAGTGGGAAACGACTCCCTGATAAAGAGCCCTCCATAGTGCATACATCAAGTCACAAACAGTACCATCCGTAGACCAGTAAATCCATACACCATGCAGGAGCATTAAGTCAAAACTGAATCATAAGTGTAATCAAGTACACACGAATAATAAAAATAAAGTAACGTATGTAGTGATTGCAAATTGCTATTATCCAACAAAACGATTTTAGTTTGAGCGTTAAGAGTTTTAGGTAACAATCGGTCCCATGCGCTTATGCTGTGGGAAAGAAATTAATATTTACCACAATAGACGAGTTCAGAAAATCCCAGTGCTCTTTGCGCACGCATTGTATCCTGGGCGCTTGCTGAGCAGGGGAACGCAGAACAATCCTTCATATTTCACATTCGCTGACCTTGACACGTCTTGGACGATGGACCGGTAGGGAAGATATCGAAACAGTGCGGAGGCCACCCGTTTCTTTCGTATTAGTAAACTCCCATAGTTCATAGCGACGCTAAGCACTCTGGGATTTTCTGAACTCGTCTATTGGTTCTTACTATTGGTATTGGAAGATTGAATAGCCCGACCGCTCCTGCTCTGCTATGACGTTTTACTTTAAGTTGATCATAATTCAGAATTTGACTCTAGCGAGTAATATATGATCGAGCTATGGTTAGCATATTATGTGAGATTACTTGGTGAACATTTAGTATTCTAAGACTATTCAACACGGAACTAACAGGAAACAGGTATGGTAGTCTAAATATTATTTTTATGGCACGGTTTTGCAAAATCTGTAAGGCACGAATATGTGTATTGTAACGGGAGCACAACATGTGAAGTGTGAATGAGCAAATGCAAAATACAAATTAAGAAGTACTGATCGGATTAAAACATTGTCGAGTTCTAGCAAGTAGGAATATTATAAGATTTTTTTTTAGATCTGCCTTCATGTGGCTGAAAGCGCAAGTGCTTATCAAGCCCAACACCGAGGAATTTTGCCTCATTACTATAGCTATCGCACAGAAAAAGTTGCGTCGAAGAAGCTACGTTACATGTTAGATGCTACTTTCGACACCAATTTTGGCACGTGCTCAACCGTTGCGGACTGACGCGGCTTGGATTTTTAGCGTATATTGCGTGCAAGAATTGCGAAGCTCGACTGCTTACCACACGCTCACCATATTTTACGTCAAAAACTGTAAACGAGATACTGATATCTGTTCATCTACGGCAAGTTCGTTGGTGCGCCAGTCTCGCTAAAAGCTAGCAGTGTATATCCTTCCACTGTGTATTTTTCCCAATTACAGCCCCTGCGTTTCTTGGGACACAGTTCTTCCCCACACAGCTTTTTTCGCTCTTTTCGTCTTTTCTTTTTTACGCGGGAACAGCAAGTCGGCTTCTGGAGGCTAACCTTTCCCCTCTTTCTTTGTTCTTTCTTTGCAATAAACATATACCCCCCCCCCCCCCACGCACACACACACACAAACACAGCTGCTCTAGATGCTCTAGCTAAAACCCACGGCAAGTAGCCACCAAGAGAGTGACGACGTCCACCAGCACGAATTCTATCTTGGGCGTCGTTTTTGTTTCGTTTTCGGATACATGAACATGATGAATGAACATGAACACCTTTCGTTTCTGTTTCCATTCCAGTTTCGTAAAGAATGGTAGTTAACGTTTCTCGTTTCCTTTGCAGCGTCCAGCAACAAGCGCAGCGGCACGTCTGCAAAGCAACGCCGCGGTATGGCCGCGGCATGGATTGGCGAAGAAAGATGATAGATGCATCGGCGTCGCGCAACGAAATCCGTACGATCTCATCCAGCAACAATGTCCAGTTTGTTTTGGTTTTGACCGGTTTGTTGTTCCCGCGTGCGCTTCTCTAAGCCGGAGTTTGGGAAAATGTTATGTTCATGGGCGAGAACACGAGGGTGTCTCAACATGCGCAAAGCTCTAAATAGTTTCACGCGAATAAGCAAAGTTAGAGCTCAAGTGAGACAGGTTTCACAATCAGTGAGCGGCGTGCACGTTTTGGGTATCGAGACAAGTTGTGATGAAACCGGCGTGGCCGTTGTTGACGGGAATGGTAACGTTTTGGGTGAAGCTTTGCGGTCGCAGTTACAGACTCACATTGAGTACGTACACAATTAAATGTATTGGTGCGCACGATTAATGTTGTCACCTGTTTACGTTCACGGTGAAATCGCAGTCGTTACTGAGTAACTGTAGTTGGTAAAACCATCAACACACTTCCCCATCCTGTTCTTTTCCCACTTTTTCGTCAGAACGCTATTTCTTGAGCGTGTCTAACCTTGCATAAACTTCTGAAATGTAACGAAAGCTTTTTCGTCTTAGATAATGACATTTTCTGGACCAGTCTTTGATCATGTCACGTCGTTTTTAAGATCACGTTCGTCGAGATTTCCACATTTCACGCATTTCATAAAACGCCTGCCACAGTTGCATTGCTACAGGGACGTCGATACGAAAGAGATACGGTGTTGCGTATATGGCTTTTTGCATTTCTGCAGCTTTGGCGGAATCATCCCTCCCATTGCCAGAGATTTACACCAGCAGAACATTGAACCAACTGCTATGGCAGCCCTGGAACAGTGCCCTGTCCAGTTAAAAGTAAGGCACACGTTTCCTTAGCATGTCCAAAGTTCACTGCTTTCTGACGTGCACACACACACACTTTGTACAGGTTGGGACAAAAGTTTACGGAACACACGAGCGGCGTATTTTTTCCTCGGGACGACACCCTAGCGGCGGTCGGAAGCGGGATAGCTCACTCGTTCGGAGGGGTGGCGGTAGGCAGCCGTGCTGGAAGCGACGTACTGCGTCAGTTTTGGTATTGAGCGTGCTGGGAAAATTGAGTGCTATTCATCTGTCTCGCAAGGAAGCATGTTGCAGGTGCTAGGGAGCTCTCTGCTGTAGATATGATAAGAAGGACAGATAATGCGGGTTCACAATCAGCTTTTATTGCAATATAAAATGAAAAAGTCGGGCGCACTTGGCCGAACAGAATAAAAAAAAAAAAGAAGAAGAAACTGAAAGGACAACGGCAAAGCCAGGGCTACCCCTTTTACCAAAGGAGTAGTATTTTGCGCTTTCTACCGCAATGATAGCAGCCATCCGTCATGGCAGCGACTTATATAGGCGATGAATGAGGCCGATATCGCTCTGAAGATCTGTCCATTCGGCTAATACCATTTCCCACATTGAGTCCTTTCTTCGGATTGGCCTCTGCTGACTCATCATACGGTACTTGAGGTTGCCCCAGATGTTTTGTTATATTTAAATCGAGGCTTGTCGAGACGAGAGGAGCTGTGGGAAGCAAAGTGGTCTTGGGTAACCTGGACCTGTGGATAAAGCAGAGTTGAACCGCCCATCTGGGCGAACGAGTGGTCCGAGTCGCTGATAGCTCGGGCAACCACAGAAGTCAGGTTTGGCGCCTGGGCACTGGATAGCACGCGTCACGCGTACTGGGGCATGAACCTTTGCGACAAAATAGTCAGTTTTACAAAAACAGGCAAAGTTATCTATAAGAGTAAATAACCTGGCAGTGTATACCGGGTAGCTCAGGCAACCCCGTATATAGTAACGCCTCTTCAATGGGTCAGGACTCCACTAGTGTGACAAGTGCCGCGAACTTGGATTACGTTGTTCTTTTATAAAATTCCAAGATAGAGGATGAGAAGGTTTTAGGGAGAGCCTACTAACTAAAATGGGTGAGGTATCTTGTCTTCAATAGTAATCTCTAGACTGCATCGTAGTACAGCGTCTTGATTATCACATAACGACGTAACCTCAAGGGATTCTTGGCCGCGTCTCAGATTCAAATTGTTGTCATGAGATACCTGCGAAAAGCTTAAAAGATGAAAGAGAGCCGGTCCCAGGCACATGTACCAGAAGGATAAGCATCGAAAAGAGGCGGGAGATTATCGGACTCTCCCAGGCCGGAGTGTCCCAGCGCGCCATTGCTCAGCGAATCGGCTGTTGTCTATCTTCGGTCAACCGCATCGTTCAAGCATACAGAGACGAAAATCGAATTGAAGATGCTCCCCGAAGCGGTAGGCCACCGTCGACCACGGCCGAAGATGACAGAGCCATTATAGGAGCCACCTGCGCGGATCCTTTTTCCACGGTGGTGGACATAAAGCGGGAGCTCGGCCTGGGCGTGTCTGCAAAGACAGTAAGGCGACGACTCAAGTTTCTGGGTCTGGAGTCTGGCGTCGCCGTGCAGAAGCCGCTGCTCACTGCGGATCACACGGCAGCTAGATTACAGTTCGCCATTCGACACCAGCAGTGGGACGTTGCAGAATGGGGAAACGTCGTGTTTAGTGACGAAGCGGCGTTCAGCACTCGATGGTCACAAACAAGACGGGTGTGGCGGCCCCCCGAAGTCCAGGTATATAATCTTTCATTACTGTCGTAGAGATCTTAGCCCCTTTTTGTAACACTGTCTATTTTGTCACAAAGGTGCATGCCCCAGTACGTGTACCGGGTACTATCAAGTGGCCGCCAGACCGTTACGGTATGGGGCTACCCGTCTTACCAGGGGCTCGGGCCACTTGTGCGCCTTGATGGGCGCTTCAACTCTGCGCTCTACATTGAAGTCATCGAGAGCTCCCTGCTGCCGTACGTGCTTGACGGACCGTTCCCCGACGTCTGTTTCCTTTATCAGCACGACGGCAGCTCTATTCACATGTCCAAGAAAACCCAGGACCGCCTGGAGGACTTGTGCATCCAGCAGCTCCCCTGGCCTGCGAAAAGCCCGGATTTAAACATAATTGAAAATATCTAGGGCATCCTCAAGTACCGCATGATGAGTCAGCGCAAACCCATCATAAGCAAGGACACACTGTGGGGGGGGATATGTTTATTAAGAAAAAGAAAGGACAGGTCAGCCAGACGAGGGTCGGCTTGCTATTCCAAACAAAAGGGAAGGGGAAGGAAAGAAAAATAAGAAAAGAAAAGGGGAGGAAGGAGGAGAAAAGGGGAAGAAAAGAAAAATAAGGAAAGAAACGGGAAGAAAAGGAGAAGAACGAAGCAAAGGAAAAGGAAAGGAGAAGAAATGAAAAGAAAAGGAAAAGAAGAAAGAGAAAGAAGAGAAGACAAGGAAAAGAAGAAAGAAAAAGGAGAAAAGAAAAGGAAAAGCACACTGTGGGAAACTGTATTAACGGAATGGACAGCCCTCAGGAGTGATATCGGCCTCATTCACCGCCTCTACGAGTCTCTGCCACGACGGATGGCTGCAGTCATTGCGGCAGAAGGCGCCGTAACAAAATATTAGGCCGTTGTAAACTGGGTAGCCCTGGCTTTGCTGTTTTTGTGTTCCTTTTCTTTTTTTTTTGTTCGGAAATTAAGTGCACTCAATTTTCTTTTCATTTTATATATCATACTCATTCTTTTAATTTTGCAATAAAAGCTGATTGTGAACTGAAAATTGCCCTGGATTATCAATCCTTCTTATCATATCTACAGCAGAGAGCTGCCTAGCATCTGCAACATGTCTCCTTGCGAGACCAGATGAATAGAACTAAATTTTCCCAGCACACTCAATACCAAAACTGCCGCAGTACGTCGCTTCCAGCACGGCGACCTACCGCCACCCCTCCGAACGAGTGAGCTCTCCCGCTTCCAACCGCCACTAGGGTGTCGTTCCGAGGAAAAAATACGCCGCTTGCGTGTTCCGTAAACTTGTGTCCCAACCTGTACACCTGTGTCCACTCTTACACCAAAATTACGAAAGGCAGGGTGCTGCAACATCTTTTTGCTCGTTTTCTGTTGACCACAGAATCCTGCCGATTTCAAAATCCCGCTCCTTGGAAAATTGTGGGATTTAGCAATGGGTCATATTTCAATTGACTGAATTTTGTTTTGAGCAGGACATCGACGCGATTGCAGTCACTGTGCGACCAGGGATGTCTCTCACCTTGAAGGTGGGCCTGACATTTGCTAAGGAGTTGGCGAAGAAGCATCGTAAGCCTCTCATCCCCATACACCACATGGAAGCACATGCTCTGGCAGTACGCCTGAAACACAGGTACGCTCAAGTGTGCAAGTGCTTAGGAAATGTACGACAAGAATCTCTACTATTTATGAATAGAGTGTGGATAAATATACGGTAAAGATTCCCCAAAATATGCGTGTGCAACGAGTGGAATCTGTTTAAAAGGAACATTAAGGGACTCAGGGGAGAAAATCTGTCCCATTTATAAGGAGTTCCGTTTACTGTGTTGCTTTCGATTCCCAGTCTCCCAGTCTGTGAGACTGGGGTATTCTGACGAATTGGGGTATTCTGGGGAAACATGATGTATTCTGACTGACTGCAGGCATGCCTTGTCCACACTACCAAGCATTTTTGAAGTCCTTTGGGGTCACCACGTTGAAGCCTTTGAGTTGGGGTCCAAATCGTGAGGCAGTAAAGGCATCCCGCAGCTTGTCCTTTTCAAGAATAATTCTTGTTAGAGTGCTTGACGTTCCATACTCCCTCGCAAGTGCTGTTTTAGTGTGGCAGCCAGTCTCGAAACTGTTTAGAACTGAAATCCCTCTTTGAAGAGGAAGGACATGATGTACGTGCTTTCCCCGATTCCCTAAACAGTTTAGCACTTTTCCTGATTTCCCTAACCAGCAGCTAATAGCTGAATGCCATTTGCAATGGCATTCAGCTGTTAGCCGCTGTTAGCGTGCTTACTGGAATCATGGCCATACCGGAAGCGGAAGAGCTGAAGATGCGATGCCGCTCTGAAATGTTCAGTCAATTCTGTTAGCCCGGTGGTGCCCAAATCTTTGTTCCGATTAATGGGGACGTTTTTGCATTGCATAAATTCAAATCCAAACAACCTTGTTGTGTTGTTCCATTACAGCAGTAATTCTGTTCAAGCGATTTCCGTTCTGTGAGATTTCACTGTATGCAGTAAAAATCCTCAATCCACCCAATCATTTTCGTTGTTCTTGTTACGAAAGCAATGCACCAAATGCCTCTTTAAAACGAAGAAGTGAGTATTTTATTAGGGATAACACAGTAAAATAAAGCCACCTTCGTTCTGTAGCACTAGGATGTGCGCTGATGAACTTTGACCGGCGGTGGCAGCATGCACAGTTTACCACCGGTGGCAGCAATGGCACAAAACAACTTTCATCGCGATCAGCAAATACGTGCATGATTGAGACGTGTTTACGTCATGCCTTTAAATATGAATAGTTTCTGTGTCGTTACTAGCAGACAAAAGCAAATCTGACACGGCGAGAGGGCTACAATGTGCATTTTCACATCCGAAAATAGGTGTGAAGATGCCCTAGGCACGCCAGTTTCAAAACAGCGTCGGCGTATCGAAAATTACCGCGGCAGCACACATGTCTATGCAGCACACAACAAAGAATCCTTGCATCACAGATGTAAATCATGGAGCTTAAAGGGATGGTCTCGTACAGCCGGGGCGGTTCCGAAACTTAGCCAAAATTAGTTTCACGAGTACTGTACACATACAACTGTCAAAGTTTCATTCAGAATAACCAAGTCGTTTTCGAGGAATTTGTCGAAACGTGCCGTAAGAGCAGACGACGAAAGCTGCGCTTCTCTCATGCATACGTCACGTATGACGTCATCCTGCGGGTGCGTCGTTGTTGTCATGGTAATTGTAACTTGCAGAAGCACCTTGGGTTGAGTAATCCCCTTTGCTCTCGAAACGGGGACACTCAGGCATATACCTCCGCGAGCGGAGAATGTAGTCCGAGCATTGACTGTGGGGTCTCCCATAATGTGGCGCACAATCGGATACGTGGAAGCTAAGGCACGTGTTTTCTTTCCGCGAGTATTTAATGCGGTTTTTAAATAAACACGTACTCCCTCTTTATGTACGTCGTCAGCGACACTTCATTTCGAAGCATGATCAGTGTACAATGGGGAGTGTAATGGAAGCGCGCGTAATATATTTTTGGTCGGAGCTGTAATGCGACCGCGCGCGTCGATGGCCAGCGACTTCAGATTTGGGATTGTGGATGGGGTTGTTCTGCGACTTTTAGCTTGTCTCTGAGGATTAACATAGATGTTCTGAACTACCATGCTTGCCACTACTTAGAATGCGCGTTTTTCACCTGAGAACTGAAAGAAAATGTACGAGAGTTGCCGCGGTGCCCAGTAACTTCTGAAAGTCGTCTGCTCACGCCGATGCACTAGCGCACGCAAAAGCAGACGATTTCTGTATCCTATCACGGACTTACCCGCAGGGGGACGTGGCCGTTCTTATTGTTGCCAACACAGATCGCGGCGTGCTCTGCAATCTTTATCATTTTAATTCGGTTATTTAATAACTGTAGCGTGTTTTGTCGGGTAAATTAGCAGTATTCCATTTTCAACAAAGGGCAATTGAATGGTACACTTTATGAAAAGGGCAGGGGGTACGAGACCGTCCCTTTAAGGGTTGCGGTCGTGATTGACAAAATAGCGTAAACGCACGCCATCTGGTTGACGAAGCCCGTGATGAAACAAGCCTGGGCATGGGCAACATGAAAAAGCCTTGGCTTTGTATGTGTGTGTCCCTTCTATGTTGTTCCAGCCTCAGAACATCTGCTCTGTCATGCATGTATGTTTGTGTCTTTCGTGTTGCCCATGCTCAGCCTCGGTATGTCGGTAAAGGTCTGAACATGGGTTGGATGGAAAACATGACGTTACACAGCTGACTCAAAGTTGACTGAGCTCAGTGTGTGTAGTCTTTCTTTGTGTTTTTAGTGGTGTTATTCGAGCAGGGTGTCTACCAACCTGGAAAACTGGGAATTGTCAGGGAATTTTGACGCGACTGGAAACGTCAAGGGATTGTCGGGGGAATTTGGCCAATGACAGCTTAAGTCAGAGAAAATTGAACCTCTGTATGAAATAAGGGGATAAGTCAATTGATCCCCTTTTTGCTATTTTTGCTGCAATGCCATCTACATACCAGTATGTACCTGCCAAAGACAATTTAGGAGCCTATTGCAATTTATTGGCTCGCTACAGGAGGGTAAGAAATGGGAAATGCATGTATATCAATGGAACGCACAATCAGATCAGGCCCCTTTTCTCAGTTTGGGCTTTTTCGACTTATCCCCTTATTGCATACAGAGGTTCAATTGTTGACAAGTGCCATGTTGACAAGAGGCAGAAAAGTGGGGCAGCCTCACTAATACTCAAGAAAAGATCTGTCTTATGGGGGATCCTTATCAAAATGTAGTAGCACGCACCAAGTTCCCATTTGTTTTGGTCAGGGAGTTCGCTTGAAATAGTCAGCGGAAACCTGGGAAAGTCGAGGAATTTGAAGGCTACAATTTGGTAGGGACCCTGGCAAGGTGCAATACCAGCGGGGCTAGTCGGACATTTTAGGTATTGCACTTCTTTTTTAGAGTTGAATTTCCTTACTTGGTCCTCCTGGTCTCTGGTGGTCACTGTCAGCTGGCCGTTGTCCAAGGGGTTGGCGACTTCCTTCTCTTGGGACAGACACTAGATGATGCACCGGGAGAAGCTTTTGACAAGGTATTCCATTTCCTGTCCAAGTTGTAGCAATTATTGCTTTCGCAGATCTCGAAAGTTACTTTGTTTTGGACAGTGATCGTGTTTATTTTAGGAGCCATAAAATGTCCACTAGAGCTGTGTGAATTGCAAAATTTCTATAGCGAATGGTTTACGAATATTTCACATACACTGCCAATCGAATTTGAATAATCAGCAAAGACCCAATTTGAATAATATCAAATACCTCTCTGTGAAATATTTGTTGTGCTCATTCGATGATGTTCTGTTCCAAACATGTGAGCCTTTTCAACAAGCATAAAATATCGTGAGAGAGGGGCCCATCTGTGTTGTGTGCGGTAGACTGCATTAGTGGGATGAACTGCATTGAGAGTTCGTCAACTGATTCCACGCCGCCTGCCTTGTGCTCATCTCCTCATTTCTATGTTTACACTGTGAATTTTGTGTACTTACCTATAATTTCCTGTATTCTTTTTTTTTACCAAACTGCACATATTTTTATCTCTTACTGAATATAACTCTGGAAGTTGCGAATACATTTACTGGAACATGCAATGCCCAGAGTACAGTTTTGACCATGAGCTCACAATATTTGTAGACTTTAGTGACGGAATATTGTAAACAGTGTAAAGCTGGCTTCACCTAGCCCATGAGTGTCATGAGGGGAAGCCGACTTGCGGAATAGAGCGGTACACCAAAGTGCGTTAAGGCAAAAATGCGGGCAGGTTGGTACATCATGATTCATGAATGACAGAAAACTGAACGTACTGACACGAAAAAGAGAGCGAAAACTGGACAAACAGAGGAGACACGTACAGACAGGTGCTCCCTGTGTGTACGTGTCTCATCTGTTTGTCCAGTTTTCATGCTCTTTTTTTCTATTCGCACCAAGAGAACGGTGGCGGTAATGTTTTTACATCCCAGACAGAATGATAGCTGGGACTTAAAAGGTCCTTGAAAGACCCTAGAATTTTTGTTCCCAAATTCGGTGGGAAGCTTTTAGTCTGTACTTGCAAGTGCAAGTGGGTGAGCAATCAAATGTGAAGCCACTTACCAAAAGAAAGAGACGGAACAATTGACACCCTTGCACATTGTGACGAACGTATCAAGATGGGGTAGTTTCACAGTGTCATCATTGACAGAAAAAGTTTTGGCAAAACTCTTTCCAAGACGTAAGTGCTATTTTATTGAAAGCCTCGTAATTCTCCAACTGTGTTTGTAAATTTTGCTGTGTGGTGACAATAACCTGCACAGCAAAAATATTTTGCACGGGGGCTATACGTACAACTTGACGAATGAGGTGAGCTTTTGAGCCGTATTAAATGTCCACCTCGTAGATCGTTTAAAGGTACCGTAAACACAGTCTGATAATCATGCGCTGTCATGTAGCCCATAGAGTTATAGCTCATACAGGCTGTTTGCTCTAACGTGTCCCGAAATTTTATTTAAAGCGAGCGATAAAAGAGAAATGAGCGCTACTTTTCAGGTACTTGACTAAGAAACAGGTGCTACTAGTTAAGCAGTACCTGTTTCTTACTCAACCAGTAGAAGAGTACCACTTGCTTTTCTTTTATCGCTGACTTAATATAATTTCTGGACACTTTAGAGCAAACACCCTGTATGTGACTAATGCCTGAAGTTTTAGGGTTTAGCCCGACTCTTCCCCGAATTTGCACCCCGAATTGAAGGTTGTCTCTTTTAGGGTGCAACCCGATTTTTACCCGCCAAATTGCCCTCGCTGAGATGTCTGTAGGAATGCACACTAACTTGTTTGGCAACAAATGCACTTACATCACCATTAGTTCCAAACCTGTTCAGTTAGTATGAGTACTTACTGAGCCCAATTTCTCCCCGAATTTAGCTTACTAAAGTTTTTCCACCATTGAATTTCCACCAGCATGAATTTAGAGCACATGTTTATTTGCCCAATTTTTACTCCCCAAATTTAGAAAAAAAAATTTCCAGAAAACTTCAGGCCTTAGGTTTCGCGTGTCCCCACAAAATTTTGAAATTCCATCAAACTTTTGGTAAGTGGTCGAGTTGTTTGCTGCAGTAAAATTTCAAAAGCTTGGTTTCCAAGGTAAAAATCAATGCTGGTAGACGTCAATATCGCAGAACACACGGCACAGTTCAGGTGAAGCAGTCTGATGCTGGAGCAGGTGACGCTGTCTGACGAGCAATGTGTAATGGTGGGGAAAACGTCAATGAGAAATTGTTTTGTGCTCTCTCGGACAGTAGTTGGACAACAGTGGTATCAGAAAAATGGCTTTAAGTCATGAAAAAAATAAACTGTGCTTGTTGAGTTGCTGTGTTGCTTGTTGGGAAGACCTTTCTTGACACATTTTGTGCACAAAGTGTCACAAATTTGTGTAATATTTTAGAACTTGACACAGTTTTTATCCCTTCAAGTTATCACGCAGGTTAAAACTGCAGAACATTCCCGAATGCGGACACCTAAGCGGAGGACAGGCAATAGAGTTCTTGGCGAGGAACGGCGATCCACGGGCCTTCTCATTTCCCGAGCCAATGACTGCTCATCGTTCCTGCGACTTCTCCTTCTCGGGGCTGAAGCATTCGGTCCTGAGGCAGATTCTAAGATTGGAGAAAAAACACGGTGAGGGCCCAAGGTGTCCCATTCTGTCTCAAGCTGAGTGCTAGGGCTGAAGGCATCGTAGTGAACACGGTTTTATAACTGTTGCCGTCCCAGAAAGTTTCTGTTTCAAATATCTTGACTTTAAAGTTTTAAGCACACTGATATATTTATTTATTTCTTATGTTTGTATATCTTTTTTGTATATTATACGTATTCATATTAGGGGTGTGCGAATCCGAATATTTTACGTCGAATCGAATATCGAATCGAATGAGGGAAAAAATTCCGAATACTCAATCGAATAACTAATATTCGTGCAAAATTTATAATATATGACTTTCGCACTAAAAGTTTCCATTTTGTAGCCCATGGCTTTAGTCTAATTTTTGTGGCATTAATTGTCACCAGAGAGACATGCAATTCTTCTGTTGAAAGTCCCTACTCTTTAATTTTACATGAATGTGCTTCCTGCTTTTCAGGTGAGCCTACACTTACTGGAGTGGTTACCTTCATTTCAAAATTTTATGTCAGGCAACAGCATGTTATATGGATGAGGCTGTAATTGTTTCAGACAACCACAAGCCATTTCTGAAACAAACAAATTGGCATCCTGCCTCAGCTTTGCCATGAACACCCTTTAGTTTCTTTGCTCCCGCCCTAGGAAGTTGCACTACTGAAATTTTAGACGTAATGGACATCTTTAAGACACCCTTCTTGTTTGTGGGCTGAAGTCATTATTCAAGAGTCCTAACTTTTTAATGGCAACCTCACAGACATCAAATCAAAGTCCCTCGTCGGCACCGCTAAACTGCATGTGGGAGGGGCGCCACCCCTTTCACAGACGATCTCTACAAAACTAACTTTGGATAACGTTATCTTAAACGAAACACTGTCCCGCCTGTGTTGGTCCTGCAGCAAGAGCAATTTCGTAAAGCAGGCTTCACCTCATGCACGGAGGCATCAGGTGAAGCCCACTTTCGGGTTGTATCGTTCATATTCGTGGAATAGTCGAATATTCGAAAAATCGAATGTTGGATATTCGATTCGCGAATCGAATGGTTCGAGCGTTTGATATTCGATTCTAATTCGAGAAAGAATTTGAATATTCGCACATATTTATATTTCTTATATTTCTATGTTCATATTATTTATATATCACTTAACTCTGAAAAGTAAAGCCCTCTGTTATCTTTGTCATTAATATGTTTAAATGTTTGTTCCATTATTTTGGCAAAAGTGCTAGTCTTTCTGTTTCTGGTAAAGTAGAATGTGCGCATTGGCTGGGGTTTTATCGCGTCTAGAGCGTACCGGCCTCCAGCCACGGCTCTGCTTCCGTCCTTCCACCCCTTCCTCCTCTCCAGCTCTATCCTGCTGTCCTCTCCACAACAACAGGGTGCCTTTTGTTCATTCCCCCTTTTGTGCCCCGATCTCTGCATAATGCAAATGTACAACAATAAAGGTGAAGGTAGTAGTTGTTATTTTACCTGCACTTCTCCTGCAATTTCACACAATGCAATAACAGTGCCTGTGTCTCTTCAGATTGTTTGCTTTTGTAACCTATGCGTATACGAAGAGGGGAGTCAAGTCCTGTAGATCACATAAACAAAATACAGAAGCCGACACTGAAGATTTTTGTTTAAGTTTAATTTGTACAAGCTTTCGCGTGGAGGTCCACGCTTCCTCAGGTACAAAGTAAAGTGGTGACACACATAAGTATATATAGTATAGACACTGCTGTACAAAGAAAGGGAAGGGGGAAAGGAGATATGGTGCCACATGTCTGTGTACAATGAATAGCTGGGCAGATGGATAAGTGACCTCTAACCGTTTAAGAACAGTAAAAGGTGTTGTTGTGAACAAAAAGGCTCGCCAACCCAGTTTCGCGGAAGGGGGGTCAGGAGTATGGGAAACGAGTGGCCCAGAATGGACAAAAGGGAAGGTTACGGATTTAGTAGCTATATATCTATATTTATTTGTGCACAATTCTTGAATCCCCACTTTCAGTCATCGTCTGGTACTCCGTTAGATAATCCGTAACCTTCCCTTTTGTCCATTCTGGGCCACTCGTTTCCCATACTCCTGACCCCCCTTCCGCGAAACTGGGTTGGCGAGCCTTTTTGTTCACAACAACACCTTTTACTGTTCTTAAACGGTTAGAGGTCACTTATCCGTCTGCCCAGCTATTCATTGTACACAGACATGTGGCACCATATCCCCTTTCCCCCTTCCCTTTCTTTGTACAGCAGTGTCTATACTATATATACTTATGTGTGTCACCACTTCACTTTGTACCTGAGGAAGCGTGGACCTCCACGCGAAAGCTTGTACAAATTAAACTTAAACAAAAATCTTCAGTGTCGGCTTCTGTATTTTCTTTCGTAACCTCTGACACCCCAAAATTCAAACATATAATAGGGGTGTGCGAATATTCGGGTTCTCGAATTCGAATCAAATATCAAGCGCTCGAACTCTTCGATTCGCGAATCGAATATCCAATATTCGATTTTTCGAATATTCGACTATTCCACGAATATGAACGACACAACCCGAAAGTGGGCTTCACCTGATGCTTCCGTGCATGAGGTGAAGCCTGCTTTACGAAATTGCCCTTGTTGCAGGACTAACACAGGCCGGACGGTGTTTAGTTTAAGATAACGTTATCTAAACTTAGTTTTATTTATTAGTTTAGTTATTCTCTGATGTAAAATTAAAGATTAGGGGCTTTAAACAGAAGAATTGCATGTCTCTCTTGTGACAGTTAATGCCAGTAAAATCACACAAAAGCGGTGGGCCACAAAATCGAAACTTTTAGTGTGAAAGTCACATATTGTAAATTGTGCACGAATATTCGATTCGATATTCGGAATTTTTCCCCCCATTCGATTCGATTCGACTTAAAATATTTGGATTTGCACACCCCTAATAATATACTTTAATGATTAATTTTACAGTGACATGACCAACTAGAACATGAATACTGTCCTGCAATGTTTTACTACATGAGTGCTTGTTTGGTTGTCTGTACTTTTCGCTCAGTCAGCAACTTGAGCTGCCGCAAGAGTATTTTTGACCTGATACTTGTACTTTAATTTGAAGTAGTTTGTGACAAATACAGAAACAATGCACCAATTTTAGCAATTATTTCATTGTCTCTACGACAAGTCAGTTCTCAAAAGTCTTCATTGGATGACATTCCTTGTGACTGACTTAAGAAGTCAAGTGGTTGTTAGCATAAATGTTGTTCAAAAGAGACCTAACTACTTACTCAGCCTGTATCTGTTTTAATTTGTTTTTTGTTAGTGTCTCAATGTTGGAGTGTGTGAAGGGAAATGTGCAAGCGAATGTGGCCAGTGTGAATGCGTGTATTCTGCTGTGCTCGTATGTTGACGAGGGTATGATATCAGTGTAGTACAAACATCCTGCCATCAGCTAAAAGCACGAATGGATCTAAAGGGGATTTGAATGATGTGGCCTGCTCATTTTCCGTCGCCACTAGGTGCTTCAGTCGATTTTGGCAACGTATTAGCTGCCCTAGAGCGAACTCTTCCAGAGAAGTCTTGGATTTGCCCCTGACCAGAGGAGAGGTGAAACTGAGTAACTTCCAACAATTGATGATGCAGCTGAACACAGGGAAACCTGCTTTACTGTAAAAATTATCTCTATAGGGGTATAATGCAGCCAACCAAATGAAATGAAGCCTTTCGAACAGTATACAGTAAAAGTGCATACTCAGGTTCCAGTCTGGTTTATGCTCGCCTTTTGTTTACGTTGAGGCAGTGATTATCACCACACCCTCTTATATACAGCTTCTCTTTACATGTTTTTATTAATCTCTATAGCACAAACAGATGGACACTGGAACTTCTCTGTGTGATTAGCTGTAATCTAATCATGCAGTGATCCGAAGTCCTATTGCGTTAATTGCTGTAAAAAAAAATAAAAAAATTTGAGAACAAGTATACAAACAAATAAATTATGTGCAAGAAGGCATAGTTATATCATGTGTTATGAATACAGCCTGAAGTTTTTGGGAAATTTTTTTTTCTAAATTCGGAGAGTAGGGACAAAAAAGGCATTTGGAGAGTAAAAATCGGGTAAATAAGCATGTGTTCTAAATTCATGCAAATTTGGGTGGAAAAACTTCCAGTACGCTAAATTCGGGGAGAAATTGGTCTCAGTTACTCAAACAAACTGTACTGGATTGGTACAAATGGTGGTGTATCTGCGTTTGCCGGGTAAAAATCGAGGTTTCACCTTAAAGGGGCAACCTTCAATTCGAGGAAGAATCGTGTCAAACCCTAAAACTTCGGGCTCTAGTTACGAACTACAAGTGCAGATCACGTGCCGTGTTCATGTACTGTTTCCGAACGTCTAAGTTCCCACTCAGACAAGATGGCTGTGCATCTTGTTCCTTTTAGGGATAGAAGCAGATGCACTGGTTCCCGAAGTGGCCGATATGTGTGCTTCCGTGCAACATGCCATAGCCATTCACCTCCTGCGGCGCACGCAGCGTGCCATCAACTACTGCTTGCGTGAGGTAAAGTTAGGATGAGCTCTGTATTCGCAGCGAGATCGACCTATAGGGGGCGACACTGTCGCCTTTATGGTGTGGACGACGCATGGGTCGATGTTGGGAGTTGATGGTTCTTTTCTGTAATTCTTGCGTATACAGTCGCCGATTTTTCGGACTCTGCGGGGATCTCGCAAAAGTCAGAATAATCGAGCGGTCCGAAAAAACGAATTTCGCTTCAAAATAAACTTTACTAAGCCCTAGTAGACTGGAAAAATTTGTGCTTTCCTAACGCGCTTCCAGCTCTGCCTAATAACATCAGCTTCTATTTCCCGAAGCGACATTTCGTCAATGTACACTGTCAGAGGCACCGCCGTCATCAAGTCTGCAAGTCGGCTTCGCCTAACGCATGCGTGCTTTAGGTGAAGCTCGCTTTACAGCGCTGTCGCGCGACTCGCGGGCAGAGAGCACGTGCTGGGCCGTTGGCCAAATCGAAGACGCAAAGGCGCCACGACAGACCTCTTCTACACAGAGGAATGGAAAATGAACAATCATCACTGCCTATTATTTTGCCTCAATATTTTAGTTGGTTGATTTCTTTCGATACGAATTTCGGACGATACCAATATTTTCCGTCACCCCAAGAGAGAAATTTGCTGCTTGGGCAAACAGAGTCCGAAATATGGAGCAACGGAGCTGCACGGCGTCCGAAATTTTGGACATTCTTATACATCACCTCTATGGGACCCGCTTCCGTTCCGCGAACGAGTCTGAATAATCGAGCATGCCCGAAAAATCGGTCGGCAACTGTGTTGACCGTAAGGTCACTTTTGAAACGATGGTACGATACAGTTCGGTTCCCCAATGCTCCACCTACTGCACTGAACACGGAACAAACGTGCAAAAGCAGACGACACGTCCACACTACACGGTAGTTCTCCGTTCTCTGCAGTGCGCAGATGCCGTTCGATCTCTGAGCGAATAGTGTGTTTTCAGCTAACGTGAAAAGTAATAAAAAAAAAACAATGTAAAGAAATCTGCTTACCTGCACACTACGGTGCCAACGCTACTCATCTTGCATGAGATTTGGCCGTGACTTGTGAGCATTTTAGCGAATTTAATTTCCAAGAAATTAAATTTTCCCTATTGACGTGTTTTTCTTTTTCTTTTTCACGGGAATAGAAGGCGCATGTTGAATTATGTAAAATAATTCCCCATTGCTTCGACGATATCTGAAAAGAAAAAAAAGAGTATTGCAAAAACATTGTTTCGAGGCACCCAAGTTGTCAGTCGCACTCAGTTTTCTGTGAAGTTAATGCAAGATGTTGAGGAAAGAAAACGGTTATTCGCCCGTTCCTGTTTCCTTCACGCTCTTCCTTCATACAGCTTTGCATTGCAACTATGCTGCTGTCAGCAGCACCAGCAGGTTGGCTAGTTTAGGAAAGTGAAAAGGCAGGTAATGCTTGCAACACGGTTGTCTGGAGTAGCCTGTCAGTAGTTCAGGAGGCCATATGTCCTCGGTTGCTCTCGGATATTGTACTTCAGATAGTGTATTTAAAGAAAGACAATATGCTGCACATAGGAAGGACAGAAGCCGCCGATATTTCGAACAGAGACTGTTCTTCTTCTGGCACTGTCCTCATCATAGGCATAGTATTTAAAGGGTTAAGTGTGACGTGTCTAAAGGTTCATGCGAATTGTGGGTCAACAGCCCGGAGGGAAGAAAGGGTCTGTACGGTATCTCTACCGGTTCGCTGGACTTCTATCCATCTACATATGCTGCACATGTTTGTTACTCAAAGTAAATGATTGTGCAACAGTCGGAGATTTTAGATGGGATAAACTACATGGTGCTGGTTTCGGACACGAGTGTCGCATGCAGTACATGGCCTCCTCGCTTCGCTTATTTCAGAGATCGGAATGCAGCCTGTCATTTATGGTTCCTGCAGTTCCTCAAAACGACGGTTTTTGCTTTTATTTTCCCTCGGTTTGTAACAAAAACCGTGGCCCCCTTCCTGAACAATACTCCCATCTCCTTAAATAGCGACCGGTTGTGTAATCTCTCATCCAGTTTGGCACTGATGATGTCCGTCACATGACGGACGAAATGTCTTGGTAAACTTTGTTATTTTGTTATGTTAGGTCTGAGTTCTCTACCTTTTTGTCTATAACTGTTGCAGTAGTGAACGTAGTTTGCTATAGTACAATCGGGCAAATCTGGCATGCACTTCCTGTTCTGCAAAAAAACAAAAAAAGAACTGAGGTTGACTTGCAAATGTTGCAATTGAATTAAATTAAATTCCTCATTAATTAAATTTGGTAAAACTGCTGAGCAATCATGCCAGAATCTCACCCGATATAAGTAGTGTTCATCCCATCATGTTCAGACAAGTAGATGTTTTAATAGTTTATCTCTTCATGTTAGGTGAAAGAGCCTGTCTCACACAGGGTCCGAGAGCCTGCTTAAAAGAGAACTCCAGGGAAGGAGACCGAAAAAAAAAGAAACCAGAAAAACACCAGAATTAGGTTCTAGAAGCTCCGGAATTCATATTCTCGCAAACGGTTTGACAACAGTTTTGAAATCGCGGAGCACAAGAGAGCTTTCTATCTCGTGGGTTTGCAAGGCTCCTTCTCACAGCTGCCTGACGGTGCATCAAGTGACTCGCCCATTAAGGAGTTGCGTGTGTTCTTTTTTTTTCTTCTTTGTTTCGTTTTGCTGTTGCCTTTATTGCCGTCCATCCCATGCCTTGGCTGGTCGCTATCGCTAGCAGACGATTCTTGGCAGCCAATAAAAAGTGTGCTAACGGACTTGATGTCACCACGTGCCTGGATCAGCTTTGACGAGATCGACGCTACTCCTTGTTTTCTTCTAAACTGATTGTATCAAGAAATATGCGCTTCTCAAAGGTAATACCTTTCCGCGACGGTATCTCAGCCGACCTTTTTTTTTCCAACATCCTGTGTTGCAAAGTATTGAGGGGGGGGGGGGGTAGTCTTAGATGCGAATATCTGTGCAACCAGTTTGGGGCTTTGAAAATCCCCCTGCATGCTTACTTTAGCAGCAGCAAGTCTTTTCGTAGCTCTTCTGAGTCTGTCGCGTGACCCTGTGCTTTGTGATGTCGCGTGCCTCATGGAAATAAAAAGCGATAAAATTGCCATAGGAATAATCTAATAGAAATGCCATATTGCGTGCATCCCGCAAGCTGAGTAGTGGCGACAGAGGTGATTTAAGAGGCATTTTCTGCAACAGTTTTGATGCTTTTTTTTCTATATACAAATTATTAATCTTTGTCTAAGCCTGGCAATAAACTGGCGGCACACGCTCCACCTTGCGGACGCTGCGGCACCTGTACCACCTCCGTATCATCTAACTGCTCCCAGTCAGCTGCCTCATTTTCAAAACCTTTAATAAAAGTGTCATAGAAAAGAGTAGAATCAAAAGAGTAATAAAAAAGGAGTCAAGTGTAGGAAATGGCACTGCACGGACGTAATAGCCAGCACACTGCTGGGAAATCTTGTTTGAATAAACTATCCTGCACGTTTATAGGCTCAAATTACCAGACGTTTCCCCCACTGTGAAATACACACGATTTTCATGAGACCTGAGCAACAGCTTGAATTAAAGGGGCACTGAAGCGCAAAAATATCTCTTCGTGAAAGTTCAGAAATTTGTCTTTGTGAAATAAAAGATTATGTCATCATGCCAATAATGCAAAAGGAAAGAGATTCATGCGTTGTGCCAGGATGGCACACGACTCCATGGGTTCCACGATGTTTTACACAACTCGTTGTCTCATACGTGCCATGACCTGTAGAATCTAAAGCGGCACAGTAAAGCATTTCCCACTTGTTGTCATTCAGACTGCGTTGAATTTTGGGGAACCAGGCATAGACTGGTGGCGGGAGATGGAAGGGGGCCCCGGTTGGGATCCGGGCTCCCCCTGAATTCAGGCCGTTGTTCCGCCCCTGACCACAAGTGTGTAGTGAAGTGAGCGTGAAGCAGAAAAAGAAAAGTGACTTTTGAGTGAAATAGGCTGTTCAAATACAACATTGTTTCTACACAATGATAAGGTCAGAAAACTGTAATGAAACAGCATGGAAATAACTACCATTTGGCAGTGACCGAGGCAGGTTGGACATAGTCCTCATCGAATTGGACGTGATCGAAAGGTATTAGCTGTCCTGATTGAGATAATTGTCCTGTACTGTACAAGTTGGGTTTATGAAGTGGCAGCATACACAGCTTCCTGACATGTCATGTTTGGAGAAGACAAATGTGGAAACCCTCGCAAATGATGAAAGTCACTGAAAAGGTTAGCCAGCTGTAGGGCTCTAACCCACATCTTCTGGATTGCCGGGTGTGGGTTCGACTCCTACAGCTGGCTAACCTTTTCAGTGACTTCCAACTTTCGTCGTTAATTTCTTAGGCAAATTGAGGCTTTGTATGTATTTGTCCCTTCTATGTTGTTCCAGCCTCAGAACATCAGTTCTTTCACCCTCGTAAATGTTTCAATACTGTTTGTAGGGTAATCCAGGGTGTCGACACCACCTACAGGTATGACACGTTTTCCTTTCAGGGCTTGCTACCATCGACCAGTGATTCACCAGATACCACGGGACCCACCCTGGTTGTGTCTGGAGGTGTGGCTTGCAACTTGCACCTGCGTTCCATGCTCTCGCAACTTTGTGAAACAGAAGGGGTTACTCTGGTGGCACCTCCGAAGGAGCTCTGCACGGACAACGGCATCATGATTGCCTGGTTTGTATTGTTAACCATTTTTACTACGGCTGTGCAAGTACTCGAAATTTCGAGTTCGAGTCAAGTCAGTCTGGTATGCGACTCTTGGCTCGACTTGACAAATGATGGCTCGTCAACTTTCGAGTACTTGATATCGTTTTGAGCTTACGTTAGATCCACATTAAAATCAATCACGTATAACTAGAGCCTGAAGCTTTTGCAAAATTTTTTTTTCCTAAATCCGGGGGGTAAAAATCAGGTGAATAAACATGCGCTCAAAATTCATAAAATACGGTGGAAGAAATCGGAACAAGGGAAGGGGTGCAGGCTAGCTGGTATAGAGCCACGAAGAAGACAGAGAGACACGGACACTGAAGACGACACACGTAAGTTCTCAGGCACAGCAATAATTTATTGGTTCATCTCAACTTGAAAGCTAAAAATCTTCTAAGGGGCGCGAGAGGGACAAAAAACGCATTACTAACTACGTTTTTCCCCTAGTGGCAACCTCCAAGGATTCCCGAAACAACCTTCGGTGTGTGTAGCATTCCCACGCAAGCAGTGTAGTGTCCTTGAAGCAAGGCTGGCAACCGTTACAATCCCGTAAATGATCTACCAGTTCCAAATGACCCGGCCATTCTTGCAACGTTTGCGGCATGTTCCCTAACCCGGTCATTGAGGCACCGGCGCGTCTGGCCAACGTACACAAAGCCGTACTCAAGGGGAATAGAATACACAACGTTCTGCTTGCAAGGAACAAAAGGCTTCCTGTGCCTCACGCCACAAGATTCAGATTTAGAGCTGAAGGGGGTGAAGTAAATTTAAATTTAAACTTAATTTAAAGGCATTTTAAAAAACAACTGTGACATTATAGTATTTAGCGACAGGAAGAATGTTGTGAGCAACTGCATGGAAATAGGGAATTACAACAACATTACGAGTAGAGCCCGAAGTTTTAGGGGTTTACCCGATTCTTCCCCGAATTTGCACCCCGAATTGAAGGTTGCCTCTTTAGGGTGAAACCCGATTTTTACCCGGCAAATTTCCCTCACTGGGATGTCTGTAGGAATGCACTAACCTACTTGTTTGGCAGAAAAATGCAATTACATCACCATTTGTACCAAGCCGCTACAATTTGTTTGAATAACTGAGCCCGATTTCTCCAAATTTAGTGTACTTGAAGTTTTTTCACCCGAATTTGCGTGAAATTAATCCATATGTTTATTTCCCCAATTTTTACCCCCCAAATGTAGGAAAAAATATTTCCCCAAAACTTCAGGCTCTAACTACGAGAGTTTACATCATTCCATGGTCTACACTGTGAACTTGCAATTTCATGGCCGTCTTCGCAATCAATTGACTATCATACCCGGCCATACCAGGAGTTTATTATATTCGTACATCCAGTGGATGTTCGGTGTTGTTGGTGACGTTGATGTCTGATAAAAGTGATGATTTGTTCTCTGACATCCACGGCGATGTTAACAGAAATTGACATGACGAAAATGTGGTACCTGTTGCAGGAATGGCGTAGAACGCTGGAATGCATCCCTAGGCATCACAAATGATTTGGACAGTGTGGACATTATGCCAAGGTAAGTTGTGGAAACATGTTGAGGAAAGTTCCTAGGCTATTTGGAAAAGAATTTCCTCCCACTAGGGGAAGCAGGTTTCAGATGCACATTCATTTTGAACTGAAGGCTACTACTTGAAACAAAACAAATAAAAATTGCTTTGGTAATAACCTAGTGCAGTAAATGGTACGTACTTGCAGTAGAATGGGGGGGTGGGGGGGCAAAGTCACTGCACCGCGTAAAATATTAGTCATAATAAAAGTATAAAATGTTAAACGTCTATCTTAAATGTTTCTGAAGGCTTGGTTGTGCATCTTGCTTGCGAACACAGCTTTTCTTACTCCTTTGCTTTTTTTTTTTTTCAAAAGTCTGGAAAAGGGGAGGTGGTGTAGGTGGTGATGTTGCTCAGCTTGTTGAGAAAGCAACTAAGTGGGATTTGGCCGAGAAGTTCCCAAGTTACGTAAAAGACAGTCATTTGAAGGACAAATTAAAAGCAAGCAAGCGTACTGTAGACAGGCGACATTTCCTGCGGTCAGTGGAACACAGAATGGAGAAAACACAAAATGGGAGGACAATGCAGGACTCATAAGTGTTGAAAAAAACATTCAAACGCAAGCAAGCTGGTGTAGCAATGCTGATGGTATCATCGCCTTGAGCTTGGGTTGGTGGTAGGGGCAGGAACACAAAACACAAGTAGACAGGACTAAACTCAGACTTGACAAAGACAAGTCCTGTGTACTTGTGTTTTGTGTTCCTGTCCCTTCCGCCATCTCAAGCTCAAGGGGATGATACCTTCACAAGTCCTGTTGTGCTGCGTTCTCCACCTGCTCCATGTTTTTCTTTTTTTTTTTTCCCGTGTTGTATCTCTCAGATGCTGTAAAACGTTGCCCCTGTCTACGGGTATTTGTGTCAATGCGAAACTGCACTCGAAGTGTTACAGCGAGCGAGCTAGAAAAATCAGGAGCACCGTGAATACAGGAACTGGAGCTGCGCGAATATTCTAAACTTCGAATTCCAATTGAATTGGTATTACTGCTTGAACAGTTCAGAGCTTTCGAATATTACTGTTATGAGCTGTAGCACCTTCACTGGTACACTTTCAACTTGAAATGCAGGCCGACATCGATGAAAATGACCTTCTACTAAGTTGTCCAGCATGACCTGGGGTAAACAGTTGCAACTCCTACAGAGCCTCAAATTCTCAGGTTTGACGCGATTACAGTCGCCGATTCTTAATTCGGACTTCTAATGGTCACGGGATTTGTCCGAATTATCGAGCAGTCCGAATTAGTAGTTAATCATAAAAATCCACTCTCACACTGGCGTTTATTACAAAAAATTTACATGGGACGGAAGAAAGTGTCGATACGCATCTGCCTAGCAGCGCGGGCACGAGACAAAACGTCATGCTGCATTTCTGATAATGTCGCACTGTCGGAATAAACTCCTCCGAGCGTATCGATGGCCGCGAGGATCTGCGCAGTAGACGGAGGTTCGCCGACGTTCTCAGGTTCAGAACTTCGGCAGACAGGCAGGTTCAGAACTTCGGCGACGATCTCATCATCGGTGACAACGACGACATTTGTGACGACATTTCCACAGTTTCGATTGTCGCATCCGAAGTGCGCATCTAAACAGCAACGTCGATCACATGAACGCGAACTTTGCACGGGCGCGCGCTTCTCCTCCCCGCAGGCGGCGCTCCGAGGGAGCTACTGGAGGGGCAGCCCGGCGGCGAGCGGGAGTCGGAAGCTCGAGGTTCCGATTCTGAATTTAGAAGCGTGGATTTTCACAAAAAGTAGGGAAAGTCGGCCAAAATCCGTCTGAATTATCGAGCCATGGCCCCGAAAACGGTCCGAATTATTGGAAGCTGAAATGCATTGGCTCTATGGGGGCTATTGATTGAGTCCAAGATTTTGTCTGAACTATTGGAAAGTCTGAATTATTAGGGTCCGAATTAACGGTCGGCGACTGTATTCCTCTCAATTCACGCGTGAGAGCGAGGCAAATCATGCCTCTCGGAGAAGTTGCGTGACGCCAGAAGTCAGCGTTACCTGTTCTACGAAGTTCACATCTTACAGGAGTGATTAAAGGGAGTTGCGGTAGACTGCGCAGCAAACGTACCTAGAGCCTGCATGGATGCTGGTGAGCGTGCTGCGCTTTTGGTGTCTGCAAACAAAAGCGGCCGGCGTAATCCTATCGGCGCTGGTGCTAAAACACAAGCAAAATGGGATGTCGCAAGAAATTAGCCGAGCACTGGGCAACACGGTATCCAGCCCTTGAAGCGTTAAAGCAGCACAAAAGCGGCAGCCATGCATCTTGAACTCCTACTTCAAGTGTTGTGGCTTCGATGGCGCTACTGTGCCGAAGGTACGGTTACCGAAAGAAGACAGAAAGTCGCACGATCGTTTTAAGAGAACACGTCATGTCTCAAAGGCAGCAGAAATTGAAAGCACAGAGAGAGCTATAAGTTGTCTATAGCCTACAGTAACATCAGGGGGACATGAAATAATAGCTGAAGGCATCGTCCATAACATCGTCCGTGCACTGCTCTATGGTGGAATCAGTCCTGAGCACGCTGACAGTGAGCCTGCTAGAGGAACTTCGCATCTGGAAACGTGTGTATCAGACTCATGCTAGAGGTGTGCAAATATTCGAAATTTTGAATATGAATCGAATATTTGCTTTATTCGACGTACAATAGAATCTCGTTAATTCAAAATCGCTTAATTCGAACGTCCGGATAATGTGAACTCTCACCCGGGTCCCATCCAACCCACGTGTATTTGAATGGGGAGAAACTCCCGGTAATTCAAACGGACAAGCGTATACACTGCCTAATTCGAACCAACAGCGCTCGCACGTGAGACGGGAACGGGTCACAGCGCCCCGTATCTCCCTGGTTATTGACCTTCCGTATGGTTCCTGTCGTCCTTCCGCATTTTGTGCTCTTTCAAGGATGCGTTCACCTCTTCACGACAGCAAGGAGACTACATGAAAGCCTGCATTCTCCCTCCATCCCTCTCCTCTTTCTCACTCTCTTCCTCTGGCTGTGAACGGTGGAGGAGGTGTGTTTGTGTGCCGTCACTCGCTTCTGTGACTTCGTGACCGTTGATATCATTCTACAACCCGTTTACTGTCATCGTTTATTCCCCAACTGGCTCATGACTGATGCGGACATCATCGACGCCGCGTGTGCCAGCCGAACTAGTCCAGAAAACCGTGTGGAGTGTAGCGATCAAGATTCGGACGACCCAAGCCGCGAACCAGTGCCTTTACCAGGTGCATCTGATGTAGCATCAGCGTTGAATATGACTGTGCGCTTTTTTTCTTCTTAGGAAACTGCGGACGCAGCACTTGAACTTGTGTCCAAATCTATAGCGATGCTAACAATCTTGCTCCAGGAAACGGTTGCAAAAGTGAATTATGACTGTTTCTTTCCTAACTTACTTCATAATTTCTGTAAGCGATTTCCTTCAAAGTCGTAACTGTCGCGACGCCCTGGCGGTTTTCTCCGTTGTAAGATCAGTTAGGTATCGTATCGGGAACGTAACGACGGTGGAGACTGAGTTCGGCAGCATTAACAATGTGAATAACGCCGGTATCGCGAACATATAACGCGACTGGAAGTGTGTCTCCACGAGTCTGCACGCGCTACCCGACTCCCTGTTCTCGGAGCTGCGAACGATGCAGCAATATGAGCCATGCGGATCTGGGGTACATGAAACGTATTGGTAGGGTTCTTTGTTTTCATGTTAAACACGATTTTTCACGATACCTCCCCTTCCCCCCCAAAGAAAAAAAAAAGAAAACAAGACTCTGGTGAAACCCAATAACTACTTTAAATCCTTGCGGTCCTTCAACTTGTCATTTTAGGTAAACCCTCGGAAAAGTGAATCATGATATCGGCAAAGAGAGTTATTTGTGACAACCTATTTTTCCTCCCTTTATAATCCCCTCCTGCAGGAGAGAAAAAGACGAGCTTTCGCGGAGATCGGACAAGTGTTTGAATACCACGGTCATTCACTGCCCGAGTTCCAAGCGGAAAAATTCTTACCTCTTGTCCCAGTGTCACAGCAGTGGCTTGTTTCATGTGCCTTTCGTTTCACCCGAAAATTCCCCGATAACATATCAAACAGATATCGTAGAGCAAGATTTCTGCTAGAGTTCTCGTGTGTAAATCGCATCGACTGTCATAACAATTTTTTTTTTTCCTTCGAGTAAGCGCAGGGATTTTCCACAACAAAAAATTCTTTCCTTCGAGTAAGTGCAGTAAGTAAGCGCAGGGATTTTCCACAACAAAAATGCAGTTTGTGAAAAAAATAAAAAATGATGTGTTGCTGTAAAGTCTCAATAGGTGTTTCCACGACAACTGACCATGCTCACAACATTCCATTTTACTTCTGTTGCAGGTGTTCTCTGGGAACTAACATCTCTGCGTCCGTGACGGCAATGTCAATTAAGTCTGAAAAGCTCCGGCTAAAATTGGATTAGAGAGTCGGTGCACAAGGTAGTGTAATTACAGTATTTTCCAGTGGAAGTTGGGGATCCCGAAAAACTTGCAATTTTTATCAGTGTCTGACGTCTACCATGCACAACAGCGGTGAACATGGTAGTGCTGGCAGCGTAAGGAAACTGTTAATTCTACATTGGCGTTAGTGTCGATAGTAATCAAAGTTTGTGAGTAGAGTGGTACTTTTTCTTGTATCTTAAGTAGTTTGTTGCGTTGTTTTACATCTTTGTGTTAACTACATTAGTAGTTAACACAGTAGTAACCAGTAGTTAGTAGTTAGCCAGTAGTTGTTAGTATTTACCATTTACAACCATTAGTTTACATTAATTTTAAACATTAGTTTACATTAATTTTAATTAATTTAAAATTACATTAATTTACCATTTACAACCATTAGTAGTTAACCAGTAGTTAACTACATGTAGTTAAACTACTAGTTAAACTACCTGATTGTAGTTAAAAAGTAGTTATCGAGTACTTGCAGAAATGTAGTGTGCAACTACTAGTTAAACTACTATTTCGAGTAGTTAACTACAGTAGTTGGGTTACTGCAGGCGCCAACTCTATCCGATTTTGCCGCAAGCTTTACGGCACGATTGTGCTTCCGACTTTTACCTTGTGCTACTTGTTTGATGAGAACGGAGCTGCAGAGCAATTGTGCCGTACATGCGTTCTAAATCTTCACTTTTATCGCTGCTTGTGATGTATATTTAGGTGTCGAAGAATGCTATAGAATGGGATTGGTGTTGATGTACAATGTTAAGTAGTTATAGATTTAGTTAACCTACATTGCAATAGTTAAAGAAGTAGTTTTAACTACCTCCCCTGAAAGGTAGTTAAACTACTAGTTAAACTACTCCATCGCAAAGTAGTTAGTAGTTATAGTTAAACTACTGTAGAAGTAGCTAGTGGCCATCACTGGTGCGCACATTAAATGCAATATCCTGCGCGTTTTTAACTTTTTGATCTGGCTACCTTGAGATTGACAAGTCTAAACACGTTTAGAATTGACCTCACTTCCCGATACTACAACGAAATCAATGTACAGTAAACCCTCGTTATATCGAAGTCGACGGGACCGCAAAAAAATTCCATATAAGCGGTATTTCGATAAAAGCGGAGACACTTAAAAAACAGAAAATCCAGACTCAGGAAAACGTGAAAATGCGATGTCATCGCGACAATATTTTATTGACGTGCAAAAAACGCAGTCACCTGGGTTTGGCGCGAACCCCACTGCGGGCGAGGAGATGTTCTTCGAGTTTCCGCAGGCACGTCATCAGTTCATTATCACCGCCGCTGCATTCTACCCTGTTGCGAATCAGACGCGAAATATTCCGTGTTTCCGCCGCCGTAGGTATTTCACCGAGTTCTCTTGAGTCGTTGTCCGAAGTTCCATCGTCGACGTCCCGACGACTGACGATAATATCCACAATTTCGGCGTCCGTCACAGGACTGACAACAGGAACGTTTGCGTCCGCCCGCGCGAAGGTATCAAAATCATCTTGCACTTCTTGTCCTACAAGATCGTGCACTCTTCTGTACAGGCTCTTAGATTCCTCATCGTCTTGAAATTCAACTTCTTCGACTGAGTGAGCCGCAATACGTGCATGACGAAAACCTTTTTAAACACTTCCGCGGAACCATCGTGCGTAAAAGACCAACACGTCGCAAATAAACCACGCAAAACAAAACCATCCACGGGAGAACGGTGAATCATCTCACGTGCTAGGGCCACATGACCGGTCCCTCTCTCTCCCCTTTCTCCCACCCATGTCAACGAACCGTCCTCGTGCATCCTACCTTCCCGCTCTTCGCTGTACGGAACGAAAAGAGGTTGCATGAGTGATTGTGTTTGGAGAAAATAAAGAAAAGAAGGGTAAGGCGGCTTTCGGGAATGTTTTGGGTGGCGACCAGCAGCCTACCATCGGGCGTGCGCTTCGTAATATGCGGAGTTAGCTCTCCTCACACTTCGAATAGTTGTAAATACATGTAAATGCACGAGGATTTCACTGTACTTCGAATAAAGCGATAATTCGAATAAAGCGACTTCGATATAACGAGGGTTTACTGTATAGGTGCTCCGCATTTTGAATGGTTGATGGCGCCCGACGTCAAAATGACGTGTCTTTATTGTCGCCGGGGCATCGCGGTGCGAGGCATGAGTGCGAAAGTGTGCAGTGAATACTCGGTCGGCTTGGAGCCATTATTTACTATTTTGCGACTAAAATGTTTGCTCAGCGTCACTGTAGGAAACGAATCGCACTGCATTAGAAAAAAGTGCACCTTACATACCTGTTTATTGCCCCTTTAAGAGCCACAAAGTTGACATCTGTAATAAAATAGTCATGCTCCTGTTCCAGTTTCAAGGGATACTGCTACACTACGAAGGCGTACCGCTCAAGTGAGAGTGGCAGCAATGACTCTTGCCACCAGTTTTGTGTGAAGTGAATAGCACATGGCACCTCTCCTTGCGAGAACAACGGAATCGGGAACAAGAAACATTTGGTGGCTGTAAGAGTCCCAGCGATCATCGAGAGGACAGTTTTTCTCAACCCAACCAAATGCTTAGAATTAATTTTAAAAAATAAACAAGATTGGAAATGTTGTCCGTTGTGGCTGTGTCTGCTACTCAAATTACTTTTCTTCTAGCTATATTATGCCTATGTATGATCAGGTAAAATCTGCTCTACGAAGCGCAGGTTTTACAAGGCGAACCTCAAAGGGGGCGCTTGTGGTCGGGATATTCAACCAAAATGAATACTGCACTGGTCATAGTGTCAGATTACAAACACACCCAGTCACATACACGAATTGAAACGTGTACCTGAGAAGGAAAAGTCTGCCCGGCCAGACCCGCCAGGGCCCGCTTGTGCGAACGTGGAGGCTACTCCTCGGTGCTGTCCTTGGTAGCTTTGCCGGTGCTAAAGGAAAGGGAAGTGTCGAGGACATTACCTGATTGTGCTAAGCTCAGCACCTGGCAGAGAATGACAACTTAAAATTGGGACCGCCCACTCATCCGTGGAAGGCTCCTGCAATTGGCTGTCACCTTCTGCACGATTCCCCCGCTTCGCGAGTTAGTGCCAGCTCGATACTACCGCAGTCCGGAACCCAGTCCCCACTTGGTGGCGCCGCACTACGTTCGCGCGGGCGAGCGATTCTCGCGTGTGTGAGGGGGGGGGGGGGATCAAGTGTACGACTTACGTCGTTTTTTTTACTCGTCTGCCCACGCTCTTGGCAGTGAACACAACCCCACCGGCGCAACTCACCACTGAACAGGTGCCCTTACGGTACCTGAGTACAGTAAAATCTCAAACACCCACCATCCAGACCAGTTAGTTTGACTTAAGCAGTACTTTGACTTATCAAACAATTGCCAAATTCTGATAAAAATTGGCCCCTAAACTGTTGCATAGTCCACAAATGCATCAATGTCACCTTTATTCGTAGTTTTATTTTAACCTGCACAATACTCAGGAGATGTACTTCAAGGATAGCCACTACTGCTGCAATTACTACAAACCACTGGTTGTGGTTGCGCTCTAACAGCTCTGGAAATAGTCTGATATCTTTCCTTGCTTCGTATACATTTTGTGTGTTACAAACACAGTTCGAGGTATCTCGTTACAAGTAACTCGTTACTGTAACTAACTGTAACTCTCTTTTCACTCACGTCCACATATTTTCTTGCTTTCTCTCCGGTTCCTTGATGGCATTTTTTTGCCATAAAACGTGACATTCAATCAACAACAGTATTTTATTCAGGAAGTAAGAACCGCTGCCATTGAAACGAAGCCGAACCATTGTGCGCACACAGGGAGTAAGATGCAAAGCATTCGAATAGACATCTACCAGAGAAACGTCATCATGACATTGATAGACAGACTGAACCCGGGAGGAGGGGGCTGGGTTCCACGAACGGGCACTTGTTCACTGCCTCCCACTGAAAGAAAAGCAGGAGCGAGGGTCGCGTCCCTTTAAGGGACCATATCGTAGCCCCCTCAAGACCGTGGCTTTCGGGCTCGAACTTGTTCTTCACCTCTAGCTTTGAGAGTACTTGAATTCTACCAAATTTGTGGCGCTGTCGAACACTATGACATCATTTGTTTACAAACAGGGAGAGGTCTATTGCTGGACATAAACGAAAACGATCTAAGGGTGTTGCACTCCTCCGCAGGCAACTCAAGGTCTAACTCAACTGTTGACGCGCGTTGCACCTGCGTAATGCTATTTTGTGTCCGAAGTAACTTGGAAGTAACTCGTTCTTTTTTTTTAAGTAACTCAGTAACTGCGAGTTACATTTCAGGCTGAAGAACTTCGTTATTAACTTAGTTATATTAGTTATATTTTTCACACGAAAACTTAACTTGTAAAGAGTTCTTTTTGCCGGGTAACTTCTCAATCTATGGTCACAAAGCCCTGAACCGTTTGCAAAAATTTTAAGATTTCCCCGCCACTCTCTTCTAACTAGCCTATAGCACGCGCACAGCGTCTCGCGCTAGTTTTGGAATCACGCAAGCCTCGGTCCTCGGTCCCGTCGACTCTCGATCAGGCGGACTTGGATTGTGTTGGCTAGCTTGAAGAACTTGGCCGATCATGGCGATCCATAGTCGAGAAAGGTGGTGCAACTGATGCAAAAGATGCAACTTTGAACCAGTCCTGTAGCTCTCATTTTCGTCTGTTGGTGTCATTCTGAAGCTATGATTCTTGACTTGAGGGGGACCGTCTTCCGAGTTTCGGCCAGGCATGCGGTTGCGGCGCCATAAAGCCCGGAACATGCCAATATATCTGACTATGAGTGGTCTTTGTACTAATCTAGCGCAAAAGGGAGAGCAGATAGCGGCGCACAATTGGTTGCATAGTGTTGTTCTATATGATACGTGGAGGGTGGAACGTCTCGCTGTTAGTAGTATACGACGCCGATAATCGGGAAGCGCTTTCAGAAAAACATGAAAAAAATGCCTTTCTTTGGCCTCCTGTTTCGAGGTGTTCTAATGTCACCACACAAGCCTAAACGTGGCAGTGGATGTGCAATTATGCACAAAACAATTGTAAGTAAGGACACCTCCCGACCTTCAGTGCATTCGGCGAATTGGGATTCGGCAAATGTGGAAGACACGATGGCCATAATGCGAAAAAACGGCTGATTTCATGCTTGAAGACTTTTGTTTCATTTATGCAAACTTGAAGGGCCACGGGAAGGTGCAGAGTTTTTATCGAAATGGGAACACCGGAAATGCTATATTCCCTTGTGAACACCGGGACATGGTAGCGTGGTAACTTTAAGGAATAGAAGGGGAATAACGTCCACCAAAGATGTAACCGGCACGTCTTCAACAAATGGATTTCAAATTGCATAATATCCCTACATTGAAGATACCGTATTCGAGATAATACTCGCTACAAAATGGCAAAACAATTCTTCATCTACCCCTGAAAAAATGAAATTAAAAAATGAATATCTATACAGCACAAACTAGAACATAACATGGGGCGCAAAATATTTAAAGTGAAGAAGAAAATGTCCCAAACGTTTAACAGCCACGACAGACCACGAGCACATGCAGATCAGGTCTTAAATCTATAATTGTACACAAGAAATACATAAAGCACGTTCTTCTCTATGCAAACCAAAGTTCCTGACAACACTACTTTTGATTCCAAGCCGCCCTCTTCCTTTTGTTTTATTACGATGTGTGACATCGTGACAGCCATTCCCGGGATTATTTTCCCCGGAACCTACGTTGCAGTGATCCCCCGCCGCTGTAACCGAAACATCCGTCACCGAAATGTTATGCACTGAAATGTCCTAGACCCGAGCACTGGCGTAGCGAGCGTCGTCCCGGGCGCAATATATTTTGTCGCAAATTATCGACAGAGAGAGATCAAAAGAGTGCGAAATAAAACCAGTGAGATTGTTTATTACGTTAAAAAAAATCGCAATTTTTTGTAACATTGGGCATTGTTGGAACTATCTGCTGGGCACCTCACAGCCTGAGACGATTGAAGGGAGGTTCGATAATGGAGCCTGGTTGCACTTCTCCCATTGGTCTCATATTGGCAGCCCATATGGAGCCGATATGGTCTAATCTGGCAGGCCATATTGGTCCCATATTAGATCAATATTGGCGTGTTGCTAGGGGCAATACTCCCAGCATCACACTTGAAAAATAGTACTGCCCTCGCCCTATAAACGAAGAGCAGGCATACACTACTTTGTCTTCCTCTACGATGTATTGCCAACTGCAAGATTCGTTCTGTGTGTACTGCAGACTTGTAGGTATTTTGAGTATTGTATTTAAAATACTGTATTTTAAATACAATTTGCGGTATTTTGGTACTTTACTCAATACCTTTTGTTTTGTGTATTTGTACTCCATTTAAAATACATTTTATGGTATTTACTATTCAATACTCTAATTACATATTTTGGATCTCCCTCTCAAACTTTGTGTCTCGTCTTTCCATTATATTTCTTGTTTAGTGGAAATTTCCTGAGTCCCTCGGACTTGACACGGATAGTGACTCTAGACGCGGATGTCAGCCCTTCTTGGAAGTCTCCATTTAGAGATATTGCCCCGTGTGTAATAATCCTTGGCCAGTGAGGTTTCTATTATTTATGTGTTCCCGACGCGGTGACACCGGGTTCTGACCTCGCCGAGCAGGGACATGCCAAAAATTTTCTTTGTTCTGGGTCACATATACTTAGTGAAGTCATGTGGTATCTCTTTGTCATCTTTTGGGGACTTGTGTTTAGATAACTGCTATCACACAGCGGCGGCTAGCGCAGTGCGCGGGGTTTAGGTGATTCATGTGCCGTAGCGGCAACTTGCTGCATTGACCAGTGACTTTTTAAGTTCAAGGATGAATAGTATCTTAATTGTATTTCAAATACTTTTTCAAGTATGTTGTACTGTATCTTAATTACTTTAATTTTTATGTATTTATATTCTATCTTAATTACACTCTAACGTTAGTATTTATTATGTTATCTTAAATACATTTTTGAGTATCTTGTACATGACTGGTGTACTGTCATCAGGCAGCACAAATACCTACGGAGGTAGCTCCCCTTTGCACAGACACAGTTCTACATGCTTGTATTGTCAAGTGGGAGAGCTACCTACTACACTGCTTTTAGGGATAAAAAAAAGTATCCTGGGAACAGCAAGGGATACTGCCAGGCACTACATGATACGAAATGTTGGGACAGTTAGGAATATGCCAGATAGCGTAAGAGCGCACGTTTATTTTAATTCATCTCCTCTTGTTGACCACCTCGCTTGTATGCAATGTGACAGCATGAGGCCCGGATGGTGGGCAACAGCTTCACCATCCTCATCTTCATCACTCGCTTGGCGGGGGTGGTAGTGGTGTTGGTAGTGCTGGAGGAGGTCGCTGTTGTCGGCCTCACAGAGATGGTCAACGTCACGACTAACGCTGTGAATGGAACGTGCGTCCTCGGCCAACTTCTAAGGTAAATATTCCGACATATATTCCGACAGCGTCCGAGGAAAGCTCAGGAAAAAACCCAGGCAGCACAGAGGGCACCGGGATTCGAACCCGGATACCTCCCAGTCACGACGTGACATTGGCCTGCGCGCTAACCTACTCATCCTCGTACTCATTCTCTTATACATGTGTTTACATCAAGGTCAGCGTTCGGATGAATATTAATTGGGAGTAGATTTATACGAAAGGAGAGCCGTTCAGACAGAGAAAAATACTGATTTGTAATGTGCTTGGATACTGTACAATCATCATGGTCCGTTGAACTCCAATCAATTTATGCATAGCGCACCCAGAGATATAGAACATATTTTCGCAGTCACGAAGTACGAAGTCACCCTTGCAAGGTCCTGAGGTAAAACTCTTGGCAAAACTAGCGCAAGACGTTTTTGGCGTGTACACTTGTGTTTGTACCCATGAGGCGTTCATTGCACAGTCTTCACGAATCTTGGTGGAGTGTCTTGGTCGAACTGGGTCTAAAAGTTGTCCACTTCTGTTCGCACTGCTTGATGCACAGTTTTGAAGTCGTGATACATGAACACAGCACGACGCACGCACAGCTGGGCAACCTTGATACTGTCCTGATGTCCAGTAGTAGTTGGCTTCCTCTAAGATATTAAACTGCCTGAAAACACAAGTATGATATGCATTAGTAGTTGGCTTCCTCTACGGTATTAAACGGCCTAAAACACAAGTATGATAGGCATTAGAAGCGTGGAAGAAGGAAACACAAGGAGCGGCTCTTCCTTCCAGGCTAGCGTAGCCACCCTCTAGCGGTCGCTCGAGTCAAAATCGCCATTACGCCCTGTCCACCACGTGACCCCCTCTAAAGTTTCGGTTTTGCAGCGCTTTATTTCTCGCGCTGCTCTCCGTGTGATTTTGCTTTTCGCAAGTAGTTTATTTTGAAAATGTAAGCACCATCGTAGAAACGGCGTATGGTAATGTGTTCCTGTACAGGCTGCGGCTCTCGTTGAACTGAAAGCATGCAGTTCTGACACGGGGACACGCCTTGTTCGTAAGTACACGGTCAGTTGTTCTAGTTGCCTCTGTGTGTTCGAGTCATCTTGAATTGTTCGTTTAGACCTAACACTGTGCCGTAGAACATGAGAGAACTCATGTTCTGAGGCTGGAACAACATAGAAGGGACAATCACATACATACATCCTACAGCTGGCTAACCTTTTCAGTGACTTTCATCTTTCTGTGCCGTAGATTCATTTCATATCCTCTGTTGTTGTACAAATCTGATTAATGGTGTTCTGAGTACGGCATTCGTTACCACTTAATCAAGAAACGTACATACGTTGGAAGTCACCGTTGCCACACGTGATGTTTCAAGTTCCACGTACTCCTTTTGCGTTCTGCACACTGTGACTGGTCTTCTAATAGAAGAGTAAGCATCCGAACATACAGAGATAAAGTGCAAACACGCGTTACACGTAATACTGCCATCAGAACTGTGGCATGACTACAGCTCGCGTCGTCTGCTCCGGTGGCGCCGTGCTGTCTGGAGGGTCACGTGAGCGGTCACATGGTAGACAGGAGCATCCCAGAATGCAATGCGAAGCCGGCTACGCTCGTCCCGATAGAAAACTGTCGGAGAGGCCGCTCCTTCTGTTTCCTTCCTCCATGAGTAGAAGGGTTCAATTGCAATTGTTGCTTCTGGAGCTTCCATGCCGCATCATGTACGAATGAAAAATAGCCGAAGCTCCGTGGCTGCACGTGAATAATATGTTTATCAGCTGATCGTACTCGTACCAACCGTTCAAAATGAGCGAGAGGTGGTTTGCGTAGCGACTATCAGACCAGTTGGGTCCTACATTTTGCGAACCTACATTTGACATTTTACAACAAACAGGTTAATAAACCTCAGGACCTTTGAGCTTTAAAGGTCACCATAAAGTTGTTGTTTGTTGATAAAAGGCTTAGAAAATAGGCACCGCGGATACCGGAGGTCATCCGTCTGTGGCATCACTGCAGCCGTATCCGCCAGTCTCGGGAAAAGTTACTTGAAGAAGTACCTGAGTTACAGTTACCACACGAACAATGGATTACCACTACCACCTGGGATTCTTTGGACGTTCGCCGGAAACAACAACAACAACATATATATTGTGATGATGAAGTGGGGAGGTTTTCCACTCTAGGAGTGGAACGCTACCCCATAGCTAGAGGTCTAATATGAGTCGTGACAATGATCAGTGATGACGATGAGAGATGACGGGAATGATCGAAGCGGCGATGACGATGCTGGACGTGATCGTGGTGGTGGGAGTGTCGGAGGGCGCTGCTGGGGTCTGGGTCTGGGTCTGGGTCTGCTGGGTCTGGGGCGCCGGAAACAACTCACACACATAACACACTTAAAATCGGACTTGCATTGGATTGGATTTATTGTCCTGGGTAAAACTGAGATTCAATCCGATTTGTGTCGCCCAGTCAGTGTGACGCTCTTCTTCTCCATTCTTCTCATTTAATCTCTATTGTTCATTCTTCTCCGTTGCCCACACTACCAACCTTCCCGAACAGTACTCTCGGGATCCCTTAACGAGCTAGGTTCTCGCCCCCCCCCTCTCTCTCTCACAAAATTGCTTGGTCCCTGACCACATCCAGCCCAGCAGCACTGTGCCCTCAAAGCTCTCTTGACCTTTCTGGATAGCATAGGACTTCGATCCATATTGTGAAGGGGCTCATTATTTCGTTACCCGCATCACCACCAGCAATGGGGTAGAGTATCGCCCCTGCAGATGAAACTCCCCATTCATCACCTTGTAATCAAGTTGTTGTTGTTTCCCACACCTCGCAGCATCCGCGCTGATAAACGCTCGGGGCACTGCGCGCACATGACCCCGCGTTACACCAAATTGCCAGTGTCGAAGGCTCAATTGTAACCACAAACTCAACCAATAGTGTGTAGGCTGATATCTTAATCACCGAGTCACCAAGGCTAGTGTAGTGGTTGGAATTACCTGCCATACACGCTGTTATAAAGCAAGCCGCCGATCCAGCACATAATGCCCTCACTGCAATCGCCGAAAGGTCAGCCTTCCGTTCAGGGCACAGGGCACTTAGACTGCCGAGGACGATTCCAACGGAGCCCACGTTTGAGAATCCACACAACGCGTATGTTGCTATCACAACGGAACGCTCCTGCAAAATAAAATACACGCGCTGATGAGATCATCGCAGCAGTGGCCAAATTATTTTTTTCGAACTGTGTGCTTCGAGGTATTTGCCTATTTCCAAGTAATTGGGAACGCTTGTCGACTTGGGACGAACGAGAAAATTATCTCGTTGGTTGCGTAATACGTTCTCTTTAGCAAACGCCGTGCACAGCACAACTAAAGAATAAAGAGAGCGTCGTGAAACGACAATGGAGTTGTAAGCATACTATAGTGCCGCAGAAGACATGTCATCCAACCGTTTCGCTGGCACCACGGTGCTACGGACATCCCTTATTCACACGTCTGCAGCACACAATCCATACGATATATAATCAAGGCAGGCTCAGGTTCCCGTCTTTCTAGGCCATTTGCAAAAGTTCCAGGGAGCCGGAGGATGCCGGGAAATGCTGTACAAAACGACAGCGATTTGCTATCGTCCTCAGTCGTCGTCGCCGTCGTACTGATGTATGCACCGTCGCTGTCGTTTTGCACAGCATTTCCCGGCATGCCCTCTCGGGGCGCGCGCTGCTCCCTGGAACTTTTGCAAATGGCCTATACACCATCGGGAAAGAGATTCATTTCACCAACCAACCAACCAAATTTGTGACCATAACATACGCTCATTCCAACATCCGACGCCCGAAAAGCACGGTTGAAAAAAATCCGGATGTTTTTAAAAAGACAATCTCCAGTGGGCTTTCTTGGATAAAGCCCGGCTACTTTTGGACATTTTTTGGAGAATATAGAATAGAATATTGGATATTTTTTTGAGCCTAGAAATGTAAAACAGTGTAAAAAGAAATGTGTTTTGCTGTTCTCGATTTCAATTGACCTCTCGTAGTCTCGGTTTATGGTGAAAGATGAAAGTCACTGAAAAGGTTAGCCAGCTGTAGGGATCGAACCCACATGTGGGTTCGATCGAAGTGGGCAGATGTGGGTTCGATCCCTACAGCTGGCTAACCTTTTCAGTGACTTTCATCTTTCATCGTTGATTTCTTAGGCAATTTGAGGCTTTGTTTGTATCTGTCCCTTCTATGTCGTTCCAGCCTCAGAACATCAGTTTATCTCTCGGTTTATGGAACTGCATGTCCCAGTAACATTGAATGAGTTTTCATTGCTTTCCAAAAGGTGGGGCCCCATGCACGCGTGGTTGAATGGTGTAGACCGTACACACCCGGATTAGCTGTCGTGCTTAAGTTGCAATGTATCCAGGAAGCAGAAGGAAGCCTCTACCTGAATGGGCAGAAGTGGAAGAAAACGGGAAAAAAAGATACAACTGAAAAATTAAAAAGTTAGAAGCTAATGTTGCACGTACTTGGTCTTCTGTAAACATTCAACACTACAATAACATAAAGCGGGAGTTTTCCGTGTGTAACAGAGCAAGTGTTTGGGCTGATTGGTTTGGGTGATTAAATTAAAAATGATTGAAAACCCCCAGCGCTGGGTAGGACGAGGACAAAGGATAAGAACGACAAGGACCGGCTCGAGGACAACGCATAAAAACGACAAGGACCGGCCTTTTTTTATCCTTTGTCCTCGTCCTATCCAGCACTGGGTATTTCTAATCATTTTTAATTTACTCGCCGGTCCTTGTCGTTTTTATCCTTTGTCCTCGTCCTATCCAGCACTAGGGTTTTTTAATCATTTTTAGTTTTCCGTGTGACGCTGAATTACGATTGTCTTTCACATTGCATCTGGACTAAAATCTCTAAAAATATCCGGATTAGATAGTGTGGATAAGATCCAGATAGTGTGAATAAGATAAAAAAATCCACCGGATAAAATCCATGTGCATAAAAGCCAAACAACCCTGCCGAAAAATCGAGTAACCTGCATGGTGGCCCTCCTGCTTACCTGTAGTTGGCTTTTCATCTTTGCAAGCTGTGCGTAAGCGATGAATTCGTTGGCGAATGTTTTTATACCCAGCAGCTCCCCCACGGGACCACAGTCGACCCAGGGTACGCCCATTATATAAGCAAGTGGCCGGAACACCTGGCCCAGCACCCACTGCGGGAGAGTAATTGTACTTATATTGAACTTGCGTTACTCCGCTGAGCTGACAGAAATAAATAATCGAGTGTTGCTGGAGCGACACCGAAGTCCCCACTGAGCTTGAGGGAACATTCGACGAAGGGATAGCACAACACTGACTCTACACAACACGAACGGTCTGCAGGTACGTCGGTAAGGTACACAAATAATTTTTAGTCGTTTTCGTGCAAATGTCTTGTCCTGTGGCACATAGCTTCGTAGTAGGTTCCATACCATATTTAATGGTGTTTTGTAAAATAATGTTTGTAAAAGTGTGGTGTGTGAAAGATTTAAAGGTACTGTAAAGCAGTAGACAAGCATGATATGCCGGTGATGTGACTAGAGACTTTGTTGCTTCTAAATACCATATGCGGAACCATACGACCGACAACGCGCTATAAATATTTTTAATTTGCCATGAAAGATGCGGCGTAGTGGAGCGGTGCGACGCCTGGTGTCAAACAACCCCCTGTACAGCGGGCAACACTGAAAATTGGTATTACACACTATTACATCGGAACTTCGTTATTTTAGTAACCATATTATTAGTTTTCCTGTTTACCTATGCATTCTGAAACCCCTGTTAGCAGTGTTTTTTGCGAAGTAACCCAGCGCTGGCCGCTTTTCGATGGAGGCTCTCTCTACGTCTCTGCTGCGCCTGCGCGCTCCTTCTGTTCACGACCTCTTTCGGACGAACAAACTCTCTGTGTGAACCTCTGTGAACAAACAAGTCCCGACGCTGTCTGGCTATTTGAACGTCTGGCACATTTTTTTCAACGGCTCAGCATTTCATTTCAGTTCGCTTATTCGTTTATCCTCAGATGTGGATCGTTGTGTGGATTGCAGGGGCGGATTTTATGGTGGATTGTTATTTCGGGCCCAGTGTTATACGCGTACAATGTGGTTGCCGCCGTATGTGTCAAGAGTACGGATTAATTTCGAATACCTAGTACAGTGTTGCCCGTAATCTTTAATTGTAATTTTCTAATTAATTGCACCGTCGATTGGACTGAAACTTGCGCAGTTTTTGTCCTGGTGGCTTGGACTATCGAATAGCCACACTAAATGACATTTGATCGGTGCTGCTTTACAGTACCTTTAAGAAACATCTTTCCGGAACAGCACCGCAAGTGGTACTGCCCCGACGACCTTTTTATCGGCCGCGTTCATTGAAAGACACAGCCCACCCGAGGAGTGGATAGCGTTATCAAGGAGCCCTTCTCCAGTATTTGAAGGACCGTTTCCCCTTTGCCTCTCTTCACCGCTTACGCGGAGTTTAAGGGGTTTCAGAAATGTGAAAGGTCTAAGAAAATATCTTCCCGGAACAACACCGCAAGCGGTACTGCCCCGACGACCTTGTTATCGACCGCGCGTTCAAAGACACGGCCCACCCAGGGGCTGATCGCGTTATCAAGGGCCCTTCTCCAAATATGAAGGTACGGCTCCCTTTCGCCTCCCTCCGACGCGAAAGGTCACTACGCGTATTTGAAGGGAGACCAGAGTAAGGTCATTCGTTAAATAACCTTCTAAACGCTGTGTCGTGCAAAAAAATAAATAAAACACACACACACACAATTTCGATAGACATATGTTTGACAGAAAGCACCATTTCACGGTTGTGTGTCCCATTTAAACCAATACCAGAACAGAAGAGCCTGGAACAGATACAATTCTTCTCGTGGACATGTTTGTGCACGGGTGCTCTGCAAACACTTTTATCTGAAGCATAATCGCGCTTCTAAAAGTTCAACACTATTATCGCACTTACTGTAAGGCCTGCTGAATAACCGGAATGTTTAACCTTCAAATGTGATTTTGACGCACTGAAAAAAAAAAAAAAAGAAATGTCGGCACAGTTCCCCCTGAAGTCGGCCCAGGACGCATACTAACCCCCCTGTCCCCCACTCCTTCCTGCTGTCTTCTCTCCCCCTGTGCACGTCTGTACGTCGCTCATAGCCACAGTTGTTTCGCGGCGCTAACACGGAATAAAAAAAAAACACTGAGAAAAAAGTGTACCTTTGGTGGTAAGGGCAAGATATTTGTGAGTTTGTTGTGCATCGTACGATATCGCCTTTGCGTACGTAAGGAATTGCGCTGGTGGCCCTGCGCTCGCGCAGAAACTAACCGCGCACGCGCAGAACAAAGTGAACTTTGTCTCCTTCCACGACAACACATTCCTTTACGTATATGCAAAGGCGACAGGGTACAATGAACTAAAATACACTATACTGAAGAAAGTACCAGTCTCGAAGTCGTGAGTGCGAAAGTTGTGATCTGTTGTACGAAGTCCTCCACGGATAACCACAGACCCATCAAAACCCATGCACAATATCGCAAAAAGAAAAAGAAAAAGTCAATGTTACGCTTGAGCTCCGCCTGCTTGATTGTCGCAAAGAAGCGCGCACGACATATGCGTCTAGAGGAGGGGGCCCCGAGCTACACCATGTTGTTAACGCTTTAACGGGCGAACATGGAACGCGAGACTATTTTTTTTAAAGGTGAATTTCTTAAGCTTCCACAAGTCACAAAAGTGTAAAACTGCAAGCGAAATGTTGGTGCAACAGTCACTTTAGGAATTGCAAAGTTTGTGTAACTCGGATGTCAGTGAGCTCAATGAGTCTCCGATGTCATTATAGACCGGTAATCAATGTTACCGACCCTTAGAAGGAGCTAATTAGAGAATGAAATAGCCACTGAAGGCACATATAGTTCTCGCTGGCTGCATTACCTCTGAACCGGCCGGCACTTCAATATCAGTGTTGTAGGGGTCAGAAATACGTGATAGCAGAGAGCCGAATTAAACGGGGGCGACTTTTTTTTTTTTTCGCATGTGCTAGAAGGCCACGATACTACCAAATAATAGGATGCCTCAACCAAAAATGTCCAGGTGACTCGATGTGGCCTTTACAGCTCAGTGGCGTTACCGCTTGAGACAAGTTGACTCTCCCACCTGCTGCCACTGTGATGTTCTAGAGGATCTGGAGCACATTCTTCTTCATTGCTCCTACTTCCAACCTTCCCGAACCGCACTCTCCGAGTCTCTTCGTCGGCTGGACTCTCGCCCGTTCTCCCTATCGAAATTGCTTGGTCCCTGGCCCAATCCAGCCCAGCAACGATCAGCGCTCGAAGCCTTTTTAACATTTCTGGACACCATCGGACTTCGATCGTTATTGTGAAGGGGCTCAGTATTTCATACCCCACATCCCCACCAGCAAAGGGGTAGAGTATCGCCTCTTGCGATGAACCTCCCCACTCTCCGTCTCAAAATAAAGTTGTTGTTGTCTAGGTGCATTACCTGGGGACATATCCTGCACAAACAGGCTCGTTCTCCAAAGCGCCTTAATTTTTGACGGGCGATCGTCGTCTTTCTTGTAGGTATCACTTGGGACACCTGTCATCGCGATACTTAGTGAAACAAAAAAAATACAATTTCAGAAAATAATGTACCCGTCTATTCACACGAGCGACGTTCCCCGCAGAAGCCGGAGACGGGAAAAACGTCACTACTTTCTGAGCGTGAGTGATCAACGTCCAGTGTTCACGTACGCCGTTAACCGTGGGCGACTTGCGACACAGTCACGAGACATTCTGTAGCAGACGACAGGAACTACGCTGACGGTGTCGTCTGCGAAGTGTCGTCTGCTAAGTGCGCAGTACGCCACTCCCGATACTCCGCACCGTGTGAATGCTCACACAACACGGGACGGAACTTCGTCTCCAGCTGCATGCAGTGTTTTTGCTTTTTTTTCCACAGGAATCTTCCATGAGGATGTCGCTCGTGTGTATATACACAGTATGCGTCAGCACTCTTCAATCGCTCTTCTCGTCAGAGAACAACGGCTTTGAACACGCTCAGCAAAATCGCCGCTTGGACTCGCGGGGACAGAGTGTTCGCGTGTTGAGAACAAAGGAACATTAAGATGAACTGAAGTGATTCACCAACCTCGAACGTGAGAAACTCGACGTCGACAATGTTCCCGAACCATAGTAGCGTCCCGTTGAGGAACGCAAGAAACGCGAGGAATCCGATGAGGTTGGCCACAATGAAACCAAGGACCGTCAGCGCTACGATAGTGCCATTACAAGCTGCTTCCAGGACGTTGGTTTCTTCGCTGTGAATAAAAAAAAGAAAAAATGCATAGGAAATCAGTGCATGAACAGAACTCCCCCCGCATGTTGCAGATCAAGAGCAACATTCCGGGACATCCCTTCTGGAACCCGGCTTGACCTGATAGCAGGGGACTACGCAAGCAAGTTAAGTTTACAAGCAGCAAAATGTACTGAAAGTCGAGTGCAATAGGGGTGGACGGTATGCGTCTTATCAACGTTCTTTAGCTTCACGAGTCTGTTCAAGGACTTCCACCTACCCGTCCACCCCTATTGCACTCGACTTTCAGTACATTGTGCTGCTAGGGTAAAGAACACTGATAAGACACATACCGTCCACCCCTGTTGCACCCGACTTTCAGTACATTGTGCTGCTTGGGATATGGCATAGAGAGCTGATAAGATAAGCCTCTCAGTCGGAAAGGTCGCTAGACGAGGCAGAAACAAAGATGGCGATAGTGATCTCGGTTATATATGACCATGGTAGACTTAGTTGGAGAACAAGGCAAGGTCTTGAATATGATCCAACTGGTAGGTCTGGGACCTCCGAGACCGTCGATGTTGTAGGTGGGACAATATCAACTCTAGTATCCCCGTTTGTCACCAGAACAGCGTAGAAGCCCACGAAGACTTGCTCAGGTCGCAGTCATGCTGACGCCACAGATTTCTTAACATCTGTGCTTTATTCTCCTTTCAGCTACTCATCTGTATATGGCTCTGTTTTGTGAAGCTTCCGGATTTCTAAGGACGAAGCTGCTAACTCTGGCACCTCAGGGACGTATGACGAAGGCATTAGATGGGACAAGGACGGCCTCGGTGGCTCAGTTGGTAGCGTGTTCGCCTTCTGATCCCGAGATCGCGGGTTCGAACCCGGCCGAGGACGCCAGCAACTTGGTGGCAGGGTACAAGTTGCTTAGACACGCCGTCTTCCGCGAGGGACGTTAAATACGGGGTGCCGTGTGATGAGCTTTCATCGCACGTTAAAGAACCCTCAGGTGGGCAAAAGCAATCCACAGACCGACCGCTGTGGCGTCGCTCATGATCTCAGTTGTCTCGCGACGTAAACCCCCAATTATATATATATATAGATGGGACAAGGTCAACTCTGGTAGGCATATTTGTCGTCAGAACACTATATATAGAAGCCGCCGAAGATTTGCTGAAGATAATGTCAGGTCGTATCCATGTTGTCACCACAGATTTTGTAGCATCTATTTTTTTTTTCTCGCAGCTCCCCCTCTATGGAGCTGGCTATGTTATCTGAAGCTAGTGCAAAGTTTCTACCATATTTCCCGAGTTTGTAGAAACGTAGTTGATACCTCTCGCACTTCCAGGACGTATGGCAAGGCATTGTAGATTGGACAATATCGACTGTGGTATCCTTATTTCTCTAGTGTGTAAGCTGTGGAAAACTTTCTGAAGCCAGTATCAAGCCGTATTCATGCTGCCGCCGCATATTTTTAGCACCTATTTTTTATCGTTCGCGCAGGTAGTGTTCTCGAGCTGGCAGTGTTTTCTGATGTTAGTACAAAGTTTGCACCGTATTTTACGAGTTTGTAGAAATGTAGTTGAAAGCTCTCGCACCTCCATCCCCACCAGCAATGGGGTAGAGTATGGCCTCTGGCGATGAACCTCCTCACTCTCCGTCTGAAAATAAAGTTGTTGTTGTTCTCGCACCTCCAGGACGTACGACAAGGCATCGTAGATTCAGCAATATCTACTCTGGTATCCTTATTCGTCACCAGAATACTGCAGAAGCCGCCGAAAACTTGCTGAAGACAGTGTCAGGCCGTATTCATGTTGACGCCGCAGACTTTTAGCGTCTGATCTTTATTCTCCCAGCTACTGCTCTCGAGCTGGCTATATTTTCTGAAGCTAGTCCAAAGTTACGCCATATTTCCCGAGTTTATAAAGACGTAGTTGCTGGCTCTGGCACATGCGATACGGACGATAAGGCATTGCAGATGGTACAATATCATCTCTGGTATCCCTGCTTGTCACCAGAACAATGTAGAAGCCGCCCATGACTTGCTGAAGATAGCATCAAGTCGTATCCGTGTCACCACATACTTTTTGGCATCTCTCCTTTAATGCTCTCGCAGCTACCCGTCTAGCTGCCTCTGTTATCAGAAGCCAGTACAAATTTTGCACCGCATTCTACGAGTTTGTAGAAGCGTAGTTGATAGCTCTAGGCACCTCTAGGACGTACGACAAGGCATCGTAAATTGGACAATATCAACTCTGGTGTCCTTATTTGTCACCACACTATAGTGTGGAAGTCGCCGAAATTTTCCTGAAGACAGTGTCAGGCCCTATTCATGTTGGCGCCGCACATCTTTTCCATCTGTTCTTTGTTGTTCGCGCAGATGCTGCTCTCGAGCTGGCAATCTTTTCTGAAGTTAGTGCAAAGCTTGCACCGTATTTTCCGGGTTTGTAGAAACCTAGTCACAAGTTCTCAGTATCAACCCTGGTATCCTTATTTGGTCACGGTCGCAGTCATGCGTTAGCATGACTGCGACCTGAGCAAGTCTTCGTGGGCTTCTACGCTGTTGTGGTGACAAACGGAGATACCAGAGTTGATATTGTCCCATCTACAAGGTCGACGGTCTCGGAGGTTCCAGACCTACCAATTGGGATCATATTCAAGACCTTGCCTTGTTCTCCAACCAAGACTACCATGGTCATATATAACCGAGATCACTATCGCCATCTTTGTTTCTGCCTCGTCTAGCGACCTTTCCGACTGAGAGGCTTATCTTATCAGCTCTCTATGCCACATATCAGGTAACATGGATTCTTTTTTCAAGCTATCGGTCATGGGTAAATTAGTCAAAAGACGTAAGTGAAAGTTACAGAAATAGTAACAGAGTTACAGTTACAAGTACTGTTTTTTGAATTGCAATTATAGCTAGTCTTCAACAAGTCTTCGGGGCCTTCTACGCCGTTCTGGTGACAAACAGGGATACCGGAGTTGATATTGTCCCATCTACAATGTCATACGTCTCGATTCCGGACCTACCAAGTGAATCACATTCAAGACCATGCCTTGTTCTCCAACCAAGACCTTCCATGGTCATATATAAGTGGGATCACTATTCCTCTATATCCTCATCATTGTTTCTGCCTCATCTAAGGGCCTTACTCATTGAGAGGATTATCTTATCACCTCTCTATGACACATATCACCTAACATGGATTCCTTCGTCAAGCTATCGTCCTCGGTAAATAAGTCAAAAGACTTAAGCGAAAGTTACAGAAATACTAATTGATTTAGTTATAGTTACTCTTTTGGATTGCAATTATAGCTCCAGGCAGTTCTTACATTAAAACGACTTAGTTCCTAACAGTTACCTTAAAGGAATACTTGGGAACGCCTCAAATAACCGAGCAATCAAACTGAAACAGGAGTGTGGAGAGGAGTATCAAAACTTTTCCTTCCGAGGGCCAACGCGTTACGTCATCCTGCATGGAGCGGAGAAGTAGCCTACCACGCCGCTCGTAGCCGCTGCGTGACATTCACGGAAGAAAACCACGGACCAAGATTGGGGACGAGATCACTCGCACAGAGATGGAAAGAAACAACGGTCATCTGTTTCCCTGAAAGTCAGAAAACAGCCCAAGAATGGTATAACTAATGCACGGTGACGTCGGCCAAGCAAAGAAAAGAAGTCCATCGACGGTCGGTGGGAGCCAGAGTTTTTCAAATTTTGAAAGTCGTTTTTTATGATTCCATCTTCGTTATCCAGTGCGATATTTTCACAACTGTGTTCAGTTCGTGTAAATTATTGTGGGAATACTGCAAGCTTAAAATCCATTTTGTTCCGAAGACTCCCTTCAAAGAGAAGGGGAAATTAATGCATCTCTCTTACATTCTGTTTTAGCACCTGCGCGGGAATCTGGGTAATTATTTCATGGGAACACGGTCTAACGCTCGGGAATTGCTAGGTTGGCGCCCTCGCTGCGTCACGTGACCGTTGTCACTCGAACATGGATGCCAGGAATCCATCGGTCTTAGTCGCTTGGATCAAGCAACAGGCATGGCTGTCACCCGTCTTCGGGCTCCGTCGCCTGCGCTAAACCACGTGAACTTCGACGTGCGCGCCACTGGGGGCACTCGCCCCCGTTGCAGTGCGAATGTGACGACACCGGATGGGCAACCCGCTGCTCGGACGTTTAGATACCGGCCGAAAAAGGTTCTAGCTAGCAAATTCCGGTCCGATTCTGGTCCGGGTGGTCCGATTCTCCGAGAACGGCTTCTCGGACGCGATTAAGATAATCGAGGGATAAGCATCGTATTCTCAGAAAATTTATTAACATCACAGTCTAGAAGTTGCTAGACTGCCTAGACTTCGTAGACTCTTGTTGCCTCCTATACATCCAACCAGCCGGTTGCACTCTGAAAACGCACACACACACACACATGCACAAGCTCAGAAGTATTCCATACGAGGACGAAAATGTGGGACAATTTTGGACTGATTTCATTTAAGATTCCCTTCCTTGAATGACCACTGTAGTGAAGTTTAACCATCTTTCAGCGCGCTTCAATACGTGCCACATAATATCTGCTAGTGATTTACGCGGGAATGGATTGAACAACAACTATTACGCAGTGTTGCGAACCGCCGAATGGTAGCGAGTCCTATCCCAACACCCTGGGGAAGGAGCGTAGGCAGAGGCAAGGAGCACAACGAAACAGAAAGTGTATTTACAGAAACGTACAAGAGTTCTCTCTTTGGCGGGTCACAGTGTTCGCTTAAATAGGCGACGTCCCTGGGGATCAGGTCAGAGTGGGCAGTGGTTCCAGGAAAGCCGACGTCGTTGTCTCCCCTTTAGTACCTCATGAATGGGCTCTCCGGCTCTGAGGAAGATGGCTTCCCGGGTTGTGGGAGGAAGGCGAAAATGGCGAGTCGTAACAGCTCGTAGCCGCACCGGGTTGACCTCCGACGGGCTTCAGTCCAACAGTGCAGTGCAGGCGAGACGCATCCACTTACGGCATTGGCACTCTGGTTGGCCGAGGACCTTTTGTAGATGGGTGTCGGGCTTCCAGTGACCGATTCCGGTTCAAAGCACAGGTCAGCTTCCTCCATTGGTGATGCTACGTTGATGGCCTTTTTCCCACGTCGCCTCGCTGGTTGCATTCAGCTATTGCTGTTTTCAGTCGTTGCTCCAAAGATAGTTGCCCGTGACGACTTTTAGGGTTGGTTGGCAAAATTTCATCGACGGATACACACTAACGTGGTAAAACAACAGCAGAACAGGACGCAACAATTCACAGTTTGCAACCTCATAGCGGCTATCCTTCGTCATCATCTAGCCAGAACAAGTTGCTTCATATACAAAAGCTGAAGGTGCAGAGTGTATTGCGTCAAATAAATCTTCCCTATGCAAAAACCCACTATCATTAACTTTTTGTATTTTCCAAAATTTTGATACAATTAGGACAAAGTCGTAAGACAAAATCTGTATCACTTCCCTGTCAGTCTTCAATCGGCTTTATCGTGATGGCGCTTTGTTTTTGAACCACTCTTAATCTTGGTCCTGTAGACAGGACAGCACTGAAAGTAGCAAATCAAGCTCTACTTAGGCAGTCTGCGTTAAGGTGAGCTTTCCCCTTCTTGTACTGGACTATGAAATTGTGCTGGTGCAGGGCCGAGCTCCATCTCAGGAGTCGGGGGTTCTTACCCGACATTTGACTTAACCACGTCAAGGGACAGTGGTCTGTCACGATGATAAATTCGGCTCCATAAAGGTAGCACGATAGCTTTTGCGTCGCCCATACCAGGCGCGCGCACTCTTTTTCGGAAGCACTATATGCCTCTTCACTGACTGAGAGCTTACGGCTAGTGGCAAGTTCAACCTCTCCGTATTATTTTTAGTCCGTCCAACTCCAATTCCAGCTTACGAGTGCCATACATGATGGGATGCTCGTTGCCCTTGTCATCTTTCTGGCACAATATCACGCCCATACCACGGTTGCTGGCATCGCACTGGACGATGAATTGTTTGCTGTAGTCAGGGGACCTGAGAACAGGCGGTTTCGTCAAGGCGGGTTTCAGCTTTTGAATCGCGTTCTCTTTTTGGTCGTCCCAGAGGACTTCAGTCGGGGCTTGTTTACGGAGTGCATCCGTTAGCGGGCTAGCTGTTTCGGAGTACCTACGAATGTAGTTCCTGTAGTACCCCGCCAAGCCTAGGAAGGCCCTAACTTCAGATTTGTTTTGCGGCATCGGAAATTCCTTTATCGCCTGTACTTTCACTTCGGCAGGTGTTCGCTTCCCTTGGCCTACTCGGTGACCCAAGTATAAAACCTCTGCCTGAGCGAGGTGACACTTGCTCACTTTGAGTGTGAGACCCGCCTTCCTAAGTCGATCGAAAACGTCTCTCAGATGTTCTAGGTGGTCCTGCCATGAGTCGGAAAAGATAGCGACGTCATCGAGATATGGTACGGCCATAGATTTCTGCCCCGCGAAGTACTTGATTCATCAGTTTTGAAAAACAAAATGGAGCGTTTTTTCAACCCGAAACTGAGCATTACTGGCTTGTACGTTCCGAACGGTGTTGTGAATGCCGCATACTGTTTAGCTCTTTCACTCATGGGCACGTGCCAGTATCCGCGCACGAGATCGAGTGACGATATGAACCTTGCTAACCTTTTCAACCCTCTCTTCTATGTTGGGTATCGGGTACACCTGAGTTTTTATCACCGTGTTCAATCTTCGATAGTCTATACAGGGTCTGGGTTCCTTTCCTGGTACCTCTGCGATGACCGTCGGAGACGCAAAATGGCTTTCCCCTCAACCACACCTAACTCGAACATACGTTTGACCTCTTTCCGCATGATTTCCTGCTGGCGAGGGGAGATACGGTACGGTCGCGATCGTATACGGGTGTTTCGCTGGTGAGCTCAATATCGTGGGTGATGAGATCTGTTTTACCGGGCTTATCTGAGAACATATCCCCGAAATCTCGTTCCAACTCATCAATGTCCTTCATCTGATCCTCGGACAGCTGTGCTTTGCCCACTGCCGTGCTTACAATGTCCTCACCAGTTGGTTGGCTATCTCCAATATCACCCCGCTCTGGTACGTCTGAAGGTTGTTCCTCCGGTGCACTTAAAGCTACACTAACCACGTGCGTCGCGTACACATATGGTTTCATTAAGTTCGTATGGTATGTCCGAACGAACTCTACCGTGGTGTCTGAAAGCTTCCGCAATATCTTAAATGATCCATTAGAATGGACTTGCAACTTGTCAGCCCTCGTAGGCCTGAGAACTAACACTTTGTCCCTTTCCTTCTAGATCCTTGGTCGCGCATTCCTGTCATAATATGACTTGGCTCGCTGCTGAGCTTCACGCTTATTACATTCCGCGATTTCAAGCGAATCCTGCAACCGCTGCAACAAGTCTAGAACATACTCTAGAACTGTCGTGTCACTTTGATTGTCTTCCCATCTCTCTCTTATCAACCGCATGGGAGAACGTAACGTACGACCGCCATCCCCCATCCCCCTACATCACCCCCCCCCCCCCCGCCCTGTCGCCACTACCACGCACACTACACTGCGATGCACGAAAGCGACCTGCGTAATTCGCCTATGAGAAGACAGGAACAATTTTAGGCCCTATCGTACACCTCTTGTGCTTTTTGGGAAACATCACTACTTTCTGTCCATGCCAGTCTTCAGTGATTGACCTCTCACCAAAAGGGGGACAAAGAATATAAAATAACTGGGGAGGCGACGTTCCTCGGGGACAGTTTAAAAGCCACCGAATGCTAAGGACTCAGGCCGGGGACACGTTTCCGCATAAGCGAGACAGAAATACACTTGTTGTGGAACATTATCCCCAGTACTTCAGTTCCGGATAACCGATCCCAGATAACCGGTAAAAACCAGCGGTATAGCAAGCTCGTTCCCAACCACTCAGTCCGGATAACGACTTTTCCGGTTAACTGAGCTACGGATGAGTGAGTCGTGATTCTAACGCTACAAGGACAATCACAATACAAAACGCATAAAAAAAAAGAATTGACGCTGCTGTGCAACGTGTGTGAGTTACGGACTGGACCCTGGGAATCTTGCATAGCGTAGGTGCGAGAAGAGATATATATTATATATATATATATATATATATATATATATATATATATATATATATATATATATCATATTTTCCTGTGAGTCCTGTAAGACGCGACACTCTCGCTGTGACACACGATCCTGGCTTAGTTTTTTTTTTTAACGAAAGCCCGACATTGCACAGGTACAGGGCGACATTACAGGACGGGGAGGAACGGGGGTTGAGGAGGTAACCGTTTCGGCCGCTTTCCTGGGTGCGAGGACGGGAAGGTCCAGGAGCTGATAAGTGTGGGTAATATTATGAGAGTTAGGGAAATTCCATCGCAGAATAGGCTCGCTCCATTTCACACTTCACTACTTCATTTTTTTTTAACTGCATCTTTCTTTAGAGCTTTGTAGTTCAGAACGTTTTCGCAACGAAACAAATGACGTTATCTGGACGAACTAACTATGAAGCGCGTGTACGTAAACGCACGCCTCAAAGTAGAAAGATCGTTCAAGGTCGACCGAGACCTTTCTTACTTTAAATACAACTGCAATTTCGGGAGTCACCAAAAACTACGTCAGTTTTTAGTATTTACCGTGCGCATCTACTAGACACCGCTGCCGTCACTGTGGCATGTCTTCGATGCCGTTGGCTTAGAAAGAAGCGTGCTGCTGCCTTAGCGACCGCGGGACATCTTTCTGAAGAGCTTCATCTATGTGGAATGTATTCCGTCCAATGTTCTCTTTAAGGTGCCCAAACAAATGGTAATCGACCGGGGCTAAATCTGGGTTGTAAGGGGCTAACATCCTAGCGCATTTCGGCCAGCGTTGATACCGTCCAAATCGCCGTGTGAGGCCGGGCATTGTCATGAAGTAGAATGACCCTGCCTGACAACATCCCGGCCTTTTTTTTTTTTTTTCGAATTGCGCTTCGCACGGCACCCTCTATCAACATGGACTAGTACTGGCTATTAATCGCGACTCCTTGCTTCAAGAAGTACGAATTGATGACAACCCGCATGTCCCAGAATAGAATTCCCATGGACTTCCGAGCCATGTGGTTCCGAGCTGTCCATGTGGTCCATTCGTCACCATATCCTGTCATTCTCCAAACTGTCTCCACCATTCGTACACTCTGCTTCGTACACTCTGCTGTGCCTGTAATATCTGCAAGATCTCTACTGGCATGACGTTCTCCTTCACAAGGAGATTGATTATGCATCGCTGTTCCACGGCTACAATGATAGCTGACGCTGCTGCACGTGCCACTGACCCGAGAAGGACTGCACTGCGTCCGCCGAAAGTTTTATTCGGTTACGTTTACGCAGTGATTTTTCTCGAGCAAATGTCAAACACGAAACACCCTTGAATCCCCTGCCTTTCTGGATCTCTATTCTGTATCTTCGCTGATGTTTGCTTCGCTTGCTGCTTCGCTTCGGCTTCGTGATGTTTTGGCTTTTGTTAGATCTTTTTTTTTTGCGCCGTGCATTCGGAAAGAGTGGGTGTAGTTCACGTTTGTCCCGCCTTAGGTGGGTGTTGACGAGGGGGTCGGCTCCGAAATGTCACACGCAGCAGGTGGTACTTCCAGTTAAGGTCAGGGGTTCAGTATGCTGCATTCACCCTCGCGTGCATTAAAAGTGCTTTAGAAACGGCCTGTGACACTTATAACAGTCCTACCTTTTGGGCAGCTTGATGTTCTCACTCTGCGTCTTGCTGTCTTCTACTTCAGGGTAGAGAAGCTTGGAGAATGCCAATGCAGCCGGGGCACTCATAATGGATGCCGTAAGCAGATGACTGGCGCTCACCTGCCGCAAAACGCAAAGGGATTTTGAAAGCAGGTATGGAATAGCGAGCAAGTGAAAAGGCTAATATTTTCATATATAAACTCAAGAATTTTACGATAATACAATCCAAACCAGAACCGTAAGATACGTCTACACGAAATATACGTTTTACTATGAGTTTTTGGGGACGATAGCTTATTGCAGTTTACTATTGTTATTGTTATTATTCACAGGCCAGGATACACAGAAGAAAAGTGGTGATGAACTGGGAATAAATATGGATGATGATGGTAAATAACGGTATGACTACTAACACACTTTAACGAAATAATTAGTGAGGAATGTTTGTGTGTGTGTAGAGGAGTGTGAATGTAGTGAGAATTTTTGAGGGCGAGGCAGAGCTTCGGCCCCATACGAAGTTACGTGTGCACCGTTGCCTTTTCAAAGCTCCCAGCGATTACGTTAGACTACATTAGAGGACAAAAGAAAGCTATGGGGTTGTTAATCCTAAGGCTAGTGCTCACTTTACTTACCCCCATACTAATGTAGGCGGCCATGACACTTCCAGCGATTGTAGCAAAGCCACCTGTCATCACAGTGTGCAATTCGCTTTTCGTCATGACAGCCAAGAATGGATAGATCATCAGTGGGGCCTCCGACTGCATCAGAGGAAAAAAAAAAGTTTCGTATTCTGCGTGATATTTGGCGTATAACTCAATAACTAACTAACTGGCGTTCATTCTTCCAACTCAACTCAACTCAACTCATTCTTCCCTGGAACAGCAGCGCAAAGGATACTGACCCCGTCGACCGTTTTATAGGACGCGCATTTAAATCGGTTAGACGTCTTTCTATAGACCTCTACCCGAGAAACATCATCATGACGTTGGTAGACACACTGAAACCGAAACAAGGCGGAAAGGGAAGGCTGGGTTTCACGAATGGGCGCCTGTTGGCTGCCTCCTATTGAAAGAAAAGTAGGACCGAAGGTCGCGTCCCTTTCAGGGACCATCGTAGTCCCTTAAGACTGTGGCTTTAGGGCGCGACCTTGTTCGGCCCTATAGCTTCCAGCGTAGTTCAACTCTACCAAATTCGTGGCGCTGTCGAACACTATGACGTCATTTGTTTACAAACAGGGAGAGGTTTATTGTGGAAGGGCGACCCACCATTCCGAGGAAGATGTTGGCAGCTGCGGTCATGGATTCACAGACGGTCGTCCCAACGGTGACTTGGAGCAGCCACCCTACCTTGAGCACCAGCCACTGCATGGCACCCAGGTAGTAGAGGATGCTGACGATGAAGCTAAAGTAGAAGATGACTGGGAGTGCCTGGAAAGCAGCACGTGGTAGAAGAAAGGTGAGTATATTTTGGACGAGGACTGAAGTTGAAATGTCGCCGATCCAACAGTTTAGGTACCGCCTAACCCAGGGTTCGGCAACCTTCGCAATCCTAAGTGGCACATTTCATTCCCCGTCGTCGATTTTTTTCCATATATATATAACATATTTGAAACAATTTCAGGGGAAGTCTAAATTAGCCTGCCGCAATTATTAAGCGGTCGAACAAGCTGAAAATTTCTTGAACTGCTACTTTTTAAGCGTAATGTACTGAAAGCTAGCATTTTTCATGGCTTGTTGCGTTCACGAAGTTAGGGTAACAGTACAACAAACACATTTTGTTAAGTTTATTAAAGGAGTACGGAGGGCCATCACACACACACACAAAAAATTCAGGTTATGACGTCTGATGAAAGTGTGTATGTCATTTTACCGGATAGCGCGAAGCGTTTTGATGCGTGTAATTTGTCTCCCAGGGAAAAAAAAAAAAAAAAACACTCACATCGACATGGCTCCGCGCGTTCACCCTTAGCTCGCCGCTCCGGGTATAACGAGGGGGAGGAGGTATGACGCCGCGTCACGGAAGACGTTATAGGGAGAACTCGTTCTGGTTCGGCGGTCAGTGGGGGTAAGCGCCATGTCCCTTTGCCGCCGTAAACCAGTTTTGCCAGTTCTCCCGGAGAATTGGGGACAGAAGGAGCGGACGAATCATGACCGAGCCAATAGCAATGCTTTTTCAGAAGCCCGAACAGCCGAGTAGCAGACGACAGCGGAGTAGCACACAACATTTCTCTGGACCAATCAGCGAGCGTGATCCTTGTAGCGTCAGCGCGAGGCCCCAGGCAGATCGCAGGCTGGTACTGCTCTCCACCGCCGTTGCGCACGGTCGCTTTTTGCGGCGTACTTTAAATTCAATTTCTGCTGTAAGTATGACTCTGTGGTGTGAATTACTTCGTATGGTGCATCTTGCTGGCCTACTTAACAGTTTTATAGGAAGAAAACAGGGTGTCAAAAATGACTTCTGTGCTAATTTAAGAGTGGGAGAGGCAACACAGGCCGCGCGCTTTTGTGTAAGGAATTCGTTTGCCCTCTGCCAAGACCGACCAGTCTTGGATAACCACTCCTCATGCACCATAACAAACAACAACTCCTAAGCACCGGAATTTCTGTCGCGCGTTTTGTCTGCGCTGAGCCGCAACAGCAGCGCAACTGGGCCGCGGGTTCCCGACAATGGCCTCACCTAAAAACAGAACGAAACGTAATTGTTCTGAGGCTAGAACATACACAGGGACACACATAACACAAGCCTTAAGGTACCTGGGGAACACAGGCACTCCAGGCACCATGAGACCTGTGATGTGTTCGTCCCTTTATATGTTCCGGTCTCAGAACATTTACTTTCCATCATGTCCACCAGATGCCGTACCTCGTACTTTTGCCGCGTGAATGTGTGTGGGAAAGGAGGATAACTGTAGGAGAGAGTGCGAGAGTGAACGCGTCAGTCAAGTAAGGCTCCCAAGTCGTCGGTAAGGCATGCCAGCGTGGTCGAATGGTCAAGGCGCTCGACGGGATCACGCACGCACCCGCACACACGCGGGTACACTGCGGGCGCACGCATCGAGAGATGCGTGGTTCCCGCCGCTGCCCTGGTTTTTAGACTACTGCCATATTTCAACTAAAACAGAACTTCGCCACATAAGTCGGTCAGAAGCGGTTGTACAGAACGATGTCTTTGTCTTCCGGATTTGTCAAAAACGGGATGAGCACGTCTTTTGGTGACACTTATACAGTGTTTGATTGAAATATGGCGATCATCGAAAAAGTCAGACAGCGGCGGTAATCGAACCAGACACATCTCGATCGCCGGACGAGTGCACTGACCACTACTCTACGCTGGCATCCCCTTTTCAACGATTTACCAAGGGGTCTCAAAGGAAGAAGAAGAAAAAAAGGTTCATAACATGATGTTCCACAAAACACGGTCTAACCGAAAACAAAGAAAGAGAAAAAAGCCGAACAGGAAACCACGGACACCAAAATCTAATAAATTAGCGCTTGGATACCGGACCATCCGTTTGATGTGGATCTACATGAGCTGCACTTACACTGAACACAAACACTGGAGCTACGCTTGCAGCCGTGGAGAATAGCTGACTCTTCAAGATTTCGGTCTTGTTCGCTTCCTCGGTGAGATTGTTTCCAAGGTGCATGCCGACACCAAGGGCGTGCTGCAGGTCAATCCCTGTCGCCAAGTGTCCGAAGACGAAATTTGCACCAGCTGAAGCGTAGCCGAGGAAGTGGGCCACTTTGTCACCTAGGCACATGAATATGGCACGGCCAGGCTTCCAGCGAAGCACTAGGAGACCCAGGAGGAACTGCAGCATCATGCCCCACATGACCTGATACCAGTTCACCTGCATAAAGAATAAACGCAGAGAGCGCTGAGGCCACGTACTATTCTGGAATACAACGTCATCCTGTATACAGACGCCAAGAGTACTTGACAGAATCCACTACTTTATCACTGGGAGTTGGGGTTAGTGCTATATAGTATCAACAACAAAACTTAACCGCGAAAGCGAGTCTTATCATGTCTTATCGACGTGCATGTCCACCATACCCACGACGGAACATTATCCAATCAACACGAATTTCTTTCCTTAAAGTTCGCTCTCCAAACATCAACTTTGCCAATATGTCGACTACCGATTCAGATTTGCCAAAGTAGGCCGTACGCAGGGGCACAGCACTTGCGTACGCGAAGACGACGTATACATGCGCGTGCTCAAAGGATCCGCTTCGGACGTGACGACCTGCAGGCCTCCACTTCAGACCTTTCCAGCCGATTTCGAAACTATCGTGTCATGTTATTCCCTGCTGACCACTCACCACGCTATCGAAAATCCCACGCGAAATTGTGGCGTAATTTGATTGCTGTTCGATGGAATACATGACAAGAGCAGACGCCGGTTGTCTAGAGTATGCTGGCACTCCCTTTCTGGAAAAAGGCGAAAACGTCATTCCCTACACCCCTAATCAGTGCACGGCCTCGAGAAAAAGGATGCGGCGGCCGTGCGGGCGTCTGGACAGCGCCTATCCCGTGCCGCCCTCTCACTCCTCCTCTTAGGGAGTGACGTCAACGTTGATGTCGTTGCCGCTGGAGCCTCTGCAGCTGCGAAGGGGCGCTGATCTTTAAAATTCGTTTGTTTAATGTGTAAGCACGTTACGAATGTAAAATAAATACATAAGCCAAGTAGATTGTCGTCCGACGCCGAACATAGCAGGGTCTGTGAAATAGGTGGGATTGAAAATTGAAATTAAAAATTGAATTGAAAATTACGGGCAACTCTGTGTCGCCCGTAATGTCGCCCGCAAGTGGCCACAAACTGCGCACTGCCCGTCAAGTAAGGCGGCAAAACTACGTTGCATGTAGACAACACTGTGTCGAAAACGAAGCAGGAAGTCACTGGGGAACAGAGATCACTGTTGCTTGACGAATTGGGCAATATTTCCCATTATATGTCCCACCGAGATGTTTTACCGCAATTTTCCTAGCACATTAAAAATACTGTTCTCTGAGTTTAGAAGCATCAAGCTCTTAATCTACGCCGTCAACATCAACTGCATGCTGCTGCTTTTAATAATATACAACAATAATAATAATAATAATAATAATAATAATAATAATAATAATAATAATAATAATAATAATAATAATAATAATAATAATAATAATAATCTGCTGCTTTACGGAACCTTTAACGCAATTCGCTTGGAGTTCTTGCCACCCAACCCGACTACTGTGCTGCAACCGATGGATCAGGGATTTACCGCTACAACGAGAGTAATTAGGACGTGACACTGCTCGCCACCCTTCATATTCTTGCGAGCCCGTGGAAGGCTGTCAAGGACGCAACGATAGCGAACACCTTCTGTCATGCTCGATTTATCAACGAAGTAGATAGATCGAGTAGTAGAAGTAGTAGAGAGATACCGCCAGCGCAAACATCACCGCGGACGACGACGGCACAGTGGACGGCTCGACATCGGCTGAAGCCCTCAGCAACTCATGCTTCACAATCCCCTCTGATTTGATATGTACAGCTCCCGTCAACCTTAATAATAACACTGGAAAAAATTGTCTGATTTCCGAGCGCGATAACCCCTGGGGGCCCTGGGTGAATGTTAAGTGAACAAAATCCTTGCGTTAAACTAACAGAATAAATTTATTCAATTAGGATTTCCTCATGGCCTCAAGGGTTGCTGTAATCGCGCTCGGGCACGAGACCATATTTTTTTCAGTATTATTATTAAGGTTGGTGGGAGCAGTACAGCGACGTTGATAGCTGTACAGAGTTTAAGTTCTCGACTTTCCAGCGGAAGGCGCCGACGGCAGCGACGAGGATGCTGATGCTCCGCCGTCAACCCCAGTGATCCTTGCAACCGCTAACATACTCGTGAATGCGTACAGTGAAAGCGCTACAGAAACTACCCGCAACAGACAGTTTTTTTCGGGCCGCCTTGAATGTTCTGAATCGAGACTTGAGAAGCAAAGTGAATGTTTGCCAGTGCCCCGTAATTTCAGCTGCTCGATAATTCGGACTATTCTGTGGCTCCTAGAAGTCCGAAAAAATCGGTCGGCGACTGCAATAAAACGAAATTATGAAATTGGTTAGGTTAGATTGGACCATTTCCGGGTACGCGTACGCGCATGCCCAGCCACGTCTGGCGTCCTTGTGACTGGCATCGAGGCGGAAGACCAGTCACAAGGACTGGCTTCCATATAACTATCTCAACAAGCTAGGACTAAAACTAGAACTACTACTAAATAACTACCTATGTTGCTCGCAAGGGTTCATGGGAACTTTGAGCGCTTTAAAGAATTATGAGACGGCCAGAGACGGAGGTAGAGGAAGAACAACAACATTCCCGGTGTGCGCAGCAGCAGCGTCAGCCGGCCAGCCATAACCGAAGCAGACGACGGAGCAATGTCCCTCAAAGTTCCCATGCTGCTTTGCGCCGTGCGCTTGGTGGCGCGCGCATCTTTTTAAAATCGTCCATTTGAACTCGGCGAACCTATGCATCCGTCGCTTTCGAATCAGGGATCGCAACCGTTATTTTCTTCGGTTCGGTTCGGGTTCAGCTCCGCAGCAGCGCAAGATCCGGGGACCGATATAGGTTTGATACGGGATATGGGTTCGATATATGGGAACCGGTTCAGGAAAGTGAATTTTGTGGAGATTGCCATGGATTAAAAACAAGCACATTCTTACGATTCTCAAACATCACAAATGTATTTTTGTTGTTGGTGCCCACACAGCGGTGCTTCACAGCAACACTGTGTGTTACAGATCTGCATTTCAGTTGTATACACACCCGTGTACACACTGTTACATCCTGCTTGGGGACTGGCCGTAATTTCACAGCCCAAAATGAAAATTTCGGTTTGCGGCAAGACAAAAACCGCGTACAAGGAAGCCCACAACTGCCAAAAGGCAGACCTGAAAACTAACACAGCTGATTGAACGCAACAGCTGCTAGGAGGAATATCTTGCGCACTTGGGCTGCAATTTGTTTTGTTCAGTTTCGGTTTCGAATTTGTTTGGCAACACGGCTCAATCCGCTGTGGGAATCGTAGTTCCGGTCTCTCACAACGCACATTACGTCTGCACCGTTTCGCGAAACGGTAACCATCTAAATTTATTTCGGTTGAGTTCCGGTTCGGTCCAACGTGAGAAAAAATATTTTGTTTTGGTTCAGTTCCGGTTCGGCGAAAAATACGGGTTTTTAGCGGTTTTCGGTTCAGGTTCAGTTTCGGTTCTGATCCCTGTTTCGAATGGGCTGGCGCCGGTTCGCAGGCGGACGCAATTCAAACGCAGTAGTCCGGACCAGGCTTAACACAGTCAGTGCATACTATGAAAGATACATATTAAGATGTGGCTGTACTAACGTGTTTCCTGTGCTTCGAAAAGACAAACCCTAGGAAGATCAGTACGAGCGCTCCTGCCACTGAGATCATCCTGCTGGCATCCTCCAAGCAGTCGTAAATGAGAAAAGCCAGGACGGCGATCCAACATGCTGCCCATGTGGCTATCCTCCTGCACGGTATGAAGTCTGTAGGTAAAGTTACGAAATAAACACTTCAGGGCAGAAATCATGATGAGGCGAAGAGAAAAATAGACAAACACACACGCAAAGAGTAAAAAGTCATATAAGCAGGGGGGATTAGGTTTTGATTCGCCATTATTTTCTTTTTTTTTTTTCAATCAATCAACGAATCAGTCAGGTTATAATATTATTGATTTTAACGAGGAAAGCTTGAGCATGTACACGAAAATTAAGTACAACGAAACAGCGAGGTTGGCGGCAGCGCACATTAAATGACTTTTGCTGCTTTGAGCTCTCGCTGCGTCGTTCTGTCCAGTAGCGTTCTCCAAGAACAAGTCATTGTCACGGGACCTGCCCACTGGTGGGCAACACAAGCACACGTGATCAGGGGCGGATCCAGGATTTTTCTGAGAGGGAGTTCAGCCTTGGCCAGCATGGTAGACACACGATCCAGGTCAATTAAACAGCCTGTGTACGCAGAAATTGAGGTGGGGGTCAGGACATCGCGACTCCCCCCCCTTAGATCCGCCCATGCACGTGGTCATATACGCCAGAACACGCGAATATAGTTCCAAGAGTGGCCGGCACCCACCGCTGTGACGCTTCAGTCGCTTCAATGTTTACGCAACACGGGGAGCTCTATTGCCTGCGTTTATTCCTTAGGATGTGGAGGCGGGAAAAAAAACCTGTAGGACAGCTTGACAGGTTCCCGTCCCCAAAGTTTACGCTTCAAACTAGCACAATAAGAAATAGGTAACAAGAAAACAATGCGCAGTTATCATACACACTACATATATAAAACACATGATCACAGTTCCAGAGGTGACTGCAACGCGAGATAATGAGATGGCTCAACTTCAATGTCATGTTCAAAGAATCTATTTAAGATAAAAGCTAGGCTGTATGAGAGTGATTGCTGACCATAATTTGTACGTAAACGCGGAACGTTTACCCATGATTATCTCTACAGGATTACCCAAGATCAAGTGCGGGATTGGTAACGAAGATAAAACGAATAAATAGAGCGTTTGGAAGCTAAAAAGAGATCTCATTACCATTTCTTTGTCCACCAATTGTGAAAAATATAAGAACCGTCGCCGCCTTAGCATTTCGGTCTCAGCGGCTTGCCAAGCGTCGTCTGTATGTGCGTTTACATGCCTTCGTAGCAGTAGACACTTTGGTAACTTTTGAAACTTACTATATTACGCACTTTTGTCATTACGCTACTAGAAAATACGCCTTCTATAGAACTAGCTTCAACCCAAACAACCCAAGAAAATGGCGGTATATATATAGTGTATTAACGAGTTTCAGTACATCGGAAGAACTTCACGAAAACGATACGATGCAGGAAGTTATCAAATCCAAGCTTCGCATTGCGATGTCCATGCACGTCACAGAAACAGGGCGATTGGCTTATCATGTTTCCCGGAACTGTTATCGTGAACACATTCTGATGCACTTAAAGCTTTTCGAAATGTCGGCGGCCCCGAGACTTTTGCTTTTCTGTATGTTCATCGATGAACATCGTGTTCATCATGTTCATCGCTGGATCTTCCTCTTTTGTGTGTGTGTGTGTGTGCTTTGGGGAACTGTCACTCAAAATATTTCTTTTGGCAAGTGCCTATTTCCTGAGAAAAGAAGTTCACGAAAATATGCGAAGCGGAGACGAACTTTCATGGTTGCTTCTGGTGTGTTATAACGTCTCCTCCTCCAAGCATATACCAAGGCAACGTTAGCTAGAGGGCGGGACCAAGGCGCTATTCCGATTGCTCGGCATCAAACCTGGGAATTGGCTCATCTGACCCTCAAGTTGGAACGATCTCTTACACGCCAGGAATGCGCGTTGTATCCTGGGGCATTATAATGGTAGTCCTAATTTCTATTTTCTATTCCTCCCGACATATTTTTGATCGAGCCCTACCCTCCTGTAAGCACCCGGTACATCGTTAACGAAAGCTTCGTACCCTATCTTGTACCCTACCCAGTACCCTATCTTGGGTGACCATGTATAACGCAAGCTCAAATCACATTTAAAAAGTCCAAGCCAAAACAGTCCAAAGAAATAGGATCACCGTAGCAACGATGCCAGGGCGATAAAGTAAGTAACAAAAGAAGAAGAAAAAAAAAGAAAAACCTCGTAATAAGCATACCATTACGTCCGAGTTTCAAATCGAATTTTACTCACACCCAATACCAATGACTTTGGAGCCATCGGTAGCCGAGACAGTCGACGGCGCCTTTGAGAGGTTTCTTGAGATGTCGCCGATAAATATGCTCTAATAATTTGAGCAACGCGTAGCCGTACACAAGGCAGGTCACAACCGTGAGAAATTTGATGTCGTGGCAATAGTCCTTCGTCTTGTGCCACGTGAGCACGATCCCAGCAGCCAGGTAAGAGTTGTACGCAAGCAGTAGCGCAATGATGATAACTGGCTTGACGAAACGTCGCCATCTCGGTGCATCTTCCAGTTGGCCGGTGGTCTCTCGTTTAGTGTTCGGCGTTTGGTCTTCAAACTGGAACAAACAATCTACTTGAGTGAAAATGCCTCCCAGAAAGTGTCGGGTATTCGAGAGAAGTACAGCTTGCATCAGAGCTAACTTAAACACCATCCCGGCCTGCGGATACACTGGTTGTGCTTAGTAGAAATAGCGGCGGGGGGGGGGGGGGGGCTGTTTTGGTCATCTCTTTACAGTTAGAGGGGGCGACCCTCGCTGTGAATGCGTTGTTCTCCGCTAGGCGCTGCAAGGGTGACTCTCTTCCCGCTTCGCGGGCCTGAGAGCTGTCCAAGCTAACTTTGACGCGAGCCGTACGGGGCAGCGGCGTCTGGTGAACACGATGGACACTAATCTGAGGCTGAAACACACAGCAGACAAACATAACACCTCGGGCACCTTGATGCTTGCGTTGTGTTCGTCTGTTGTGCGTTTCAGCCTCAGAACATCTTACTTTCCATCGTAGTTCTGGTTTTGTAGTAGTCAGGATGAGCGAGCAACGGGACCTTGTGTAGTTCATTTGTGGGAGCGGTACGGTGTCCAGGGACGACGCTTCGCTGAAACGCATCTCATTGGCGACTGCTCCGTTAGGATCGCCTGGCACATACTGACTTTCATTCAAGCATCCTCAACACCCTCTCAAACAGTCAAATGTCCGTCGGCGCGAATGATACGCCTTGCACACGTACCCCCTCGGTAAAGGGGGGGGGGCGAGGTAGCTTGCCGTTGTTGGCAGCACTCCAGTGGGCATCGTCACGACTATAGCAAAAAAAAAAAAGGAAAGTGGGAGAGGGGAGTTGAGGGCTTCAAAGTGATGTAGAGGCAGGATGACCGATACTGATGGGACGGAGGCATACTGTAGGTTAGAGGTGCACTAGAGTGGTCTTTCCGTTAGGCCCGTGTCTTGAAGAAAGCGCACGAGGCCGCGAGTTTTTGAAAGTCGTTCCGCACAAGAGCCTTCAGGGAAGAGGACGTCCCTCGGTAAGGTCAGTAGATGGACTGCCTTGTCGCAGGCCACTCTGAAACGCGAACTGGTCTTCGGTCGATAAGGAAGGAGTAAGATGAGGAAGTTAGATCGATCTCCTCGGTATAAGGAACACGGAAAGGACTTGGAACATATATCTTTTACCGCGTTTATATCAACGTACTACCTTCACGAACTGTCTCACAAAATATTTCCTCTTGAGGGCGACCGTTTCCTAAGAAAATTGGTTTAGATGAGTGCGCGCAGCGGAGGCGATCTATCCCATCGCCATTTAACATGTTACGTCAGATCATCGACTACTTTTATTGGCCGTCGACAATCGTCTTGTACGGCGAGAGGAAAAGGCGACCGCTCGACTGCCCGGAGTCATACGCGGGATAGGTGGCGCGAAATACAAACAGAAGAAGGCGGACGCCTCGCTATTGGAAGGAAGATGTGACGTCACAGATTGACAGGAGCTCCCGTCCAAGGAGGTTGAAATGGCTCCTTCGTACAGGGGATTGTGCGCTGCGCTCCTACTTTTTGCGAGAATGTGTACACCGTGGTTTCTGATCCTAATGTTTAGTCCTGTAGACCCTTGCATGCTCCTTTAAGCAGGACTCTGAAAGCTGCTTGCAGCAGTTGGTACTGTTTTCAGCACCGGCTTTTGGCAGACAAAAACACAAATCGATGCGCGCTTGGTGCTGGACTGTGTCCTTCATCTAGAGGTGCGGCACACCGCAGATAGCCGCCCGCTAGAGCAAATGCGTGGATATACCGGCTTTCGGTTTGGCACGTGCACGTGCACACACCCGGCGCGTGTTCTGGATCGTTTGCTAGTTGGCAACGTATTACAGTTTCCCAAAAGAAAAAAAAAAGAAAAAGAAGTCAATCTTTGTACACCGTTGTTTACTTTGAACTCCCTAGATTAGGTTAGAATTGGAGAAGAAGGCCGTACTGTACGTCAGTTTGTTCAGTTCAATGGAAACAACGAGCATTTGACTACGATATCAAGACAAAGAAAATAATCGGCGCTACTTACTGTATGAGAACTTTCCGTCTCATCACGCACAAAGGCAGGATTCGTGTAGAATTCGTCAGCGACCTTCGTGACCCTTGCCAGTTCTATATCTCTGTTCGATGGCATTGGGCTCCTCATTCCTAAAGCCCTAAAGCACAACAACCAAAGATCAATGTCAAAGCAGGGTAACGGTGCCACAAATAATAGCAGAAGACAATGGAAAAGTAAATAGCAACGGATATGCATGAACGCATTCTATATTAGATAAGGTGTTATAAGCAGGTTGAGATAAGTACGCTGGGTGGGTAACCCATGTAGCAAGCTTCCCCTTTGTGTTGACTATCTGTTCTCCTTATGAATCAATCTGATTGGGCAACGGATGTGTCGAGCCTTTTAGTGGCAAAAGAAAGCTACTTCTTTGGCGAACTTGTGGTGGCAAAAACGCGCTGCCCCTTCGACGCGCTTTCCCCTTCTCGCCTCAAACGTCTATAGCCAAAATATAAAACGTTTTTCAGAACAAACGATTAAGTTGTCAGGAATTCGATTCCTGCGGTAGGTTGTAGACGCCGTTTGCGCTATGCGAGCGACAACATTTCATCCACGCAGAGTCAAGTGGCTATAGCAGCTCGTGTTGGATTGAATGGGCCTATACTGTGTTTTATCCTTACATCTCGCATGATCATGTATGTACTTTGGAATATTTCAACCTTAAATGACGTCAGAGTGCATATAATCAAAATGCGCGCGGCGCAGGCGACTCTGAAAAAAAGCGGCGGTGGCATCCCTTCGTGCACGCGCAACAAGAAGGATTGTGAATGAGGGTCCCGCATGAGCAATGAAGAATGTTATGAGTGGTTAGCATTAACGCTCTGCGGCGCCACGGAAGAGATAGGTAGGGATCAATCAGTGACGTGTCTACCCACTGATTCCAAGGTAATGGGTTGGAACCCGGCTCCAGCAATTCGGAGCAAAGTACATTTACCGTGACAGGGTGGTAGCCCGCAGGGACCGTCAAATACGGTGTGCCGCGTGTTGGGGCTCTCGTGCACGTAACGCAAAGGACATCCCCAGGAGGAAAAAATTAACCTAGAGGCTCCGTCACGTGGGGCTCCGCTAACGCTTCGCAAAAAGTGGCCAATACAGTAGGGCCCCTCGCAGAAGGCGAAGGCAGCCGGGCGCTCCCTCGGAGCATAATATGACGTCAAAGTTCTCAGAAATAAAAATTAATTTTCTCTATCTTTCGCGTCACGTAGAGGCAATATATTTCGCAGGGATGTAAAATAATGAGAAGATGTCAATAAGATAAGTTTGGTCGGATTCTGAAGACACGATATTTAGTCCGTAGTGGCCCTTTAAAAATTAAAATATTATAAAATTAATTTTCTCCATCTTTCGCGTCAAGTAGAGGTAAAATATTTCGCAGGAATGTAAAGTGAGACAAGAAGATTTCAATAAGATAAGTTTGGTCGGATTCTGAAGACGCGATGTTTAGTCCGCAGTGGCCCTTTAAAAATTAAAATATTAAAAAATGAATTTTCTCTATCTTTCGCGTCACGTAGGAACAAAATATTTCGCAGGAATGTAAAATGAGACAAGAAGATTTCAATAAGATAAGTTTGGTCGGATTCTGAAGACGCGATGTTTAGTCCGCAGTGGCCCTTTAAAAATTAAAATATTAAAAAATGAATTTTCTCTATCTTTCGCGTCACGTAGGAACAAAATATTTCGCAGGAATGTAAAATGAGACAAGAAGATTTCAATAAGATAAGTTTGGTCGGATTCTGAAGACGCGATGTTTAGTCCGCAGTGGCCCTTTAAAAATTAAAATATTAAAAAATGAATTTTCTCTATCTTTCGCGTCACGTAGGAACAAAATATTTCGCAGGAATGTAAAATGAGACAAGAAGATTTCAATAAGATAAGTTTGGTCGGATTCTGAAGACACGATATTGAGTCTGTAGTGGCCCTTTAAAAATTAAAATATTATAAAATGAATTTTCTCTATCTTTCGCGTCACGTGGGGGCAAAACATTTCGCAGGAATGTAAAATGAGACAAGAAGATTTCAATAAGAGAAGTTTGGTCGGATTCTGAAGACACGATATTTAGTCCGTAGTGGCCCTTTAAAAATTAAAATATTAAAAAATGAATTTTCTCTATCTTTCGCGTCACGTAGGGGCAAAACATTTCGCAGGGATGTAAAATGAGACAAGAAGATTTCAATAAGATAAGTTTGGTCGGGTTCTGAAGACACGAGATTTGGTCCGTAGTGGCCCTTTAAAAATAAAATATTAAGGAATGTTTAGTCTCCCAAACAATTCTTCTGTTGCAACCTCTGCGGGTGACTGTATAGTAAGGCGTGGGAAATGCGACGGGTGCATTGGGGGCGGTGGGGATGAGCCAGTTGTTTCATGCCGAGAGAGTCGCGACGAGATGTTAATAGATAATTTTAGCAGACAGTTGATAGGCGTGGCTTGCGTCGTACCGTATCTACCGGAACCAATCGGTGCATAAGATTCTGAGTCACGCGCCACTGCGATTGGTTGCGATAGGCACGATATCCTTATCAATGGCGTACTAAAAGTCACTAATACCGCAGCAGAACGCAAGGAGTTCGCCCGAGCTGAGCTTTCCCCAACACGCATCGAGCAGCAACCTGGAACCAATTGCCGTTCAGCGCTTGGGTGCTGAAGCGCTTGTCCTCCTTTGTGTGAGATGCATATCAACATGGGCGTGGAAAACATGGACTACATGGAGGTAGCAAGAAAGAAAGATGCAGGATTAATCACACTTTAACACTTTAATTACGTCCAAACTAACTGCAGTTTGCGTTACGGCGAACTCAATCGTGGACTTCCTTTCTACAAAGGCCAGCCTCCACGAAGCGAATTTTTTGCAACTAATAGTGAATTCAGCTGGTCGTGCACGCTTCAGTGCTTCAGTGCACGCCATTGTAGAGCGCCGGTGTAGGGCCCCTGCAGGGAAACTGTGCCAGTGCTGGTTTACACTGATCAGCCCAGCAGATCATGCTAGATAGTGCCCATGCAAAACTCATGTAACTGATACAACTGACGAGTCGCGGCCGCAGGACAACCACTTTAATAACCACATTACACTTAAAATGCATGACACTGGCGGCCATGTTGAGCAAGTGGAAACCTGTAAACCATGGAAAGGAGGGTGAGAAGGAGCGGAAAGCGGAACTTGAGAGCTCGCGTCCCGGTCTACACCGCCGATATGCTCAATGACCTGCACGGATTCAGTGCTCGCGAGCGCACACTGCACGCGAATGACCAGCGGAGCATGTTGCATGTTGCCCTGAAACGACCTGCACGCTCGAGCCAGCCAGTGCAACTTTTTCTGCACGAAAACGACCAGCCGAATTCGCTATCAGTTCGCGCGGCAGGCTTTCACGCGCGTTCCGCTGGCAGTTGTTCGCCGGCATCAGCTCTATATGGGACGAAAAACTAGCAGACGGCGTCGGATAACCTTGCTGTGACATCGCTGTAACCATAGTATGCTGAGCGGCCTATCCGAAGCATTGCAGGCGAGTGCCCACGATTGAAGCCGGTCGCGTGACCTTTGACAGCACGCAATTGACGCACACCAGACGGGTTCTCGTTGAAGTACGACCACAAGCTTGGTATTCACGTGTGTAGCTATTTTCGGAGTCAAAGTTTTTTGAAGGTACCCAAGCAGCAAAATGTACTGAAAGTCGAGTGCAATAGGGGTGGACGGGTAGGTGGAAGGCCCTGAAGAGACTCGTGAAACTAAAGAACATTGCTAAGACACATACCGTCCACCCCTATTGCACTCGACTTTCAATACATCGTGCTGCTTGGGTAGCCTGCTCGTCTGGATAGTAAAGTATTTTATTTGCCTCGAAGTATTTGTACTAAAGCCACGTCACACCCTGACATGACGGCTGTCATGTTACCTAGTCCATGTGCGATGCTAGTGAAGTGCCGTGTGCACGCTGTGAACAGCGCATGTGATCTCGAAGGCTCCCCGAGCAGCCCAATGTACTCAAAGTCGAGTGCAATAGTGGTGGACGGGTGGGTGGAAGGCTTTGAACGACTCCTGAAACTAAAGAACATTGATAAGACACATACCGTCCACCCCTATTGCACTCGAGTTTCAGTACATTGGGCTGCTTGGGGCGGTGCGCGGTGGTCGCTCATCTTTATCTGTGGGATGATAAACAGCAGTCTATCAAACAAGCACGCTTTTGATTGCCTTTATATATACATAGCACACACGAAAAGGATGAGGTGACTTGCCTATTGACTGCTTCCAAAGCAAGCACAATATACTGAAGGTCGAGTGCAATAGGGGTTCTTCTTACTTTTATCAACGGACCGTGCTTTTATCACACTCGACGTGCTTGATGGCAGTTTTACTAGTGCATTTGTTTTACGCAGTAAGAAGGGGTACCCTTCACAAACTTATTGAGTTGTTCTTTGCGCTTTTTTTCTTCCGCTGAGCTTTTTGCTTAGTCATGGAGGGCAAAAAGTATGAACGTCCGCCCTTTTTCTACTTTCCAGGCCCATGCATAGGTCATGAAACGTGCACTTGTTTATTGGCGACTGTTTGCATGCTAACTTCTGAACTGTTATGTTGTTGTCGAACTCAGGAAGGTGCAAGTGCTCCTCAATGGCGCAACCCAGTTTAATCTTTTTCGCTAGATTAATGCGTAAAATTCTCCGTTCGTTGTTTTCAATGTCCACTTGTATTTTCTGTGTACAGTCTCTGTGCATCACGCCTGCGTTTACTGGACGCGTTGAAAACGTTTAGTTTGCCGCGCTGGAGCTGGACAGAGAATTAAACCCCGTTCATTGGCAAGGATTTGGTTGCAGACACAGGATCGTAACTGCTTTATGATCAGTGGCCATTGTGTTTCACAATAGCATAAAAGCATCGATTATGTCTCATTGGCCTTTCTTTATAACATGCTGTCAGTACAAATACGGTTCTGCTAATCGAGCAGCAAATTAGCACTCAGGATTCGCGAAATTTAATGGCTGCAACTACACTCGCAAAAATGAACTTCACCGCATAGCACGTCTACCAGCCAACCCATCATCTCGAATAGTATCGTTATCTGCCCTGATTTGTTGAAAACGAGAGGCGTACATCATTTTTGTGACACTTATGCTGTTCATAATTGTCACAAAAAAGGCGTACGCCTCCCGTTTTCAACAGATCACTGCAGATAACGATATCATTCGAGACGATATTTGGGTAGAGGCATGCTATGCAGTGACGTTCATTTCGGTATATGTGTATGTGAGGTGTATGGTTCGCGAACAATAGCAGGGCGATTGCTCCTTCTTTTGTCACTTTACATTACCATGACACGGGAAATCATACGACGCATCTTATGTAACGAGACTTCATGCAAGAATAATTGCAATGTATATCACTAACAGCTGCCATTCGTGTACTTTGTAATGTTCATATATGGTTGAGTTCAGTGTACACTGCAACGCACTGTACATATGTGCTAAGCAACGTATGTGAACATATTTTGTGTGTTAGCAGAATGGAACACAAATATACAAATTTCGTGACCGGGACAATGATTATCGTAATATAAAAAGGCAACATTTTCCATTCAGTCATTGTGAAGCATGCAACACTGTTTTATGCGTCATTCCACATATACAGAGGGGACGCAACGTCTTGAATTCCAGCCCTGACCTTTGGACGCCAGATCCCAACCAGCATCCCCTCCCATCCAGCACCGCCACCCTCATGCCCTGGTCCCAAAAATTCTAGGCAATCTGAATGAAGGCGGTCACAGCGGACGATAACCAGAGAGCTTTTGAAATTGTATGTGCGGGGCTGTGGGGGTGCAGCTTTCGGTTCTACAGCTCATGACATACATGAGACTGAGAGTTGTGTAAAACATCCTGGAACTCGGGAGCACTTTGAGGTCATGTCGTCGTGGGTTCTACCGAAGCAACCGACAATGCTTGCAATTTGATCGGGTGAGGAAAAGGGCTTTAACACTTTTGGCGCTTCACCTCCATAACAATTTTGCGCCCTTTCACAAATTCAGGGGTTCTTCAGCAGCCCCTGTGGCCCACTTCCGCCACCGCTGCACACATGTATGCACTGCTGAGTGTGACCAATTAGATAAATGAATTAATTACAACAAGGAGAGAAATGGTAAACGGTGGTGAGCGGTAACGGTAATGGTGACGGAACTAAAAACGGTATATCACCGAAATTACAACTGGTAGTATATACCGGGTGTTTCAGTTACATCCCCGGGCTAAATAATTCGCGAACGGGTGCACCAATCCACGAACTTTCTTTTTTGCAAGTATCTGTCCGATACCACCTACAAGCTGCACATCGTGTGAAGGAGTGGGACGCGCTCATTATTAAAATTAAAATGCAAATGAGTTTCGTAAAAAAGCGTAACTTCTAAAGCAGGGCGCTGTCGGCATTAAAATGGGTGCTACCCGTTTTGGGACCTTCAGTGGACACCTTTTAGAGAAAAATCTGCCACCGAAGCGGGTCATTTGTTGCAGTAATTAATTGGTTTCGGTTTACGTATTTTTGTCGCGGCTGGTCGCGGCGAAGCGCAAAAGGACGCTCTTTCACTCCCATATCCATCAATGAATTACGCCCTTACACCAATGATTGACACCAACGAAATACGCCCTTTTGCGCTTCGCCGCGACCAAAAACGGGGTAACGGAATACCGGTACCTGCTACTCCACGAAAAGGTCGCGCAATACTAACGCAATACTACACATTTTAAAAAGTAACGCGCTACCGCTACCAAACAAAAGTAACATAAATACTATGGCGCTGTGTTTCCGCTACTGTTAACCCTTCTCAAGGCAACACCTTATCACAGCATCTCGTTCCTGAATCTGTCTATAGGGACGGTGCAATATTTATGTTCCCTCACATAGCATACAGCATAAGGAATGCCACTACTTACAGCCAAGACATATTATTTCACATTGATCTTGACCTTGAGATGATGCGTATATATTTTCGACATAATTTAGTGCACATAGAGCATATGTGTATTTAATAATTTTCTCGTCCTCAGAATGTTTCGAACACCAGCTGAGCACTTGAAAAGTCAGTGAAGTAATAGTTTTTTTTTCTTTTTTGTTGAGGGGGAGAATCTTTGTTAGGAGAATCAGAACACGGCGGGAGAGGAGTTCAATTTCTCGTCTTTGTCTTTAGTAGACGATTTTAAAAAGATGCGCGCGCCACCGAGCGCACAGCGCAAAGCAGCATGGGAACTTTGAGGGACGCAGTCCTGTCGGTCTATTTCAGGTATAGTTCACCCTGGCTGACGCTGGCTGCTGCGCACACCGGGAATGTTGTTCTTCTTCTACCTCAGCCTCTGGTCGTCACGTAATGGTTTAGGGCGCTATAATTTCCCATGAGCCCTTGCGTGCCGCAGGTGGCGCTTGCTTTTCAGGTCTGTTGGCGGTGCGTATGGTGTGCAATGACTACGGCGATATTTCGTTGCGTTTCGGATATAGTTTCGTACCCCTGTTCCTAAAGACACAACGCTTTGTTTCTCTGCATCAAAGTCGAAAAACACATTTTGAAATGTGCTGTTAAAACGCTCACCCTAGTTTTGAAGCTGATTGTGTGACGGAAACTAGCTTCATAGCCCATATATTATTAAAAGTTGCATATATATCACAAATGAAAATCTAGAATATTTGAACCTTACAAATGAAAGGAGATGACATAATTCGATGTAATGACCGGTGACGCCTATGTGGTATCTAATGGTCCCGTGGCTCCCGTGGCTCAGTGGTTAGCGTGCTGGCCATGTCACGTCAAGACTGGGAGGTACCCGGGTTCGAATCCCGGTGCCGGCTGTGCTGTCTGGGGTTTTTCCTGGGTTTTCCTCAGACGCTTTCAGACATATGTCGGCACAGTTCCCTCAAAAGTCGGCCCAGGACGCACATTCCCCCAGCGTGAGTCGTGACGTTGCCCACATACGTGAGGCCGTCAACGGCAAGCCCTATCACCACCACCTCTAAAGCTCACGATGGTGATGTGATAACGTAAAAAAAATGGGGACGTGAGTTACGACAAAATCGTAAGCTGATGACTTCAAACTCTCCCGGAATGCTGCTTACATTGACGCCAGGAATTATGAACTATTTCTGCCAACTTTCAACTAATTTTTCGTACTCGTGCTTTAACGGAATAGACATAAGTTGTCAGCGATTAAGCGCTTGTAGTACACCCTTCTTTTCTAAGAGTGTAGGAATGTTATCATGCTATGTTAAAAATATGTGGAGACCACATTCAGACACCGCATCTCACTTTAATATGTGAGGCAAAAGATGGACTGCGGTCATCCACACGGAGATTGCGAAACGTCGAAGTTGGCTTGGCAGACTTTCTCTTGCCATTAGGAAGTTTTAGTTCCCACTACGATAACACGCCGATCGATACGATCTCGGAAAAACAGATACGACTCACGAGTCAGTGGGAATGATTCGTAAAGCGCTTGTCCGCAGTTTTAGTTTGCAGACGAAGAGTCACCGAGAACGACCCACCGATACGGAAAATCAAGCGGGACGCCATCTGTTCGCACAAATCTTAACTTCGTTTACTAGTATCCAATTACATTATGCGCATGAAACGCGTGTTACAAGCATTTGTAGCAATGGTTGTGGAAATGTCAGAAGAGCTTTGAGCGCAGAGCGTTGCTGGGCTGGATTGGGCCAGGGACCAAGGAATTTCGATAGGGAGAAAGAGCGAGAGTCCAGCTGACGAAGATACTCGGAGTGTGTGGTTCGGGAAGGTTAGTAGTGAGGGCAATGAAGAAGAATATGCTCCAGGTCCTCAAGAGCACCACAGTGGCAGCAGGTGGGAGAGTCAACTTGCCTCAAGCGGTAACGCCACTGAGCTGTAAAGGCCACATCAAGGCGCATTCGGTGGAGTTGTAGAGAAGTGGTGTCGCTCTAAACGAGTCCCGACCGGCGATGATGGAATGTCCCAGCGGGCAGATGGTCGTGGCCTCACACTAGGATGGTGCCGGTAGAACTGACGTGCCAGCCCCGTTGCGCGTGGCAACAGAGGCATGTCATCGTCGTCCATGGGCCGCCACATCACTCCCCCCTCAGACGCGGAGCGGTGCATGTGGTTGAGGTTCGCATCGATACCACGAAGAGGAGAATGATGACGGCTCGTAGAATGTGGGCGGATGGGCATACGGCTTGTGCTTGTGGCTGTTGATGCAGCAGTAGCGGGATGGCGGGAACAAGAGTGCTGCGATCTGGGCGGATTCCAGTGGTGAGATGCGAATGCCGATTGGTTGAGTAGTTGGGTGCTTGAGTGGTTGCCGATTGTCTGCTGAGTGCGTTGAGCCCTTGTTGACTGCGCTGAGTTCTTGCTAAGAGATTGCTGCCGAGCGTTGATTGTTGCTGAGTGATTGAGTTGTTGAGTGCTGATTGTTGCTGGGTGAGTGCGTTGATGAGTGTGCGACAGTACCGCGACCGGTACGACAGCGTGAATGCCGGTTGCCACCAGAGAACTGCCGGAGAGGTCCATCATGAAGCAGGTGGAGGCCGGAAAGTTAGCTTACTGTGGTCTCCCTGCGGGTCCCCGGTGGAACAGTGGTCCCGGTGCGCCTTGCCTTCTAGAGGGTGGTTCGCTGCTGGTTTGCCGAAAAATTTAGGATGTTGCATGGCCGAATTACGCCGAACGGTGTACGGTGTTCGCCGTTCGGGTCACCAAATGTAGAGGAGGTGGTGTTCCCCTACATGAGTCCTGACCGGCGATGATGGAACGTCCCAGCCACGAAGTAAGAAGACTAGGAGATGACACTGCCCATAGAAGCAAGCGCCGGCGCGCGACCAGAGAGTGTCACGTTGGGGGAGAGAAAAAAGGCAGTTGCTGACTTTACGCGGCAGATGGCACGGCGGCACTGTCTTCCATTTTGCGCTTTTACATGGAAGGCTATGGGGAAAGCAATGCTTTTCGCGAGTCGTACAGCAGCCTCTATGGACGAAGACAAACTGATGAACGTGAACGATGTTTGTCTTGGCAATAAAGGTCGCGCTTGTTAACTACATAGCGCTTCCCGTTTAGCGAAACCAACGGAAAACAATTTCGTTCTCTTGCCTCTCGGTTCTGTTGAGCAGACGACAGGAGCACGATGATCGTTTCATCTTCTTCTTCTTTTCTAGCGTTTGATCCACGTGCTTTCACGTGTTTTAGTCACGCCGCCAGACAAGGGACAGTATCACGTGACCGCATGGTTTGGAAATTGTGTCCTCGTGCAACAGATGGCACTGTGGGCCGGGCCGCGGAGCGCGCGCTCCTCGTACATTCTCTGGTCGCGGGAGAGAGTGAAGTTTCATCTCCTAGTCTTCTTACTCCGTGGTCCCAGCGGGCAGATGGACGTGGCCTCACGCAAGGACGGTGCCGGTAGAACTGCCGTGCCAGCGCCGTAGCGCGTGCCAGCAGAGGCACGTCGTCATCGTCGTTCACGGGCCGCCACAGATTAATGCAGCATCGGACACCATCGGACTTCGATCGTTATTGTGAAGGGGCTCGTTATTTTATTTCCCCATTCCAACCAGCAATGGGGTAGAGTGTCGCCTGTGGCGATGAAACTCCCCACTCTCCAAGGTCAAAAATAAAGTTGTTGTTGTTGTGGAAGACGTAATGTTGCTAAATGTTTCTCTGCGCATTTTTGCGCCGGCAAAAGCGTTTGGTCAAAAATAGTCCACGAAACAATGCACATCTTCACTTAGGCTTAGGCGTCCAGACGGGAGAAGTCACACAAGGTGTGAAGTCCGCACACTACGCCTCGTCAACAGTGCACTGTCCTTTCTTCAGAACATCCGCTATTGTACCCGTGGTTGTCGCCCGGGAAGTTGCGCACCAAAATCGTTCGGCATGCCGCGAGCGAACGATATTGTTTCTGTTGCTGTCACCATCTTGTTTGTAAGTGAACGCTCTGCGCATGCTCCAGCTGAGTGGGAGCACCAAAGAAGTCCGATGAATTCGGAATGAGTGGGATTCCGATATTTTTAGTAGCCGATAGAGATATCCGACTAAGTATACGCATGTGCACTTTGCGGAAAGCTGAGTCGGAAAGTTATCGGAGGAGCAGAAGTGGCCAACTAAAACTCCCTATTGAAGCGTGCCTGTCCCGACATCAACATGCTGGGCTGAGATAACATACGAATAACGGGTTTCAAGAACGGGTTCCACGTATGGCATATTGCTCTGGCTCTGTCCTTGCTCAAGGGTGCAACGCAGCGCATGCAAGGAGGATAAAATGCATGCTTTTGTGCTAACGGCACTGGAGCTGTCACGTGACGAATAGTTCGGCAGAAATCCGTGAGAGGCGATTGAATCGCGTGCTGTCGAGACGCCAATGGCACCACCTCTTGGCAGGAACATCGGCTGGAACATCGCTCAGCACATCACTCATTCTAGTTGACTATACCGCATGTATGCGAACAGTCCAGCGGATGGCTTATGCCTAAGGTTCAGAGGTTTCGGAGTTTATTTCTAGGGTTTACCAGAGGTTGTTTTTCGGAGTGTATGATTTACAGCTCAGTTAGCATCTGAAATTCGGAGAAAACTTGACGACGCACGCACAGTTGTGCAGCGAAAACGCAGTTGTGTCACATTCATTGCTTCAACACTAAAGAGACACAAGCTTAACAACACATTTCGTGCGACGCACACTGAGGTGTTGCGCAATTCCAAATGCAGCCTGTCCGTGTGCAGCGCTCGCTGTTATGCGGCAGTACTTACATACGACAACCTCTGCATCGCGATCGCGGGACGGTGTGAACTCCTCGAAATCAGGATACGCCTTGACGTAGTCGCAGGGCAGCTTTCACTGGCGTCCCATCTTGTCAGCCCTACAATTAGTTGACCTTTAAAAAAAGACCGCTCCGCATGACCTCGGTTTAATGCTTATTTCAGTGCTCAGGTCAATGTGGGACGAGGAAATTGGGAAATAGACTGGGGAAAAACCTGGGCGGTGAATCCCCAAGAGGTCGAGATGACCGCCGAAGAAAACGCTAAGTCACGGAAAGCCTTATTGCATTGTGGTGGGGCCGGTATCCGAGTTCAGAAGAAACCCAAGACACAAAAGGACGCCAAGAACAATAACCCGGTTATCAGGGAAAACATCTGCAAAGCGGAGTTTCTCGGATTAATCCGAATGGCTTAAAATTTTACCGGATTACGTTTTTCCGGATTATCTCGGATAAATCCGAAAGCCCGGAACCCTACTTATGCCGTACGCACACGCACGCATGCGTCTGCACTCAATGAAACGCAGTATGTGTGAACCAAGCTGTATGGGCCTGTTGCTCTTTGGGCCAGGTGGCGCGAGTGAGCAGCAACATCAGCGCCCCAAATCATGCAACACTCCCCAGTTTAGCAGACGACGCGGCACTTTCAAGTACACGGTTTCGAGTTGTTCCCGCTTTTCAAGAAGCACCGCTTTTTCTGTTGATTTCCTACAGGTTTTGTAGCTTCCTTGGCACCATACCGTTTGACACACCATGCAAAACCAGCTGATGGAACTCCTTACTGTTGGGATCCGCGGCCGTTTGGGCCCGAAATGGCGCTGTGCAAACTTCAGTGCAACAGCCCTATAGTGTACGCTGCATAAACTTCGTCTCCTAATACGATATTCACAGACCCATACTGTAACGTCTCTTTGGCCACCCTGCTCGGCCCGGTCCTGCACAACCAGGGGGCAGTTACGACTGCCCTCTTGAGCTTTCTCCGTGCCACCGGCCTCTCGACCAGCCTCTAAAGGCCCTTTTGTGTATCAGACTGTGTGCATGTGCGTGTTTCCCCCTTTCTCTCTCTCTTTTCGTTTCCTTTCCTTCTTTTCGTTCTCTTTCTTTTCTTTCGTTTTCTTTCTTTCTTTTCAGTTTCTTTCCCTTTCATAGTTTTCTTTTTATTCAAGGAATAGCAAGTCGGTTTATGCCTGACTAACCTTTCGTCGTTTTTTTTAAATAAACATATACCCCCCCCAACCCCCCATAGTCTGCATCGCTAGAATTGAGGGCCACCCAGACGAAGAGATTCGTGCGTGTAATCGTGTACTGTGGCACACACATACGTTCAGGTTCATGGCCTGATAAGAATAAACAGCGAGTTGTAGCAGATGGGATAGCGATAACGCTTCGGAAGACACGATAAGTTAATCGCATGATTCCTTTGAAGTGTCTTACATCGCGTTGACGTCGTTGATCTTTGACTTGGGACCTTCGTTTATCGCATCGTTTCCGTAGAGTGTTCCGATCTGCAAAAACTTCCGAAAATGTGATTCTTTTGAATCCGAAATGGAGTCGTCATGCCCAGTCTGTTGTAATGCTAGTACCGAATTTTCCGGTGTATTAGGCGCGCTTTATACAGTAATAATAATAATTGGGGGTTTACGTCGCAAGACAACTGGGGTTATACAGTAAAAAAAGTGTTCGGAAGAGGTCCTGCGCGTTATACACGGAAATATTTTCCTGCAGAGTTCCTTCGTCAGTGACGTACAAATTCTAGCCTCTTCCACAGTGTGCTGTGGCTTCCCCCCCATATCTCTTAGTTAGGGTCAGTTGACAAACCGGCGAAAGGGCACTGGAGTTCATAAGAGGTTAACGATGTTGCTTAAGGATGCTATTCAGCAGTCAATAATCTTGAATTCATTTCAGAAGAATCGCGTGATTGAGAAGGGACGCGAAATGGAAAGCGGAGAGGAGACTAAAGTGTACTATAACAGCGACGCTATTGCGTCGGAGTTTAATGGATTTGTCTAAATGTGTTTCAAATATGGCATATGCATATATGATACACCGCTTTGGGTTATTGTGTGTACTGGTGGCAGTACAGAAGCTTTCAGCACCAATGCTGTGCGCGTTATGCACCGGTGCGCGTTATACATCCAACATTTTTCTAATTCTAATTTTAGGGGTGCGCATTATACACGAGTGCCAGTTATACGCCGGAAAATACCGTAATGCTATGGCATTTCGTACGCGTTAGGGAGTGCGCCAAAGAGTACAGTCATTTTTATTACATACTGGAGTTCTCAATTTTCTTCCCTGTCGTTATTACTCAAGTGGTAAAATTTGCCAAGTGATGAGATCAAGTGCGGGACTGGATAATTATGGAACATTTGTTGGTATACTACAGTCGTTTTACCCTGCATAAAATTTTAATCACGCCGGTTATAAGCGGAACGAATGGGCGAAAATATCTTCAACGTTCGATACATCAACCTTAATCGTTTTCTACTGTTGTTTTGCAAATTGTCTCGGTATGCACTCAACCATATAGCTCAATAAAGCCAATTATAAGTTTATAAGATGTACTATGTACATTACTAGGGATGCGCCAAACGAATCCGTGAATCCTGGAATCCTAGGCAGGGATTCGAGATTCGCGAATCCGAATCACATTGCCCAAAATAGCGAATCGAATCTTTCGAATCCACCAACCACGTTTGTCTGTTTCTTTTTAAAATCGGCGCCTCCGAGCCTGCTTGACCGGTGGCCCTCCGGGGCACGCCAAAACCACAACATAAAGCTGCGATATTAGTTTAAAAGTAACACGGTTTTGCTTTGATTGTTTCTTAGTTTTATCGCGGGAATTCAGACTCGCGAATTTACGTATTTTCTGTAGTTGATGAACAGCATGTTAAATAAGTTACACTTAGGAAGAAGTATATGGGTATGTCTTCCCCGGAAATTTTTTTTTTTTTTATTAAACAAAGATATCAAGTTGTGCTCCAAAACGCTTTTCAGTAGAAGCGTTTCTCCGTGGCTTTTTAAACTCTTTTTTGAAGAAAGGCTTCGAGATTCGTAATACGTAAGATTCGTGGATTCGTATAACCTTCCTTGGAATCGAATTGGGGTTCGAGAAATTCTGGATTCGTCCCACTTCTACACATTACAAGTCATGCTTCATGCTTTCCTCCGAGAAACACATCCCTCGCAAAGCGTCACGCACACACGTGAACGTCTTCAAAATTTTCACGGGAGGAATCTGGCTGTTACACTCTTATTTGACAAACGACAAAAATCCCGAAAATTACGGTTTAAAAACCACAAGATTGCGAACGGAAACCCACTGCGTTGGGCGTCCGTATCATAAGCGCGTGTACTTTTGAGAGGAGAGCGACTTACCTCCGAGCTGGATTTATCGGCCTACACTCTTCCCCAACAACGGAACGATTGAGTTTGCGCCCAACTGTCGGTCACGCGAACACCGGTGTGCAATCTGAGTTTTTTACCCTCATTGATAGCGCAAGGCAGAGGAAGGGACGTGCGCTTTGAACACCGTTCAATATCCGAGGGGAGGCAAAGTGCACGAGAGATGCCTTCGCGGAGGATGTACGCTATATGCCGGCAATGAGCCAACGCTGTAGATAGTGGCGCGTCTATTTTCCAGTCGATTTCGTAACTATAGTGTTATCTTTTTGTCCTCGCAAACCATAGAACTCTCATAATAACTAGAAACCAAGCCAGCGAAGGGGGGCGTCTCAACATGGGAGCCGCCATGATCGATACGTTAGGCCTAGCGTGTTACGAACGGTGGCACCTACGAGTCCCCTGCGCTGTTGTTTAATGTTGCAGCGCGAGGTTTAAACCGTACGATTAGCGAAGCGGTCGATGATCGAAGCAACTGTGACATTTTGGGGCAGGTACTCGTTCCCTAGAGAATCCAAGCGCTCACAGGTGATGGCGGACAAAACAAACAAACTTCGCACACGGCGTGGCAAGTGGAGCAGAGCGGAAGCGACTTGCATTGGATTGGATACCGTTGCGCCGAACGTGCCTGGTCCTCACACGTGGAAAGGTTGTGGCGGAATCCGGTCCAATCCAAAATATCGATCATAGCGCCTCCTGGACTTGGACATTGGGAGAGGGTCTGGCCTCGGCACAGCTCCTTTGCTCTCCTCCATAACTCTCTCCCCCAGCTTTTCTTCTAGCCTTTCTACTTATGATTTCTATGTCGCAAACAGATCACTGACCGCTGTATCGAAAAGTCCCACGCGAAATACTGGCGTGGTTCCACTGTTATTCCACGAAACGCATGACAAGTGCGGACGCCGGATGTTGAGAGTATGCCGGAATTCCCTCTTTGAAAAGATGACGTCACTCCCTAACAGCCAACGACGGCACGCCCTTGAGAAAGTGAATGATGCCGCGGCCGTGCGGGCGTCAGGGCTGCGCCTTTCCTTCTCTGGACAAACACCACCTAGACACAGAAAGCATGCGCGCTCGTCGACTTGACGTAACAATTGGCAGTCAGCCAACCAGGATCGTGTTTTCAACGGCCGTATATCCAATCACGTACGTGCTTTCAGCGGTCGAGGCCATGAAAACGAACCACCGTCGTCTGCGAGTTGTGATTGAACGTCCCCGCGTCCTAAATGGGAAAACTTGAAACTAAAGCGCAAAACGGTCTCAATCTTTCTCAAGGGAGATTTTCTGAAAGCTCTTGCACTTTTGGTCTAAATATTTAGGTCTGCAGGTTGCAGGTGAGCTGCAATCATTTGTGGGTTCTTGAATTCGCAGAACGGTGAATGGCGCTGTCAGACGAGTTCTGACTATACAGGGTGTTTGCTATATCGTGTCTAGAAAGTATATTTAAAGCGAGCGAGCGATAAAAGAGAAACGAGCGCTACTTTTCGGCTACTTGACTAAGAAACAGGTGCTACTAGTGAAGCAGTACCTGTTTCTTACTCAAGCAGCAGAAAAGTACCACTTGCTTCTCTTTGTATCTCTCGCTTTGAATATAAATTCTGGACACGTTAGAGCAAACACCCTGTATATGTCCACGTAGCGAAGGAGGGAGAGGAGGCAATGCGCAGGCTTTCTCTGTCTAGGTCGCGTTGTCCATAGACGCCGCCCTTTTCCTCCACCGCTTACGGAGTGAACTCGCGCCGCTGGAGCTTCCGCAACCGCGGAAGCGGTGCTGGTCTTCGAAATTCGTTTAGTTAATATCTAAGCACATTGCGGACGAAAAAAAATTAGCCGGGCAGATTTGTTGGCCGATGCCGAACACGGCGGTATCTGTAAGATATACGGGGAAGTTTTCGCATGAGAGGCTCTCCTGTCGTGCCAAAACTCCCCCGTCAACGGCATATACAGGGTGTTTCAAAAAACGTGTCATTCGGACTTTATAAAAAAAACGGGGCGACGGAAAAATACGGGGTAAACGGCACTTGTGGGGCAACTGAATTTGCCATGTTGCAAAAATATTTTCATTTGATTTTAATTAAAATAAATTGAATTTCTTTAATTGAACTCCAAAATTTCCCAAGTCAACCTAACGTTTTTTTTTTTTTTTCACAGAATTAGAGAGTCCGTAGCGAACTTAGTCAGATCCACCAAGAAATCCGCTCGATATTGCAAATGGAACTGCCCCAAAAAAGTCCCGAAATTGAGGCTTCAAAGTTTCGGGTATTCAACGGTGCACCAAATCAGACGCAAAGATTCGTGGAGAGGAGGATATGCTCCTGCCCCCATGAAAGGTAGAAGGTCGAAAAAACACAGGGCGGGAAAAAAGAGGCGGAATCATTTTTGTTTGCCGCTTATCAAGGTATGGTGGAATGTCACCCGCCTTGTTATCGGCGCGTCTTGTGCTGCACGCCGCTCCGGCGATAAACTGTCTAGCTTCATGGGGACAGGAGCACCTCCTGCCCTCTGCGCACCTTTGCGACTGATCTGGTGCGCTCTTGAATACCCGAAACTCTGAAGCCTCAACTTCGGGACTTTTTTTAGGCAGTTCCCTTTGCAATATCGAGCGGATTTCTTGGTGGATCTGACTAAGTTCGCTACGGGCTCTCCAATTCTGTAAAAAAAAACGTGAGGTTGACTTGGGAAATTTTGAAGTTCAATTAAAGAAATTCAATTTCTTTTAACTAAAATGAAATGAAAATATTTTTGCAAGGTGGCAAATTCAGTTGCCACACAAATGCCGTTTACCCCGTATTTTTTTCGTCGCCCCGTTTTTTTATAAAGTGCGAACGACACGTTTTTTGAGACACCCTGTATGTGCCTGTACTATGTTCATATTTTAATAACCTGAAGCAGTGCAGTCTCGTGCGCGTGTAAATAAATAAGTTGCTCTTACCGTTTAATATCACTCTTTGATTTACTCAGCACCGGCAACTTGACGTCGCCTATCTAAAAATAATAATAAAATAGAAAAAAATAATGAAATAGAAGAACTACAACACAGCAGGGGAAGAAGACAGCGAGAGGCTGACAGAACATTTTTTCTTGCTATTCATTTTAACATTTCTCATTTCAACTCCTCTCATAAGTTGAGCCCCACTATGAACATAATGCATTCTAGTATCTCGGAGCAGTTGTATTTTCTGGTGTGTGCATCTGTGTACATTTGAGCGCTTTGCGAAACACGCACCAGCATGTGACGTTGAGCAATTGAACAAGTGCATTACTTTTTTGCTGTACAGGCAACCGTAAACCTACTGTGCACGCGCGTGTATGTTATATTTCACATCGTTCCTTTTAAATATACAGGGTGTTTTTCTTAGCCGTTACAGAATTTTTATTAAAAGCTATGAGAGGAGCATAGATGTAGTTACATGCTCTCTTCCAGAGTACGCACACATTCCCGTACAGCTCAACTGCAAAAACGACATCTATCCTACTCTCATAGCTTCTAATAAAAATTACCTGGAGACTAATGACCTCGCTAATGACAAATGACCAAGACAAGACAAGAGAAGAAGTCAAGACTAATGACAGAGACCTGACTAATTACCTCAAATTCATTAATAGACCTCGCCCTAGCCCTTGTGTTGCCAACCGTAGAATGGGACAAGCTTATATGCATGCCCATATCACGCTTCAAAAGTAAAGCGCCACCTTTGCGTGCCATCTGTGGCACGCAAGTGCTCATCGAAACTTGGAGCACCTTCGAGCATTACCAGGCGGTCACAGGCGGAAGCAGAAGAAGAACAACAACAATATTCCTGGTGTCAGCATGCTGACAAATATGGTGATGTTGAAAGGGCTCGCCGTTGTCAACGTCACGCAGATGGGCAAGGTCACGACTGACGCCCCTGGGGAATGTGCGCCCTGGGCCGACATCTGAGAGAGAACTGTGCCGACATGTCGGACAGCGTCTGAGGAAAACCCAGGAAAAAAAGCCCCATGCAGCACAGCCGGCACCGGGGTTCGGATACCTCCCAGTCTCGACGTGGCATTGGCCAGCGCGCTAACCTACTCATTCTATGTGTTTATATCAAGGTCGGCGTTGAGACGAATAATAATTGAGAGTACATTTATACGAATGGTGAGGCGTTCATAAAAATACTGATTTGTAGTGCGCTTGGATGGCTCTACAGTCCGCAGGTTCGTTGAACCCGAATCAGTTTATGCATAGTGATCCCAGATATATATAAAGCACATTTTCGCACTTCCTCGTACGAAGTCATCCTTGCAAGGTCCTGGGGTAAAACTCTTGGCAATACTGGCGTAAAATGTTTTTGCCGTGTACACTGGTGTTTGTACCCGTGAGGGGTTGATTGTGCTGCCTTCACGAATCTTGGCGCAGTGTCTTGGCCGAACTGAGTCTAATGGTTCTCCACGTCTGTCCGCATTGTTCGATGCACAGTTTTGAAGTGGTGATCCACGAGCACTGCACGACGCACAGCTGGACAACCTTGACACTGCGCTAATGTCCAGTAGTAGTTGGCTTCCTCTAAGATATTAAACTGCCTGCAAGACACAAGTATGATATGCATTAGACGGATTCAGTTGCAATTGTTGCTTGTTGAGCTTCCATGCCGAGTCACGTCGGAATGAAAGATAGCTCAATCTCTGTGGCTGCACGTGAATATGTTTATTAGCTGATCGTACCCATACCAGCCGTTCAAAATGGACGAGAGGTGGATTGCAGAGCGACTATTAGGCTAGTTGCGTCCTTGTGAACCAGCATTTCGCATTTTAAAACGAACATAAGGTCTAGGAAACAAACACCGCAGATAGCGGGGCTCCTCCGGCTGTGGCATCACTGCGGCCTTATCCGCCAGCAGTTTCGAGAAAGAGTACTTGAAAAGCTATAACTGAGTTCGTTACAGTTACTACACGAACAATTGCGGTCATTTGCACCACCTGGGGCCCTTTAGACATGCGCCGGAAATTAACAAACTTAAAATTAGACTTTCTTTTGTATTGGATCCCATTTGTGATCCAATCCACAGTTTGACGTGCACACTCAGTTGCTTCCACTCCTTGCAGAGTTCCGTAAGAGAATCAGTGAGGTTCATATGACCCCGGGACACAGAATAGGGCCCAATGGAACAGCGCCGTTAGCAGAGACCTTTAAAGGACGGTCGTGTCCGTTCCAGTTCGTTTCGAAACTTAGTGCCATTTTATTCCTCGTGGGCTAGTGATCACCGTGTCGAAAATTCCGCGCTAAAAGGGTGGCGTAGCTTGATTGTTATTCGATCGAATACATGACAAGAGCAGACGCCGGACGTTGAGAGTATTCCGGAATGCCCTCCCTGGAAAACGAGAATACTTTACTCCCTAAGGACCAATATAAGAGGCGCCATTGAGAAAAGGAATGCCGCGGCCGTGCCAACGCCACCTAGACAGAAAAAATCTGCGCACTGCCTCCTCTCCTTCCTTCGCTACGTGGACATATCTAGTCAGAATTCGTCTGCTACTACGATTAACGTTTCTGCGAATTCAAGAACCCGCAAATGATTGCAGCGCACCCGGAACCTGCAGACTTAAATATTTAGACAAAAAGTGCAAAACGCTTTTCAGAAAAAATCAGTTTTGTGACAGACTGAGACCGTTTCGCGCGTTATTTCCAAGTTTCCGCATTTAGTACGCAGGGACTTTGAGTCCCAACTCGCAGACGACAGTGGTTCTTCTCCATGGCCACGACCGCTGAAAGCACGGTCGTGGTTGGCTACGACCGTGGTTGAAAACACGATTCTGATTGGCTGACTCCTAATTGTTACGTCACATTGACGAGCGTGCAGGCTTCCTGTATCTAGGCGGTGTTGGCCGTGCGGGCGTCTCACAGTTACGGGGCGTCTGGACGGTGCCTTTCCTCCTCTGAGCGCCGCACTCTCATTCCTCCACTTAGTCAGTGACGTCATGCCGCACGAGCCGGAGATATTTGAAATTGGTTTATTTAATATATCAGCACTTCCCGAAACGAAAACGAGAAATTATCGAGTAGATTGGGGGCCGGTGCGGAACGTAGTGCTGCCGGTCCATATATTGATTTCAGGATACGACCGTCGCTTTAAGTGGGGAATGTGAGCTCACGGCCGTTTGCTGAGATTTTGATTGCATCGCGTCGGGCTGTCTACTTCATGGTAGCAGGTAGACCGTGGAGGCTCCGGCCATGTGGCGAGTTTTTGTATACAGATTGACTTAGTGGCAAGACACCGTTCAAGTAAATACGTTGCAGGGTTGTGCATGACAAGCTGCTTAATGATTCAAGCAGGGCTTCCAGAAAACCAAAATGTCATTTCATTTATAGAGGATAATGGAAGATACGTCGAAGATGAATTTTGCTGTCGCGTGATGTGAATACTCTACCTTCAGGAAACCCTACACGCAGACTATTTCCTTCAGAAAGTACGAATTACGTGGAAAAGGTGGCATCCCGCTGCTCCCTGCGTATAGTGACGTCAGGTTAGTGGATCAGTATTTATTTATCTTATATACATTATATATATATTTATATATTATATTTATTTATCAGTATTTATCTTTCTTTTTTTTAATATCCTGCTAGCCAGAACGATTGGTCGAAATGGCGTGCGGGTGGTGGTGTTGTTTCCGAGCGATCTACCAACATTCCTGGCGGTATGTAGTTCAGGGGGATCGTCTGCCTCGCGCAGACTTCACAGGGAACTACGCCATCGTTGGGCTTCGAACCCGGATCACTTTCCAGTCTCGACGTGGATGCTTTTGTAGGTCCTCCAGCATCGCCATGGTCAAGATCGGTAGTTTCGCCGCGCGCTTCAATAAACCATCATTCTCATCCTGCCCTTTCGTGTAGCAGTTCATTCATTCTGTCTGTCGGTCTGCCGCCACAACTGCTGACAGAAAATTGGATATATGTTTCGGCGACAACACTTTGCGAAAGCAGGCCACCGTCGGACGCGTGGGCATGAAGCATCCCTCTACTCTACGCTGCCCATCCCGATATATGCTTCCAGATGGCAGAGAGCCAGTTCGCCTTGGCTGGCATCACCCAGCAAACTAGAAAATTCCATCACGTCATCGGCAGCCTTCCACCTAACGTTGCCGTGGAGGTTACGGGCGTTTTCACAGCACCTCCGGCCGCGACCTCTACAACGCTTTATGAAGGCGATCACGGATCGAACAATGGTATCGGGGAGCTAGCGTTTGCGCCAGAGGCTGAGGAACTTGGAGATCGTCGGCCCTCCCAACTGTTTTGGCAGACGTTGTACAAACGTTGCACAAACGTTATACTGTGCACAAACTCATACTCGTAATCTGTGCACAAACTATGAGAGTTGACACCTTAATCACCGAGTCACCAAGGGTAGTGTAGTGGAATGTAGTACCTGCAATACACGCTGTTATAAAGCAAGCCGCTGATCCAGCACATAATGCCCTCACTGCAATCGCCGAAAGGTCAGCTTTCCGTTCAGGGCACAGGGCACCTAGACTGCCCAGAACGATTCCAACGGAGCCCACGTTTGAGAATCCACACAACGCGTACGTGGCTATCACAACGGAACGCTCCTGCAAATAAAATACGTATGAAGAGGTCATCACAACAGTGGCCCAATTTTCTAAACTACGTCCTTTGGCGTATATTTGCCTATTTTCCAAGTAATTGACAGCGCTTTTCCTTTAGGAAGAACAAGAGAACTGTCTTGTTCGTTGTGTATTACGTTGTCTTTATCTAATGCCGTGGACAGCACAGCTGAATTAAAGAAAGCATTTGAAAAACGATTACAGAGCTGTAAGCATACTAATGGTCCTGCAGGTCATGTCATCCAATGGTTCCACCGACACCACAGTTCGGACATCACCTATCCAGATGCCTTGAGCAGGCAGACCACAGGAAATGATCAAGGTAGGCTAGTTTCCCCTTTTCCTAGTGTTTTCATTCCCAACATCCAATACACTAGGGTGGTCCGGAATGAAATTTGTGAACAAAGACATCCACTCGTTCCTATTGAACGACACCCACCCGTGCCCGAAAGACAAGTAACCTGCATGGTGGCGTCTGCTCTCCGCTTACCTGTAGTTGGCTTTTCATCCTTCCAAGCTGTGCGTAAGCGATGAATTCGTTGGCGAATGTTTTTACACCCAGCAGCTCCCCCACGGGTCCGCAGTCGACCCAGGGTACGCCCATTATATAAGCAAGTGGCCGGAACACTTGGCCCAGCACCCACTGCGGGAGAGTAATTAATACTTATATTGAACTTGCGGTACTCTGTTGAGCCAAAAGAAAGAAAAATTGGATATTGGTAGAGCTACATTAGAAGACAGAAGTTCCCGTCGAGAGTAAGAAAATGCTCGGCTAAGGGACGACACAACACCGACTCGACGCAACACGAACTGTCTATGGGTACGTCGATACGGGACACAATAACTTTTACACTTTTTTGTGTCTTGTCCTACGGTACACACTCTTTAAGTATAGGTTCGATCCATACCACACTGAATGGTGTTTTGTGAAGGAAAGTTACAAAAAGGGTGGTTCGTGAACAGTCTTTCGTAAATGTTTTGCCCTGCGAAAATCACAATTTCATTGGACATGGCCATTGGACAGAAAGCACCATTTCAGGGGTATGTGTTCCATTTAAACCGCCGTCAGGTAACAAAAGTTCCTGAGACAGAGGCTGTTCTTCTTTATTTGTCCAGTTTTATTTATTTATTTATAGTGTTAAGTCTGATGAGCCGCTATGGGGAACTGGGACAAGGCAATATACATGTGATATAATATCAATGCTTCTAAGCGTCTAATTAGATTGGACATACAAGTCACAACAATAACATTGCAGATACCGGTTTATTTTATTCCTTCAAAAGCGGGCACTGGAAGATATATCTTCCTGTGCACTATCTGCCCTATATCTATAGATGCAGCTCAGTTATATTGCCGAACATTATCTCCAAGGGAAATACGTAACGATAAGATAGCTAATTACTGTTCGTACTTTCCCCCTCTCTCTCATGCTCAGTAAGCTTATATACGGGGTGTCTCAGTTAAATCCGCGGGCTAAATAATTTGCTAGCCGGTGCACCAATCGAAGAACATCTTTTTTTAAAACTATCTGTCCCACACGATCTACAAGCTGCGCACCGCGCGAATGCGTGGAAGGCAGCGATTATTTAAATTAAAATTCAAATGGGTTTTCTGAAAAACATGCTACAAGCAGGGCGCCGTTGGCATTGAAATGGACGTTACCCGCTTCGGAACCTTCGACGGACAGCTTTTAGAGAAAAATCTGCCACCGAAGCGGGTCATTAGTTGCAGTAATTAATCGGTTTTGATTTACATATTATTGTCGCAGCTCGTCGCCAAAGGACGAGGCGCAGCTAAAGCGCTGGTGAAGCGCAAAAGGACGCTCTTCCACTCCCTTATCTACCGATAATTTATGTGTTATTGAGCTTACTTCGCAACCGGGAGTGCTGAAGAAAAAATGGAAAGCATGTGATATCAAGGTACTATGTGCTTAACTGTGTTCCGTCCGCGCGATCATCACGGAGGAAGACCGCATATCAGTTCGGTAGTATAAGCGGGGTGTGGGACTGACGAAGTCCGTCGGACGCTGTTAGTGTTGCTTCGGCTCTTCCGGTTGCGAAGCAAGCTCAAGAACACGCAATTGCTCGGTGGATTATGGGAGTAGAAGAGCGTACTTTCGCGCTTCACCGCGAACGGCCGCGACAAAATTATATAAACCAAAACCAATTAATTACTGCAACTAATGACCCGCTTTGGTGGCAGATTTTTCTCTAAAAGGTGTCCACCGTATGTCCCAAAACGGGTAGTGCCCATTTTAGTGCCAACGGCGCCCTGCTTTTGAAGTAATGTTTTTCAGGAAATTCATTTGAATTTTTATTTAAATAGTGACTGTTTTCCACTGATTCGCAGCTTGCAGATGGTGTCGGACAGATACTTTTAAAAACAGAACGTTCTTCAACTGGTGCACCGGTTCGCGAATTATTTAGCCTGGGGATCTAATTGAGACACCCTGTATAGGACCCCTCGTTTTCGGTGTTTATTTTTGGGCGGATTCAACGTATGTTTCTCGATGTTTATCGATTTTCACGCAATCGGGGTTTCTCGATGTTTTCGTGGCGTGAGCACGGTTTATCAGACAGTTATCGACGAATAGAAATCCGCACAACGCGACAACATGGCGTTGACGTTGATGACGAAAAATAATAGGGAGATATTTAATTCGTCAGATGCAAAGTGTCGTTGTTGGCTGCGATGGCTTTTGACGGCTAATAAAAAAGTGAACGCATTTTTTACACAACCATCGTATTTCTGTACGGTTTTCTGATCTGCACCAAGAACCTACTGGGCATGCGCCGCAATATATCTGTCATGTCCTGTGAATGTCCCTTTTTTATTCGGTAGTTTTTCGATTGAAATCGAACGACGGAAAATTTACCCGGCGCATGTTTTTCGGTATTGTCAAATATTCGGACTGTCATATATCTTCTTGGACGAGTCGGAAACCAAAGTTCAGCCATGCCATTTTTATTTTTATTTATCGTTGAGCCATGCCATTCAGCCGTGGCATATTTATGCCACATTTATTTTATGCCATATTTATATGCCATGTTTATGCGAAAGTGCACCTGTATTACAATCAATCGCAAGGCTTAACACGGGACGCGGAGCCACATTTGGAGCAACCGCGAGCAGCAGTGACCTTAATCGTTATTAACGCAAATCGTTTTCGTCGAAGTCTACCATTCGCTACTTTTTATCAGTTTGAGCCACGAGCTACACCTGGTTACGGGAACGTAGGTAACCTCTATATGCGAATTCACTCATGGGGGACAGCTTCGGGGCGTCTTGAGAACAAAGGGGCAATGAAAAGAACTGTAGTGATTCACCAACCTCGAATGTGAGAAACTCGATGCCGACAATATTCCCGAACCACAGTAACGTCCCGTTGAGGAAGGCAAGGAATGCGAGGAACCCGATGAGGTTGGCCACAATGAAACCGAGGATCGTCAGCGCTACGATAGTGCCATTACAAGCTGCTTCCAGGACGTTGGTTTCTTCGCTGTGAATGAAAAAAATCCATAGTAGATCAGTGCACGAACGGGACTCCCCCCGCATGTTGCAGATAGAGTCGGATATCACGGGAAATTCGTGAGCGACAGCGTCATCATCATCACCTCCCCAGACTCATCGTCATTATCATCGTGGCAGCACTGATATTTCCGCGACCTACGACACTCTTAAAAAATGGCGTACTTTAACTCCTTTCCTTGCCACATTATATCACTCCCCGTTTGGAGAATACAAAAAGGTGGTGTTGGTGAAAGGACTCGCTGTTGTCGGCCTCACAGGCGTGGGCAACGTCACGACTGACGGGGAATGTGCGTCCTGGGCCGACTTCTAATGGAGCTGTGCCGACATATGTCTAAAAGCGTCTGAGCGAATCACAGGGAAAACCCTAGACAGCACAGCCGGGACCGGGATTCGAACGCTGGTACCTCCCATACTCGACGTAACATGACCATCACGCTAACCACTCTGCCACGGAAGGTGGTCTTTAAAAAGAAAAAGAAGTGTCCTCACTCCCTTCAGAGCCTTTGACGCCCTAGAGAGTAGGGATTTAAAGGGGTCTGAAGGCTCTGAAGGGCCTAAAGGGGTCTGAAGGGAGTGAGGACACTCCTTTTGGAGAGTAATTGTACTGTCCAAAAGGGGAGTGATACATGTGGCAAGGAAAGGAGTTAAAGTACACCCCCTTTTTTTAAATATGTACGACACTAGAGACCTGGGCATGCCGGAGGCTCCCGGAACCGGGGTAGTAGTTCTCGCTGTCGCCGCTTCGCTATGGAATTTGGCACTTGCTACCGCTATCCGTTATCACGTGACATGCCGAAACAGTGGCAATGTATGCTTGACTGTGTTGACGACTACGAAAAGGTACGGAAGAGGGCGGCGCGTGCCTAACAACGAGCTTTACAACTAGGTGGTGGTGGTGATGGTGAAAGGGCTTGCCGTTGTCCGCCTCACGTATGTGGGCAACGTCACGACTGACGCCCTGGGGGAATGTGCGTCCTGGGTCGACTTCTACGGGAACTGTGCCGACATAGGTCTGAGTGCGTCTGAGGAAAACCCAGGAAAAACCCCAGATAGCACAGCCGACACCGGGATTCGAACCCGGGTACCTCCCAGTCTCGACAACTTTACTTTACAACTTTAGCTTTACAACTAAGGTGTAGAGCATACGGACGATGTACGTGTCATTTCGTGTCCCCAATGATGCTACGTGGCGTATGTAGCGGCCACTAACTTAACTAACCAATGACCCGACTCCCCAAAAGGGGATTGCCATGTGTCCAGGTCACTAGTGTAGAATTTGGTCGTAGAGCCACCCATGCAGTATGGTGCGCTGTGTCCCTGGTGCTCTGTAAGGTGCCTTAACAAATGGTAAATCAGGGCTGTAAGGGGTAAAACATCCCATCACATTTCGGCCAGGGTTGCCGCCGTCAAATTCCTCCCGTGAGGCCGGACATCGTCACGAAGTAGAAATGATCCTTCCTGACAACATCCCCTGCCTTTTCTTGCCAATTGAGCTTCGCGCGGTGCCGTTAATCAATGTGGAGTTGTACTAGGCATAAATCGTGACAACCTCGCTGGAACAAGTACACGTGATTTACACCCCCGCATGTGCCGTAACGCTATTTCCATGGGCTTCCTATTCGCTCCGAGATCGAACGGTGTCGGCGCGTCACGGAGAACAGAGAACTAACGCAGTGTGGACGCGTCGTCTGCTTTTACACGTTTATTCCGCGTTCAGTGCCGTAGGGGGAACCGAATAGTATCGTACCATCGTGGCACAAGTGATCTTCCGGTGAATATACACTAGAATTACGAAAAAGAACCATCAATTCCGAACAGCGGCCCACCTGTTATCCACACTAGAATGGTGACAGTGTCGCCCCCTATAGGTCGATCTCGCAGCGAATAGTGGACGTCTCAATGTGGCACCATATCTCGTCCCTGTGCAAACTGTCTGCACCATCCGTATACACTCTTCCCCTTGACATCGTTTGCTCCCCGTGCTGTGCCTACAATTCGTGCAAAATTTCAGCTGATTTAACGTTGTCCTTCACGACGAGCTGTATTATGCATCGCTGTTCCACAGCTATAGCCACATTGCTCGCCGCCGTGTTAGCTGCCGACGCCGCGCACGTTCCACTGACCCGAGGAGGATTGCACTGAGTCGTTCGAAAGCTTTATTCAGTTACATTTATGCAGTGACATGTCTCGAGCACAAATCTCAGTCAAACATGAACGACCATTTCCTGTCACCGGCTGTGTTGCCTGAGGATTCCCCTGGGTTTTCCCAAGACTTCCCAGTCGAATGTCGGCAGAGTTCCCCCCGAAGTCGTCCCAGGGCGCATACGAACCCCTCCCCCCCCTGTCCCTCAGTCCTTCCTGCTGTCCTCTCTCAAAACAACAACTTTATTTTGAGATGGAGGGTGGGGAGGTTCATCGCCAGAGGCGATACTCTACCCCTGTCTACCCCCTCTCTGTACCCCTGTCTCTCCTAAACGAAGACCATTGTACATCCTGCCTTTTTGTATGCAATGTTCTATATTGTATACCTTCGCTGTAAACTGTAATGTTTTGACCTACTGTTTAATCCTTTTTTTTTTTTTTCTGCGCCGTAGATTCGGAAAGAGAGGGTGTAGTTCACGATTTGTCACGCCTTGGGCGGGTGTTGACGAACGGTCTGCTCCGCAATGTCACACGCAGCAGGTGGTGTTTCTAGCGAAGGTCAGGGGTTCATGCAGTGCGCCCATTTCACCCTTGCGTGCATTAAAAGTGCGTTAGAAAAAACATGTGGCACTCATGACCGTGCTACCTTTTGGGCAGCTTGATGTTCTCACTCTGCGTCTTGCTGTCCTCTACTTCAGGATAAAGAAGCTTGGAGAATGCCAATGCAGCCGGGGCACTCATAATGGATGCCGTAAGCAGATGACTGGCGCTCACCTGCGGCAAAACGCAAAGGGGGGGGGGGGGATATGTTTATTAAGAAAAAAAGAAAGGAAAGGTTAGCCAGACAAAGAGCCGGCTTGCTATTCCGAAAAAAAGAAAAAAAAGGGGAAGGGGCAGACGAAAAAGAAAGGGATTTTGAAAGCAGGTATGGAATAGCGAGCAGGTGGAAAGGCGAAAAAGTGAGAATAAATGAATATCTTCGAAGATAACCTCTAGAATTTTGCGGCCATAAACATATGGCATACCGACACGTAAGATAGCGCTACACGAAATAAGTTTTACAATGCGTTTGTGGCATGAAAATTTTGTCTGCTATTTACTATTGCTATCATATTCAGTCTATATTTACTTTCTTTGGCCAATTCACAGCGAAGAAAAGTGATGGGGTCTGAATAAACATGGATGATCCTGGTAAACAATGCTACGACTACTAAAACAATATATATTAAATAATAAATAACACACATTAATTAAATGATTAACGAGCGATCCGGTTTGAGGGTGAGGCAAACTTCGTCTACATACGAAGCTACAAGTGCACAGTCACCACTTCGAAGCTCCCAGAGATAACATTACATCATATTAGACGAGAAAAGAAAAATGTGGAGTTGGTAGTACACGTTGGAAGTCCATCCTACTTACCCCCATCTTAATATACGCGGCCATGACACTTCCAGCGATGGTAGCAAAGCCACCCGTCATCACAGTGTGCAATTCGCTTTTAGTCATGACCGCCAGGAATGGGTGGATCATCAGTGGGGCTTCCGACTGCATCCGAGAAAAAAAAAGTTTGGGTACGGCGTAGTATTTTCACTAGAACTCAACGATATATTTCTACTGTGGAACGGGCGACCCACCATTCCGAGAAAGATGTTGGCAGCTGCGGTCATGGATTCACAAACGGTCGTCCCAACGGTGACCTGGAGCAGCCACCCTACCCTGAGCACGAGCCACTGCATGGCACCCACGTAGTACAGGATGCTGACGATGAAACTAAAGAAGAAGATGACTGGGAGGGCCTGGAAAAGTAGCACGTGATGGAAGAAACGTGAATATATTTTAGACGAGGACTGAAGCAGAAATGTTGCCGATACTTAACCGTTGGTACAGCCTATCCCTGGGGTCGGGAACCTATATATGCAATCCACATTTCATCTACCCCTCGTCGATATTTTTTTTTTCCAAGGGCCACAGAATATACAAGAAACCATCTCCAACCAAGAAAGTCTAAATTAGCCTGCCACAATTATTAAGCGTTCGAACAAACTGACAATTCTTTGAGCTACTGCTTTTAACCGTAACGTGCTGAAAGCTCGCATTTTCCATGGCTTGTTGCGACGACAACGTTATGGTATGAGAGTGCAACAAAATCATTTTGCAAACTTTATTTAGAGTGGGAAAGGGAACACAGAGCGCGTGCTTTTGTCCGAGGAATTCGCCTGCCGTGCCGTGCCCTCTACCACACCATGCAGTCCTGGAGAACCTCTCTCCTCATGTCTATAACTAAAAACAGCTCCTAAACACCGGAATTTTTGTCGCGTGCTTAGGCTGCGCTGGACCCCAGCAACAGCGCGACTGGGCCGCGCGTTCCCGACCTCTTGCCTTGCCTAGGCACAGAATGGAAAGTAATTGTTCCGATGCTGAAGCATACAAAGGGACAAATACAACACAAGCCTCATAGTGCCCGGGGAACACGGGCACCCCAGGCACCTTGAGAATTGTGACCCCTTTATGTGTTCCAGTCTCAGAACAGTTACCTTCCGTGATATTCGCCTAGTGCAGTGCCTCGCCGTTGTAGTGTCGTATGAACGTGTGTGCGCGTAAGAAGGAGAAGTATATGAGAGACTGTGAGAGTGAATATGTATCCCGTAAATCAAATAAGGCACCCAGACAAGTCGTCGGAAAGTGGATGCAGGCGTAGCCGAATGGTCAAGGCGCCCCACAGGTAACCGAGGGATGCTTCAAATCCCGCCGCTCTCTGATGTTTTTCCTTGTATTTATTTTCTTTTTTGTCCACGAATACCATATTCCAACTGAAAACGGAACTTCGCCACATGTGGCCTTGAGAACCGGTTGTACGGAAATACGTTGTTGTCCTCAGCGTTTGTCAAAAACGGTGCGTCTTTTTGTGACACTTATACAGTGATTAATTGAAATCTGGCAGTGGTAAAATAAAGCCAAGCCAGACAGCGGCGGTAGCCGAACCAGGCACATCTCAGGACGAGTGCGCTGACTACTAGTCTACACTGACATCCCCTTTTCGAAGGCTTACCAAGGGGAGTCAAAGGAAGTAGAAGACGAAAAGAAAACCAGTCAGAACTATGTGTTCCAGAAACGCCGTGTGACCGAAAAGGGAGGAGACGAAGGAGATGAAGACAAAGAAAAGAAGAAAATAAAAAGAAGAAGCAGGAAAAGAAGAAGCTGGAAGTCGAACAGGAACCCACGGACACAAAAATCAACACATTAGCGTTCAGAGACCGGACTGCCCTTTGATGTGGATCCATATGACCTGCACTTACACTGAACACAAACACTGGAGCTACGCTTGCAGCCGTGGAGAACAGCTGGCTCTTGAAGATTTCGGTCTTGTTCTGTTCCTCGGTGAGATTCCCAAGGTGTGCGTCGACACCAAGTGCCTGCTTCAGGTTAATGCCCGTCGCCAAGTGACCGAAGACAAAATTTGCACCAGCTGAAGCGTGGCTGAGGAAGTGGGCTACCTTGTCGCCTATGCACATGAATATGGCACGGCCCAGCTTCCAGCGGAGTACTACGAGGCCCATTAGGAACTGCAACATCATGCCCCACATGACCTGATACCAGTTCACCTGCGTGAAGAATAGACGCAGAACGCTTTAAGACGAAGCACAACAAACCAAAGGGTGTGCAACACGCACAACGGGATATTAACCAATCAACACCAATTTATTTCCAAATTTATTTCCTTAAAGTTCGCACTCCAAGCGTCGATTTCAAGAATTCGTCGACTTCCGATTCGGATTTGTTGCCGAAGTGACGCGCACGCAGGAACGCAGCCCGTGCGTGTGTGAAGACGTGGCCTAGTGGTTACGGAGGTGACATTCCGCGCCAACACTGGGGGGTTAACCGCGTTCTAATCCGCGCGCCAGCTGAGCAGCCTGAGCGTTTTTTCCCCCCCTTGGTTTTCCTCTGACCCTTTAAAAGGGTACAGAGGATCATCCAAAAGAAAATTCAGATTAAGACGTCTGATGAAAATGTTTGTGTCAATTTAGCGAATAGCATGAAGGTTTTCATGTGTGCAATTTGGTTCTCAGAAAAAAGAAAAAAAAAAAAGAACTCACACAATCATAGGCCCGCGTGTTCACCCTTGGGTCGCCGTTCGGGTTCTAATGAGGAAGAGAAGCCTGCTGCGACGTCACCGATGACGTTACACAGTCCGCGCGTTCTGCTTCGCTGATGAATGCGGCAAGCGCCCTGTCCCTGTCCCGCCTTAAACCAGGTTTGGTAGAATTGGAGATAGAAGGAGTGGCCAAGCCACGAGAAATGCTTTTTTCAATAGAGTAGCAGACAACTGCTGAGTTGCAGACAACATGTATCTGATCCAATCAAAGAGCGCGGACTCTGTAGCGTCAGGCGCGAGGTCGCATGCAGATCATAGGCTGGTACTACTCTCCACCACCGTTGCGTACGGTCGCTTTTTTGGTACGTCTTTGAAATTCAATTTCCGCGAGAATTAAGACTCTGTGGAGTGAATAATTGCTCCTGGTGCATCTTACTGTCCTGCTTAACAGTTATATGGGAAGAAAACAGGGTGTTAAGAATGACGTCCGTGCTACTTTAAGACAAATGTCGGCACAGTTCCCTGTAAAGTCGGCCCTGGAGGCGCGGTACTTGTGACGCTGTGCGCCTAGGGATGGCCGATTACGTCAAACGGTTCCATCGTTACCACCACCATGGAAGATGGAGTCTGCGCGCGCTCCAGCGCCCTGCTTCAGGCACGACGGCCTGCAGGCCTTTCTAGTCGCTTTAGAAACTGCGTAGCCACTTTATTCCTCGTCGACCGCTGACCGTGCTATCGAAAATCCCACGCCAAATTATTGATTGCTGAACAATTTTATTGCTGCTCGATGGCATACACGCCAAGAGCAGACGGCGGATATCGTGAATATGGCGGCACTCTGGAACGAGGTGATAACGTCTTGAAAAGAGGGATGGCGCGGCCGTCTGGACGGCGCCGTTCTCCCTCTCACTTTCGCACTCTCCCTCTTCCTCTAACGGAGTGACGTTGCGTTGACGTCATTGCCGTCGAAGCCTCTGCAGCTACGGAAGAAGCGCTTATATTTAAAATCCCATTTAAGGCGGACTCACTTCTTAAGAAAGTCTATGGGGGATTTTTGTTCGCAGGGTTCTCGTAAACCCCGCTAAATTTCTGCACGGAACAAGTACAGACATGTTCCCCTCTGGTTTATCTAGGGAATGACATATTTTTAAAGGCCTAACGCGATCCATTTATTTTTGGTGGATTAAAGGTTGTCAGATTTTCAATAGATTTTCAGGAGATGCAACAAAATCGCTTCTCTCGGCACGCCCGCCATCGATATTTGGGCCAACATGATTTCATTCCCTACAGTAACAGTTCTGGAGTTGATTGCAATCAACAAATTCGACAAGCTTACTGCAGTTTTCCAGATCCCTGCGAATGAAAATAATGGCTTTGTCACTTTCTAGCATGCTCTGCACGCTCGCGCCGGTTACATTACTTCCTTAAAGGAGTACACAGGGCCATCCAAAAAAAATTCAGATTAAGACATCTGATGAAAGTGTGTGTGTCATTATATCGAGTAGCGCGAAAGGTTTTGATGTGTGCAATTTGTTTCCCAGAAAAAAACTCACATAAACATAGCTCCGCGCCTTCACCCTTAACTCGCCACTCCAGCTATAACGAGGATGAGGAGGTATGATGGCACGTCACCGATGACGGCATAAGGAGACTCGTTCTGGTTTGCCGATCAGTGGGGGTCAGCGCATTGTTCCTTTGCCGCCGTAAACCTGTTTTGCCAGTTTTCCCGGAGAATTGGGGATAGAAGGAGCGCCCGAAGCATTACCGAGCAAGGAGAAAGGCTTTATCGGAACCCCGAACAGCCGAGTAGCAGACGACAGCGGAGTAGCAGACAACATTTTTCTAGGCCAATCAGCGAGCGTTCTCCTTATAGCGTCAGCGCGAGGTTCCAGGCAGATCACAGGCTGGTACTGCTCTTCACCACCGTTGCGCACGGTCGCTTTTTGCGGCATATTTTAAATGCAGTTTCTGCGATAATTATGACTCTGTGGTGTAAATTACTTCGCATGGTGCATCTTACTGGCAAACTTAACAGTTTTATAAGAAGAAAACTGGGTGTTAAAAATGACTTCTGTGCTACTTTAAAGTATGCGAGGAAAGGAAAACGAAGAAAACAATTTTGCCACTGTGCAGCCAACTCTCTTCGAAAGCGAACGTTAACTAGATCGCATAAGTCCGCCTTCAAGATTTCAGATTTTTTTAAGATAACGATTTACAAATTTTTAAAGTTATTTACTTGGCGCCGACGACAGCGACGAGGAATCTGATGCTTCCCTGTCAGCTGCAGCGATGCTCGCAACCGCGAACTCGCCAATGAATGTGTACATCTAAAGCTTCCACTTTGAATGTTCGGATTCAAGACTTGGTGTCGTTAAGTCATGTGAAGACAAGAGAAAACGGGTTTTTGCCATTGACTTAAAATTCGGACTAATTCCGTGCCTCCTCAAACTCTTAAAAAATGGTCGATGACTGAAAATAAAACAAAATAATGATTAGGTTACGTTAGAATGCGTACGAACATAATTTCAATAATTGGTGAATGAATGAAGTAATGAACAACTTTCATCGAACTTCCCGCAAACCCGAGAAGACGAACGTCGCTGCACCTCGTCACAGTGAGCGTCTGACACAATCAATGCATTCTATGAAAGATACATATTAAGATGTGTCTGTACTAACGTGTTTCCTGTGCTTCGAAAAGACGAACCCTAGGAATATCAGTACGAGCGCTCCTGCCACTGAGATCATCCTGCTGGCATCCTCCAAACAGTCGTAAATGAGGAAAGCCAGGACGGCGGTCCAGCATCCTACCCATGTGCTTATCCTCCTGCACGGTATGAACCGTATGGGTCAGGATCGAAATCAACACCTCAGGACACAAATTATGACGAGGCCGAAAGAAAAGTAAACACACACACACACACAGACAGAGTAAAAAGTCGTACAGGCCTAGGGGATTAGGTTTTCCATTAGCATTATTTTCTTTTTCAACCAATCAATCAAATCAACCAGGTTTGCCAATAATACTCTCGACTATAACGGGAAAGCCCGAGCGCGGGCACGGAAATTAAGCGAAACGACACAGCGGCATTGGTGGTAGTGCACAGTAAATAACTTTTGCTTTAATGAGCTGTCGCTGCGTCGTTCTGTCCGTTAGAGTTCCCCGAGAACTACGTCATTGCCACGCATCATACCACTGGTGGGCAAAAGACACGCACGTGATCACATACGCCAGAACATGGGAATATAGTTCCAATGGTGACCCTGCATATCCTCCACTTTGACGCTTCAGTTGCTGCAATGTTTACGTAACATCGGGAGCTATATAGTTACATGGCTAAGCTCAGGATTTTCTCTAGGCGAATTTTGTCCTGAGGCTCTTTCTTTTTTTTGTATATTAACCGGTACGGGAAAAGGGGGGTGGGGTGGATGTGGGGATTTGAGCGGTCTTCATGCCTAGATTGGCTCGGGGAAGGAATGAAAGGGAAATAGCCTTTCTGTTTGTTTGTTTGTTTGTGTGTGCGTGCGTGCGTGCTTTGAGGAACCGTCGCTCAAGATATTTCCCTTGGGAAGGGCATTTCCCGAGAAAATAAGTTAATGACAACGCGATCTGCAGAGGCGAACTTTCACAGCCATTTCTGTCGTGTGATAAGGTGACGTCATCCGAGGGCTTCCTTCGGCTGTCAAGAAACGTCTGCTAGGGCGCTGGAACACGGGGTTCTGCCGATTGCTCGGCGTCAGGAAGTGGCTTTTCTGACCCGCGAGTTTGAAAGATCTCTTGTACTTCAGGAATGCGCGCTGTACCCTGGGGCACTGCAATTTTCATTCCTGTTCCCCTGACAAATACCCATCGAGCCCCTCCATACAGGACACATCGTACAAAAAACCATGGGCGTCCTTTTTTTTTGGGGGGGGGGGGAGGAGAAAGACAGTACTCTATCTTGGCTAACCATGTATAACGGATGGATACAGGATCAGGATGTATTCAAATATCCGCGCCAAAATTTTCGCGAGAGGGTCATCGGACCAACGACGACACCAAACACGGCGATAAAATAAATAAAAAAACTCGTAATAAGGATACCATTACGTCCGAACTTCAAAGGCCATTTGCAAAAGTTCCAGGGGGCAGTGCGCGCCCTGGGAGGGCATCCTGGGAAATGTTGTGCAAAATGACAGCCACGGTGTATACACCAGTACGACAACAACGACGATGGGAGACGATAGCGAATCGCTGTCGTTTTGCACAGCATTTCCCGGCATGCCCTCCCAGGGCGGTGCTGCTCCCTGGACCTTTTGCAAATGGCCTATTTCACTCACACCCAATACGAATGACCTTGGAGCCATCGACAGGTGAGAGAGTCGATGGCGCCCTTGAGAGGTTTCTTGAGATGTCGCCGGTAAATGTGCTCCAACAGTTTGAGCAACGCGTAGCCGTACACAAGGCAGGTCACAACGGTGAGAAATTTGACGTCGTGGCAATAGTCCTTCGTCTTGTGCCACGTGAGGACGATCCCAGCAGCAAGGTAACAGTTGTACGCGAGCACAAGTACAACGATGATAACAGGCTTGACGAAACGTCGCCATCGCGGTGCGTCTTCGACGTCTTCGTCGGACTGTCGTTTCGTCTTCGGCGTTTGGTCTTCGAACTGGAATAAACAATCTACGTGAGTATCCCAAAATGTGCGGTTATTCTAGATGTACAGCTGGCATCAGAGTTAACTTGAACGCCATTCCGGCCTGCGGACCATGGTGACGCTTAGTAGAAATAACGGCGGAGGGTGTTGTCGTCATCTACTTATAGTTAGATGGAGGGCCCTTGTTGCGAAGGCGTTCTTTTCTGCTAGGCAGAGCCACGGCGGCGCACTTTCCACTCCGCAGGAAGAGCCGTTTGTAGAGAGAGTTTGGCCATTAGGAGGAGCCTAACCTGAACCGCGTGATGCGACGTCACGGCTGAACGACCTCCCTCGCCGCACTCTGTTGTTGTCCAGTCGTCAACAGGTCGCCGACGCCATGTTGATGCAAATCGTTTGTCACAATGCAAGAGGGAAGAGACGTGCGTACCGCGTCCCTCGAGACCCCTTCGTCCTTAAATCTTTTCAGTTTGGTAACAAAGACTCCATTTCACAGGCACCTGTGGGTCATAAGCTGCGTCCCTGGTACGATTACATTGAGCGCGACAAAAGTACATGTCAACCATCCGGTGGACTGCATCAAGATAGCGCCTACCTGCTGGCTCCGCGGCAGAGGATCAAAAGATGGCCAAACTCTCTCTATAAACGGTTCTGTCTGCAGGCTGGAGCGGTGTTCGAGTTGGCTTTGACTCGAGCCGTACTGTTTAGGGTTTGAAATGTGCTCGTCGTCGAAAATGCCAGAAAGCAGCGGGACTCGAACCACGCACCTCCCGATTGCCGGTCGTGTGCACTGAGCAATTACGGTACGCTGACATGCGCTCTCCGGCACACTAAAGCGCATCATTCTACTAACGTGGACATATACACTCATTCTATTTATATTCGCGCCTACATTTCTTCCCATACACGTAGACATACCACGACCTACTAGATTATAGCGATCATATCATAGGCACCCCTTCCCGGCACCGCATTTCAGAGCTAGCGGTGGCGCTACTCATCGGCCCGGTTATTGCTTCCTCAACTTCTGCAATACTTTGTACTTCAGCTTACCTTTGTATTTTTGTACAGACAGTGGATGTCGGAGGACTGATGCTTGTTTCTAAAGTTGAATAGCACCATCATTCAACGCGTTTTCATAAGAGCTGTTGCTGTCGTCTGCTACGGTGATCTCGTGAGTCGATGTGTAGCGCTCCTCGTAGGGTCTGCCGATTGTGACATGATCGGATCTAGCAGGTCGTGACACATACAGTGAACCCTCGTTAATATGACTCCCGATAATCTGACATACGCGCTTTACGGCCATACTCCTGGGGAACAATGCAGTGAAACCTCTGCAAATTCACCCCTCCCCGTTAACATGACAATTCCGCAATATGACCAACATTTTCGGGAACGATAATGGTCATAATAACAAGTGTTCACTGTACATAAACCACAAGTACGAGGCCGCGGCGTCTGGTGAATACAGGTGAACTAACTGACAAGATGGCGTATATGCAGGGGCTTAATCGTTTCATCGTCGTTGCGGTGGTTACGAGCGAACGAGTGGCGGAAAATACAAAACGGCGGGCGCGAAAAAAAAAAAAGATTGGCAGGATTGGACACTCTGCGCGTGACGTATGTCACGCCGTTCACGTATCGCGTGAAGAGCGCCGTGCACGTGTTTTCTCCACGAGCCTCTGCCCTGTGCCTGTGCCCTCTCTTTTCTCCACGCCACGTGCCCTTCTCGACGAGTGCCCCGCCCCTCGTTAACTCGTAACACGTACAAGCGATTAAGACTCCTTGTGGAAGAACGCCATAATGTAAAAGCCTGTGTCTGGGCACACAGAGGTACGACACGAACGTCTGATCGTGTGTCCCTCTGTGTTCCCGGACCCGGGCTTTTACAATATGACAGGGGAAGTGACTGCTCTGAGGTTGAAACACGCAGCGGACAAGATAGCCTGAGAACAGTTACTTTCCATCGTAATTCTGGGTTAGTAGTACTGTAGTCAGGGTGAGGAAGCGATGGAACCTTGTGTAGTTCATTTGTGATGGTGGCACGGTAACCAGGGATGCTTCACTGAAACACAGCTCATTTGCGATGGGTCAGACAGGATCGCCTGGCGCATATTGATTTCCATTCAAGCATCCTCTCAGATAGTCAAATGTCGGTCGGCGCGAATGTACGTCTTGCGCGCGTGCCTCCTCGATATGGTTAGTTGACGGTCTGCGAGGACGGAGATCACTCAGAAAGGCGGACTAGTCTTCGATCGATAAGAAATACGGAGATCACTTGGAACGTATATTTTTTACCGCGTTAGAAAGGGTGTTCATTTTTATCCTTTAGAGATTTTTTATAACAAATCTGTGAGAACAGCGTAAATATTTTTGCAGATGAGTTATACGGCCAGGCGGATATTTTCTCGAAGAAATTATGCAACTGCAAGGTGACTACTTAACCATAATTCAATAATTATCACTTTCATTAGGAGATTTCGGGCAGAAAGGAGATGAGAGCCTATCCTCGTTCAAAGCCATTCCATGTTTTAAAAATCCTGAAGCACGCACGTGCGTTAAGATATCCATCCCCGAATTTTGACATGCAAACGAGCCGAAACCGAAAAAGCGCTCCTGAGCAGCGCATCACCCCGACAGACGGAGCCTAACCTGAGCCGAAAATCGGTTTATCTGGCCAGCTGACAGGCACCTACTCCAATTACCTCCATCGCTCAAAATCACGTGTCCCTCTGACGTCATATGAACGCTGCATCTCTTGCGTTCCCGGTCGCCGCCCTTTCGGTTTCGGCTCATGTGCATATCAAAATTCCTGCGTGAATACTTTACCGCACGTGCCTGTTTGAGAATTTTTAAATCGTAGAACGACTTTCAACGAGGATAGTCTCTCAATTTGCAATCTCGCTTTTGCCCGAAATCTCCTGATTAAAGAGTTAATTAATGAATTTTTTAATTAGTCACCTTATAGCTGCGTACTTTCTTGGAGAGTATGTCCTGCTGGCCGTGGAAGTCAACTGCAAAAAATAAAAATAAAGATTAAAAATTAAATTACATTAAAATTAAAAATTAAGAAGCTATTCTCATAGCTTTTTTTATGGAAAATCTCTAAAGGATAAAAATAAACAGCCGTTTCGGAGAGCCGTTTCTGAGCGCGGCCGGCAATTCGCGCTCCTGGAATCGACGGTTTTGGCGTTTTTTCTTTTCGGCTATTACCATTGTAATAGTGAATGTATTTTTAAGAAAAAAAAATGAGGTAGACTTGGTAAATTTCTTAGTTCAATTGGGAAAGTCCAATTTTCTGCGAATTTAATTTGATGGAAGCTCTCAGAAGTCACGGCAAAATCTCCCCCGAGATAAATTGCGTTGACCGCTTTGTATCCAGACAAATAACGTTCCTTTAAACAATTTTGTTTTTCATTTTAGGTGAAAGACCCTGCGCAAGCAGCACAAGGTCTCGGCCGAATATCGGCTTAACATTGGAAATACCGGCCCAATATTGAACCAGTATTGCCGATATATAGTCAATATTGAGCCAATAAATTTTGCCGCTTGTGGAAGTACATTTTCTTTCGAATCCTTTCACGCTCCTTTAAGCAGTACTGCGACTGCTGCTTGCAGCTGTTGGTGCCGTTTTTAGCACAACATTTTAGCAGAGAAAACCACAAATTCGGACCCGGATTCGAACCCGGGTACCTCCCAGTCCAACTTTGTCCTTCATCGTGAGGTGCGGTACCACACTGGAGATATGTGCCCGCTTATCGGCTTCTGGTTTGGCACTTGCACTTGCACACTCCTTCCGCGTGTTCTGGATTGCTGGCTAGTTGCAACGTATCACGGTTGCCCGCAACGAAAAAGGAGAATCCTCGTACACCACTCCCTACTCAAATACGTCAGCTTGCTCAATTCAATGTAAACTCATAACTGGGACATAAATAATGAAACATGAAATGGGAATAATGAAATGGGAAACATAAATAATGAGCGTGTGAGCACGATTTTATAACAGAAAATAATTGACGCTTCTTACTGCATGGGCACTTGCCTTCTCATCATCCACGAAGTCGGGATTCGTGTAGAAGCCGTCTGCGATCTTCGTGACCCCTGCCAGTTCTATATCGCCGTTCGGCATCATTCGGTCCTTCATTCCTAAAACCCTAAAGCACAACAAGCAAAGGTCAATGTCAAAGAAGGGTAACGGTGCCATATATAACAGCAGACGACAATGGAAAAGCAAATAGCAATGGCTATGCATAGATAAGGGGCGACAAGCAGGTTGAGATAAGTAGGCTGGATGGATAATTCCCAGAATTGCGGGGCACCTGCTCTTAATGTTGACTGAACGTGCGAACTCTCCGCCCTCCATTGGAGCTATGCATTCCGTCTGCTTTCCACGGAATATCCATAGAGTTCTTCGTTTTCAGGTTAAACCCGATTTTTGATCATGGTTCCCCCCAGAACAAGTTTTCAAGGATCCGGGTAAAACCCGATATCTACCCGAAATCCTTGCGGTCCTTCAACTTGTGGTTGAGGACAACATTTTCGCAGTGGGAGATTTTAGCAGTACGGGAAATGGCAGCTGGAGAGAAGGGTGCGAAATCCTCGGTATAGCTTGGAGGGTTGGCAAATTTTTCTTGAAAGTGGGACTTTTTCTCGCCACATGACGGAATGGCACATAACACATGCTTCTTTCATTTCTGTTTTAGTCGAAGAACCCGCGTGCGATTCAGTGCATACTTGATTTTTTTTAAAGTAATCCCTGGTTGAGGGCTTCGTGCGCGGGGCATATGCAAGGGCGGGGCCCTAAGGCGGTCGCTTTACTCGCCCTCCCTCTATCGCCGGCCCTGGTTTTAACTGAGAACACAGCAAAACCCCGAGGTGGTGGTGGTGGTGGTGGCGGTTGTGATGACTGGTGAAAGGGCTCGCCGTTGTCGGCCTCACAGAGGTGGGCAATGTCAGGACTGACGCCCTGGGGGAATGTGCGTCCTGGGCCGACTTCTAAGGGAACTGTGCCAACATATATGTCGGAAAGCGGCTGAGGAAGAACACCAGACAGACCAGCGGCCACCGGGATTCGATTCACCGGGCACCTCCCAGTCTTGACGTCACATGGCCAGCATTGAGCCACGCAACCTGGTAGCAAAACCCCGAGCTTGAGGGAACACGAAGAGAAACGGCACGGCAATGCGAAATGTTTATTTAGGACAGTGGGGTAGAGGGAGGAAGGGCAGATAAGGTCATGCAGCGCCCCCACGACTGAAAGCGAGGGATTACTCACGCAAGTGAGCAGTCCCTCGCTTTCTTTGAGGGGGGAGGGAGGCAATGCCAGTGACAGGAAAAGGAGAGGGCAATAAAATATAAATCTTTCATGGAATAAACCAATAGCAGTTCAGTGCAGTGGTCGTGTGTCTTTTACTTGTTCTGTCCTCTGTCCGGTTTTACCCAACACTGGGATTCGTATCGCTTTTAGATATACTACGTCAAATGTGGTGTGCGGAGTGTCGAGATTTTTGGCGCAAGGTAAAGACCCCACGTGCAAGACCGTAACGAGGCAACTTTGCGCCCAGGGCAGAGTAAACCCCCATCCCCCCTATCCCCTCACCCACTGCTTCGAGTGCAGTAGGGGTAGATGGATAGGTGGAAGGCCTTGAACGGGCTCGTGCAATTAAATACCATTGATAAGATACATATAGTCCACCCCTACTGCACTCAACCTTCAGTACATTGGGCTGCTTGGGGTCAGTGGAGCCGCCCAAGCAGCAAAATGTACTGAAAGTCGAGTGCAATAGGGGTGGACGGGTTGGTGGAAGGCCTTGAACAGAATTCTGAAACTAAAGAACATTGATAAGACACATACCGGCCACCCCTATTGCACTTGACTTTCAGTACATTGTGCTGCTTGGGCGGAGACCTTGCATTCTCGCGACGCGGCACTTCCCCTCGTTTGCTTCTTAATCGCGCGCCTCGGCTGATTAGAACGGTTTCGACGAGCGGAGACTTCGCAGATCTGACAGTCTTTGTGATAGCGGCTCCTAAAGCACGATAAGCCAAGCACTTGATTCATTTGAAGTGAATGACATTACGTCGTGGATCTGGCTGTACGCCGAAATAAATATTTTAAAATAAAACATTAAAAAATCCACGCTTGAAATTCCACCCTTCAAAATCAATTTTTTGAAATAAACCGCTTAAAAATACACGCCTTCAAAATAAACGCTGTTAAAATGAATCATGCTTAGGCTTAGGAATGTAATGTTCCGTACGATAGTTTATGGGCGACACGATGTTTTTTTCGGCGGAACATGCTATTATGATGTTTCTTTCTCATGCTTGTACTGTTATCAATTACACTTCTTCAAATAACAACTTTGGATTTCGAAATATCCAGTTTAAAAGTGATGAGGACGATGCGCGTATGAATACAGGACACGCACACTTGACCCTTGAGCAAACTGAGCGGTGAACGAGGCTAACAGGCTTCCGGTGGGGGGAGAAGATGGCTATGGCGGTTTTGTGGACGGATTGCGCGGCGACGGTCATTCGCACTGGATGTTTATGCAATCTACCTGTTATACGTGGCCGAATTTAAAGTGGCGGCAATGTGAGTTGAGGCTCGGAGACAGCGCTTCGAGCCCGAACCTTTACGGCTGCCTTCGCAGTTTTGTAGTGCAAAGGGGACCCAGCTGCCCACACGCTCGCTTGATACGGTGGGCGAAAGTAAGGGGGGGGTATATGTTTATTCACACAAAAGGAGAGGGCGTAAGTAGGATTCAGCGACTTTATATCACTAGTTTTGTGGCGAAACCGCGCGCGCCCACACACACACACAAAAGAGAACTAAAGAGAGAGAGAGAGTGCTAAAGCCGGCCAGGATACACGACCAAAAAAGTTCGTCAGCCGCCAAATCAGAAAACATCCCGCACTAAGTTGACAACACTGGCCACGGGTCACATACAGAACAAGGAGGATATACATACTTGCAGTATAAATATATCCTCCTTGATACAGACACACAACCTACCCCCGGTGTAGCGAAATCCTCGTTCACAGTTCTAGCCCTGACTAGCACCAAGCGCGAGGAGCGCACTATTTTTCGTGGCGGACGTAGAGCCGTCGGATGTCCACCAATCAGGGATGGTGGATTTTAAAAGATTTATTTCGAAGCGTTTTTTTCTTCAAAGTTTATTTTTCGGAGTTTATTTCGACAGCGTGGATTTTCTCACGATTTATATTGACGAGTTTATTTTGAAAGTTTGATCTTTAAGAGATTTATTTTTGAACGTTTTATTTTTGCATGATTTATTTCGGCGTCATCCCGTGGATCTTTAGTGTGACAGCTTCCTTTATTGCTCGAAAGTAATTGTTCTGAGGTGGGAACAGACAAACACAACACAGGTGCAAGAATGTGTAGAGCGTGTTGGTGCTCACAGGGTTCAAAAAAGTAGCCTCTTCCTTCTCCGTACAAGTTGTTTTTCGCTGCCCCTTTAAACTGGCCAGAATGATCCCCGCGATAAACAGACCAAGACCCAATGAAGGCTGTCTAGTTAATCACCCAAACATAGTTGTTCCTTGCAAAAGAGGTGTGATATACTCCCTCCCGCTATCTTGCGGAGAACAGTATATCGCCCGTAAGGTTCCCGGTTTTCGGAATTTGCCGAAAAATGAGGAAAACACTCCCTGGTTGAATTTTAGCGGAATCGGAATATCCTGAGAAAATCCGATTATGGTTCTACTGGCCACGCGCTAATTTAGAATGTGGGGTACCGCGGAAATTCCTTTGCCTGCTCTAAATGGGAACAAAAACCAAGCTCCTAGGGGAATGCTCCTTTCTTGACTTTAGGTGCAAAGCCTTTTGGTCAAAATTAAATTTCTCAAAGTCTCGTCAACTGAAGTCCTTTTAAATACAACACTCCAAATACGTAAAGTCTGCTCTGTATTTGGTGTTTTTCGATTAAACCCGAATAAGTAAAAATTTACACGGCATATGTTTTTCGCTGTTTTTCCATTAAAACCGAAAAAGCGCAACCCTAGGTATCGCCTTTGCGTACGATATACTAAAACACTCTAATGCCTTCAAAATTTTCCCGGCAGGAATCAGGCTGCTATTCGCTCCCAGATCGAACGGTGTCGGCGCGCTGCGGAGAAAAGATAAACTACCGCAGTGTGGAGGCGTCGTCTGCTTTTACACGTTTATTCCGCATTCAGTGCAGTAGGCGGAGCACTGGGGAACCGAACGGCATCTTACCATCGCGGCACAAGTGATCTTCTGGTGAATATACACAATAATTTCGGAACAGAACCATCAACTCCGAACATCGGCCGGCGTGTTATCCACAGGTGACAGCGTCGCTCCCTATAGGTCGATCTTGGGGCGAATACTCTAGTTTAACGACAAACGACAAGTTCCGAAAACTACGGTTCAAAGCCATGAGATTGCGAACGGAAACTGGGCGTCCGTACCATAAGCGTGCACTTTACAGAGGAGAGCGACTTACCTCTGAGCTGGGTTTATCGTGCTACAGTTCTCCAACAACGGCAGCGACTGCGTTTACGTCGAATCGTCGGTCACGCGGACCCCTCTTTGCAATCTGAGTTTTTTCCACCTTCGATAGCGCAAGGCAAGGGAAGCAACGAGTGCGTTGAACACCGCACAATATCCGAGAGAGCAAAGTGCACCAGAGAAACGGTCGTGACTCAGTTTTTCCCATATGCCGGCAGCACGCAATGCACAAAATACCGCGCAAAGGCATTTAAAATAAGATACTAGTGATCCATGTTAAAAGTATTTAACATAGAGTACAAAGTACTCATAATTGAAAGTGTTTAATACACTCTTTGAAGTACTTTAGTAGTAGCGGTAAGTGAAACGCGTAATCTGAACAGAAGGGATAAACCTCATCCGGCCATAGTTAAGCATATACATATATTTTATTTGCAAGGTGTTGGTGTCAAGTAATGTTTTGTGAGCGTTGGTGAACTTGAGTAGACCTTGGCAATATGTTCTGACCCTGAAAAGTCGGAATATCTCGTGCACGTCAGCTCGGATCTTTCAACATCTGGCACATGTTTATCGCTTTGATGGCAAAGACAATAAATGCCAGGATTGTACCTAATCCCCTGGGACTTCCCCTGACAGTATCATTAGGAACCGTTTTTCGGCGAAGGGGTCGGCCTATAATACTGACCGATACTGTACGACGCACTATGACTCTGTATTGTCGGACAACGGAGAAGACGGTTGATTACTTCGTTCGCGGCAAGGTCACTATAGGGAGCGAGGAGGGTCCAGACGGCGCTGCTGCGCCCCCTGCGTTCAGCGCCCTCAGCGGCGGTTTCGTCACTCCTGTCGGGAGACTTGTGGTGGGAGTATTCGGTTTCGAGTCCCTGTATTATATGCAAGTTCCCCCAATGACACAGTGTCAGATACAGGCTGGTTTTGCTACGCTTTACGACGTAGAAAGGTACTTCAGAGGTGGTAATTTGAGGAAAGGCAAGTTATTAGTTGACGCTGGACACGTGTATAACGTGCGAGAGATCCATGAGGGCGACGAAGCTCACATTGAAGGGTGTTGTGTGCCACAGACAAGAATTAATGACCGCAGCCATCACGTGACACTTCATGTAAGTATAACATATTTCTGCACGCATGTAACATTCGCGCGACCTGAAGCCAGAATGTGCACGAACGAGTTTCGAAGTTTTAACCAGGCTTCAGTGTCGCTTGCCTACCGTATGAATAAAATGAAGGATCAATCTCCGCGTAGATCAGTGGACTCAGAAGCCTGCGCGGAGCAACATGTACCTGCAAGGCGGGAGCTGCTGGAAAGTGCAAACACGCCGCTGCTGTTGCACTCTACGTGCAGGAAGAAGACAGCTCAACCAGGACAAGTAGAGCGCGACAATGGGGTATACCTGCCCGCTCGAAGCGAACGAAGTACCCCAAATTTGTTCGAGCATCTGCAGGCTTCGCTGAAGGTGAGTGACCACCATGCAGATCCCTTATATAGTTTACTATGCCATTTGTCAATTGTGAATTAATGTTATGCACATAGTGGGACACTGATAGCTGATCCAGACTTTCAGGACATGTTGTGTGTACCATAAGAGCATATGCAAGTATAACCTTTTCCAGGGCTGCCCAGCAATGTTCGTGAGGTCCCCCTAACCCACATTACAGACCATTTCGCCGGCATTGGCTGCCCAATGGTAGCCATGTTAAGTGCCGAAAGGACCAGAGCGCCAAATGTTTTGGGAGAAGCAGATGCTGAAGGAAGCATGGCAGAGCGAGATAGTATTCCGGTGTACAGTTGGGAGCTGTCTAGGCCAGCTTTTCCAAATTATGCAAGCAGTATAACTGCGAAAGGAGTGCTGCTTAAGAGCGATTCTCCTATTGACAAGGTTAGGAAGGTGGACAGAGCCTTCTACGCCGAGAAGGTGTCAGTCACCAAGGATGACATTCCCGTGATCTGTTCCGCGACAGCCGCAGACAGATCTGCATGGCTGAAAGCTCGTGAGTCCCGAATAACGGGAACCAAGGTATCGCAGTGATCTACACTCCCTTCTGTTAGCTTGTTATGTTCACAAGTGTTGTGTGAATTGTGGAACTTCCCATTACCTTTTCCTTTTCTCACGCCTGTTGTAGTGTTTCAGATGACTGATGCTTGTGTTTCCTACCTGCAGAGTCACCAGATCCTACGATGGACTCTGTCTCCAGAGGAGCTCGCCAAAAAAATGGTACTTGCAGTGCCCGTCAGGACAACCGCAATGGCCTATGGAATTGCCATGGAGCCCCTGGCAAGGCGGAAGTTTGAAGATGTCTGTGGAGTTACGGTGACACAGCTTGGTCTGGTTGTAGACTCGGATGACCCATGGCTTGCATGCTCACCAGATGGGATCTTCAGGTAGGCTTTTACAGAGTTGATTTTAATCTCTTGTATCGACCCTTTGAACTTGGTTTGCAGGGATGACAGTGGTGAAGTTTGCCTCTTGGAAATAAAATGTCCCTATTCGAAGAGGAAGGGCAGTGTCCTTGACGACCCACAGCTCATATATCTTCAGGGGAAGCCGGACTACCGTTTAAGGGAATCGCACCAGTATTATACACAGGTTCAAGTCTCCCTGTATGTTCTCGGTCTCAAAAAGTGCATTTTTTTTGTCAACTCTGAGACAGACTACCTAATCCTGGATGTCCGTCGCAACGACGAGTTTCTGGAATGCTGCATTCCACACTTGAGAAAATTTTATTTTTCATATTTCTTGCCCACATTAGTGGATAACTGTAAGCAGTAGTCATGGCTTGTACTGCCATTCACTAATGAGCTGAGGATGTCTTCTGAGGAAAATTAAAAATCTTGTTCCTAGAGTTGTCTCGCTGTCACTTGTGTGTACTGTAGCTGTAGTACAAGGCACAGTATACAATATGCTGGAGAACAGTTTCTTTAATAATTCTTGAACTACAGTGTCTTACACTTGGGCTTGTTGCAAAACATCTACGCTACTGGCACAGAAGCCTGGACCATTGGTGAACCCACAGCTTCACTACTATTTTGAAATATGCCAGGTCTCAAGTTTGTTAAGACACATATGATGTGCATTATTTTGTCCATGTATTCTGTGAGGTCATGTGGTATCCTCCTGTTTAAAATGTCGAAGATCCGTAGCCTTTGGATTACCCTCTCAACGTGTATGCGTACAGCCGCTGTCTCGTAGGTTGCATCAACCTCAGCCTCGGTAAACTGAGGTTTGGTTGCAAATGGAGGCATTACTAGGGTAGCTTTTTGTTGCCCGACACCTGTCCGGATTCCAGGAAAGCCTTTATCAGCGAGCACAAGGTCCCCTGGCTCTAGCCGCGGCAGAAGCCCTGACTCTACAGTTACACTTGGGTCACTGGCTCTTCCACCAAAGCCTGGTGAAAGAAATGTCACTAGTCCATTTGGTGCTATTCCAATGAGATACTTAATAGTATATGTGCCCTTGTAGTGAGAGTACCACATGTTCTGTGCTCTGACCCCGTCTGGCATTTCTGCTTTCAACTCTGTGCAATCAATAATCAGTCGACAGTCCGGGTATAGATGACGAAAGCTTGGTGGCATAGTTGCTTTGATTGCAGCTCTGCTGGGCCAGAAAAGCCATGACTTTGTAGTGGCACAGAGGTGAAAAAGGACAGCCTTGAAAGCCTTAGCAGCAGTTGTTCGATGGACACCAAATAGAGCGCCCAGACATGAGAAGGGCAAGCCATGCTTCAGCTTCATCAGGAAAAGGAGGAGCTTGTCGTTAATGTGCAGCTCTTGGGCATGGCGACCTTTCTCTGGGAGGAGGCTTTGCAGAAGGGAGAGGACCTGCAGGCAAATAATGTAAATTATGTACTTGTAAGTGTATAATTAAATTGCGGCAGTGAAGTCATACCATCCTCATACTAGTTTACTGCTTTTCTTGCCTCCACAAATCATTGACTTACCACTAATGTCACACCAGTTAAATCCAACAGCCGCTGCTCATTATCCACAATGCTTTTATAGCCACCGAAGTAAGTTTCCTTGTAGGCTGGACCAGCACTCCGTGTCTCGTGCACTGCCTTTGGGCATAAGGTGCCACAGTCAACTGTTGGAATGCTGCTGACTTGAACTCCCATGTCATCACCGTTGCGAGTGCAGTAGAAAGTTAAGAGCCTCGAGCTTTCGACTGACTCATCCGTCATTGTAAAGGCCTATGAATGTGACACACTAATAAGCATTCCTGTGAAATGTTAGGAATCACCATTCACAATACTAATCATACCTCCTTTGTTGGTGGTTCGTCTTCATGCATGCCACATCCTGCATAATCTTCCACTACTGCGAGATCTTCAGTGTCAGAAGCGATGGGCTCACAGTTGTCATTGTTGTCAGGTCCCGGTGCAGCAGATAGAACGTTACAGGCAACCCAGTCTCTGCGCCGTTTTGACCTGCATCAGGTGAGGGGGATATGTTGAATACCATAAAACATTCCCACTTTACCTGTACGGCTACGACGACATTCTAAAACACCAAGTAAGGCTGGCTGTTGTAATGTCGTTGCATTACTCAGTTGTTACAGATAATATGCCCAGTAAATATTAACTTTTCCGGTGGACCTCACATGTGCACACGCGTACATACTAGAATTTAACACACGCTATTCCACAGGCAATTTAAGCCTGCAGGCAAGTCGCGTAAATAGTGGTTTTGACACGCCATGTTTCTGAACCGCAGCCTGCTAATATTGATCAAGATTGCCACAAAAGCGACCAAGAAAACACTCCAACAGAGAGTAGGGCTTTTTACCTTTCGTAGCGATCGGTGGTACGTATCTGTCGCTTCCTGTACGCTTCGGGGAAGATTGACGGGTTGTAGGCAGGGTGTGTAGCATTGTCGGACTTTGCATTGCCAACGAAGTGCTTGCTGCATATTCGAGAGTGCTTGGTAGGCACCCACGGCTTGCCGGATGCACTATAAAGTAGACAGGTTAAAAATAGACATATTTCGTGCGAAAATAAACTGTTACTTACGTCAGCCGGCGAACAAGTTGCACCCATATGGCGCGTCGCTCCTTTTCGTAACTTTTCCAGGGAAAACTGTAAAATTTCACACCTGGAGAGTTCGCATAAGTCGCGTTGCATCCAACTATGCAGCAATTATTGTGGCTGGACATCCGAACAGCGGTGTAACGACCGAAACACGTCGAAACTGCTGCCAAATGTGTTGTGATCCAGTCGGCTCTCCCGACGCCACTTTCAGAGGCTCCGCAGTGCGGCGCTACATTCGCGGCAAACTATACTGCCTCGCTCCCTATGCGCCATGAAGGTGCAACAACGTCTCCTGTGTTGGCAAGCGTTATTCCCCAGGTGTTGTGTACAGCCACAGTAACTTCCTGCTTCCTGGTGACATCAACGAGGAAGCCTCCTTGCATGCGTGTTACACACGAGACTCTCTTTCATTCACAAAAGGAAACGTGGAATTCTGAGGAGCATGAATCGCACAGGAGAAGGAAACTTCTCATTCCAGTACTTTTTTTTTTGCCTTTTTTTTTTTTTTTGTCGTGTGCAAGGGCAATAGATACTTTGTTCCCACCCGTATCGTGATTTGCAGTTCCGGAAGAAGCGACAATGACGAACAGAGGTAGTGAGAGTGAGTGGGGGGGGGGGGGGATATGTTTAATATAGTGAAAAAAATGGAAAACGGAAATGTCAGCCAGGCTATTGCCAGCTTGCTATTCCGTAAAAAGAAACTGAAAAATAAACAAAAGGAAAGAAAAAGAAAGGAACTGAAAAATGAACAAATAGAAAGATGAAGAAAGGAATTGAGAATAAACAAAGGAAATAAAGGAAAGGAAAAGATGAAAGAAAACAGAGAGTGAGTGAGAAACAGAGTGAGTAAGGAGAGTTGCCACTGGCTAGAAACGTGTAGGTGGTGATGTGCGAAATATGCGTAGCTTTGCAGGAGTGCCGTTCAGAGAGTGGAAGGGACAGGGGTCCCAAGCAGGAACGGGTAGTATTTAAATAGGTGTATTTATATTTTGTATTTAAGTACAGACTAGAAAAAAATGTATATATTTTTATATTTCAATACCAATTTTCAGTTATTTATTCTTGTAGATCCTCTATAAATACTCGTAAATACAGAATATACTGACTGATATCTTACAGTTGCCCCGCATTTGTTGTTGGTGAGTTTGAGGCGCAGTTATGCAGTGTTTGCGCTATATCATGTGCACGCGACGAGTCACTTTAGACGGCGAGTTTTTCACTGGTGTTGCGGACAACAGTCACGACTTCCCGATTATCTTGTCGTACGAAGCATCTTATTCGAATTTAATGCAAGCCTGTGGAGATTCTGTTCTTCTCTGCGAGTCTGCAACTTTATGCATCTCGTGTTCGGCCGTACAATCAGTCTTCGAGAAACCTGTAACGTTAAAATCACCATGATAGCCTCACAAATAAATCATATTATTCCTCGCTGATTTGTTATGATCATCGTTATTTTTGTAATTCCAGATGACATGTGGAGAAGGAGAAATGGGCTACTCCCCATTCATGATCTCACAATAAGGTTGTTGTTATGCGTTGGTGGACATGCCCATTCTTCCTTATTAGTTATTACTAATATAGAGCGTTTGGCGACGCCAAGGCATGCCAGTGCGCGTCAACTGGATGTGCACCCCGTAAGTCTTTCGGTTCGCGCCTTCATTTTTTTTTTTTTCCAATCAGTGGAAATGTCTCTATGTAGGGTTCCGGATTTTCAGAGTTTTGGGCATATTCGGAGAGTGTTTTCGGGAATTCTTTTTTAAACACCTGAGTTCATATCTGAAATGTGGGGAAAACGAAACGGTTGTGAAACGGCGCACTCGCAATGATAATTAGCATTGGGCTCGCAGAACTGCCTGCTGTTATCAGGCAGAAGTTGGACACGACATCTGTTTCACGATCGCATGTACACGTGAAGATTGCGAAATCTGGATAATGTTGAACATTTCGGAAAGCAGCTCTCGCTTACGTATCACCTTATTGTCTACGTTGTAACGCGTTTCCTAGAACAGGAAGACAATCAACATGCCACCTGCCCTGCCTTGTGCACTTTGAGCAGGGAAGGGCATGAACGGCAAGCATGATTCACATGAAAACGGAAAGGAAAACGTTGGGCTTTGGAGATTTTCCATGTAAACTTGCGAAATGGTCGAAATGGCCGCAAAATTCGTCACTTCGAATACAATAATTACGAGGGGTGTTCAAGTCAAATCGCGACCTTTCATTTTTCGCAAAAGTAAAATGAACTTACAGGCGAGAAATTAGTTTTATTTTTCAACGTAATCTCCAGCTGCACTAATGCACTTGTCCCAGCGTTTCACGAGGGCTTGGATGCCAGCAGCGTAGAAATCCTTACCGGCACGTAGCAGCCATGATCGGACCGCATTCTTGACCTCGTCGTCGCAGCTGAAGTGGCGGCCCCCAAGAAACACCTTCAGTGGCCCGTAGAGATGGAAATCGCTAGGGGCGAGGTCTGGACTGTAAGGGGGATGTGGCAACAACTTCCAGCCAAGTTCCTGTAAGGTGCGTGTCGTGAGATGCGCGGTATGCGGGCGTGCATTGTCCTGTAGGAGGAGGACTCCTTTGGTGATGAGGCCCTGCCGCTTTTGCTTCAGCGCCTTATGCACATCCCTGAGAACCTGGCAGTAATATGCGCTACTGATGGCGGTAACACTGTGCTGAAAATCAACACGAACAACGCCAGCCTTGTCCCAGAAAACCGTGGCCATGACCTTACCCGCAGACGAGGTGCTTCGGAACTTCTTGGGAGCTGGCGAGCCCGGAACGCTTCCCACTGTTTTGATGCACGTTTAGACTCAGGAGTGAAATGGTGCACCCACGTTTCATCGCACGTGATGATCCGATCAAGGAACGGCTGTCCTTCAGTGTCGAAACGGTACCTTAGCTCTTGGGAGATTTCCAGTCTTCTCTGTCGGTCAAACACGGAGAGCTGCCTCGGGACCCAACGGGCACTAACTTTCCGAAACTGGAGGTGTTCATGAATGATAGTGTTCAACGTTCCCACAGAAAGGTCCGTCTTTGGAGACATGTTATCCGTCAGTCCTTGAGGATCAGGCGTTCCACAAGTTGGATGTTCTCAGGAACTCTGACACTGGGCCGTGGCCATACTGAGCCTGAAGTCTTCTGTGAATTTCAGATTACTTTACGCCTTCATTCACGAGAAACCATGACAATTCGCTGTTCGATGTGCGCGCTCACCTCGTTGTCGGCCATCTTGTCTAGCACGCGTCTTCTGTTTTGCACAAACTTTGGACCACCACGTGGTGAACGCGGAGGCCTGTAGCGTGTGAAAATGACGAAAAGAAGTAGCGCGAGCCATTTGTACACTCAGGAGACAGAAAGTCTCGGTTTGACTCGAGCACCCCTCGTATATAAGGTACACGTTCGGGTCACCTATGCAATGACTCCGACGTAGAGGTGTCCCTATATAAGGCAAGGATGAAGATCACCCGCATCGTTGACGGCGCTGCTTATTTCCCCGTGAAAAGCAGTTGGTCGTGATGACATGCCACCCTGTATAATTAAAGGACGTCCTGACATTCTAACAACTCCCATCTATACGTTCAACCTTTCGTTATCTCAATGCCAGTATCCCAAACCGTGGAAGCTTGCTGTTATTGTCCTAGTCTTTAAGGTTGGAAGGGCAGGTGTTGTTTTCATTACAGTCCGGTATCCTTACTACCCTTCCCCCACTCCTTCCTACTGTTCTCTCTCCATCTGTCCACGTCTGTACGCCGCTCATAGCCACAGTTGCTTCGCGGCGCTAACCCGGAATTAAAAAAAGGAAAATATATCCATACTACCGTCAAATAGTTTCCGTCACATCTTTGCAGATTTATCTATGAATACCAGCACGTTTTTTTGTGTGTTCTTTTTTTTTTTTTTTTTTCACCGATCAGCGGAGAGAAGCTTGGTAGCTTTCCTTGATTACATTTGGCTCCTTGTTTGCACAAATAGCGTCAGGTTGATAGTGTGTACTTTGACTGCATTAAAACGATATTCATGGCGTCATCAACTGTAGTAATCTTCTTAAGTTCGCTGACGATTTGAACTTATTCCTTGCCATTTTTTACCACATGTGATTGTTTGTTTCTTCAGTCCGATGTCGATGCATTTGCTCAGTGGTGCATTTTGAATGGCATGTTATTGAACTCCAACAAAACTAAAATGAGGTGGATCCCGTAGATTTTAACTATACATGCTACTGAGTGACGTGGGCAGTCAGCTGTGAAAAATCTTGGTTTTAACGTGATTGGTGTGATTTTAACGTTATTCATTGATTTTAACGTTATTCACCTCAGGTATTCAACGTTATCAACGCCTCATATTTAATGTTCGCGTGGACTACGCGTTGTGGGCAAAGCTTACCGAATTCTTGACCTGATCTGTAGCACCACTAAGGACTTGATTAACCCTATTTGTTTTCATTTTTGTACATTTTTATTGCCAGCGAATGAGTTTAGATCAGTCGCGTCGAACTGTACTTGTAGAGCCAATGTCGCAAGTTTAGAAGCAGTTGCTAGGCGTTATGTGAAGATTGCTTCATAGCTTGATTGATGCATTCATTGATTGATTTCCTTCTGAAAGTTTATTCGCTCTGTCCCCGTCGCTTTTGACTAATCGTAGAGTCAGCCGTGGTTGCACTTTCTACAGTACAAAGGTGTACACAACATCTTGAATGTGACCTCTGTTATCAACTGGCTGAATTGTCACGCACCGACCCGCGTCGTCGGAATCATGTCCATGTTTTATGTGGATGATACTGCGGCTCGCCAGTCGTCCAGGCGACGTATCCGGACTTCTTTTAATTGTCTGTCCGGTCAGATGTTGACTTATTCCGTATATGTTATGGCCATTTTAGATAGGCGGTCCTCTGTTACCTCGAGCTGTGACTTGGTGCATAATGCTGCATAGGCACTGCTGTTTGCTGGCGCCTTATTCAATAAAGCATTGTTATTGCCTCTGTTTATCTTACCTTCATTTGTTGACCGGAACATCATTACAGAGTGCCACATTTTCACGGTTTCAGTTTCCTATTTTAAATGCGTTAATTCGAGTGTTCGGCGTTGTCTGTCTGTCTGTCTGTCCCGCTCGCAAGCTTGCGAGGCTTAGGCAGATCGTTTCTGTATTTTTTATTGCAGAACCTCGCAATAAATTTAGTTATTAATTTTTGATTAAATTAAAGTTTAATTATTAATTTTATTAATAAAAATATATTATCAAATAATAATATTATTATCATCATCATCATCAACACCTCGACTCAAAAAGCAACGAACTCCCCAATAACCTTGTAGTCACGGCATGTTCTTTTTTTCTTGCTGAGCCTTTCGATTACTGAAGTCGTCAAAAGATGAGTTTTTCGGATATATCCGAATTGCTACAGAATTTACTATAGAATTACTACAGGATTCGAAATTACTGAAGATGTTTTACCAGTGTAAGTCTTACGTATTTCGTTCGAATAAATCGGAAGCCTGCTTATACCCTTAAAGGCCGAAAGAATGGCCAGTCTTCAACACGTGTTCCACGAGTTCTGTGCGTATGGGTTCGGGATCCGGTGTCTTAGAGATCTGTGTGACGGCCGTACAAGCGTCGAAACGTCCTTGTATTTTTGTTTACTTTGTTATGTGAGCCAGTGTAATATATTTGTTGCGGACTAAGTGAAACCTTAGACAACGACCAGAGAACACAAAAGGAAAAAGGGCATACCGAACTGTACAGGGTGTCTTTTTTCTTTTTTTTCGATACAGATTTTTCATACAAAAAACTATAAAGGCTAAGGACATGCTGTTTTCACTTCTATCATCTCTCGGCCGGCGGACATTCTTGGCCATATGTTGCTCGACCGTCAAATGACTAATTACCTAAAAATCGTTGATTAACGTTTTAATTATAAAACCTACGAAGTTGTCCCAAGGAGAACATCTGTTCCTTTCGGTGACCTGATATCGTAGCCGTTTTCAGAACAAAAATCCGTTCGGTAGATCGTCCGCAAAAAATTCCTGAAGGAACACCTTTTTTTTTTTTTTTTTTTTGTTCATTGCGCATCTTGGGAGACCCGTCTTTCCTTCACGCCAAATGTGAGAGGGTGAAAGAGCACACTGTAGCCTCTTGCGTCCTGGAAAAAGATTAACAGAAAATGCAACACGAGATAAGGGCAGTTCCGATAGCGGCAGCGATACATGTGTTTTTTTTTTGTTTTTTTTTTTCCCGCAAGTTAAAGCTCATCTTCGACGCATGAGGTTCCTTCACCATCTCACATTGGGGTTGAAGGAAAGACGGGTCTCCCAAGATGCGCAATTAATAAAATAAAGGAAAAAAAAGTGTTCCTTCAGAAAGTTTTTGCGAACGATCTACCGAACGGATTTTTGTTCTGAAAACAGCTACGATATCAGGTCACCGAAAGGAACAGATGTTCTCATTGGAACAACACCGTAGCTTTTATAATTAAAAAGTTAATTAACGATTTTTAGGTATTTAGTCATTTGACGGTCAAGCAACATATGGCCAAGAAGATCCGCCGGCCGAGAGATGATAGAAGTGAAAACAGCATGTCCATAGCCCTTATAGTTTGTTTATGAAAAATCTGTATCGACTAAAAAAAAGTCACCTTGTATACATCTTTGAAAAAAAAAAGAAAGAAGAAATCATCATTTCTTATTATTCCGGATAGGGCTTAGATTATGAGAGTATACAAGTGAAATGAAAGAAGATCCTCAGACGTGTCTGCTTGTATGCGTCAGCTACATAGAAAGTAATATGATGAAAAAAATCTGCTGATCCAGCGTCCCGCTTGTTTTCTCTTTGGACCACGTTTTCTTGTTTGTGCAAATGAGCAGTAGTGGAAAAAGGCACAGCCGATGCCGTAATGTGGAGAGTAAATACTTATCCGCTACAAATTTAAAATGTGGTCGGACCACTGCTGCTGCTGCTGATAATGATTCAGTTTTTTTTTTATTTTTTTGGCGCATTAGCGACAAATTCTATCGGGACCACTGCCGCATCTTTGACAAACATAGCGAATACAGTACCTATCTATACAGGGTATTCAAAATTAAGCGTTCACTAGCACTTTATAAATAGGCGAACAAAAGAAAACTGGTGCTATTTTTTTCTGTTCCTTGAGTAAGAAACAGGTGCTACATAATTAGCAGCAACTGTTTCTTACACAAGTAGCGTAAAGTTATCATCCAGTTTCCTGTCATCGCTGTGTTTGCGTAGCGCTCGTGAAAGCTTAATTTTGAACACCCTGTATAATATACAAACGCTCAGAGTGATTATCCAGGAAGGACGCCATAACTTGCCTATATACCACGCTGATTGTAATCGATAAGTTGCTACAATGAATTGGAATTGACTTTTAGAAGCTCTTCCTGTAAGGCAATTACCTTCAGAGGAAGGTACCTGTAATTTAATTACATTTTTGAGTACGTGAGTTTACATACACTGCCCCGTAGAACACGTTCAGCTCTTCGCGCGGCACAGATCAGAAGGACAATTGAGCTGCTTCTGACAAGTGATTAAGGCAGGCATCGCTGGATGAAAATTTTAAACTACGTTACTCTGCGTAACGGCAGAAAATTTAATTGGATTTGGTGACTCCAAATAGCCGCACCTTTTTCGCCACTTAAATTCCGCAGATTCTGTTAAAAATAACGCAAAATTTACGTACAAATATGCATATCGGATGTTTTATTTAAATCTCCGGGCTAAGTAAGCCGCGTACGGGTGCACCAATCGAATAACTTTCTTTTTTACCAAGTACCTGCCCGATACCACCTTCAAGCTGCGCACTTTGTGAATGTGTGGGAGGTTCTCATTATTCAAATAAACATTCCAATGAGTTTCGTAAAAAAAATATAACTCCTAAAGCAGGGCGCTGTCGGCATTAAAATGGGTACTACCGTAATTCAATGGTGTAAGGCCACAATTCGTTGGTGGATAAGGAAGTGGACCAGCGTCCTTTTGCGCTTCGCCTCGACAGCCGCGACAAACATATGTAAACCGATACCAATGAGTTACTGTAACAAATGACCTGCTCCGGAGGCAGATTTTTCTCTAAAAGATGTCCAGTGAAGGTCCCAAAAGGGGTCGTACCCATTTCAATTCCGACAGCGCGCTGCTTTAGAAGTTATATCTTTCTACACAAATCATTTGATTTTCCATTTAAATAACGAGCGCATCCCACTCATTCACACGACGCGCAGCTTAATAATAATAATAATAATTTTATTTTTCCACTCTATATACAATTGCAGACTACTGCAGGCCCGTCTAAGCCGAAAGACTTGTGACACTGGGCTTGAGGCAGTCTAGCGACATTCACAGACATTCACAGAATAATTCATTCACAGACATTCACAGAATAATTCATTCACAGACATTCACAGAATAATTCATGGGAAGTTTAAGCCGGCAGTAAAGAAAACAATTCTCTTCATACACTACTGGCAATAATACTGCTTACGTAATTGTTTTTTCAGCCTGAACCTTGAATTGATATGCTATGATGCTATGATATGCTTGTAGGTGTTATCGGAAAGATATTTGTAAAAAAAAAAGTTCGTCGATTGGTGCACCCTTTCGCAAATTATTTAGCCCGGTGATTTAACTGGAACACCCGGCCTGTAGATTGTATATACAGTCTTGTTGAAGACAGCGCTGCCTACCGAAACGTCGACCGCTAAATGTGACTGCAAATCTATTTCTACTACTTTCCCGTGTAATTTTCTTTTAAATATGATAAAACTAGCAATTGCTTTTAATACTTATACGGCTTCCGAATTGTCTTCATTACTTGCAGTGTTTTTCACAATCATCTATACTAGGTTCCCTGTACTAAAACGAAAGTAAAGAAAAGAACAGACACCAAAATTACAGAACCGTAATAATCGTAGCGAAAGATATTAGCGCACAGCTGACGCATTAATGGTCACGTAGAATATGGTTTGGTAACAGCACAAAATTACGCTATCAGACTTCACATGAAACAGGTGCGTGGGGTTCATATGTTACGGATCGTATACGAGCGCTGTTTCGCAAACGCGTGCGGGTAACTACATTTAAGAGGCTTTGTGTATTTTCCCTCGCAAAATAATAATAATAATAATAATAATAATATTAATAATTCAATTCAATTTTTATTAGTCCAAGAGTATCATGATTACAACAGTACCCGCCTAAGCCTTGGGGCTTGTGGGCAGCTAACAGTCAATGGCGCACTCAATACTTAAAGTTAAAACATTGATAACAGTAAAGTAAAACGCAAGCAATAAAATACAGATATTGAACCACCATTGATATTCACAAAAATCCAACAAACCCTGGAAAACCCTCAAAAACACATAGCAAAGGGATATCTCAAATCGTCTTTATAGTACCTGCTACAGAGCGCAGCAAAGCCTTTAAAGCTTTAATTGAACCTAAATCAAGGGAATCATGCGGCAAGCCATTAAATATGACCGGGATATAGTAGCGCCGTTGACCCTTACCATAATTCGTGAAAACACGTAATATAATAATAATAATAAACATTGTACACTGACTCGGAATTCCTTGGACAATTTCTCGTCGCTCCGCGCAGTGGCATTAGCGACGCCGTCAACATAGTTCCGGCATTGCACGTGAGAATGGAAAACCTTTTCGCGTTTTTACTCAGAAATGACTGGAATAGTGATACGCTGGGGTTCGCGAAAGACATTTTGTGGCGCGGTACAGTTTTCAGCTAGTGTCACTATACAGAGAGGTCGATCGTAATTTTGTCTGGCGATATAGGGTTGTGTGTTAATACAATTCTGAGTGCTCCAGTTGCGCTTCACTTCGACCAGCCGCGACAAACATATGTAAACCGGAACCCATTAACTTTTGCAACAGAAGACCCGCTTCGGTGGCAGATTTTTCTCTAAAAGGTGTCAACTGAAGGTCCAAAAAGTGGTGGTACCGATTTTAATGCCGACAGCGCCCTGCTTTAGAAGTTACATTTTTTTTTTACAAAATTCATTTGAATGTTTATTTGAATATTGAGAGCCCCCACACATTCACAAAGTGTGCAGCATGGAGGTGGTATCGGGCAGATGCTTGTAAAAAAGAAAGTTCGTCGATTGGCGCAACCGGTCGCGAATTATTTAGCCCGGGGATTTAACTGAAACACCCGGTATAGATGGGACTGTGTTACCGGTAACGATCTCGAGCAGAGGCGGAGAGTTTTCATTTTCCCAGGGGGGGCAAGGGCGCACCGCGAAGTACGTACTCTGGCGGGGGGGGGGGGATATGTTTATTAAGAAAACAAAAAGAAAGGAAAAGAAAGCCAGATGTAGGCTTGTTATTTCAACAAAAAAGTGAAAGGGGGAAGAAAAAGTCAAAGAAAAGAAGAAAGGCAAAAGAAAACAAAAAGAAGGAAAGAAAAGGAAAAGAAAAATGAACACAAAACTAAAGTTGGAGAATCACACACTCCGGCGGGATTCTATGATGTATGCAGAACTGGTATAGAAATAAGAGGAAGGAAGAACAGAAAAAACAAAACAAAAAGAAAAACAGAGAGAACGTAAACAGTGAACATGTGCACAACTGAAGGCATTACGCCTTTGAAAACTGAGTGCAAAATGAACAAAATGCATTGAATCCTCGGTGTTTGACCCGAAATGCGCGCAATATAATGAATATGGTCAACGAAATGGAGCAGCGGGAGTTGAACCCGCTCCCAACGGATACGCGTTCCGAAGATCCTACCGTTACACCTCACTGGCAGCTGCGGGTACCTTTTCGACTGCTTCGTTTCATTGATCTGATTGCTTTGGGCGAAATTCAGTCTATGTGTTGTGTCATCCTCTGTGTTTCTTCGCCTCACCTTCTACTGTGATAATGAGTATGGTGGGCGAATACATATTTTACAAATTGCAAGATGCATTTTTGGGGTTGGTGCCTCTTCGCTCTTTTGACCCTGGCGCGCCCAGCCCCAAAGGTTGGTGTCAGGCAGGTGGGGGGGGCAAGGGCCCCCGTGCCCCCCCGCAATCGGCGCCTATGGTCTCGAGAACAGGATAACTCCGATTTACGATTTTTCAAATTGCGGAGGGAAAAATCGGGTGCTATTGACACGCGAATATTCGGAGAGAAGTTGGACGCTATGATCTCTGCTTGATATGTCCCTGGGGAATTTTCCGGTGAAACGAAAACATTTGAAATAAGCCGCTGCTGCGACACTGGGACGAGAAACAAGAACCTTTATATTTCCGCTCGGAACTCGGCCAGTGAATGACCGCAGTATTCAAACACTGTTTACCCCGAGTTCCACAAAAGCCCGTTTATGACTCCTGCATCATCAAGGGAATCATAAAAGAAAGACATATAGGTTGTCACGAATAGCTCCCTTTGATTATATTATGATTCACTCACTTTTCGAACTGTTTACCGAGAGGACAAATCCAAGGACCGCAAGTATTTCGTGAAATCCAGGGTTTAATCGGAAAAAGAAGAATCCTACTTATTCGGTATAAATGGCGACCACCACGGTGTTGATCTCTGATCTAACCCCATATCGTTCATATCGTTCTCGCACAGCGCTTCCGACCTAAAACTAAAACTGTCGAAAAATTCCCTAACGTCAAGCTTCTGACGGCACGGTGCGTGGCACAGCCTTCAAAGCGCCTGCATGCGAGAGAGCAGCTCCAAAACGCACACTCACGTTCTTGACGACGGGCGGATATCCCAGCTTTACAAAACAGCCATCACGACCAGGTAGAGACAAATAAACCACTCGTTGACACGACGGTGATCGAGACGGGAGGATGTTTTTAACGTCAGCGGGTCTCCCGGAACAGGTGCGTGTGCACACGTGGAGGAAGGAGGGCGTGTCGTTCCAGCTGGAGAGGGGGAAGGAAACGGTGGATTTACCCCAAAAGCACCACGCAGTGTAGCCGAGGATGTACGCGTCCGCCACGACGTCCGGTGACGTCATCAAAACACAGGCAACCCTTTCCACGAGTGCGTGCCGTAGCGAGAAGTGGAAAAACGAGTTTGTGATTTGTCGGCGCCGGTACTGTCGGCGGAAAGTGTTCCTCTCAAATGTAGGACGACGGCCAGCTGTTGAGCGTGCTACGTCGACGTGCATGTAAAACCGACGCCTCATGGAGTACGTACGTGAGAACACGCTTGCCTTCTTCTACAACACAAATATCAGATCTTACATGTGAGCGTAACTTCGCGAACGCTGCGTGCGGAATCCAGTTAGTTTGGAGTTCGAACTGAAACGGGGACCCGCGTTGACGTGCAATAAACATACCTGTGTTTGTGTCTTCCCAATTCGACTACGCATTCGTTGATTTTTCGTTTCATAGTCGTCATCTTTATTAAATACATTGAGAGCGTAACTTTGAGTATGCTTCGTGCGGAATACAGTTGGTTTGCAATTCGAACTGAAACAGGGACAAGCTTTAACGTGCAATAAACATCCCCTGCATTTTTGGATTTGCAATTTGTATACCTTATTGGTGATTGTTCCTTTCATAATCGTCATCTGTTTTTAAAGAAACAAATATGGGATCTTATTTGAGAGCGTAACTTCGCGTACGCTTCGTGCGGAGTTCAGTTGGTTTGCAATTCGAACTGAAACCAGCGCTATCACATCGTGCTGAGCTATAATCTGCAATAATAATTTGTACTTCAATTACAAAGAAAGATTTTGGAACTGAATCACTAACACAGACGCTTCAAGAGCGGGAAACGCATATAGAAAAATGAAAAAAAAAAAAATGAACGAAAGCGGCAAGATATAGGCAGGGCCACACATAAGCTACCAGTCCGGTGAAAAATGGGCGTACGCATATGCATTTGCAACGTGGAGGTAGTCGGGACAATCACAACTCTTTCGGCAGCGTCGGCGTACTTGACACCCTAAATCGTGCGCAGTTGTCACGTTCGATGCCGTTTCTTCCCACCATACCTTTGACATGAAATCAGTCGGTAAAATTTAGTTTACTCAAGACACCGAGCCCAAAACGTGGCGACTTACATTGGTGTTGAACGATGCATGGTTGATTCAATGAGGCACCAGACACCAAGAGAGGGTAGGTTATCCTAGCAAACGCTTGGCAGTTTGCACACGACATCACATATGGGCACGCGCTCTCAGAAAGCAGGGCCCATAAAAACAAATGAAGAACAATATGCGTCAATATAGCCATAAAGGACTGATATTGCGGCGGAAAGCCTCAGTTTATCAGTCAAAGCGATATCTGGAGCCACTGGAGCTGGTGGCTTATGCGGGCCGAAAAGGCTCTATCCGACCACATGGATCAGTGCTTCTGCTTACTCCAGTCAGTTCCATCGATACAAAACACGTGACTCTCCGACGCCAAAGCCCGTCGCTCCGCGAGCCTGTAAAGCGCATGTTATACATGAGTGCGTTTTATACACCTAAACATTTCCTGCAGGACGAAGATCAAACGTGTACGTGTTATACATGAGTGAATGTTATACACCGAAAATTACGGTAGATCGTGACAGACGTGTTCTGTGTGAAATGTGGATGTGCGTAAATGGAGGCCTTGGTGCAACGTCTGCGCAATGCAATCCACCACGTGAACTGCAGACTCCGTGTCCTCGCAAGAGACACTGAACGTTTAATCGGAGGAACTTTCGAGAGTGTTGCCAAGAAATGTGACATACCTCGTAAGGCACGTGCCTTCGTTTCATCGATCAGGTTTAACTTCCAAGTATGTATCTGTAAGGAAAACCTTCCAGTAACATTAGACATCTCCATCTTTATGAGACACGGCTGGGCTCCTGTCGAGAAGTGAGAATTAGAAAGTGATGAGAATGAAAACGTGCGATGTCACGCGAGTATCGGGGTCGTAGGCAAACGAACAAACAAACAAACAAATTTTTCTTGGGGTACCTTCATGAGAAGGGGTGGGGGGGGGGAGAGGGTGTGTGCAGCGGTGGAAGGAAGCTAAAGTCTATCTATTGTTGCTCGCACACTTACAACGCAAAATGGTAACCGCCAGCCAATCGTGATCACATTTCTTGAGAGCTTCAGCGAATGAACCTGAGTCACCAGGAAGAAATGATGCCGTACATATAAGGTGGTTTACTTTTCGGAGGGGAGGGGGCAGGCTTTAGCCCTGTAAGCCCCCGCTACGCCCTCTTTAATCCGTGTACGCGGTAGAGGGAGGCCGGAAGGGGAGCCGGTCCTTCGTATAGTGGAGAAGGGCCCTTTGATAACGCGGTCCGCCCTGTGCGGGCCGTGTCTTTGATTGCGCGGCCAATCAATCGGTGGTCGGTGCACTGTCTTTTGCGGTGCTATACTCCCTACGGCACAATACTACGCGGCAATCACCTGCAATAAATTCAGGTTCCAGACGCGGTTACCTTATACCTAGGGTTCCGCGTTTTCTGTTTTTATTTTTGGCCGGATACGGCGTATATATATGTTTTTCGATGTTTATTGATTTTCACGATATCGGTTTTTCGATTTTTTTCCTGGCGTGTGCATGGTTTACCGGACGGTTATCGGATTTGGTTGTGGTTGCGTTTTACGGCTAACGAAAAAGTAAACGGACATTTTGGCACAGCCATCGTATTTCTGTATGGTTTTCTGATCTGCATCAACACTTTGCTAGGCATGCGCAGCAATTTATCTCTATCATGTTCTGGGATGTCCCTCCGTATTCGGTGTCTTACGATAAAACCGAATGAGAGAAAATTTACCCAGCGCGTGTTTTTTGGTGTTTTTCGATTAAAACCGATAACGCGGAACCCTATATATATAATATTATGAAGCTATAGGCTAATTCGAGATTCCGTATCACCGTGTTAGGCATAATCGAAAATGTCTTTGGCACAAGTCCATGTTTCGAGATTTTCTGTAAAGGTCATTTTACTTACCCCAAATTAGAAAAAAAAGCCTTGTTTTTACACCTAACTTCTTTTTTAATGAGTATATAGCAGCCAGAATATATGTAGGGCGTCAAATATGACATTATGAACATACCATGTAGGACACATTGAAAATTCAACATTTTATTGCTGAACGCAGGGCGTCGATAAAATACAGTAAAATATCTTTGGAAATAAAATTGCACTAGGCTAACAAATGCGTAGAAAGGCATTTAAGATTCCTTAGAAGTACTTGGGTGCCCGGCGTCAAAGAGAACATATCCGTTGAAAGATGAAAGTCACTGAAAAGGTTAGTCAGCTGTAGGGATCGAACCCACATTTTCTGGATTACCAGTCCAGGGCTCTACCAATTGAGCTAAGCTAACACGCCTCTCCAGCGGCTTTCGGGGTGCGTCATCTGAAGGGACGACAAACCAGCCACTCACTCACCCTCCTTTCACTCTTGCATTTTTTGCTCACTCATACACACATTCATACGACGGAAATCGACGCAAGCGGCACCTGTTGAACAAGAGAGAAACTGATGTTCTGAGGCTGGAACAACATAGAAGGGACAGATACAAACAAAGCCTCAAATTGCCTAAGAAATCAACGATGAGAGATGGAAGTCACTGAAAAGGTTAGCCAGCTGTAGGGATCGAACCCACACCTTCTGGATTGCGTCGATTTCCGTCGTATGAATGTGTGTATGAGTGAGCAAAAAATGTAAGAGTGAAAGGAGTGTGAGTGAGAGTGAGTGGCTGGTTTGTCGTCCCTTCAGATGACGCACCCCGAAAGTCGCTGGAGAGGCGTGTTAGCTTAGCTCAATTGGTAGAGCCCTCAACCGGTAATCCAGGAGATGTGGGTTCAATCCCTATACAGCTGGCTAAAGTTTTCAGTGACTTTCATCTTTCATCGTTGATTTCTTAGGTAATTTGAGGCTGGAGAAACTCGATTGATTCGGATTGAAGCGGAAATCACTGGTGACAGACCAAAACAACGGATTTTGCGCCAACTTTTATCAACGGCATCTGCATGGAGAGAGGCATATTGGGAAGGCTCAGACTTGCAGAAATGGTTGCTGGCAGAAGTGATTGGCCAGAAGAGCGGTACAACCGCTTCTTCGTAGCAGACGACTGCCGCTATGAAGTTTTAAACTACGTAATGTAAGTAGATCGAATCAAAAATGGACAATGATGTATGTATAAATAAAATGAAATTAAATAATGCGAAATCCTACGTATAAAGGTCGTCCTTCTTGCTATTTTCTTGGTATCACGATCTTAACTTGGCCGCACGTTAGCGACGAAACATCCCATTTTCGCGTACATAATGATGGCGGAGCGAAAGTTGAAGCTGATTTTGCAGATGCGTACATGAGGATATATACTCACAGTATGAAATTAAAGTAGTCTGTGATTTTTTTTTTTTTTTGACATGTAATCTCCACTTCGCCGTTCCAAGAACCATCCTCCATTTTGGAAAAAAAATTGGTGTCATGGCAGCTCGCATGGAAAACAGTAACTAATGAAATGCGCCTAAGTTTGATTGACAGGTCGAGACACTTTTTTAGGCTCCTCCTAGTGGCCAGACTCCCTTTGGCGTACACGGCACTGGCAACATCAGCCCCAAATTATGCAACACTCGGTAGTTTAGCAGACGACGCGGCACTTTCAAATACACGGTCCCGAGATGTTCGCAGTTTTCAAGAAGCACCGCTTTTTCTGTGCATTTCCAACAGGTTTTGTAGCTTTCCTTGGCACCATACCGTTTGAAACACCATGGAAAACCCGCTGATGAAACTACCTACTGTTGGGATCCGTGGCCGTTTGGGCCCGAAATGGCGCTGTGCAAACTTCACTGCAAGAGCCCTATAGCTCTCCCTCTGGGGTCGAGAAATAACGGTTAATGTGACGACGGATCCTCAACCGGTATCGGCGTGTATTGCCACCTGTCGGCGTTGTTTCACTCGAAGGTGCGATAACTTGCCCATCCATTGGTCGTTGCATATTTAACGACGTATGACAGTTTCCTTCATCCAATGGCGGGTCCTCCACTTCGGGGAGTGGGTAAAGGAAATTCCGGTTCCTCGAGCACAAGATGTCGATCTGCCCCTGTCTTCGAAAATTCGCTCTCCCAACGATTCCAAAAATTGTCTGGACTTAATATGGTCCTTATGTACTCGATGGATCTTCCCATCAGCATCCCGGAAGATCTCTCTCCCTTCCTTTCCAATAATGTTTCGTGTTTTCCAGTGACCTTTCCTCCGGGGTACAAGCATCCACACGCACGTGTCATTTGCAAACGACCGGTGCCGTGCCCGTTTATCATGACAACGCTTTTGTCGTTCTCTGGCACCAGAATCCATTGACGTGGGAATCGCGGAGAAGATCAGAGTGCCTAAAGAGGTCCAACACAGAACGATAGTGCCTGCTGTTGAGCCGCTCGCACGGTGGACGTCCTGCGTTACTCGCTATTTGAACAGGAACTCTGGGATAGTTTCTCTCCCCTCCGTAGGTGAGCGAGACAGCGCTCGCTGTCTTGATCGCACGAAGTTCTCGGCTTGTCCGTTGGACTTCGAATGATACGGAGGCGTCCGAACGTGATCAGCCCCCAGTTTCGCAAGGAAGGCCGTAAAGTGTTGACTGGTGAAGAGCAGCCCATTATCTGTCACCAGAACCTGTGGAAGCCCATACTGCACGGAAATGTCTTTCATTGCATTTATTGTCTTCGCTGATGAAGTTAGTTGCTGCCATAGGCACCACCTCGGGCAACTTACTGAATGCGTCTATTATTATGAGGTAATGTTTGCCATGCATCTCTGCAAAATCTGCGTGTATTCCAAACCAGGGTTCTTCTGGGGGCTCCCATTGATGAAGTGGGACCGGAGATTCCTGGGCTGATATGGCTGCACACTGATGACAACGTCTCACTGCGGTTTCAATATCTTTATCGAGACCTGGCCACCACATGTAGTCGCTTGGATTGCGGCCTCCGCGACAAAGCGGCTTTCAGCCAGCTTAATCGCCGATTCTAACGTCAAATTCTTTTCCAACACAAGCCTGGCGCGAATACGAGTGTCATTAAGGCCAACGATGAACGCAGCGAGAAATGAACGTGATCGGACATCTGTTTCCTTTTCGTATTCGCAACGAGAAATCACTGCAGATAATCGCTGAACGAAGCCTTTGACTGACTCGCGATATTGTTGACCCGTGGAGAAGAGTTTGTAGCTAGAGCCCTGCACTATCCGCGGATGGAAGTTGTTATCCGCGGATATCCGCAAGATACTTGCGGATTCGGTTGAAAATTTAGAACTCTCTGCGGTGTGCGGATCGGATGCGGATATACCGCGTGTTGTGATTTTTCCACGAGCAATTTATTTGTATTCCGCGCCAACAGCGAGCGCATGCTCGGGTTCACCTTCGACCATGCACGGCCAAGATGGAAGAGAAGGCATTCTGCGTCTCGAAGCATGCGAGCACCGACGAGGTAGCGTTCCACGCGTTCCAGAAGTCTCCCCATATCGCGTTTGTCGAAACGTTTACCTTTGCTTGTCTTTTTGAGTCCTCCCGTGACTGCATGGACGTATCCGAAATTATACCAACATATGCTTCCGGCGGTCTTTACGCGTCCTTCGAAACGTGCGGATTTTGCGGATTGGATGTGGATGGTGCATTTTGCTCAGCGGATCGGATGCGGATGTAAACTGTTGTGTATGCTGCTGTGCGGATCGGATGCGGATAACGTGTGCGCGGATGTGGATCGGATGCGGCTGCCAAAAATCTCATCCGCGCAGGGCTCTAGTTTGTACTTCCAAACTCGCTTGAAGCTTTTGGGCGTAAAGTGCTCAGATAACTTGGTAGTAACCTCTGCGAACGGTACCTCTGTGATGTTTCGAGGCTGCAACAAGTTGTAGAGTCGTTTGAAGACATCCGGAGTGAGCGCCGAAATTCCAAGTCCAGATTTGTCTGCGTTGTGAGTGACCCTTGCTACTTGTAACGACGCCTGAAAACGAATTTCGTAAAGCTTCCAGTATTCCTTCTCTGGATCGCACCTCCCTGGACTCCGAAACCTTCGGACAGCAGCATCAGGAACTGTACCCATCGTGGGCGCCGGAGTCTCGTCTCCTTGCATTTCCAGACAGCAAACCCGCTTGTCGCCAGTTGACGTAGCCGATATGCGTGGAATGACAACGGTTTAGTTAGGGTAAATACAGACGAGACAGCTCATGTTTGAAGCTGTGCTTCCAGACGAATGAGCCAGAAGAATCGCATACCAGCTCCCGTGGCATAGTGGTTAGGATGACCGCTTTCCAAGGCGAGACTAAGAGGTGACACGGGTTCGAATCCTGTCACCGGCTGTGCTGTCTGAAGTTTTACGAAGACTTTCCAGGCGAATGTCGGCACAGTTCACCCTGAAGTCGGCCCAGGTCGCATACTACCCCCCCTGTCCACCACTCCGTCCTGCCGTCCTCTCTCCATCTGTCCACATCTGTACCACAGTTGATTCACAGCGCTAACACAGAATTTAAAAGAAGAAGAAGAAGAGTCACACTGAGGCCGTGCTTTCGCGCATCGTCTTCGGTGCCCGCCAACCATCCCACCAGCGCCACTCCAGAGAATTGCTTTCATTACAATCCATTTCGTTGTATCTACGAAACGGTCACACGACACTCACCTTGAGCAGCATAAAAATGCTACGTGAGTCCACACCGCCGTTTTACTTCTCGCGTACTTTGCCTTGTTCTCCTCGCGGAGCCCCGCAACCCGCGTGATGTCTCCGATAACACGGTACGCTGTTGAGATCCGTACCGCTGATACGCTGTCGAAGTTCCGATAGTGTCGCGCATGCTCCATGAGACTAGCGCCGTAACGGGCAGCGTATGGGAGACGCGAAAACGGTCTATTAAAACTCTCTAGCAGCGTGTGCACTATACCAAATAAATGTGCAAATAGCATTAACCCAAGCAGCACGCCAATATTGGACCAATATGGGGAGTGCAACCAGGCTCCATATTGGACCAATATTACCAATTTTTCTCTGATAACACCAACGGGGAGTCCGTGTAATAATAAAGCATTATCCGGTTTAATATCCACCAGTGATATTTCTTCTCTCTTCTTTTTGCTTTTTTCATTTCTGCAGATCTCATTGATCCACATTGCATACAATAAAAAAAAAAAAAAGACTGCATCGCCGCAAAAAAGGAGAACGGGTGCTACGCCCGTCTTACTGAATGACACAAGCAGACTCACGGAACCGCCAATACCAAACATCCCTCACAAGCCTTCATAGGGACCGCAATTTCCATGAACGAAAAATTTTTCCGACCCGCTACCGGAGTACAACGGAGCGAAACACTTTCGTTACGGTGACGGACATACGCCAGAGCAACTCACACTTGTTGCAGCAACCTGAAAGCACCTACCTTTACACAACAGCCATCCTTTCCTATCAGACATTGTGTTTTTTACGTGACCTTCCGCAATTCGGTTGTCATTAGGGGAACCAGCGACATTTTAGTGCGTATGAAACGTCCGATCCGCTGTCGCGCATGCGCATTAGTTGTAGGACGCGTGATTTCGCTCAAACGACCCGCTCGCTCTCAGTCGGCTTCACCGATTGGCATTGGCATCGCGAAGCAAGATGGCGGCTGCTTCCACAACGGGGAAAGTTGAGTTGTTGAGTTCCAATGAACCTTACAATTTGGATTGCCACGTATGTTGACTGTTTTGGACAATCTGCGGGAAGTTGTTGGATTTAACGACGTACTGAATTCATTCAACGTCCAATCTTCATTCACTTACGCTCTTCAACGTCCAATCTTGCCGTGCTGCTTGGGCATTTGTACAACACGGGTACGTACCGTTTTCTGTATTTTCAGTCAATATGGGGTGTACACGGGCAAAATGAGGCCTATATTGCCAGGATTTTCCCAATATTGGCTCAAAGTGGGTTATATGGGGCCCATATTGCCCAGTTTCAGCCAATATGGGGGAAATCTTGGCGAAGCGGGCCCCATATTGGACCAGCCAATTTGCGCACAATATTGTGTGCTGCTTGGGAATAAGCCTCTTGGCATACTCTGACACCCGAATAATAATCTTCTTTCTTCTTTTTGTTTTCTTTTTTAGGGGCCACGTTTTGGACCACAACCTCAACCCAGAACCACCGTTCGGACGGCCCGAGTTCAAAGTGTTTACACCCCTAATTGGGCTGTTCTAAATTTTTGACAGGAGTGTCACCTCTCAGTGCCCTCCCTCTGGTGCAGATTTACGGACAGCGGTCACGGCTTTCGAACTGTGCACCCCGTTACGTTGAGCGGTGCAAGGTCCAGGTGTCGCTCCCCTGATATAGTGCCGTGGGGATAGTGAGGTTTTCCGCGAACTCTCGAGCTTCCACTGCCACGCCCGCAATAGCTGTACACCCCGTACAGATAGCGTTAGAAGTGTTAGTGGCTCTGTGCACTCACAACAACAAAGACTGTTGCGCGCAGTGCGCTGAACCACCACGCTATCCCTTATGTACGCAAAGGCGACAGCATTCGACGTGTCGTTTTCTCACGTTAAATACGATAACCTGTACGTATGGGAGTCACACAAAAATGAAGAACCGCAGCGCTTTCTCAAGTACCTGCGGCGTACCGGTCTCCTCAGCGGCCTGCGACATCATGGGTGGGGCCGACGGAGGGCCCCCGAACCCACATTGCCTTAATCTGACTGCCCTAGGAAAACGACTACCCATTAAGGAATTATTTACCAATAAATAGGAAGCCATCCATCCTGGCTGACTTTTCCTTCTAAAATAAACAGACTGCAGCAAAAAAAGAAGAAAAAAAAGGTTCCAGTTGGTACAGTTCGACGAAAGCCGTCACACATCCTGCCGTCGGTATGATCGGTATGAACTTATCTACATGAATAGTTCGAATAAAAAAAGTCAGGAATATTTATATCTATGAGATTCAACAATTAAAGTCAAAATTGTACAGCGCAGTGCCATTTTTGTTACGATTTCGTTGTGATCGCCGTGTTCACTAGGTCTAACACCGACCACAAAACGTATTATTTTCGGTTATAGATATCGGCAGCGGGGCGTCAGCAGAAACTGATTTTTGGAGAAACTTATGTGAGAATGTACATCTGCAGCCTAAAATCAGAGTAGTCTGTGAAAATGTTTGTCACGAAATTCCCTCTTGTTCGTGTTTGTTTTCGTCGCCATTTTGGATGGCAGTGAAGTGTCATCGCGACCCCCGTGATAAAAAGGAAACCAGTCAGAGGCGCGGAACTGTGATTGACAGGTCGAACCCCCTTCTTGGGACTCTCTCCAATGGCCAGACTCCCTTTTAACATACGGCTCTGCTGTCAGCTGGCGATGCATCCACCTTGCGGACACTTTGTGGAACCGAAGGATATCGTGGACGATGTGGCGTGCTGACCCATGGCTGATAGATGTGTGGTTATTTGATTCACTTTTATGCGACTTTTTCTTTTTCTTCACGATAGTCTCAGCTGCTGCAATTTGTTTTGGAGTCACGACTCTGCTTGCCTGACCAGGTCGTGGCGCGAATCTTTTACTGAATGCACTTCATCTCGGAACATTCTCGTCCACTCATAGACTTGTGACACTGACATACGTGCACAGTCACACAGAACAGTCATTCGTCGGTGAATTTCAATGGGTTTTAGCTCTTCACTGTACAGGGAACAAATGAGAACGGTGTTCCTCGTTGGCATATGCCAAGTGGCGCAGCATCTTAACAACTTTCCAACGTGCTGATGTTAATATCTCCAGTGACTAAAATGTTGATTTTCTTTTTGTTAAATGTAGTAAACATATCATTGAGGTCCGAAAGAAAGTTCTTAATTTCGCATGAATTGGAACGATACACAACTCCTATACTGCAATTGGAGCTGTGGGACATAAGCAGTGGTTCGAGGGACAGATTGGGCGTAATTTAAATAAATAAGAATTCACAAAGAGGCGTTGGCTCCTGCCAACGCCTGTTGGCGGTCGTGTCTGAGTGCATAAGAAATGTCATTTCTTATATACAAAGCAACTCCCCCACAACTGGAAAGTGGCCGAGTATAACATTCTAGACAGTAGTTAGGGATGGGTGTAGTATGCTTCAGTGGTGTCATTGCTTAACCATTTCTGTCACACAGCATTGAATGAGAAGTCGCGTTTAATAAAATAGGTTATATATTTTTTAGAAGTGGGCGCTTAGGCTGCAAATGTTAAGACAGATCAACGAGAATACATGTGTGCTGTTGGTAAGAAAATTGAAATGTCAACAACATATTGGGTCGTTTTTCTGCGGATGCGCTGTGTAACACCTGTGATGTCGAAGAAAATATAGAACATATCTTGCTTTACTGCAGAACATACGAACAGCAAAGGAAACGCCTAATGGAAACAAGGGGTTACCTTGGTCACCCAGACCCCTTTCTGGAGTCACTCATTTACCCTACTGGACCAATGTCAACGCGGCGGGCAACACAAATCATAGTCCTAGATTACATGAAGGAGAGTAACCTCCTAGGTATTCTCTGACAGCAAGAAGGCATAGACAACGCTGTGAACTGAGTTACAACGAACCTGTGACCAATTGAAAGTGATTATGGTGAACTGTATGGTGTGAGCCGAAGGTGACCACCAGGTGGCACAGCCAACGAACTTTGCATTGAACGTATCATCCTCACGTGTCTCTGTGCCTTTGTGGCAACTTGCGCACGTCTCAGCAGGCAGACCGCCCTCTTTCTTATTTTTTTTTATTTCTTAGGATAAACGATACCCCCCCCCCCTCCCCAATGCAGCAAAGTGGTCTGTTGAATGACTGTATGAGCGTACGATTTGCAGTGTTTTTTTTTTATTTTTACAACAATAGCTGTAACGTGGAGGTATAAAAGGGGGAAATTTTCGAGTCGGCGGGAGAGTGTCTGAAGCACGGTGGTCTGCTGAAGCACCCAGTAAAGCGGTTCCGCTCGCGCCTCGGAGAGGGCGCCTCAGGCTCACGCTGGGATGAACCAGCGCTGAAGTACTTCCGCCCGCGCCATACAGGAGGCGCCACAGTCTCACGTTGTGATGTCTCAGCGCGTCAGGAACAAACATTTGTGTAATGAGTAGGACTCGAGGAAAGGAACGGAAACGGGATCGCCAAACTCTCCCGACAAATGACTCTTAGTCGTTCCTAGCTCGAGGGGCACATCTGGAAGAGAGTGCTCGTGTAGGTTATGCTTGATTTTCTATCTTCGAAGTCGTTCGCGAATATGCCCCGATCTTACCGACAGTTTTTGTTTCTTTTAAGAGCGATAGCTGTAAAGTGAATGTGTAAAAAAAAAAGGGGGGGGGGTGAGATTCTGGAGCTGGCAGAAAAGTGTATCAAGCTGAAGAATCCAGTAAAGCGCTACCGGCCGCTCCTCACAGAGGGTGCCTCGGGCTCACGTCGGGAGAGGCTTGCGCTGCAGTGCTTCCGCACGCGTCTCACGGAGGGCGCCACAGGTTCACATTGTAATGTCTATGCGCGTCGGCAAAGAATCTGAGAGGGAGCGGAAGAACATGAGGAGGAAGAAGATGAGCGAAAATAATTGCCCCCCTGAAAGCATCGGCCGTGTTTTCGCGACCGCGCCGCAGATTTAAAGTGAGGCTCCGGGACAATCCGAAACTATTATAACGACTCTGTAAATAAGTTCGATACGTTCTTCGGAAATGAAAAATAAAGTTGGTTTTGCAGTTGGGGACTCGTTCGTTGCCAAAGCAACTCTGAAGCTCAAAGTGAAACTGAAACTTCTGAAGGTTCCCTCTGCTACCTCCTGTACCATGCGTGACGTCACCGGTTGTCTCGCGTGGGCCACCGGCCGTTTTTCTCGCAATTCCACACACACAAAAAAGGACGCTTTGCGGATGTTCCCACCAGGATTCGCGACGGGAATACGCTGACGGGGGACAGAATGGCGCTCTTGTAGGGTCACTTCTTCACCAAGGGGAAGGCGCAGCTCCGCTGTCCGAACGAAATACGGCTTTTTCTGACTAATAAGTGCTTCCAACAGTACAACCTTCTTTATGTTACCCGTCTCGACGGCACAACTCTGTACATAAACCAGCAAAGAATGACAATTCAGCGGCTGACCGATAACATGCAGCGCACCAAGACTGGCAATGGCTCATTTACATGGCATCGCATTTACTGGCACGGCATGACATGGCGTCTAATTTACCATCCACCATTTTGCTCAGCTCAGGGAAGCCCTACATATTCACCTGCAACTTGGACGTTGCCGATGGTCTCGTTAACGGCGCGTTCGGAACATTCAAGCACGTCGAGTAGCACGAAGATGGTCTGCCTTTCCCCATATGGATCCACTTTACGAGCGACACAACCGGCAATCTGGAAAGAGTCAAAGCAGCGCCACAGAGAAAGGTACTAAAGCGCGCCGTCGAACCACAGTGGGTGCCGCTCCCGCGATACATCGTCGAGGTACAACTGATCGCGAAGCGCGGAATACACTTTCGCAGTATGATATCCCCTGCTATTCAGAACAGCGGCGCTATCTACTCCCAAGTGATGTACGAATAGAACAAGGCGCGCGTCCAGTCACTTCTCTACGTAGTACTAACTCGCTGCACGTCCCTAGAAGGCCTCTCCTTGACGCACGCATCAGACTGCAGAGAAAACTTCAAGTTCCACCACGTAGCGGCCGTGTACGGCGCGATTTACGCGACGGGTTCGGCCGCTTGGTCAAACTCTCCCTCAAGGCTGCCACCATGGAATGTCAGGACGATTTCGACGACCCGGACACTCTCTCAGCATCATCCTTCAACGACCGCGCTCTCCACCCAACCAGACTACACGCTGCGCACGATTTGTTCTGCGGCGCGCAGCGTTCCTGCGCATGAACGAGACATGGCTGGATATGCCCCTGGACATTCCCGGGTTCACCTGCGTGCACATTGTCTCCAGACACTCATCAACAAGGGCTTCTGTAGCAGCAATTTACGTTATCAACAGCGCTATCAACGTCACCGCACAGCACTCGCCAACCAATGAACGTCCCACATCGCCGATATAAGCGCGGGATACGTCGCCCAAGAAGACCTCCTCCTGGCATACATCTACCTTTCACCCCACACTAAACCAACGGCTGTCGCTCAGTTGACCCATTCTACCTTCGAGCAGGACTGGAAACCAATCCTACTCACGGGAGACTTTAAGCTAGACGCCCACAAAACTACTTTCGTGACTACTATGAAGGACTACCTCGCGTCCAACATTCAAGAGGCCACGGCTCGACACAGCTCCACCATCGACTACGTCTTTACACGGCGCGTGCTTGCGCAAGTACACGCACGATCCCTCACCACCTGCTCCACCGACCACAAAGCACACCTCACCACTCTCAAACAACAAGAAAAGAAAACTTTGCCCCAGGTGAACCCTGCAGTCGTTGCTGGTGAAATAGCGCCAATGATTCGCGTTAACTCTACCATTAAGCCCCGTCTTATTCTCTTCAGCTAGTAATTCAGTTGATCGGGCTTTTAGTAGGTCCTTTATATGGTCGATGTTGAGGGCGTTCAGTTCCTGTAAATTCTACGAATCTTTTCCACGTCTAGTACATGCACATATCATGTTGGTAGCATTTCTACACTGGCAGATTTCTTGCAGGTGAAGCATCTTTTGATGCTGCCGGTCAAAATGCCCTCCCTGAAGGTAGGGCTGATGGGAACATAGCGTGTGGATGGCAGTCTACGTAGAAAAGCCACACCGGGAGGGTCATAACATTCGTCCATGGTACAGGAGGACGTGCCCTCGTCTGATGCTCCTTCTTCAGAGTTTGATCTCCAGGAATGAAGACCGCGTTCCTCTGGCGTTCCTGAAAGAATTATGGTGCGTAATCGAGCTTTGTACCTCCTGCTTCCTCAAGTACACTGAGAACAGATTTGGTTTTAACGCCCGCGCTGCTGGAGCAGTATTGGGTAGCGAAAAGCAAAGGACCGGTCCGCATTTTGCAGCTACGCGGCAAGAAAACCAGTCTTGTTCGAAGTGTGTAACAGCTGAGTAGTAGTAAGGCAAGTACAATACCAGAAACAACGTCGCATACGCAGCAGAGCTGCTACATCATTCGCTACTTTATTCGCTATTTCGGAAGTATTGGAGGTACCACCAGATACTAGTATAGCTGCTCTTCAGGCATGGGTATTTCACTTTTTCTGTTATGTATTTCTGTGTGCCTGAATTTGGTGACCCGGACAAAGAACATCACGTCCGGAGCAATTCGTCCCTTCACCATCCCAAATTTCCGACCACGCCATCGAGCAGCACTACCTCCGGCACACACGGCCCACCTTCACTCCTACCGCACTCTTCGCTCTCTCTCACCTACGCTTCTCTCTTCGCTCAAGTCTTCTCACGCTTCTCACTGCCGGCCGCGACACTCGAGCCTTGCGCTCACCTGCCGGTTGCGGCAGTCGCGGCAGCCGACGCCTCGGCACACTTAAGCCCGTCTCGGCACCTCACTCACTCCACCTGGGACTATCGAGCTTCGGCTCCCGTGCCGGTCGCGGCACCTCAGGACCACGACACCGAGCGCCTCACTCTCTCTGCGACGGATCGCTGTTCCCGTCCACACCTACCACAAGGATGACTACCTACACACGGATCGCTGTTCCCGTCTTCATCCTCTCTGAAACGCCGCCAACGTGTGCCGTGCCCCTGTTCGACCACACGTCACCACGTCTATACGCCTACCACGGTCGCCCGTTAACTCCAGCTCTTGCGATGCGTCCGCAACGCATCTGACGGCCGGGGGACCCCTGTAGCGGACGACGACAACGATGGCCACGCGCGTGGAGCACCGGCTTCAGTTCCACCGGCGCGGCCATGGAGACAGGCCACCGTCATCGCCTCTCCGTGGCATACCATCATCGCCGGTCGGGGCTCATGTAGAGGAAGACCACCGTCCTCTACATTTTTTCCCTTCAAAATAAATTTGTCGTACGATACCTGCGGCATTTTCCCACGGGGTGTAATAAAATATACACAAACGTCGCAATTTGTAGCAAAAACTTTAACTGCGGAAGTCAGTGCAATGGTGTGCGGGAGTAGGGAGAGGTCCGAAACTCTAAATAAAATTTTGAGGGTAGCTCAATAGGTAACCTTAAGTAATTTATTGACAAACAACAAAATAATATTCTGGGAAGCAATGTATAAATTTTCTACGTAGTGCTCCTGCTCTTTAAAGATAGGTGCGACATCGTTGGGAAGCGCCTGTATTCTAGCAGAGGAATCTTTTGGGGCAAGTGCGCAGCCAGTCATACACCGTTTCTTTCACATCTTCGCCGTATGCAAACACCCGGCCCCAAAGATCCTCCTTCAGGCGACCAAAGATGTCGCAGTCCGATGACACAACGTCAGGCGAATATGGGAGGTGTGGTCAAATCTAATGGATCGTTCAAGTATTCATATACGAGACGTATGTGGGCGGGCCTAGTCATGTTGGTCGTGTTGGAAAAGAACCCGTTTGCTGAGCAGTCCACGGCCTTTATTTGTTGTTATAGCGGGATTCAAATGTGTCACTAGCAAATTACAGTACGTTTTGGCGGCTTGTGGACAAAAGACATGACGTTCCCAGTAACGCGCTGAGGCAGAGAACACGCCGAACACGATCGACTAAGAAGGGCGCTCTGCACTAGGGGGACGCAGTTGCTGCTGCGGTCAAGAGCAGTTTATAGAGAGAGTTTCGCCATGGCGAAACTCTCTTGCCTAACTTGAACCGCATCATGCGACGCCACGGCTGAACGACATCCCTCGCCCGCTTTGTTCAGAAACTAAGGTGTCGTTATAGTGAGAAACACAACGCTCCCATGTTCCGTAAACTTTTGTCCAGCAGTGTACTGTATGGTACCTACTGGTACCATGTTGTCCAACAAGACCATTTTAAGTATTATTACTCTAATTTCAATATATCCATCATTAAAAGCATCGAGGGGCCTTAGCTGACGACCAACCCTTCTAAACGGGTACAGATGACCGTTTCGTTAAACTAAAATGTCGCCGTGTGAGAAACGCAGAGCTCCCATGTTTGGTAAACTTCTGTCCAGCAATGTACTTTACCTGGTATGGTGTTGTCCAGTAATATCCCTACGAGACCGCCAACGAATGTGCTGGTCCTCAGCAGCACATTGATCACTTGGTCCAAGTCGGAGCTTCCTGCAAAGACAAGTCACGTGTCCATGAAGAGGGTCAAGTGCTGCGCCTTGACGATTTTGATTCACGTTAATAGCGTATGGACGTATACTGCTGCCACAGGTCTGGTAACTGAAGGAATGCAGTTGCAACAACACAAGCCATAAGAATATCTTGTCTGGTTATCTTGTAACAAAGAAACGCCCATTTAGGACCGCGTTGCTGTAGTTTACAGTAAAGGGACCTTGAAACATTCGTGCAAATTTGGCGCTTTCGCCGGAGAATCGTGCTCAAGAATCCCTTCCACCTAATATACATGCGATTTTTGCTTAGCGTACACAGTTGGTAACCAAAAATCGCGTCCGACACACCGCTTTCAAGCGGCCTGATGTCGCCTACGTCATTTACTGATTCAAAGTCAGTCCGCGTTTGGGGAAGCCTCTGACGTCATTTTAAGGTTCAAAGTCACGCCGACGGGCATCAGCTCGCAGGACTTCTGTTCATCGTGTTTTATACATGACACTTCCGTCATTTTAAGTTTTTAACCAATGCTGGCATGGTGAATGTACGAGTATTGGCGCTCAGGAATGCTTGGTAGATTCTTCTTGCAAAGGTTTTGACGACCTCTTCGTAGGTGCCTTAACATCTACAAATTATGTGATGTAGAGTAGACAATAAATCATACCGGTGTCGATGACATCTGTATTATGCTCGACCCACAATGGCACACAGAGTCCCAGGAAAAGGGACGTTCCCAGGACGAAGAGATTCCGTGTAGAATTGAGATTCACGAACTGCAGGTTCGATAGGCCTGCAGCTGATACGATGCTGAACATGACGATGAAGGTCCCACCCACGATCGGCTCTGGTATGGTGACAAGGAAAGCTCCCATCTTACCCAGTGTGCCCAGCACTAAAAGCACACCGGCAGTGTACTGGATCACTCGACGACTCGCCACCTGCATGGTATGTACAATGACGGGCATGTAACAGCGACATCTTTACAACAACAAAAAACACTTGTTTATTTGGTGAAGGTGAATAGGGAGCCTTATCGCCAGGGGCGATACTCTACCCCATTGCTGGTGGTCGTATGGAGATTGAGATAACGCGCCCCTTCACACTAAGGACTGCAGTCCTGTGGTATCGAAAAAGGTCAGGAAAACTTTAAGGGAGAGCGCTGGTGGGCTCGATTTGGCCATGGACCAAGAAACTTTGATGGTGAGAGGGGACGAGAGTCCAGTTGATTAAGAGACATGGAAAGTGTGGTCCGGGAACGTTTGCATTGTGAATGAAGAAGAATGTGGCCTATGTCTCCTAGATCACCGTAGTTACGGCATCTGGAAGAGTCAACTTGTCAGAGCGGTAACGCCGCTGAGCCGCAAAAGCACATGGGCTCGCGTGCGATGGACGAATGCAGCGTCTTGACGAGAGGCGTTTCGTGGCACCCGGAAAGCGAGCGTTGGATCAGCGCTTCTTCGCATGGATGGGGGGGGGGGGGGGAGAACGTGATTTGCCCATTGGCGGGAAGCCTTCCGACGTCTAGTGGTGTCACTAGAGTTGCTTCGGCGGTGCTGTCGTTTTGTTTATTCCTCACGACACCACAATAGGTTGCTGGAATCCACTGGAGAACCATTCTGTGCCCTGCTTCGTACGCACGATGGTAAGCCATTAACACATTCGTCACTACGGGTACGGACGATCCGCGTATGCCTGTGTCCTTAACAGCTTGCAGTGCGGGTGTTGAGTCGGTAAACAGTGTCCATTCTTGCGGGGTGAGATCAACGATGTCCTGCAGAGAGAATAGAATAGCATAGAGTTCCGCAGCTGTGGATGAGATTGGATGCCAAAGGCGTCGTTCTTGCACTACGCCTTCGGATGGTATAACGAATGCGGAGGCAGACCTTCCATCTCTGGAGGCGCCATCTGTGTGTACAGCTGCAGAAGCAGCAAATTTCTCTTCAACCAGGACACAAAGCAGAGCACGTCAATATCATGACGATGTTCACAAGCCACGACGTTGCGGAATATTGACAAGCAAGCACGTGAAGATTCTACTTCGGTAACGCTTTCTTCAGGGCACAAAAATTGAACTGCTACTCAAGACAAACTCGGTGACGTCATACAAGAATGTTGTTTCACACGAAAGTAGCACATTCGGTTTAGCGCATACGTCAGGGTATCTATCCTCCTTTGTCCCGTAGTAGCCAACAGCCGTAACATAGGTTTGAGTACTCAGGACTCTGCTTCCTGAAGCTACGTCTCCATCATCCAATTGGAGACCACAATGGAGATGACTTACAGCATACATCGCCCATCTGCCGTCCACGTTCGTACCTTTTAGTTACGCACCTGAGTGATAGTATAACAGCGTGTCTTTAGTTAGTACTCGTCTGCATTATAAGTCTCTGGTGCATGGTTTGGCCGCTGCACTATCAGGAACAAAAGGAGTAAATTCGGGGGCAGTTATAGATCATAGTTACATTGCAAGAGCACATCGGACTACGGCCATCTGACCCTGATATTTACTCACTAGCATTCCATATAGTCCCGAAATCTCGCATAGACTTTCGTGTGTTCAGCCTAGGAAGGGACTATCGGATATGACAACCCAGGTAGTTGACAAAGGCACTTGAATTACTCTTCTCCTCCCCCCCCCCTCCTCAGAGAGTGAGCGCGCAGCAGCACACTGGAGTTTCCTTGTGCATCGAAAGGCTGACATAGCAGTCATTTTGCTTGTTTATGACTAATATTGCGACAGCGGAACGGCAGCGGAAGAGCATTGGGAAGTAGTCGTAAACGCTGAGATGTTGACCTTGTGCTGCAATTGCTGCAAAATGGCAGGCAGCTAACAGGGGCTATGGCGCGTTTGGCATTCGGCAAAATTGTCCACGTGGGATTCAGTGGCTTTGGGGGTTTGCGCAATCTTGTATTGGAATGCGAGTGTGATGATGATGATGATGATGATGATGGTGACATCAGAAAAGAAATATCGAGATTCAGGCCCCTACTTGGTGAGAGAGTTTCCAAACGTACTATGAAAGGGCACAGGGCTAGTAAAATTAGAAAATTATGTCGCCTTTTGTTACGAGTTCCTTACTGAAATACGTGGGTGGAAGTTATGCAGCCTCTGGATAGGGGAGTGCGAACATATATTGAACAAACAGGGCTGAACAACGTTGAAAAACGTGTCCCGTTTTTAATCACATGCCGTGTATCGAGCACAATTTAAACTGCGCCGTTTCAAGAAAGAAGAAAAGAATATAGTTCGAGTACTCATCCTGGTCCCTCTTACCTTAGTAATGCCGATCGCGCCGATGTTTTCTGAATACGATGTAAGACCACATCCTGAGCCCCACAGAGCGGCCAGGATAGAACCGACGCCCTCCATGAAGATTCCTCTGTTGACTGCGTTTACCGGGGGAGGTGGAGCACCGGAGAGCCTTGCGCAAGCGTGGTAGTCTCCCACTGATTCTACTATGGAGATCAGCACGCCAGCAAGAAGGCCAACAACAGCTCCTGTGCTGACCGTTGGAATACCCCATTGTACTGTAAAAGACATACTGTATACAACGCCCTTTCTTCGTTTTATCACAGGCAAATTCCGCAATAGTTTGTTCTGGTCGAGAGCGTTTACAGGGGGACAGTGATCCGGTACGTTCTTCATTGTTCAACAAGAAACTGTGCGCCTTCTCTGTGTTTAAGAGTATTGAAGGAAATAAGGTATTGAAAGTAAATAAAGTCGTTGGCATTTAGTTTCGCAGCCTTTAGTTTCGCAGTCGCACTCGCGCAATATTTGGTCAGTGATCCCTTCGTTCACTTGTACATCCGTTCCTACATATTCAGGGGGGGGGGGAATATGTTTATTAAGAAAAAGAAAGGAAAGGTCAGCCAGACGAGGGTCGGCTTGCTATTCCAAACAAAAAGGGAAGGGGAAGGAAAGAAAAATAAGAAAAGAAAAGGGGTAGAAAGAAGGAGAAAGGGGGAAGAAAAGAAAAATAAGAAAAGAAACGGGAAGAAAAGGAGAAGAACAAAGCAAAGGAAAAGGAAAGGAGAAGAAATGAAAAGAAAAGGAAAAGAAGGAAGAAAAGGAAGAGAAGAAAAGGAAAAGAAGAAAGAAAAAGAAGAGAAGAAAAGGAAAAGAAGAAAGAAAAAGAAGAAAGAAAAAGAAGAAAGAAAAAGAAGAGAAGAAAAGGAAAAGAAGAAAGAAAAAGAAGAGAAGAAAAGGAAAAGAAGAAAGAAAAAGAGGAAAAGAAAAGGAAAAGAAAAACTGAACTAAAATACAAAACTAAAACTGAAAAGCCACACACACAGTCACACAATCACAAGGCGTTGGCAAGGCGTTGACAAGGTTCGAAGGAGGAGCGCTGTGGTGACTGCCCACTGGGCCGAGAGAGAAACACAGGGCTCACAGGGAGCCCAGGAGACCCGTGTTACGCAGAAAGCGGAGCACCGCTTTTGTGACTCTCCACTGGTTAGCTCGCTGCACAGGGCCAAGGAGTGTTGCGAGAGAAACGGCTGTCCGTCCGTCCGTGCACCCAAGCTCTGAGAGACGTTGCCAGAGCACGGCCCGATGATGGTGGTGACGCTGACAGTGGAGGAGCTGATGAGAAATATCGTCTTCTACACCGCAGCAGGGGCAAGTGGGAGATGAGACGCGGCCCATTTTGAACAGGAGGGAACGGGTGAGGGCAACGTTCAGCCGGAGACGATGTAGAAGGGTCTCCTCCTCGCGGGTACAGCGGCAGCCGATGGCAAATTCCAGTGAGGGGTCGATGGACTGCAGGAACGCATTAGGTCGGATAGCGTCTACAAGAAACTGGCGGGCGCCGTCGCCGCAGAGACGCCGTATAAGCCCGTCGACGATTGGCAGCAGCAGCAGCCTTGGCAACTTTACACGCCCGAAAGGTCGCAGTATGTGGTCCGGAACAATTGGCACACTTCGGCTCGCGCCGAGCAGTGCACTCTTTATAGTCATGTGGGCCAGAGCACACTTTACATCTTTGTGGCCCACGACAGGCATAGTGACCGTGCTTTTGACAGTTGAAGCACTGAACAGGAGGGTCAATGTACTCCGAAACGCGGTAATACGTGAACCCAAGGGGAATCTCTGCAGGGAGCATAAGACCCGGCTGGAAAGTGAAGAGGACGCTGGACTTCGTGATTGCGGTGGCAGATCCGTCGCTTTCACGGGAGAAGGCCATTTCTCGTTTAACGGCGGTGACTCCACGGGGTTTGAAGAACTCCAATAGCTGGTCCTCGCTGTAAAGGCGGGGAACACCCGATATTCTGCCCGTGGTACGAGTGTATGAAGCTGGAATACGGGGTTCGGCAGGTACATTCGCGAGCGACTTCAGGCTGAGCAGTCTGCGCGCCGAATGCTCGGAGGAGACATGAAGGATGAGAGTGCCCTGCTTATTGATTCGGTGATGGAGCACTTTCTCCTGAGTTGCTGTTAGGATGTCATGGGCGATAAGATCAGGGTTCAAATTCCAGAAGGAATCCGAGTCGCTCTTGCACCTGAAGACTACCGGGATGCCCCCTGGGCGATTCTTTTTGTGGGTGACGACTTGAAATGGCGGCTCACCCTGTTGGTGACCTTGTAGGTCGCCGACGAGCATGCCTTCCGTGCGTAAGGCGCTGTCTGGGCCCTGCAGGTCAGGAGCGCCGTCGAGGCCGAGCATAAGCTCCGTTGTCGATGACCGCGGCCCGTTATCGCTCCCAAGAGCGCTGCTCTGGCACCTGGCAACCGGTGACCGGCTGCGGGCGCTAAGCGGCTGAGCAGACCTCCGGGAGTCGCCGCTGGCGCTTGATGCGCGGCGTCTCCCTCTGCCCACGTCCATCCAACGGGATTGGAATGAGCAGTAGACCAGCAGATTCAGTAATAACAAATCAGAGAGAATCAAATCAGAGAAGAGAGCAGAAAAGGAACACGTCCGTCGGGTTCGAACTTCTTCTTCTTCTACATATTCAGGGTCTACCACAGAACGCGTGCAGAATGCAGAAAGGTCAGAAGGCGCGTGATGTAGATAGCCTGAAAAGGGTTACGAAGGCGCGTCTGTGTACAAGAGGCATGTTTTGTTTCACGCAGCTTCAGATACACATCCACCACCACAACAGGAACAAAAAAGCTTCCTATTCTACCTTCAACAGTGCAGCGTCTACTTATATTTTTGATTCCTAATAAACGAATTTTCAGGTAACTGTGCGTCGTTTTCTTGCAGTCAAGGTTTTCTTCAGGAAATAAGTGAATTATTCGTCATTTATCCTCTTCCATCTCAACGACCAACACCACCAGCGTTTCCCGTTGGATTTGTATTGGACTGGTCGCCACCTCCTCTCGGCGGGCTCCGAAAACATGTATCACATGTCCATGTTTCATCGTAAGTATGACAATGATAATACAAAGACTATTCAGTTTGATTCAGATGCTGCTCGACTTGCCTCCTGTTCAGTTCTGTTCTGTACTTGGTAAGTTTGGCCACATTTTGTCGGACTTATGTCGCGAAAGCGTTGTTTCCTCGGAGCATTTGTGAACGGAAGCGAGCAGAGCCGTTGATTGAGACTGCAAGGACAGTGAGAATACGGAAAGCGCGTATGCTTAACCCGTTGCTGCTACAAATAACGTGTACGAGTGACATCCTCACGGAAGATTCCAGTGGAAGAAAAAGCGGAAACACTGCTCACAGAGACGAAGTTCCGTTCCGTGTTACGTTGAGAATTCACACGGTGCGGAATATCGGGAGTGTCGTAGTGCACACTTAGCAGACGACACTGTCAGCTTCTCTTCCTGTCGTCTGCTACGGAATGCCGCTCGTGTGAGTACGAGGTTAAAAGAACATGGAAGGTCTAAAAAATATGTCAGAGGGAGCTAAAAGCAGGATTACTTGCCTTCGGACATATATTCGCGCGCAAAAAAAAAAAAAAGAGAAGAAGAGAAAGAAAAACGAAAAAAAGAACGAGTGCAGCGCTCAAACCTGATACGCAAGAGGATTTCAACGTCGCGGGACAGAAGAACACCTTCCCCCATCTGCCAATCTGCGACGTCACCTCATCCACTCAAGTGAGACTCATTCCGCCTTCTCCGCTTCCTTTTTCTTGCGGTTGTATTTGAAGCCGCCCGACCCGCACCTGAAGCAGAGCAGTCCACCCGTCGCCTTGCTTCCGCGCTGTAGCAGACGATTCCCGGTTTACAATGAAAGCGGTCGGATGATCTGACGCCACAGCACACCTGAAGGAGCTGGGAGAGTTCATCGCCGCTACACGCATTCTTGTATACCAATCTTCTCAGGAAATGCGAGCTTCCCAAATGTAACATTTGGCGACACATTTCCTGAAGGTAGTGTGTTCATTTCCCGCCGTACAAAAAATTACGCGTATATGGTCGAGTTGACTTTCATGGTACTTTAAAACGCCCTCCACTTTAAAAATAACAGAGTTCTCTCATAGGAAAATCGTTGAACTAATGCAAAAAAAATTTGGGTGCCTTCTCGTAAGGTGTCGTCGTACAAGAAATCAGTTGTATTACGTATCTTGGCCGCGTACGATGACATTTCGTGCGATTTTTTTACGGCATTCGACATGTTATATGAAACACGTCTGGTACAATGCAAGATGACTGACATAGAGCGCTTGAGTGTAACTATACTTACGCGGATATGGAAATCTGAACCAAGAGCTCCCGTGCACGGCCCTCATCTTGATGTCTGTCCGAGCCGCACTGTCGGAGCCAAAGGTGTTCGTTGCTGTCAAGCCCCAGCACACGAGCCACATGGTAATTACTGCCAAGATGACCTGCATGTGAGACCTGTGTGACCTGCGGGTTGCTTCAGAGAGGTTGAGATGCCTCATAATGGGGACGGCTGTTGGCGCTTTAGGAAGGAGGCTGTCTCCCCTCTCCAACAGGAGAGTCAAGATTTCTTGACTCCCAAGGCTAAAAAAAACACTTGCAGGTGCCTTCGTGCTCGTGCCACGTTTACCATGCGCTCCTGCTAGAACTTGAGCACTGCTACCACGACCTACTAGATTATATGGACCATGTCATAGGCATCCCTTCCCAGAGCCGCATTTGGAGGCTAGCGGTGGCACTACTCAGCGTCCCGGTTATTGCTTCCCCAATTTCTACGATACTTTGTACTTCAGCTTACCTTAGTATTTTTGTACAAGCGGTGGATGTTCCACGGGAGATGCTTCTTTCGAAAGTGGATTATCATCGCTATTCTAATAATAATAATTCTATCTCTTTTAATGTCACACAGCATTCTTGCCAGAAATGAAGATGTTCACAACCCTGAATTACCTAGGTGGTATCTTCAGAGCAACAACACAATGTTCACCGCAATAAAGCGTTACTGTTTGAAAATTGAATGTCGCTACATTTAGTAGCTACAGTTAGTCAGAAACACAGTTGGTAATGAGCAAGTCTTCTAAAGCGCATTTGTACCCCCCCCCCCTTCCACTGCGTCAAATCCCGATTCCCCCAAAACGGAAATCCTGGGAAAAGCCACTGGGTCACTTCATACGTGACGTCATAGGATGTGGTCACGATGCGAGACCGTCACACATTATGTCGCCCCCCCCCACTGATTTCCAACCCCCCTAGAAGAAAATCCTGGGAAAACCACTTATTTTAAGCACCTAGTCGTCAAGAACCGGTGGATGTGTATACACTATTTGCCAGAAAAACGATAATACAGATCACGTAACTGGTAAGGTATAACCTAGCGGGACGCCGCCGTTAATGTTCCTTTTCAGAAGCTGCTCTGGTTGTTCCTCGGAACCTCTGGACATCTTGACAGTGACTCGTTCGTCTCCTTCATCTTTTTTCTTTCACATGTGACAAAACTGGTTCCCGACGACCTCTCGCACTGCCTTCCATTCTTACTTCTTTGAGGCCTGGAATGTTTCTTGGGAACTTCTTTCTATTAACAAAAGCGTAATTCCCTGGATTTTTCTTTTTTTTTTTTTGGCTACCATCGCCGCAGCAGAAGTAATAGATGATGGTGTCTGGGCCCGCAAGTTGTGTAGGTGATGGTGGTGGTGGTGCTGGTGAAAGGGCCGCCGTGGTCGCCCTCGCATAGGCGGGCAACGTCACGAATGACGCCCTGGGGGAATGTGCGTCCTGGGCCGACTTCGACACGCAACTTCGGCACAGTTCCCTTTCAAGTTGTGTAGGGAAGCCATGTGCTTTATCAATAAATCCACCAATTCCGTCAGCCGAGCTCTTGCCGTGACCCGTGGCGAAAAATAACCATTTCGTCACGTGCGATCTTTTCTCGAATTTATACCGCTGATTCTGGTTCTTGACATGCCTTAAGGCTCCGTCCGACACTAATATGGTCCCGGGAAAAACACCGGCAGTTTCGTCCATCCAGTCCTTCACCAGGTTCAGCGCTACCATGGCTTGGGCGGTGTCGTAGAAAGTGTCACTAATCACTGTTGTGAGAAGTGAAGAGAAGATCTTCTAAAAAGGCTTTATTTTTGAAGCGCGATGTGGGCAAGCTTAAGCTTGTCCCATCCTACAGTTCGCAATACGAAGAGAAGATACATATAGAGAAGTGAAGAGAAGAAGTGATGTGGGCAGCTAACGCTTGTCCCATCCTACAGTTGGCAATACAAGTGATGTGGGCAAGCTAACACTTGTCCTCCCTACACATCCCTACGCTGTGCCGATGAGAGCCAAGAAGCTCGAAACGGCCGTCTCCTTTCAGATCGGCGTTCTAATGATCGCCGTGGAGGTAGACAATGTAGTGCATGCCTGCTCTTCGTTTTTAGGACGAGGGCAGTACTATTTTTGAACCGCGATGTGGGCAAGCTTACGCTTGTCCCATCCTAGAGTTGGCAATACAAAGAAGTAACCTGGGAACACCGAGTGCTGATGGCATGCTTTTGGACGACGACGAGGTGTTTAGACGTGCACTGTTGCTGCTCTGTTGTTAGGCCCTAGCGGAATTATTTCATTTATAACTTTTCACTTTCGTTGCTTGTAACTGCAACTTTCTAGTTGAAGATCTGGGTGCGACGCAGTGTCTCCCGGTTGAGACACCAGCTGAGCTGAAATGTGCGACAACCAAGATGATCGCATCTTAGTGTTCAAAGTGCGAGCACCGCAGGGATACTTTGGGAAAGATGTGTTGGATGCTTGTAAGCGTGTCGCGCCTGGCAAAGTGCATGGTGCGCAGAATCAAGGGTATGGTTATTACGAGGTGGTAATGAATAATTTGGAAGGAGTGAGGTTGCTTACGGAGCAGGGATCTGTTGTGATTGGGGAAAAAAGGTGGATGCGTTTTATTTGGGAGCAAAAATAAGGAAGGTCACGGTGTTCAGGTACCCGATTGATTTTCCTGACACAGACTTAGACAAGGAACTAGGAAACTACGGAGTTGTAATTAAGACACAGAGGGAGAAGTACGGTGGAGACCACGAGGGGACTGCGAGACGGGTACTCGATTCGTTCTTATGGAACTGAAAAGGGAGCTGCCCAACTTTTTGACGGTGAGAGGGACCCGCGTTGAAGGTGTGTACCACGGGTTTACAGGAAGGTGTGCTAAGTGTGATGCGACAGACCATTTAGCTCGCGACTGTAAGGCCCTTAGATGCCGGTGGTGTGGCTCCTTCTATATGAAGGAGAATGTGGGAAATGTAAGGCAGAAAAGAAGAGGAAACGTAGCGTACCAGCCGACGTTAGGGTTTCAGTGTGGTGAGGAGTTCCTGGTCCTGCTCACACTCTGTGGATTTCCGACGAGAATTTCCCATGTTTGGGAAACACGGAGGAGGACATCGAGGGGAACAAGGGTGTCGCCGAGCAGGTGCAAAATTCGATAGATGCGGATGATGGTTGTGAAAATTTGATAGAAATGCGGGAGAATACTGCGGGGAAAGCAGATAAAGAAAATCAGCAGGAACTTCAGGAGGATAGTGCAGTCCTTCATCATGTTCAGCACAAGAAGAAGCAGGATGTTGAGGATGATGAAACCCAGGTTACGGAGGAGGAGGAGCCTGAGGATGTGGAAGGATGTAGTAGGGTGGACATTAAGAAAGTTGATGTGGTCGAAAATCGCTCTAGTGATGACCTGTGTATGTCATGCGTGACGTTGCATGAGAGTGAAATGCAGGTTTCGTTGTCTGTTATTACGGCACGTTTCGACAAATTCCTCGAAAAACGACTTGGTTATTCTGTATGAAACTTTGATTGTGATATTGTATATCTACAGTGCTCGTGAATATAATTTTGGCTAAGCTTCGGAATCGCCTCGGATGTACGCGGCCACCCGTTTAAACGAAAAATGGGTTTTCAGTGCTTACTGGAAACAGCATGAAGAGTGCGAACCTCTTGCGCCGTTGTGGTGCTTCTCCCTTCAGCTTCCGTCGCGTGCATAGCAGAGGGATGCGTACGTTCCTCAGGTATTGCGAGAACATGGTTATGAGAATAACTGTTCTGTGGGAAAAAAGAGAAACAGTAAATTAACACAACGTATGGTACAAAGCCTCGCCATACCAATTATGTATGTAGTTTAAGAATGGTCTGATAATAGGCCGTGATTCATGGCCGATGACGGCGAAAAGATATATAGAGTACAGTGTGATGGTAGTGATAAATACAGTGGACCGAGGAGGAATTAAAGGGCTACGGCCACACGAAACGAAAGGAACACAACCAAAGGACTAAGGTACCAAGGAGGGGGGAGACCAGTTTGGGGGCAAAAAGAAAGAGATAGGCGGACGGCATATGTGATACACTTCGATTACAAACGGAAAACAAATCTATTGTTTAAAACTCTCGGCTGAATGGTGTGTGGCACCGGTGTTGCGATGATGGATGAGGCGGGTTTTTTCCCTCGTCCAATATCACAACACCGTTCATCCGAGATGCTTAAACGATAGCCTTGTTTTTGGTTTTTAATCAAAGTGTGTCACACATGGCGTCCCCGCAGCAGGTGTTGTGTAGCCACCTTATAGTGGCTGGCCGGCACGTTTGGCATCCTTGCCTCCCCGTTCTAATTTTTTTCCCCGCATTTGTGAAAATCAAGAAATCGAAAATTGAGCAAGAAAGGCCATGCTCTGATGACTGGTTGAATGGGTTCATCTATTTTTTTGCCGAGATTACCGCGCATCGCATGTTATACCAGCTGTCGCTACAAGGAAAGGCGACAATGTCAAGCCAAATTCACTGTGCGACTGTCTTTCGAGAAGCATCCATCCTTGCCTTGAGGTACTTCGCCATCGGAGTCACTGTGTAGGATACTTTATTTATTCGACATGAGGGCATTCCGATGTCACTTCGGCCGTTTCCCAGGGTGCTGAATCGCTTGCGCGTGTTTCGAGCTAACGAGTGGCACGTGATAAAACACGTGCACGGCGCTGTTTGCGCGATACGTGAAGTGCGTGGTATACGTCACGCGCAATGTGTCACGTGCCCATCTTCCCGCCCGCTTTTTTGAATTTCCCGCCACTCGCGCTAGCTCGTAACGACCGTAACAACGATTAAGCGATTAAGCTCCCTTAATAATGAAGCGATTAAGCAGGTCTGCTTAGAAAACGTCCATCGCCTAGTGTTTTCCTTGTTCTATTGATCATGCTTCCCCTCAAAGTGGACGCAGAAACACGGATAGCATACAAACTGTCTTCATGAAAGGGCAGCAGTTTTGACGTTGCAACACTGACAAGCATGATCGGACGCAAGTGAAAGCTGCCCCACTCTTTCTCTCTCTCTCTCTGAGTGCACGTCACTTTCTCTCTCAGTGCACGTGGTGTATCTACAACGCAAGCGCGAACTAAGCCGTAATAACAAACCACACTCCGCACAGGATTATGACATAGACTTTCGAGACGATGCAACTCAGAGCCGTATATAGAGAGAGTTTGGCCATTAGGAGGAGCCTAACTTGGACCGCGTCATGCGACGTCACGGCTGAACGACCTCCCTCTCCGCACTCTATTGTTGTCCAGTCGTCAACCTGTCGCCGACGCCATGTTGATGCAGAGCGTTGGTCACGATGCATGGGGGAAGACACGTGCGTACCGCGTCCTTTAAGACCCCTTCGTCCTTGAACCCTTTCAGTTTGGTAACTAAGCCACCATTCACAGGCGCCTGTGGGTGATAATCAGGCGACCCTGGTAGATTACAGTGAGTGCGACAAAGGTGCATGTCGACCAGCTGGTGAACTGCATCAGGATGGCGCCTACTTGCTGGCTTATTAGCGGATTTCGCTTGGATTCAGGCTTTTTGGGCGGTGCAACTCCGACTCTGACGTCAAAACAGGCTCCGCCCGTGAAGCGGCAAAAGATCAAAAGATGACCAAACTCTCTCTATATACGGCTCTGATGCAACTCTTGGGGTGGTGCCCTCTTTCGTTTCCTCGGTGGACTGGGAACGCGAATGAGGACACGAAAGCGCCTAAAAACGTGACCTCATTTGTGTGCACCACTAATACAAAGAAGCCACCCGTGACCTTCGTGAAGGAATAGGCTTTGGGAAACGGTGGTGTTCTCTAGAGTCACTAAATAGGGAGCAGAGTAGTGACACTGAGCCACGCCGGCGAAGTGAGCCGGCCATCTTGGGTCCGGCGCGGCTGCGTCGGCTAGCAATAGGATGCCAATCTCCCCCTTCTGCGCCGGAGAACAGTGCGCAGTCGAGCCAGCTTGCAGCCCAGGAAACCGGTTTTGTATGAAGGGGACTCAACATGGACGGCTGCGGCCGTGAAGCAGAAACCACGTGACAGGATCGGCCCAATCGCGGACACCGAACGGCGGCTCCGGCGCGGGAAACGAATGTGATACTCCTTACCCCTATTTAGTGACTCCAGTGTTCTTGACCCGCGCTGTTTCGGTTTCGATATGTCTACCAACGTCATCATTACGTCACCGTCACGTTTCTTCTGTATAGCGGTCCATTAAAAATCTCATATCTCCTGTGTCACCATTTCAATGTCGCATTTTTAATTTGTTGAGCTGGGCTTCGAAGCAACAACTCGTTAACGTACCCCATCAACATAAATTCCCCGTTTGCTGCTTTACAGGAACGTTTCCTAACTAGTTCGATGGAGTTTCTGCAATTCTATAGTTATAGGCCTCTCGCGCTGAAGTTTTTCGCACAGCCAGCTAGTAACAGACGGGCAAACTACTCGCTAGTTCAGCGGCCTCCCGTGTGCACGATTTTTCGTAGTTTTCTTGTGAATGCGTGACGTTGAGCAGCGCCCGAGAGCGAACACATGACAATATTAACTGATGTGGGTAAAAGCGCTACAACAGAAAGGGACGAAACAGAGACACTGAACTGTTTTACGTCCCTTTCCGTTTTAGCGCTTTTACCCACATCAATGATTCATCAACAGGACCAAAAGGTAGTTTAAAATGGCCATATTCAAAATGAGATGTAATTCTTGTTAGGTCGCAGGAAAGTGAAAGTCGCGCCCAGGTGCAATTCAAAAGATAAACGTGTCTCTACATCTTTGCAAACAAACCGCGCGAAATGTATAGCAGCCACACCGTTGGCGCTGTTAGCCGTGTGATGCCGATGTTCACAAGATTATCAATGAAATTACTTCAGATAGCTTTATCTAGGGCACAGACAAGACGTTCACATGTCGTTTCCTAGACAGCAGGTGTCTCAAGTTCGGCAAGAAATATGCGAAGCATCGTAGTTCTAGCTTTGAAATAACAGACGACGGAAATGAGTTTTCACGTTTGACAATGACACCTACGTTGTCTTTGAGCAGACAAAAAACAAAAAGAGAAACAGCAACTTAATAAGATGATTTAACCAAGGGACCTCGTCTGTAAAAGCTTACAATCTCCCGGTAACTCTAATCCGGCATTGAATAGGACACCTCATGTCTGTCGTGTTCTATGGCTAGCATATGCGCGGACTTCACGTCATCAAACGAATGTCGGTGGGCTAACATGTGGGTTATTTTGTACAGTATTGCACATCAGTAAAATTGCAGAACGGTTCTACATGGAGAAATTACAGCAGGCCCAGAACGACCGACTGCCGGATATCTAGGAAGTAATCCGTGTCTCGCGCGCACGAGGCGCGTGTGTCGGAAAACCGCAGCGCCGCCTGGTTAGTGCAACAGGTCTATACGTTCTTGCAGTTGGCCATAACTCATTGAAACGGTGGATCGTGTGAATGTAACTAGGTCTAGCGATCGACGAGGATTATTCTGGCACAGGATATTCAACCGATTTTTGTATCACACATGCCTTTGAAAACACAATTCCAGAGAATGAAGCACACTTTGGAATAATTTATTCTCTTGGCTTATTGTGTTGAACTACTCAGGGCGTTGAATCACAAAGAATAATATTTACTTTTTAAACCACTACCATACAGGCCATACAGGCATCGTTCTGCGTACGTTTCTCCTGCACTTCTCATGTTTCTGACGCAACTGGCCATTTGATTCCTGTTTCATTTTTCCGCGTAGCGCCTCCTCTCTGAAGAGCAGACGCTGCAGCGCGTGCGTGGGGCACTAGCCGCGGTACTGACAAGGTCAGCTACGCTTCAACGTGTTAAAAAAGACGCTGAAAGCATACTTTCTATACGCCTTCGTTTGACTGCTAGGTGGAAATCTGCGAAATTCATTATATGGAGACCAATATGTCCTCGTTCGGGGATTGAGAGGCACTTGAACTCTCATGCCGACCTCCTTTATGTCCGAAGCGTTTTGTTGCGAACCGGTTACCATATATATATATATATATATATATATATATATATATATATATAGATAGATAGATACATGTTTCGCCGTGTTTGCGGCCCGTCAGCTCTGGGTAGCTGCGCATCGTTCCGAATTGGCAAACCAGGGGTCACTCAGCGAGCGATATACACCTGGGAGGGTGACTGAGCACTCCTCAATGCCACAGTGCAAACCAGTGAATTATAATGCAGGAAAAAAAAAGCCATTAAAGAAACAAATAAATGATACTAGACGTGTTTGAAATTCAAACTTACAGATTAACATGGCTTCTATGGCTGCACGCAGAGAAACAGATACAGAAACAGATCTGTTTCTCTGCGTGCAGCCATAGAAGCCATGTTAATCTGTAAGTTTGAATTTCAAACACGTCTAGTATCATTTATTTGTTTCTTTAATGGCTTTTTTTCCTGCATTATATATATATATATATATATATATATATATTTCCGTTTCTGCTCCGGTTCATGCTCAACAACGTCATGGAAAATGCGGTCCGTGTTCGGTTCCGGCAAAAAATAACGGTTCGGGTACTGTTTTCGGGTCAGGTTCGGTTCGACACCCTGTTATCACTACTACCACACTGGACAGTGTATTTTGCTCCTTCATCGCACAGATGTCTTTCGATAAAAGTACTCACCCGAACGCAACGGCCCAGTTGCGTGAAGCATGACGCGCTGCCTCAGGGAAAAGTGAGAGACCCATAAGCGTTATGGTGGGTGTGATTCCCAAAGGAGTGATCCAGCGCAGAAGAATGCCGATGAGACCCGTCAGGCCGGCGAATACTTCGAAGCACGAGCCCACAAGTATCGCTCCCTGAATCTGCAAAAGGCATCGTCAGAATTGATGCTAGTCACTTGTCTACAATACGGTGTCCAGAGAGAACTGTTTTTATTCATCCAATTAATTATTTATTTTTTTGTTGAACTATACTCCGGAGAAACTATACTCCGACATAATATACGAGGTCGCAGAGGTACGCAAGCGGACAATGTAGTTTGTACACCAAGAGTGGAGCATACAAGAAGATGGCGGACGCCTCTCGGTTAGAGAAACCGATCCACATGTTTTGTTAATGCATATATTTTACGTATTTACTTTAAATGCAATGCAAATGTGTTTCAAGCACGCCATCTCTGACAAACGTTTCCACAAGACGATCAGTCTACAATCAGCAGCTTGCAGCATGTAGGTCCAGTACATTGTGGGTCGCAGACTTCAGGTGCCCGTCTCAGCCAATCACAGGCCACTACGTGACAATGCGCGACGCGTTGTCGCCCGTGCCATTGGTAGGACGCTGCTCCGAACAAATCGCCACTTTCTGTCGTTGCGACAAATCTTTTCGGAGGCCCAACTACTTCAGCAGCTTAGCCATTGTGTTGTAATTCTGTACACTACAATCGGCAGTTTGTGTCTGCGCAAAGGATACGGTAAACTTAAGAGAAACCACGTGACCAAGTATCTGTCCACTCACGAGGCAGCATTAAAGGAGTATTCAGAGACCGGCATGGTACCCCGCATGGGCCTATAAAAGTAGATTCACTAAAAAAGCTTCGCTTAAGAGTATCGACACTGAGTTCCAAGAGCGAGCACGCGCCATCTTGTTTCCGCGCCATCTTGTTTCCGCGCCACGCGCACGCGCACTTCAGGCGCATTTTTGCGGGCGATGCCATCTATCCTGCGCGGGTGAAATGTTCCTTTCTCTTAAAAGCGGCTCATCAAGGCTGACGGCCTTGACCTCACTTTGACATCATCCGGACGCCCTGGTGGACAATACAGTCAAACCTCGCTTTACGAACACCCTTCGTTTCTCAGAAAATCGTTCGTAAATCGAGGTATTCGTATATCGAGGTCCGAGGTGTGCAGTGCACAAATACCTCACAAAAACACGGGAACTTGATTTGAATAAGTTTTATTTTTAAAATACTGCGTAATTGTGCTTTGCACCATACTTTCTGCAGGGTCTATATCCTGTTTAATGGATTAAGAGAAGAGATGAATGAAGTCTGACACTTGACTCATCCATCCGGTCCTCAAGGTACCGTATCGCGCGCGGATGAGACTGTTTCCAACGGCAAATGTCACGCTTGTCACCGGCTGTCAGGACTGAACGCCTTCTCTTGGAACGGCAAGATGTTTCCATCTCGGAGACCTGGTCCAAACTTACAACCGTTCGGCTGTCAACGCCCGAATTATTCTTTCAGGAAATGGTGAATCATATTTGTGGAACGTAGCGACGTTGGGACATTGTATGTTTGACCTTGGCAGCATGTACTGTGGAACTTTAATTATCCTCCGGTCCATTGGCCTGTCCTCTCTACGTTCATAACGCCCGTTCGTATATCGAGGTCAGAATGGCTTGGCTACTTCGGGTTCGAGGGTTCGTAAAACGAGGTCAAAATACACGGAAAAAGTTTGGTTCCCTGTGGAGCCGTTCGTAAGTTGAGGGAATTCGTATATCGAGGGTTCATAAAACGAGGTCCGACTGTACATGGATTATCGCACGGCAATCATACAGGCGCGCTTCTCTATCCCACAGCGCGCATTGTGTTAGCTGTCGTCGATCCTCAACTGGGGATGGTACCGGTGTGGTGCGGAAACAAGATGGCGCTCCTGCTTTCCCTTGGACTTCAGTGTCGACACTCTGAAGCGGAGCTTATTTAGTGACTCTATATAAAAGAAAACACGTGCACCTCACCTTGCGATGCTACGCCTTATTCGGGAAGGGCACTAATAAGGCCACTACACGGGCAAAAGGGGACAGACGGAAACTTGGGAGCTACGCAGATACCTAACCTACGTGCATAGCGTACAGCGCTTCCCAAGATTAGGGCTGGCGGTAAAAGAATGGGAGGATATTTCAGTCCACTGCGCGTATGTTGGTTTGCCCTTGGTGTCTGTTCTCTTTTTCTTCGACGGCAGAACGTTCTTTCACGTCCATGTGCATAGCGAAATTAACGCACAACTTAGAACGTTACGATCTCAGTTGTCTCGCGATGTAAACACCCAATTATCATAACGTTACGAGATGACGCGCAGCCAATCACAGACGGGTCCATCAGACGAAGCGCTCTGTTGAAAGGCAAGAAACACGCGCAAAACGAAGTGTTTCTTCGTCCTTTTTCTTTCCCTGAACGCTTCGTCTGACGAATAAGTGCCAACTAGTCTCATTCTTCGTTTTAATGATAATAGACGTGTCCTAATCCCAATCCCGACAGACCCGAATGGTTGTAAAAGACGTGCACGATACTAAAATTCGTACCACTTACTTCCCGCATCCGAGGCTGCCACAGCTCTTCTGTACCCGTGCTGTTGCCGCCCCATTTTAAGCTTATGTCTTCTGGACACCGCCACTGTGGCAGAGAGAGCACAGCAAGGATTGGCACCATGTGTGCAAACGTAGAACCCTGGATGATTGGAAGGCGCACACCAAGCGTCGATTGCAGCAGCGTTCCAATGCCAGAGACGAAGAAAATGGTGGACTGGATGTGACCCCTGGCGGGGTCGTCTTCGGCGATGCATAGCTTGGGCGTCAATACAAACGGGTACGTCATCGTGGCACCCATCATGGTCAAGTAGTGCTGAAACGCAAGAAGAAGAACCGTTTCTGAAGAGACAGATGGAATGGTCTGTCTGCACTGTGTAACAGAAAACAAAAATTGGGTGTGGCGTTCCTTGCGACTTCGGTACACACATACGATTATGTTGACTGCAGGCTTTGCATTTTAGTACAGAGTGCCTTTTGATCGAAGCGTGAATCTGGAACTTGTCGACTACGTACAGCTCGAATCAGCGCTAACTTGAACGTCATTCCGGACTGCGGACCCTGGTGGCACTTAGTAGAAATAACGGCAGAGGGCGTTTCGGTCACCTACAGTTAGAGGGTGATCCTCGTTATGAAGGCGTTGTTCTCTGCTAGGCTCTACCAGGGTGGATCTCTTCCTGCTTCGCATGCTGGAGCGGTGTTCAAGTTAACTATGAGGCCAGCAGTACCTTTCTACGCGCCTACCGCCTACAATCTTCAGCATTCTGCTGCGTACATTTCCCTTTACGTCGCAAGCGAAACTTCAAGCAAGGGTCTTTTTGTTTTCAACTCGAATGCCTTACGACTGAGCTACGCCAGAATGGTTGCTGCGCCAAGCAAAATTTGCCTGCTCCAAGGCGCAGCATCCCTGAGGCGACTAGCATGCTATCTATTCAGAATGTGAGCAACTATGGGCTAGCCAGCTGCAAGGTCGCGGGCAACTCCAATGTGCGCTTCGACGTCAAAGGTACACGCTTTGTGCATCCTTCAGAACACAACGCACGCAGACATCTGTAGAAATCGCCTGGATGCGAGGTTTTTCCAAACAGCAGAGGACACGAAAGCGACTTTCACAGCTTTCATCTTCTGGTCACTCCAGGACTGTGAGTGATGGTAGAGGAGCAGACGACACAGAGGTGGTGAGAGGGAGAAAGGCCTACAGATCGAGTAGTACTTGTAGTAGTAATTGTAACTACTACGAGTTACAACAGTTTAAACCGAACTGCTCAGGAGTTGTTGTCATTCTTCAGAACAGGTCGAATGGTAGTTCGTAACCTGACTAAAATGCGTTACGTAGACTTCAATATCACGTGATACCTGTCCGCCAATCCGCGCAGGCCTCCAATGTTTTCATGCTTTAGGAGTGCGAAGAAACATGAAGACTGATGAACGAAGACAAGCAGTCAGCAATGCCATGGCGGACGTGTGCGGACGCTGCGATCGCGAAATTATCAGAATTTCGTTAGTATGAAACATATGAAGAATTGAGACGTGATGGCTTGTGTGTGTCATAACTAGAAAGCAGGCACTAAAAACGCGTTTTAAACGCACGAAAATCACTGAAAGAGCACCAAAAAGGCACAATTTTCGCGGAATAGGCACGATCAATATTGCACTACCACGACTACGACCGATGCCGTCAGCATCGGTTGTTCTAGGGTAACATACCACTCTGTCGCGTGCAAATCTGAGCCAGTTGCTGCTCAGAAAGAATGTGCTTGCCTTACAACTTACAACTTCTGGAGTAAATCTTCGGTTGCACTGCAAATGTTTCACACAGGCAGCGAGAGAGACGGAAATAGGAAGAAAAATATTGCGAAGAATTCAGCGTCCACAAAATCGCTCTGATCGCATGGCAACCTTGGAATTGAACTACAAGCACCGTGCACACGTCCTCTTATTGAAAGCATGAAGACGGTAGAAAACAAGCACCATTTCAATGTGTCCCGGCGTGAAATTCTGTCGCGTGTCACTACGCGTTGACCTCTCCCTGTTCGTAAACACATGACGTCATGGTGTTCGACAGCGCCACCAATTTGGTAGAGTTGAACTACGCTCGAAGCTAGAGGCGAACAAGGTCTCGCCCGAAGGCCACGGTCTTGAGGGAATTACCATGGTCCCTGCAAGGGACGCGACCTACGGTCCTACTTCTCTTTCTATAGGAGGCAGCGAACAAGTACCCGTTCGCGGAACCCAGCCCTCCCCTTCCGATTTGTTTCGGTTTCAATCTGTCTACCAACGTGATGATGACATTTCTCTGGTAGAGGTCTATTGTCCTACATGCCGAGAACGACATCACGACGTCGACCGATTGGATGGGGCGTGCCTGTGCGAACACGGGTACTTAAGGCTGGTTCACACTGTCACGTTTACGCTTGCGTCTACGGGTTACGGGCGCTTACGGTGGGGGTTGCCATGACGACGAAGAGATGGCGCCCGCAAGATCGTTTCCGCAAATAGTTGAGGCAACTTCAGCTTTTCTCCCGCAAGCTCCGTAACCGTAAGCGCACTGGCCAATACGATAGCACGAAAGTTCGGATGCCGCGCAAGCGTTTTGTCTCGCGCGTCTCCTTGCAAAGATGGCGGAAACATTGGATGTCTTAGGAGCTCTTATTCTCCAAGTTGAGAAGTTTCCACGAAAAAAGAAAACTTATGGATGAGAATTAGCATAGCAGTGAGTCTGTCAGGTGATATCTTCACTCATTGAATCTGTCCGAAGTAGCGAGTTGTACGTTGTACTGTCGACGGTAGCGTTAAGTTAAGAACATTAACAGTTAACAGATAAGAACATCGTCAAGGAATGTCTTCCAAAGCAGCTGGCACCGGGGTTCTGGACGCCATGCTACACTGTGGCTCTGTTTCACTTTTCTTCGGAAGGATGGCGCTCTAGGAGGCCGCTCCTCATTGGAGGAACGGAGCGCCGAAACGTAGTAATGTGAACGATGGAGGAACGGGGCAGCCGGCAACGAGATGGGTACTACGTAAGCGCAACCCGTAGCCCGTAAGCGCGAACGTGGCAGTGTGAACCAGCCTTTACGAGGGGTATCATCCGGAAGACGAGGAGCCTCCACCAGAGCCGTAAAGTAACTAAGTACAAGTAATTGAGTTACTGCAAGCAGTTACCTTTTGTATAACTAATTACTGTGACCAACTGCTTTCTAAAACGCGTATCTGTAACTGTATGTAATTTAATTATTTTTTTGTCGAGAAACTTTTAGTCTGGCGAAAGTTACTTGTTCAATCGAATTTCCAAGCGAGTGTTAGGGTCTGGGGTGGAACATTACAGAGTGCTTCTAATGAGGACTTTAAAAATTGCCCCGCTGTTAAGAAAAAATTATCAGCATCAGGTTGACTACCAAGCGAGTGAGTATGTGTGCTGTTTCAGAAGTTTGTTTCCAACAAGTGCTATAGGGTAAGGTGGTCTGTAAGGTAAACCTACAGAAAGCCGTATACGAGAAATACCGGTTAGGTGAAGCCCAGTGTTGCTGGACTTCTTTTCCGTGGAGGAGCGACTAATCACTCGAAGGAAAATATTCCTTTTCTAATCATCTGGGCCACTTGGGGATGTGAAATTGCATTCACTGCAATATCATACGGTACGGATTGATGTCACACTGTTACCTCAACACGTTTCGGAAATATGTTCACCATTCATGGTGAAATTGGTGGTCACCGAGGTGGTCACCATTGTGGTCACCATTCACCATTCATGGTGAATGAATGTTCACTGTTCAGAAATAGGGTGAACATGCAAATATGTTTCATTTCTTTCGTTCTACACTTGATGTTTAAAACTAGTCTTGAACATGTGTGAGCAAGGCCTGTCAACGCTGCTTCCTTAGAAATGGCTGGTTGGTCGAAAGGGTTGCAGGTGGTGTTCCCTGTAGAGTCACCCACACTACCTCCATCCATTACTACAACTATATATCTATCAGTCACGTGGCCAGCTGAAAATGATACCTGAAATCCAAGGATGAGACACAAGTACCAAGGAGGCGTGTCGTTCACTCTGTACAAAACAGCTCCTCGTGACTTCGTCGTGGAGGCCTTAGGTTCTTTTCCTGTGGAATTGCTCTCGTAAATTTTTCCGTCTGCCTGCAGGAGAGAAATCACATCAACAATGAGGATAATGAGAGTAGTAGAAAAATACATAATACTAATAATAAATAAATAATAATAACATCTTAGATAAGCTGTGCTCCTGTTTGGGACTTAGCTTACAAAACGCATCTTCGTGCTCTTCGGGTAATCCAAAACCGTGCTGTTAGGATCACGTTTGGTTTGCGATTTTTCTCTGATGTCCCATATCATGACATTCATATCCTTCATGATATTCATATCCTTAGAGTTCACGATATAATTTCCTACAATGTACTCAACCTAAGTCACCGCATCTGAAACCTTAATCTTATCTCGGCAAAAATTTATTTCAGTCACCTCAGTTCGAACCAACCCAAGCAGCACAATGTACTGAAAGTCGAGTGCAATAGGGGTGGACGGTATGTGTCTTATCAATGTTCTTTAGTTTCATCAGTCTGTTCAAGGCCTTCCACCTACCCGTCCACCCCTATTGCACTCGACTTTCAGTACATTTTGCTGCTTGGGAACACACGAGGGCTGGAACGGGTAGTAGGTTGAAGTTACCTTTAGTGAAAACAAACTATGAGTTTCTGTCAGTTTTTGTTTCGAGGAGTCTGTGAGTGGAACCAATTGTCTCATGATATAACAAGCATCTGTCATTATTCATTGTTTAGAGATCCAGTGAGGCATGTGTTAACTTGTACTGCCGCTTAATTTCACTGGTTATTAGTTGCTATCCCTTGAATTCGATGTATCTGTCCTGGTTGTGTTTGTTTGTTTTTGTCTTATTGTATCGCACCTTGTAGACTTATCTAGCTCCTGTCTAGAGCTCTACTGACATTTAGTTACGTTTCACGAAGGATCCTTTAATCGGGATTTTCTCTCCAGTTACTTCAGCTCTATGGTAACTGTATGCATTGTATGAATGAATGAAATAATGATGATTGATTGATTGATTGACTAAAGGCCTGTGACGTACAGGGTTAGTCCAACAATCATTAGACATTTCGATCGCAACGCAAGAGTAGAGGATGGCGTTGATCCCGCCAGAACGTTTACAGACGGATTGCCATTTGTATGAAGCTTTATTAGATTTTTTGTAACCGCTACGGTCCTGTAAAAACATCAAGCAAAATCTTACCCTCTACTTTTTCTATAGCCCTACCTCAGCCAAAAGTTTCAATCTTTCCTGTGTGTACTTCATTTTCATATCACGGCATATCATAGGTGACGTCACATACAGAAGAAGAGGATCAGTGCATAGCATTATTGTTGACGCCAGCGCAGCCTGTGTGTGCTGTGGACGTCAAGTAGAGAGAAGAAAAAGAAAACTTGGCGGCCTTTGAGTGAGATCCACCTATGGGCCGTTGAAAATGCATGGGGAGACAACTTGCTTGATTTCATGACGTTTGCAAAAAAAGAAAAAGAGAAAAATAAATCAGTCTGCAGTCAGTCTGTCAGGGAACCAGTCTGCAAAATTTGGGTCGCGATAAGCACAGTATTCTCTTTTTATGATGCGATTGAAATATTTAGTGATTACCTCAGAGCATCGGCTTTCATTTGCCACACGCAAAGGACGAAGGTCTACCATACAGGGTGTCCCAGAAAACGTGTCATTGAGTTATAATAAAAAAAACTGCACCACCTAGGGTCATGCGGTCAATGGCATTTGTTCTTACTGGGTTTTTGCCACCTCCTCATGTAAATGTCGTGTAACGTAAGTTTAATTATGTAAATTTTTGCGACCTTAAATCGGAAATTTGCCTATTAAAGGTCACTTTTTTACCCCACCAATGTGAAGAGCGTGTCTAATTTAGTCAAATTAATGATAATTGACAGGGATATTCACGAGCTATCCCATCGGAAAAAATAGCCGAACATCATGCTCTACGGAGGTCGCACAGAATAGCGCACGATGAATTTTTCAGCGCAATCTTTGTCAGTCCGACGAAAGGAGGTTGGAAACCCAGCCCTCTCCGACATCGCAGAAAGAGATAAAACAGGCACGGCTTATCACGTCCGACTTTCGCTGGGATAATACTTTCCCTCTCCCAGTTTTAGGAACTGTTACTTTTTCTACTATCACTCTGTGGGCTGGCTTCGGAACCTCCTTTCGTCGCACTGGGAGCGATTGCGCTCAAAAAGTTATCGCGCGCTATGGTCCGGTGCTCCGAAAAGCATGATATTCGGCTATTTTTTCCGATGGGATAGCTCGTGAATATCACTGTGAATTATCGTGAATTTGAGTGAATTCGGCACGCTCTTCATATTGGTGGGGTAAAAAAGTGACCTTTACTTTGCAAATTTCTGAGTTCAGTTCGCAAATATTTACATAATTAAACTTGGAGTACGTGACATTCATATTAGGAGGTGGCAAAACCCTAATAAGAACAAATGCTGTTAACCGCATGGTTCTAGGTGGCGTAGTTTTTTCATTACAATTCAATGACAAGTTTTCTGGGACACCCTGTATATGCACAGATTCACATGCGCAACAAATAAAGCAAAGAAATAACTGCGACTACAAAATATTTATTATTTAATTAGCAAACTTTGCATTACAGCATAGGCAGAGGCACGAGGACGTCACAACACAGACACTTCAGCAATGTTCAACGACATTCAGTTTCAACGAGGTATACTCTCGACAGTTATCACGCTATCACACATTCCTATCAGTACGTCGAGACCGTTCCTATTCCTTTCCGATATCTGAGAATGACACGTTAGCGACGCGACTGTGGTAAATCAGAGGCACACGAGGACGTATAACACAAGGATGAGTGAGGATTAAGCAAAGGGACGTAACACACAGTGTTGAACCTTTGAACCGCGTTGAAGAGACAGACAGACGCTGCGATCAGCGTTGCTAGACCGTCCAGCAAAGACGTAACTGCAAAACGTTTGCAGTGAACATACTGTACAAACTAATATACAAAGGACATGCGATACAAATATCCTGATAAAGTTTCATTACTTCAATCGTGTGCTTTCTTCATAATTCTGAACACGATCCGCAGTTCATGTAGAAACTGAGACACAATAACGGTAACGAACGATGATCCGAAACTCTCGTATTGAATGTGCGGCTAGAACAAGAAAGCAGTAACTTTTGAGCAGTACCTTTTATAAAGGTTACTTCGGAAACAAGCAAGAAAAACAAACGAAGGAAATGCAGGCGCGTGATTCCTTTAGAAGTTACCACGTCCCTATACGGGGTACATTTATAAGCTACCACGATTGGATTTGAGTTTAATTCAAAAGTAACTACTATTGCTCCTAAAATGTCAGGTTACAAGTCATTTTTAACCTCTAAGTGGAGGTATCGGGCGGGTAACCTATATATGATATTTTGAAACCTACGTCTATATTGAGCTTACACGTCGTTAAAAGTTACAAGCAAAAGGTACCGAGTTAAGAGTGTACTTCCGAAATCAGTCAATTTATTAACCTATTAGTCATTAATACACTCGGTGAATGCACTCGGTTCTCTTCTACTGCAATCTAGATCCCAGTGTGGAGTACTACCACATCACGGAATACTAAAACTACAAAAAAGGGCCACAATAATAGAAATGTGCCATATTTTTCAACACCCCCCCCTTTCTTTTTAAGTACACTACGAATACTGAGAAACACTAATTTGTCCGATTATTTATTATGGTGACAACGGTGTCACCATATTATGGTGTCCGATTATGGCGACCAGCCATCATGCATGTTCTAGTCTAGAACATGCATGATGGCTTATGGCCGACACAATAACACATGGCTCTCCTTTTGCAATTTGCACAAAACTCCTATTCGTCCCTCTTGACAGTCAGACCTCAGGCAAATACCTCCCCATAGAACTAACTACGGCAAAGAAACTTTAACCCATCGGTTGCTAAATACTTTGAACGCCTTTTAGCGTCGAGTACAGGCATTTTTCTGTGTACCGAAGAAAACTCCGTGGCGTTTATATCAGTTGACTGATTGCACCACTTTTTATACCGCTCACTTATTGTAAGATTGTCGTGTGTCAATTTTAAGATAGAGGATGATTGCTCAATGTATGCATGTGCGGTCCAATTTGCGTTATTTCCTATTAGATCAGTTTTCAATACACTTTTTGTATTATTGCATATGTATGTCATAAACAACAGCACCGCGGTGTCGCACCAAGTGTAAAGAGTCAAGCAGCTGGTGCTGCATTTTGGTAGCACTCCCCGGTTACGTTGTACGAGCATAAAAGAGATACACTATTGAATTGAATTTTCATGCATACCATGGGACAGACAAACATTCATGTACTCACCACATCGTTGACGTGAATGTTACCCAGTGAAATCTCTGTTTCAGGCATCTGGAAAAAAAAAAAAAAACGAATGGAAGCCTGGCAGTGGTACCGGATGTCCAACGTAACCGACGCGCTCAGTAACAGCACCTGGCACAACCTCCGAAGCTTACACGTAACACAGAGAGCGTTCCGACAGTATGGTGTCGAGTTATTGAAATACAATGCCTTCGAGTTCGGGCGAGAGATTATGTTATCTGAGAAACACGTTGTTTTTATCCGAGAGTAAAGCCCCAAATGACGACACTGGTTCGCCTGCGTAGACGTCTGGGTGCGACAAAACGCGTATACGGTGACGCTGTTCACAGCCCCGACGCACTTTAAAGGGTTCTTGACGCTTTGCTGTTTACGGGCTGCGTACGCGTGATGCACTCGATAGTATTGACGAAAAAAGGAATCACTTTCTAGTTGTCGTAGATGGGAGGATAGAAACCCTCGAACACGCTTCGGCGTCGGGCGTTCACGTCAGAGCAGTGAAAGCCTCGGTCACTTCAATGGACCTTTTCCATATTCGCGTCGCCCCTGGCGGTGGAATGTCGAAGGTCGTGTCTTTCCCCTCAATAATGGTGACGCTTTACGAACTGGCACGTACGTTGCGTGGGAAAGTAGCAAAAGAAGATTGGAAGAAAAATGCGGAAAGAGTGAAAGCGCATTGTACTGATTACCAGATCTCAAGCGTCCGCGTAACCTTGAAACCGATTATCTCCTCACAATGAACATGACAGTCGACCGCAGGTGGGTCCATGGCGATGTTTTCCGCTCAAAGATGGCGGACTCAAGGGCTGGGCATGCGCATACGTGTTGTCGAAAATGGTCCATTGGTTCTCGGGAGCGCGTGACGTCTTTCGCAGCCACGTGACTGGCGCAGGTGTCTGCTTCAATGGCACGGCACCCACGCGTTTCGGATACTACCACCTGCTGTGAAGTCTGAGGTTTCTGCTGGGTTTTGTGGCGTACGAATGTCGGCACAGTCCTCCTTGAAGTCAGCCCAGGAAGCATACTAACCCCCTATTCCCTACTCTTTCCAGCTGTCCTCTCCCCATCTGTTCGCGTCTGTACGCCGCCCATAGACACAGTTCCTTCGCGGCGCTAATTCTGGTTTGCCCCCAAGCTTGGAATGCAGCTTCACATTGACGTAAATAACCGCCATCTACATTTAAATGACATGGCTCAATGCGAAGTGTACCAACTTTTTAACACACTTCATGTTACACAGAAGAGATGAGGCTACACGTCTTATCGGCATGTCGTATTTAGCGACTTGAAAAGTGGACCACGTGCCAAGAATTATGGGTGGTTCCTCACACTCTGCGGTTAGACAGGTTTTGAATGATCCTGTGAGGCAATAACCATTGAACCATTCACGCTGTCGCGCTGCCACCCAGGTCGATCCAGTGCTTATTGAGAGTTCACATGTGTTTATTGATTTATTTGGTATATGGGTTGCAAGCCCTGTTTGGAGCATTACGTAACGGAGGTGGCATGTGCACGCTTACACTCACAGAACTCAGAGGACGCAGAAATAAGACAAACCAACAGTGCAGGGTAGGTTATAGTAAAGTCGTAAAACACGTTCAAATAAGGTTATTCGAGCGCAGAGAGGTGACTCAAACAATACAAAGTCGCATAACTTGGTTACAACAAACAGTGGATAGGTAGAAACTTAACAATATATAGAAGCACCTAACCAATACAAAGCACTACAGTGGATCAGTCGATGCCATTACGAAGGAAACGCTGGTTATGCCGCTTTTAAACGTTATACGCCGGATGGTGCTACACGTGCATGTCCCGCATAACTTTGAATTTGCAACTTGAAATTGTTTATTTTCGGGTTGAGTGGACTGAGGGTCTTTGAAGCAAAAGGCATCAGCCTTTAGCGTTTTAGCGTTAGTCGACAAAAGGCATCTACAGTGACGGCGAACGTAAGGAAAAGTAAAACACAACGAGTTTGGATTTGTAAGGGTGTTTGGATTGTTCTGCGTAACTACGAAACTAATACGCATTTTTGTACGAGTCTTTCATGTAAAGGCGTACGGGTGCGTGATGTTGGGAGCAGCGAGCCATGTGTAAGGTAAGGTGGTGCAATATGAGACTCTGGGCAAGACGCAACATTTTTTGCTCGATGCCGCCTCTCTCAGAAGCGCGTTTCTCCGTGCGGTTGAAATTTAACTCACAGGTGTTCTGCATATCCCCTTTATTGCACTTGAGAATTGTCCGGATTGGTGTATATGCGTTGAAGAATAAAAAAAATCCAGTTATTTCTGCCTCGAATGTAAAGACGCACCAAAAAGCTGCGGTTTTCTGTAGTCCTTTTTCTTGTCCCTTATGAAAATGGCCTATAGACTATGTACATAGCACCTATATATTCCTATATCATTATATGTGCTTGCTATGCCTATGGCCAAAAATGTATAAAAATTGTACACAGAAGTCTATACACATACACGGCTAAAAATGTATAATTGTGTACAGAAATATATATATATATATATATATATAAAGTAAAAAAATAGCCGAAGCTCTGTAGCTGCACGTTGAGCATATGTTTACAATTTGATCGTGCACTCCCAGCCAAGGACAGCTGTTTCGCTCTACTTGGAGCTCGTCAGCCTGGCGTAGGGAAGTGACACGATCTTGGGTCGGCACAACAGTGCGTCTCGGCGAGACGTCAATGTTCCACGGTGACGACGCCACCTGTGGAGGCCGCAGTGCAAGCCAGCAAGTACACATAAAAAGTAAAAAAATAGCCGAAGCTCTGTAGCTGCACGTTGAGCATATGTTTACAATTTGATCGTGCACTCCCAGCCAAGGACAGCTGTTTCGCTCTACTTGGAGCTCGTCAGCCTGGCGTAGGGAAGTGACACGATCTTGGGTCGGCACAACAGTGCGTCTCGGCGAGACATCAATCTTCGGCTATTTTTTTACTTTTTATGTGTACTTGCTGGCTTGCACTGCGGCCTCCACAGGTGGCGTCGTCACCGTGGAACATTGACGTCTCGCCGAGACGCACTGTTGTGCCGACCCAAGATCGTGTCACTTCCCTACACCAGGCTGACGAGCTCCAAGTAGAGCGAAACAGCTGTCCTTGGCTGGGAGTGCACGATCAAATTGTAAACATATGCTCAACGTGCAGCTACAGAGCTTCGGCTATTTTTTTACTTTTTATGTGTACTTGCTGGCTTGCACTGCGGCCTCCACAGGTGGCGTCGTCACCGTGGAACATTGACATCTCGCCGAGACGCACTGTTGTGCCGACCCAAGATCGTGTCACTTCCCTACGCCAGGCTGACGAGCTCCAAGTAGAGCGAAACAGCTGTCCTTGGCTGGGAGTGCACGATCAAATTGTAAACATATGCTCAACGTGCAGCTACAGAGCTTCGGCTATTTTTTTACTTTTTATGTGTACTTGCTGGCTTGCACTGCGGCCTCCACAGGTGGCGTCGTCACCGTGGAACATTGACATCTCGCCGAGACGCACTGTTGTGCCGACCCAAGATCGTGTCACTTCCCTACGCCAGGCTGACGAGCTCCAAGTAGAGCGAAACAGCTGTCCTTGGCTGGGAGTGCACGATCAAATTGTAAATATATATATATATATATATATACACTCATGGAACGATGCGACAGCACCAGAGGACACGTGTTTCGCCCTGTTTGCGGCTCGTCAGCCGCAAACACGGCGAAACACGTGTCCTCTGGTGCTGTCGCATCGTTCCATGAGAATCTGTTTCTCTACGTGCAGCCATAGAAGCCATCTTTATCTGTAAGTTTGAATTTCAAACACGTCTAGCGTCATTTACTTATTTTTCTAATGGCTTTTTCACCTCTTTATATATATATATATATATATATATATATATGTGTGTGTGTGTGTTGAATACAAAGTTGTATATAGAATGCATAAGATAAGATATAGCCATAAGATTGCATGGAGATATGTCTTTTTCACACTTCCCATGTATTCACGTCTGAACAACACATTTTCAATATTGTTAGAATGTGCTACTCTGTCACAAGCACAACATTCTCGCATGGGCAAGGAACACTACGGCAACTAAAACAATACACAGAAACTGCCTGTAGTTTGACAATGTCGTCCTCACGTGCCTTTTTAATAATTTTGTGTCTCACAAAATGTGTACTCGTGTGCTTGTTCAGCAGTTTGTGTGCCCGCTGAATATGTGTCCCTTTGTTGGTGCGCACTACATTGCCCCGCCGGTGAGGAGTGACATGGCACATGGCACCGCGTATTCTTCCGCAGAGCTCTCCTTGCTTTCACGCCCGTTATCTGCGTTGCACCTCGTCGTTGACAAGGATGACAACCGTGCTTTTCTCTGGGTTTAATGTTTTATTAAATACAAGAAAGGTAGGTCAACCTAGCTGTGATGCATCGTACGACACCGACGTTTTACTAGTATTTGAGCATGAAGTACGTTCATTTGCAGACATTCGTGGACGCATTGCAAATGGCGGCAGACGAGGATCGGATACATGGGTGAAGGGACGGCGTACATAACAAGTGAGGCTAATTGTATCCTTTTAGAGTTTCAAAATGGTATACCGTACAAGCTTTGTGTGATACAAGCTTTGTAGAATGCGAGACGGCTGCGAGCTGGTATTAATGCGTGGTTCACACTACAACTTCTCTCCGTTGCGGTTACGGTGCGGATCCAGTGCGGAGGCGGCTGTCGTACGACACGCTGTTCAGACATATGCGTTCTTGATACGTCAAACGCTTGTGGTTGACCAATCACGTCTCCACTCCACCACGTCTCCATTCCACAGGCAGCCATGAACGGGCAACGTGATGTGGTCGGCGAAACTTTGAATCTCTGAATGAATCTCTGTACTCGGCTCGGCGTGGGTCGTAGAGCCACGGGTATTTCTCGACCTCTGAAATTAGAGCTTCTTGTTTTGCCAACGTGCTTTCACCGGAGGCAGCCATGTTGGAAAAGCACGCGACAGCACAGCAGTGATGCGCTTGCGCGGAGCGCGTTCTCTCATTGGTCAGCTGCATCTCCGCAGGTAGCCCGTACCGCATGGACTTCGGTCGAGCTCAACTCACGTTGTCATGACAACCGTGTCGCGCCGCATCCGTAACGCATGAAAATGCAACAGTGGGAACCAGGCATAATGCGTGGTTCACACTACAACTTCTCTCCGTTGCGGTTACGGTGCGGATCCAGTGCGGAGGCGGCTGTCGTACGACACGCTGTTCAGACATATGCGTTCTTGATACGTCAAACGCTTGTGGTTGACCAATCACGTCTCCACTCCAACACGTCTCCATTCCACAGGCAGCCATGAACGGGCAACGTGATGTGGTCGGCGAAACTTTGAGATGTATTGAAGCGTATCTGCGTCATACAGAGCGCGTAAACTGGCCACTTGTTGTTCAAATGGCAGCAGCAGCGCTTCTGCTGAAAAGAAGGAAAAAACGACGACGACAGTGGGTTCGCCAAATACTACAGGAACGTGCCGTGCACGGGGAGTTTGCGCGGAGCGTGTTCGCTCATTGGTCAGCTGCATCTCCGCAGGTAGCCCGTACCGCATGGAGTTCGGTCGAGCTCAACTCTTGCGGTGCGTGTGCTTTTCGGAGTGTCGTGCTTCGTTGTCATGACAACCGTGTCGCGCCGCATCCGTAACGCATGAAAATGCAACAGTGTGAACCAAGCATGATGCGCTTGCGCGGAGCACGTTTGCTCATTGGTCAGCTGCATCTCCGCAGGTAGCCCGTACCGCATGGAGTTCGGTCGAGCTCAACTCTTGCGGTGCGTGTGCTTTTCGGAGTGTCGTGCTTCGTTGTCATGACAACCGTGTCGCGCCGCATCCGTAACGCATGAAAATGCAACAGTGTGAACCAAGCATGATGCGCTTGCGCGGAGCACGTTTGCTCATTGGTCAGCTGCATCTCCGCAGGTAGCCCGTACCGCATGGAGTTCGGTCGAGCTCAACTCTTGCGGTGCGTGTGCTTTTCGGAGTGTCGTGCTTCGTTGTCATGACAACCGTGTCGCGCCGCATCCGTAACGCATGAAAATGCAACAGTGTGAACCAAGCATGATGCGCTTGCGCGGAGCACGTTTGCTCATTGGTCAGCTGCATCTCCGCAGGTAGCCCGTACCGCATGGAGTTCGGTCGAGCTCAACTCTTGCGGTGCGTGTGCTTTTCGGAGTGTCGTGCTTCGTTGTCATGACAACCGTGTCGCGCCGCATCCGTAACGCATGAAAATGCAACAGTGTGAACCAAGCATGATGCGCTTGCGCGGAGCACGTTTGCTCATTGGTCAGCTGCATCTCCGCAGGTAGCCCGTACCGCATGGAGTTCGGTCGAGCTCAACTCTTGCGGTGCGTGTGCTTTTCGGAGTGTCGTGCTTCGTTGTCATGACAACCGTGTCGCGCCGCATCCGTAACGCATGAAAATGCAACAGTGTGAACCAAGCATGATGCGCTTGCGCGGAGCACGTTTGCTCATTGGTCAGCTGCATCTCCGCAGGTAGCCCGTACCGCATGGAGTTCGGTCGAGCTCAACTCTTGCGGTGCGTGTGCTTTTCGGAGTGTCGTGCTTCGTTGTCATGACAACCGTGTCGCGCCGCATCCGTAACGCATGAAAATGCAACAGTGTGAACCAAGCATGATGCGCTTGCGCGGAGCACGTTTGCTCATTGGTCAGCTGCATCTCCGCAGGTAGCCCGTACCGCATGGAGTTCGGTCGAGCTCAACTCTTGCGGTGCGTGTGCTTTTCGGAGTGTCGTGCTTCGTTGTCATGACAACCGTGTCGCGCCGCATCCGTAACGCATGAAAATGCAACAGTGTGAACCAAGCATGATGCGCTTGCGCGGAGCACGTTTGCTCATTGGTCAGCTGCATCTCCGCAGGTAGCCCGTACCGCATGGAGTTCGGTCGAGCTCAACTCTTGCGGTGCGTGTGCTTTTCGGAGTGTCGTGCTTCGTTGTCATGACAACCGTGTCGCGCCGCATCCGTAACGCATGAAAATGCAACAGTGTGAACCAAGCATAACTTCGGTTTCTTTGCTGAGAGTTCTCCGTCTCAACGGTCACTCATGTGGGCAAAATTGCAACTGCTTCTTACATCGAAGCGTGTCTGGTGTCACATCCTTCGACAATCGTTCGACGTCCATTTCGTCTGAGGAACTGTCGTGTTCGTCACTAAGGATGGTCTTGATGGAGCTTTGCGGTGACCGTCTGTTTGAAGTTTCGGAGACTGCCTGGTGCACATTGGATGAGTTGTGTGTCCGTGCAACGTGTTCCATATGTTCCATATGTGTGCGTTGGCGTTAAGTGAACTGTGTATGAATTCTATTAAGCAAATAATGATGTACTGGATGCCAGATTAAAGGTATGTGCACGCCAATAAAATTTAGTGTTACGTGTTCGATGGCCGTGGGGCATTTACTTTATTTTATGTTATTATTATTATTATTATTTTGTTTTTGTGTAACGCGACTGCCTGTGGGGGAACTCTACGGGCACAGCTCATCTGAATCAGAAATTGGATACACATACGCACGAAGACAGAAAAAGAGACATGTACTATCAATAGATAATCTTAACGTCAGAGTTCAATACACTTTGTCTAGAGAACTGTGTGTACCTTTGTATAAGGGTGAGTGTATACAAAGTGTATACAATTAGTCCAAAATAGCTATAAGAAATGCATAAGTCTATACACCAAGGTGTATACAAATACTATATTTTATTTGAATAGAATTCTATAAAATTACCATAAGCCATTTTCATAAGGGCCGGGCAAGACGCGACAACTTAATGTGATTTAAATTTAATACAATTAAAATTTAATGTAATTTAGAAGCCGATAGGTCAACTATTAGGTTGATTTATGCTTGTTCCGCAGATATTTATTTTTTGCATATATTGCCTAGGATTTTCCAGCAAATGTTCCTGTTTCTAGCGACCAGCGATATATCAGACTGGCTGTGCATTGCTTGCAAAGGACAGTGGAGCAAAATAGCACCAGGTTTTACGTGGTTTTATTGCACATCATGTGGGCGGTGGACTGAATGGGGCTGTGTAGGGGGCAGTGGCCCACGGGCTTTACTTTGTCTGCTTGGATTGCGCACACTAATTTGTATAGTTCATTACCTCGGCGTTCTCTCATCTCGCCCCACGCGGTGTCTCGTCTTGCCCCGAGGGTTGAGGCAAGATCAAGCAATCTGCATTTTTTTAAATTTCTTGTTCTCTCTTTATTGTAGACAGGCTACGTCGGTTATGCAATAATAGGTCCGAACCCACGAGAATGTGCCGATGACTAGTTTTTTGAAAAACACGAAAAATATAGATGGGTAGAAATCCAGCGAACCGGTAGAATGTAAGGGAGTTGCCTCAGGACAGAAGCCGCCGATATTTCGAACAGAGACTGTTCTTCTTCTGGGCACCGTCCTCATCATGATGATCCTCATCATGAATGATGAGGACGGTGCCCAGAAGAAGAACAGTCTCTGTTCGAAATATCGGCGGCTCCTGTCCTGAGGCAACTCTCTTCCTACGAAAAATATAACATTTTCACATTAAATTGCAAATTTCTGTCTTATCTTGCCCCACCTCACCCTATATCAATCGTACTAATTGTTAAACTGAAGGTTCAGAACTTTTCATAGCATTTTTTGGCAGGTTTAACGTGTGCGCTTGCTCACTCGCTGATCACCAGGCCGGCGGAGAGCTTCGATGGAGTTTCACGGACCTCCTTCTAGCCGAGCACCGTCGAGGCTACTTTGAGGCATGGGAATGATAAGGAAAGAGAGCAAAAGAAAATATAAGAGAAAGGGAGGAATTTTGGGGAAAGAGAAAAGGTGATGCCCACTCTCAAATTCTGGGGGCCGCGCCATAATAGAGATGGCAACGGCCATCCAACGCTAGGGTGCCTCAGTACTGGCGTCCTCTGTGTGAAGGGAGCTACAGTATTGAGGCTCCGTTTCCGACGCGTGAACACAACCCTGCCTCTGGGTTCCGCGAACGAAATCCAAACCTAGCAGTGACTGGTAGCAGTAGGAAGCAGAGCATCAAACCGAATTTTTTCCCCGTTGGGTTCAGGTTTGGGTCTAGACATAATGGTTCGGTTCCTGTTCAGCTCCAGGAGGACTCACATATCGGCTCCGTACCGGTTCAAGATGCTCTAAACCAGTTCCGAACCGGTTTATTGCACAAGGTATACACCGTTTTCCAGCCAGTCTCACACCCACAGCTCTTGGAGCCTTTGTTTACCGCCCACGCCAGAAAGGAGGAAAGCGATACCAGGGAGGAAGCACACGACACGTGTGCTTGGAGCACTTGCTGCTTTCCTTCAGTCTATCTTGGGCATGAAACAGTTTTCAACGTGCTCCCCTGTGCAGAAGGGACTGCGCTTTCAATTTGGCGGGGTCCACGGGAAAACTGTGCCCTAAAATAAACGGTAGGGAAGTTCCGAAAGCTTTCTGTCTCTTCGCATGTCCTAGCGTAATAGTAAATAAAGCCATCAATTTTTATATTATTACAAACTCTGTTCTATCATAAAATGGCCTTCAACGAGGTCACATTTTTACTTTACAAACGGCTCAGGTATGAGCTTCCGTATCCTTCCAACGTGCTGGCCGCAAAGCTGTGACAAAAACGCTTGTCCACAGGAAAACGAAACTATAGATCCCGGTTGTCCGACGTGTCTCCATCCATGCGGACGCACCAGCTATGCATTTCCGCTTCTATTGGAGACTCGGGTTGCGAAAAATGTCACCTTAACTGGTCACTATTTTGGAGCAGGTTGGGGCACTTAAGGTTGGTAAGATGAAAAATGGTCACTCTCAAACTCTCGATGCTTTTAAACAGGTTTCGAAACCGTAACCGAAATATTCTAAATCGGGTCGGTTCCGGTTCAGCTGCAAGATGGCGACTGCCTTTTCGGTTCGGTTCCGGTTTGGTTCCGCCAACAAATAGCGGTTCTTTCGGGTTTTTCGGTTCCGGTCCCGGTTCGGTTTGATGCTGTGGTAGAAAGTAGCACAGTGGAACGTCGGCAACGAGCCACGAACGCAATAAAGCGTCCGTGAAGTCCTGTAAATTGGTGAACGGATCTTTTGACTGTTGATGAATGCCTTGATTCAGTTCATATACAAATGACTCGTTCAGTATTCAGCAGAGCGAACGAATGCACGTTCAGTATAAATTCACTAACTACACATCACTAAATTAATTCGAGAGCGTATTTTTCTTCCGGACTCTGTGTGTGAGGTGCCTTCGTCTTGTCTACTTCGGTTGGTCCCCATTCCATAAGAAAGGGGTATCGTACAGTGTAAATCTGCTACGGCGACATGGGAGAACGACGCACGGAGCTTGTAGCAGATAGTGCGGTACCGTTCGTAACACATTAGAGATACCGCTTGTGTCATGGCGGCTTACTTGCTGATGTCCCTCCTCGCCATCTTGGTTGCTAGGTATCATGAGGGTTCTATGGTTTGAGGCTCCTGCTCTACGGCAATCATCTGGGCGCAGTAGCATTACAGTGCTTTTTCCTAAACGTTGATGATTTTTTTTTTCATTTCTTATTCCGTTATTCTGTTTCTTTTTCTTGTTAGCGCCGCGAAGCAACAGTGGCTCTGAGCGGCGTACAGATGTGGACAGATGGAGAGAGGACAGCAGGAAGGAGTCGGGGACAGAGGGGTTAGTATGTGTCCCAGGCCGACTTCAGGGGTAAATGTGCCGGCATTCATTTGGAAAGCGAGCCGGAAACCCACGGAGAACCTCATGCAGCACAGCCGGTGCCGGGATTCGAACCCGTCTCACCTTCTCATCCCGGCGTGGCTGTTATTCTCAAAGCACCTGATAACGCACTGACATCGCGGGCAAGAGATGCAGCGACAAGATTGATCTAAACCGCTCCATGCAATCGAACTTCACGTCCCTTCTATTACGCTGCATGCAGTAGGAGAATCGTCGCAGATATACTATATTAAATCTGTCGAGAGCCCCCCAAGGCACGCTTATGGCAGAAAATGCATTTCTACTTACTTGGAGGTAGAAGTATTTACAGGCAACGACAGCAAGCGCAAGTAGTTTTGTGGTCTTTCTGTACGAGATAGGCGGAGCGCACAGCCAGTGACCCTTATCTACGGGATTATTGTTGCTCCTTATCAGGACCCGTGCGTATACAACTCCCAGACGTAATAGAGGAAATGAGTAAGTAATCAGGCAGACAGCAGGTGGAACTGAATAAACAAGCATATGTGAGGCGCGCGGGGTTGAGGGCGAGGTTTTGTAGATGAGGTGGTGTCCCTCTACATGAGTCCTGACCGGCGATGATGGAATGTCCCAGCGGGCAGATGGTCGTGGCCTCACGCTAGGACGGTGCCGGTAGAACTGCCGTGCCAGCGCCGTAGCGCGTGGCAGCAGAGGCACGTCTTCGTCATCACACACCGGCCGCCACATCACTCCCCCCCTCAGACGCGGAGTGGTGTAGAGCTAGCGGTTGGGGTCCGCGTCGATACATCAAGAGGAGGAAGACGGGCGACAGGTGGAACAGGGACGGCTGGTCTTGCATCTTGTGCTGAGTGGGCAGAAGTGGCGGGCTGAACGGTGCGGACAAGAGCTGGCCGGGAGGGTTCCAGGGGCGGGCCAAAGCGGAGAGCATGCATGTAGGCCGAAGTGATAAGAGAGTGGGGCGACAGAACCGCGACCGGTTCGTGAGCGTTGAGCTCGTAGTGTTGTCACCACGGAGAGTGCCGGGGAGGGAGGACCATCGTGAAGCACGTGGAGACCGGGAGTAAACTCACTGTGGCCTCTGTGCGTGACCGCGGTGGAACGTTGGTCCTGGTGCCCCTTGACCGAAATTGGATGGACTGGACTGCCACTATGTTGCACAGAAGCCTGGTGGGAAGGCGAGGCGGGCAGGGTTCCTTGACCGCTGGCGTAGCAGATGCGGGTGGTGCGGTCGACAGCGGCGTACCGCGACCGGTACAGGAGCGTGATGCTCGGGAAGGTGCCGCTGGTGGTAGCCCGAGGAGTGCCATCGTGAAGCGTGTGGCGACGTGACGCAGAGTGCGAGACCATGGCGACGTGATCTGGGTAGATGGGTAAGGTGGGTAGGACCATGGTGTGGCGCGGTCGGGCGTTGCGATGAGTGGAGCCGCGGTGAATTGACGTCGTCGCCTAGCGGTTCCTCGGTAGAACGTTGCACCGTACCTTCGGAGGTGGGCTTGCAGTAATTTGGGATGGTGCTTGGCCGAATTATGCCGAACATGGTGTTCGTTGTTCGGGTCACCAAATGTAGAGGAGGTGGTGTCCCTCTACATGAGTCCTGACCGGCGATGATGGAATGTCCCAGCGGGCAGATGGTCGTGGCCTCACGCTAGGACGGTGCCGGTAGAACTGCCGTGCCAGCGCCGTAGCGCGTGGCAGCAGAGGCACGTCTTCGTCATCACACACCGGCCGCCACAGTTTCACGCCCTCATGAATGAAAATAAAATGAAATAAGATGAAGCTCCCTCTCGTCCTGAGGCCCTTCCACAGAAGAACAGTCGCTGTTCGAAATAGCTGTGGATCGCGTCCTGATGGACTACCCTTGACATTTCCTTACCCGCGAACCCGTTCGCTGCCGGTTCCTTACCCGTTCGCTGGATTTCTTTCACGTACAGTACTCCGTCTTGTTTTGTGTTGCTAAAAACACTAAATGTTAGGTGTCTTCGAACACTGTTTGGACAGTGTCTTTAAGCTAACCGACGCTCCCGTGAGGGAGGCGGGGTATATAAGTTCAATGAACAGGAGGTGGCATCCACGCAGGGAGAGGTCAGCCAAACCCATGTCGGCTTGCTACGTCCTGATGGAGCAAAAGAAGAAAAAGAAAACGGCCGGCTCCGTCGCAGTGGAGGCGAGCGCCCATGGGCTAGATTTTGAACTTTTCGCTATCCCGTAACACTTGCTAAACGCTCGTGTTCCCCGGTTGATGGCCAATGCGCGTGACGGAATGAATGCGCAAATTTTGAAAAATAGCTGTAACTAACGCTATGTGCAGATCAAGATTGAGCCCCATGGCCGCGTTTCTGAGGTTACAGCGTAACCCTCAGCTGGGTGTCCTGTAGGTATTGCAGGAGAGCCCTTGTAATGGCTCCTTGCCGTTGGCGTGCGACGCGGCCGAGAAGCACGGCTAGTGAGAGCGAACCGTGTCCCAGGCGTTGGAGACGAGCGGCGAGGACAGCGCGGTCTGCAGAGTACTCCGGGCAGGTTAGTAGGAGGTGCGGAGTTGTCCATTACGGTATGGAGCATCAACCGACCCAAGTTTTAAAGTGGTCGCTACCGCAGCGTGCGTTGCCCTCATAGTACAATTTGTTTGCTGTTATGATCAGGCGTCGGAACCAGACCTGGGCCCGAACCGACTTTTTTTTTTCTGCCGGTGAACTGAAACCGACCTGAACCGCAATAAATCGCAAGCTTCTATGGGTTCCCCGAACGGCTCAGGTGGAATGTTCGCTTCAGAGAGCCAGTCACCACTGTAATGGCTCCACAAGGTGTTGAGAATCTTATTCGAAAGTAAGTCTAATACTTTCATTGGACGAATCCACGCGCTAAGCTATGGTTCAATGCGACACTGGTTTCGTTTCAGTGCACCAAGTTTCTTGACTAAAGATGGCTGTTTATCATCATGGGCTTAGATTTTTCGGGGCACCTTTCGTCAAGCCTTGGCCCTAATAAGTATGCATCGCTCAGAAGTGAAAATATGAACGTAGCACCAGTTACTGACTCGTTCGTGACCAAACTCATTCGTGGGAATGTGTAGTATACCGGGAAGTAAAAAAAAGAAAAAAAACGAGAAGAAGGAATGACTGGCTCGATTCGTTTTGAATTTTGAGCCGAATTTAAACCGGTTCAAATCGATTCTGTCTTTATTTTTTCTCAGCTCTATACCCGAACTTGAACTTCTATACCAAGCAGCGCAAGTCTTACGGCTACCAAGTCGTCCACACGTCCCACAGGGGCGCGAAAAATACAGTAGAACGCAGTGTCGTGCTTGACGCCATGGTACGTCATCAAGTGACACTAAACACGGCGATGCTGATGACACACCCGCTCGCTAAAGTCAAATACATATGAGGATACATTAAAACAAAAAATACGTAACTTGCAAGTTGATGATTTCAAGTTGAGCTTCATGTTCATTTTTCCAAGTCTATAAGTAGCAAAGGTTGTATTACTGTTCACTCGATCTACAGTATATGTGCAGTAGTACAGTACGCGGTGTCTACTGCATCTGTAACAACTGTGTCTGTCTTGTTGTTGCACGTCTTGATGCTTATCGGTGAAAATTCCCGAGAACTCGAATGTTACCTGTCGAAATGTCGAAAGATACCTCTCTAAGCGAAAATTTTAGAAACTATGAGTTGAATTGAGTTGATAAGAAAAAAAAAACGAAAAAAAAAAACTATCGTGTGTTCAGTAGGATGTGGTTTTATGCAGACTGCAAGAATGCGCGCAAATTAACAATGTGAGGGAGAGAAATTATTTCATGGGCAAATAAGTGATCACGAGAAATAACACACGCTACTCTTTCCCAGATAGGAGATGCCGTTTACGAGCTATGCCGCACCGGACACGAGAGCATGGAACCTTGTGGCACCACTTTACGCATGGTGTCCAACACTACTATCGCAGCTAAAATGTCGGTCAATCACTGGCTATGCTATCGACGGACGACGAAGTAGACAACGCACACTAATGAATTATTTACAAAGCAACAGCAAGCCGTCTTTTCTGGCTGACTTTTGCTATCAAAGTAAAGAGATCTCTCCCTTCCTCCGCAAAAGAGTTAAAGGAGTTGACAATCCACTAAATGTATAACTCTATTTCACGCGTTGTAGTCAATGAATTCGCTACGCAGAGGTTCACATTTCTCATTTGAACTTTTCTTTTCTGTTGGATTTTGAAACCTGCATTTTTGTCTTTTTCTTCTTCTTTTTTTTCAAACCACCGTTGACGGTGGCGCCGAACAACGCCGAGAGGCATCGGCAGACAAACGCGAAGTGACGTTTTATCCGTGCACGCTTGGCCGAAGTACCCGAAGGTCACCATGGCCGTTCTCCTACGGCCGGCTCTTTTTACGGCCGCCTACGTCGTCATGGAAGTGGAATAGTAGGCGCTTCCTTTCCCCAAGATTGAAACGTCATTCTATAAACGGGCAAGGAGGTGAAAAGTTAAGAGGGACGGAGGAGGTCGCCCCGCGCGCGACGACCTGAGTTGGATTAGCTTCGTAACGCGGGATCGGAGAAACGTAGCGTTTTGATGTTCACGTTTAGTAGACATAAATCAATATTTACAACGTCGTTTCTTCAACAGTTGGGAAATGTCCCGCAGCCCCTTTAGGTCAAATTCCATTAACTCCTCGTGTGACACCGGACGTATCACATCAAGCACTAACGCTTTCGGCGACCATTTTTATAGCCCACGAGGTAAGGGTAATAGTAATTTCCCCGGGTACTAGCACCCAGCTGCTGTCATATTTATTATTCCAAGCATATGGCGCATGCGCATTGAATCAGGCACAGGCAAAGAACATCTTCAGTCCTCACTAAACAATAACAATGGAGAGTTGATTTATATTCCTCACACTTTGGTGTCTACATATGCTTCTTCATGGTGAGTAAGTGTGCATGCAAGTATGAGTGGGCGTGTGTGCTGGGCGCTGGGGGTGTATGCGTGTGCGTTGCAGAGTTTATTGCGTCGAATAAATATTCCCTTTACAAGTATGAGTGGGCCGTGACTGAATACCTTTAGAACAAAGTTTTACAAGACACAGCACTCAAGAACATATGTACATCGGTATTCTTTAATTGCGTGATCTTTCGTTGCGCAGTTTGTGAAGAAGTGCGTTCTCCACCAGAAGCCCCTGGCGTGCGATGAATGTGGATACCAGAGAACCTTAGTCATGACTGACGTGACTGCGTTACGGAATGGGGAGTAATATAAACTAGGTTATTATTTCAGAACGGTTCAAGATATCATATCGAGTGAGGTGGAGTTATATAGATAAAAGATGAAACTTTCATGTAATGCAGCACACGTCACCGGTAGTGGTGTTGGGGGATGCGGTATATTGCGTAACTCAGAGCACGAATGGCGTTGGTCGCCCAACAATACGCACCACGCAGCACAAGTCGCACCACGCATACCGGGCGCCGCATCAAAACAAGTGAGGGGTCAAACGATTCGTCTCGATGAGCTATGACAAGATTCGCACGAAAATTCACATATGGCAATCATTCTCATTTGAATGGTATAGATGAAATGGTGCGCCGAAGAGTGTATTTTCTAAAAAACATCGTCATGTGTGGGACGAAAGTACAATCAAAATCAAGCAAAACGTGGCAACAGCAGACTTGTAATGAATGTAAAAGTTTGCCCCTCATTGCCACAGAGCGTTCTAGACTTTATACAGAGAAAGAAATGGGAGATCGCTCACATTAACAGCAACGTGACATGGTCGCATTACATTACATGGTCCATTACATTGGTGTTACAGCTACAAAACGGGTCTAGATGAGTTCAACCATCGCGGATAACACGTCAGCAGTTCTACGTCAAACCCCACCAACGGCTGTGACCCCGTGCGCACCGGCTGGAAGCTATAGTGCGCCGTAATGTAGGGCCAAATAAAATCCAAACATTTGCTTCTCTGTTTCTGCAGAATCGACCATTCGTCGAAATGTATGGAACTAACCATAAACTAACCAAGGGCGTAATATAGTAGAAACATTTGCTCCTCTGTTTCTAGGAGGCCTAATGCTGGTGCCACCCAAAAGACGCGGGGAACCTATTTATAAACTCGAACTAACCTTGGTCTCGCTGCAGGCACTATAGGTCTCAACTAACCCTAAGCTAACCAACGTCGCTTCGTTCTGTGTTGCTAAGCTTAACCGTAGAATACGGATTTAATTCGTTAAAACGAGTTCGATGAGACGATTCGACATCTTGTTTTCGCCTGTGATATAATGCATTTGGTATCCGCCTTGCTTTAAAAGGGATTAGGTGAACCTGAACCCTTTTACAGAACGCAGTATGAAGCACGCAGTGTTCAGGTGCGACGCTCTGAAGCTGCGTAGGAACACAACATGGCGGCTATAACACACGCTCTCACGCTAGAGATAAGAGAAAAAAATGAACACTGAACGCCAACACTGGGCAAGTGATCAAGCTGCAAGTAACGTCTCGTCCCTGAGCACATACACTTTCGTTTTCTTTTTGAAGAAACCATGTCCTAGGAATGGTTAGCCTGGTTGCGGCAGTTCGCCCACATGATGCTGTATCAGTGTGGAATACAGTTACATTCATCCTTCTCAACCTGCATTTTCAGTTTTACAGCAAGTGGGGTAACAGACCAGTTGACAACCGGCAGCAGAAATTCCGAAACCCTTCCAGCTCTGACATCACGCTTGGCACCCCCGCCTGTAAGGCAGCCTCGGGCGTGGTCACGTGTTTTCGAGAACCAATAGCAATGACCTACGCTCTCGCTCTCCCTGATGTCACAGCTTGAGGTGAAAGATTTAACGGTTGCTATCTCATCAACTACAACACGTAGAAATACAAAACTACACAATATTCAGGAGGTAGTAGAATGCGATTCATGGAGAATACAGCCTGAGCTGCGGCCGCAAGCAAACAAGGACGACACAGACGTCCTTCACAGGACTACACAGGATTTCGTCTTTACTCGTCGTCGTGTACTTTTGTAGTCGTTACCTCCCCCTCCTCGTCTTCTTCGTAGGGGTAAGTGAGGTAAGCAAATATCCACGGCTCCTTGTTTGTTTGTTACCCAAGCTCAAACTGTGCTCTCCATGGCTCTTGTCCACAAGCTGAGTTGCGTGTATGCCATCCTGTCCGCCCGGTGAGCATAATGCAAAGAGCCACATGTACCAACATCTCACAACCGCTTTAAGCTCTGTATCACTCTAACTCAAACTCAATGAGAAACCAAGTCAGAGGAATAACTGACGAACAACAAATGGCAAATAAAATCAAACAAATAACAATAAATAAATTCAGTGTCGATGCACGGAATGAGTTAGAGAGCTGTCGAAAAGAAAGTGTCGTTTTTGCGACAGACAGGAAAAAGGCCGCCGCGTCGCACTGTGTCAACGCCACCTACACTAAACAAGGCCTGTTAAATGCCTCCTCTCCTTCCTTCGTTACGTCAACTTGTAAAATCGTGACGTCGCTTGCTTTCGCTAAGCGCCGCAGACGATTTCAAATACAGAAAGCCTGTGGCTATAGAAGTGACTGTACATGTGGATGATGGCGGCTACTTAACGCTTCACTACAGACACTGAGATCATGGCAGTGATTGGTGGAACGTTACATTGGGCGTGCCGTCTACGTTACGTCGATTATCGATCAAGCCTTGTTTGGTATAGGTGGTGTCGGCTGTGGGAAAATTAGTGGAACAATATCCTTGGCTCCCCAGGGGCCAGCGCCTAGTGTTCCATACCCAATACAGTCTTCCGATGCCTAAAAGTACAAGTACACGAGGTAGAGTCACATTTTAACACGTTGGTCACGTTTTAGGGGCGAAGGATTTCTTGAAGGTGAACCACCGTCGAATGTTTGTGAAGAGACGGTCATCTCTGAAGGTGGGACTGATGGGCACATATCGGAAGAAGGGCACCTTGTGGAGCAATGATGTGCCAGGAGGGTCATAGCACTCAGCGAGAGTACAACAGACCTGGCTCCCTTCTGAGGCGCCCTCTTCAGCGTGCTCCGTCCAGCGATGAATGCCACGCTCTTCCGCAGTTCCTTTGGGAGAGAAGTCAAAGCAGAATAAGCACATTGCTCTGATGACGTTCAAATATACAGGGCTACTCACGACAGTGTACGGGGTCTCTGAAGACGAAATGGGCAAAAACAAGTTTGAGAGCTAAACGATACGTTTAAAGAGGTAACTTTTTTTTTGGTTGCCCCGACATGTTTCGAGGCGACCAGTAGCGCTCATTGTGCTGGTTGGTCGGTTTCTTGTGTGCTTAGCGTTCTTTCGACGTGTTTATGGACGCAGCATGCGCGAACACTTTTTGTGAACATTTCCACTTGATTCTGTCATGGTCATGAGAATTAAGAAAACTCCGCTTCTCTTAACATTTCCAATCACTGTAGAAGCGTACCTACGACGTTAATTTCAAGATTACAACGACTAGTGTACTAAAGACATCCACGGAATTTCTTAGCGCGTATGCTTTGCATGTGCATCAAGTAGTAAATAAAGTACTATATTTCGTGTCACGTGATGACATCCCATACAGTAGCATATAGTAGGGAAGCAGCATGTAAAATTACGGATTGAGAAACAAGACAAAGCCCCAGTGCCAAGGACAATGAAGTACGACCATTTGCATTATGTACGACCAAACGGCCCAGTTCCTCACTTTCGTCAACATGACGAAGTTGCCGCACTTACTCACTCGTACTCTTACGAAGCAACTTCCACAAAAGTATAAGTGAGCGGATGAAAATCATCTAAAGCTTCCATTGAACCAAGCAAGTGAAGCCGCGTGCTCTACAATGCCTTTACAAAGGCATGTCACATGAGACACTCTCGTTGCGCTCTTACCTGGTATTGTGTTGTCCAGAAAGATGCCTACGAATCCACCGACGAACATGCTTGTACTTAGAAGGACGTTGATCACCTGGTCCAGCTCTGGACTGCCTGGAGGAAGCATCCAATAAGCATGTGGTGAGGCCCTCTTCCGTTTACGAAATTGTGACAAATGTGCAGTAGGAACCTCTAGGAAATCGTAAGAGATCTCCATTTCCGACTCCGTACCGTTGTCAGTCCATAAGATATCAGCAACATGATGACCGCCATTGCAAAAGAATCAGGCGATTGGCGCTTATCATATTTTCGGAACTGTTATTGCGAACCTTTTACTTTTTCCTAAAGCTCCCTAATATCATTTGCTGTCTCCAGCTATATCATATCTTCGTGCTATATCATACTGATAGAATAGTTAGGAAGCAAGCGAGCTGGTGATATAGATTCATACCGAAGGACCCCGAGACGAGGGACACGAAAAAAAGGGGAGGCAAACACTTTGTTGTGTTTGTTCCCCCATTTTTCCATGGCCTTCATCTCGGGGTTCCTCAGTAAGGTGCTATAACATATTGAATCGTGCGCGTGCCCTGATACACCCGTATTTTTTTTAACTCTGTTATGCCCAGTTCCGACTTCATGACTCGCATATCCGGCGTTCTGAAAGCACGCGAAAAAGTTCGACATGCCGAACCTTATCCGCGGCGTCTTGCGGCGTTCGCATGAGAGCTCGTGAGACCGATGTTCTCTTGGCCAATGAGAAGACATGTCCAGCCCATGCCCTTCTCGGTTTTTGTCTGCTGGTTTTCAGAGTTGTCATGGCAGTCTTTTTGCATTACTTTGATTCCCTGACCCTTGCGCCGTTAAGATAATTAAAGGTTGCAGTAGCATCGAAACGAGGGGAAATGAGCGCTTGCTACACGAAAGATCCGAGAGGCCATTGCCACAGAACACACTAAAAGGTTGGCGGACCGAGGTAACATCCCGAATAGTCTCGTCATCCGCGAGAAAAAGTGGCAGTCTCTCCATTGTGAGAACACGAGAGACGTGCTCGCTCCCGACGTCCTTCGATATTACCATACGCTCCGTGACGTCGCGTCATCAATTGGGAATTCGACAATACACTTCAGGTGTGCACGGGTGCGGTTATTTCATATAATACATTCATACAAATAATATACAGCTGAAGGAACAAGAGGGGAAATCCGTCTATACCGCGGACGAGCACGACCCTCCGTGTGTGACACCCTATAGTTTGCTGATGGAAACAAAATGCTTTGAAATCTGCACGGATAAGATGCAGATAAAACCGCACGCTTCGGCGGTGCGTATTACCGCTCCTGGGTTGTAGAAAACGGCGGCCGTACGTTACTCCTTGGGTGACAGTTAGCATAATTGCGTAAGTGTCACAGAGAGACGCACGCCTCTCGTTTTCAACGAATCAGGGGACAGAGCTGTGTCATCCGGGATGTTGGCTGGCTCAGGGCACGCTATGAGAAGAAGACCACTCTAGTGCACCTCTCATCCACAGTGCACTTCAGTCTCATCAGTGTCATCCATCCTGTCCATACCTCACCTTGAATCATTAAACTTTCTTCCTTATTTTACTTCTTTTTTTTTGGGGGGGGGGGCTATAGTCGTGACAACGGCAAGCTATTTCGTCATCACTCCGCCTCCCTCATCTGGTTTAAGAGTGGGTACTTGCAACGCCATCTAGATACGGAAGGCCTGCTTATACGCTGTGCAAGTGCGTCTCTGCGCATGAGAGGAGGCAGTGAGAGGGAAGAGGGAGGGCGCCCCCCTAGCCAATGGGGCTTTCCGAGTGGAGTAACCGGGAGAGGTGCGCAGAACGCTCGGTTACTTGCAGAGCGTATTGCCTCCTCTCCCTCCTGCGCTACGTGGACATATAAAGTCGGAATTCGTCTGCTATACTGCTGCGACTCCCCGTCATGCGAATTAAAGAACTCGCAAATTATTGCACCTAACTTTGAACCTGCAGACTTAAATCTGTACACAAAATGTGCAACACGCTTTTGAGAAAGATAGGGGACCGTTCTGCGCTTTATTTTAAAGTTTTCCCCATTTAGTACGCGGCGACGTTCAATCACTAAGTCGCAGATGACGGTGGTTCGTCTCCATGGTTACGACTGGTGAAAGCACCTTCGTGATTGGCTGCGTCCATTGAAAACACGAATCTGATTGGCTGACTCTTGGTTGTTACGTCATGTCGACGAGTGAGCAGGCTTTCTGTATCTAGGTGGCGTCGGTACTTGTGATCAATACAATCTATCATGCGAGTGACGAACTCTCCGCCGATTCCTCAAGATGTGCAACAACAACCACTTTATTTGATGATGATGATGATGATGATGATGATGATAATGATGATGGGGGAGATGTGAAAACGCTCGCTCTTCCAAATTTTCTTATCTTGTATGGCACGCGACTACGACACACGGTACGTCCAATAAACAGAGACAAAACGGACCAAACAGTATACAGTCCCCTGTTTCCGAATGGCCCGGAAAAGGATTGTTCCACTAACCTGTCGCGATAACCCCCGGGTGTGCTTGTACCCACTTGGGGACGCAGAGTCCCAAAAAGAGTGACGATCCCAGCACGAAGAGGTTCCGCGAAGAGTTGAGGTCTACAAACTGGAGACTCGACAGACCAACCGCTGACACGATGCTGAACATGACGATGAAAGTGCCTCCAATGATCGGCTCCGGGATGGTGACCAGAAAGGCCCCCATTTTGCCCAGCGTGCCGAGAACTAACATGATGGCGGCGCCGTACTGGATGACACGACGACTTGCCACCTGGAATAAAAAGGGTTCGTTTAGCGATTATGCTTTCCACGTGGGTGGAAGTACATAACAAAACGACGGGAGTTATCGTGCTTATGAGAAACAGCAACATATTCGGTTGACAACGGCAATGTCGGTTAGGTGGTGCATCTTCATTTATTAGCTGAGGAGCGAAGAGACACTGACGAACAGAAAAAAAACACACACACACAAACACACACAAGGCTATTACGCAGTCAGCGATGATTTTATTTTTCAGCTTTATGTTTTGCTTAAAGGGAGACCCTGGTACAATCTGAGACTGTTAGAATGGCTGGGTAAATAAATTATTCCGAAATGAGAAATGAAGTTGCTCTGGCAGTCGGGGACTCGTTAGTTGCCAAGAGAGCTGGGAAGCTCAAAACGAAACCGAAACTTCTGGAAGTTTCCCCTGCTATACCCCCTGTACCATGTGTGACGTCACCGATAGTCTCGGGTGGACCACCGACTGTGCTTCGGAACCGCTGTTTGTAACACCTTCGTGCCGCATGGACGACTAGTCATCTGCTACCTCAATTTTGTTCTAAAATATTCGCCAACGGTAAAAGCAAAACCTGCAGAAAGCAGTACACGAGGAACACCGGTGAGGTGAAGCCCAGTGTTGCTGGACTCCTTCTCCGTGAAGGAGCATACCTAATCACTCAAAAGAAAATATTCAATTTCTACTTATCGTGCCACTTGGAGATGAGAAATTCTATTCACTGAAACATCATACGGTACGGATCGATGTCGCACTGTGATATCAACACATTTTTGGTGCGGAGTCTCCCTTTAAAAGCACATTTTGTCAGAAGAGAGTATGTAGATGAAGGTAGAAAATGAAATCAGACATGTTGTACATGATGCCCAATGTGCCCTGCAAGCGATAGCGCGGGTTGACTGGCGCATTGTTCGCGACCAGTCTATGGTATAGTAAGAAGGCTTCCAACAATCCCTTCTACGTCTTATCCTTAAACATCCCTTTTCTCGTTCTGTAATAGCATATGCATTGCATATCCAAGCATTTGTACGCTGCTCCATGGAAGAAATACGTAAACCGAAACCAATTAATTACTCTAAAAGTCACCAAAAAACAAAGGTTCCGAAAGCGTCCGAAGTAAAATTTAAAACTTAGGAGTTTTATTTAATTAAATCACGTATGCAAATGTGCCGGTCACTGCTCAGTTCCTGTGCGATGTCACAGGGATGCTCACTGAAAGAAAGCTTTTCAACAGCGCCACCTGTCTAAGAATTATTCAGCCAGGGGACCCTCCTGAAACACCCTGTATACATCGCGATAACTGTATATCTATATCATTCGGCGCGACGGTTGCTGCAGTGCGTGTTATGCGTGAACTCCTGTTTTTTAGAGTGTGCGACTACATGGAACTAATCTTTGACATGCCAGCCAATAAATAATAAAGGCCATAATAAAGCATTTGTGATGTCAGTTCGTTTTCATATTGTATTTCTTTCCCCACGGGGACAGTAATTTGTATTTTAAGTCCTCGTGCTTCGTGTCGTCATGCTTGAGTACAAGGCCACAATGCGTTGAGGAAGATACCGCAATATTTCAAATTCGCTACTTGCACTCTTGCGTGCGTGCGTGTTCGACGGGGTGTTTCCGGTGGATATGCATGAATGCGTGCGGAAGCAAACAGACGCACGTTGAACTGCTCCACTGTCTCTGGCGTGTGACACTCGGCTTTGTAAACGTCTGCCACATGAGCTGCTGTCATGTTTCTAGGTGTTGCTTTTCAGGTCATCTTTCTGGAATGTCGGCGCACATACATGAGAAAACAGCCGATATGACGGAGATAAGCCTTGTTGTGATGACTATTTGTCCGCCATGTTTGCAACAGGGTTGCCATATGCTCCTTCCACGCTCTGAAAAACGCTTCGCCGAATAAAACACTCGAGGCCTCATTGAGGTGTGGTGAGGTTCGGTGCACACCATTTCTATTTCAGCTAGTGTCACGGCAAGACGTGACCCTCCCGTTCTCAACACTGAAAAGGCAGAACGACATCACTTGAATGCTGGTTGGGCGTGAAGCTATTATGCTACGATGTTCTGTATATTGAACGCACACTCTTAAAACATGGGTGTACTTTAACTCCTTTCCTTGTCACATATATAACACCCTTTTGGAGAGTACAATTAGGCTCAAAAGGGTGTCTCGTCACTCCCTCAAGGTAGTAGCATGGCACCTACTCCTTGCCGGGGAGTAATATGTATTACTCTCCAGTAAGAAGAAAGCTGTTATGCTGCTCCCTTGAGGGAGTGAGGAGACACCCCTTTGAGCGTAATTGTACTCATCCAAAAGGGTGTTATATATGTGGCAAAAAATGAGCAAAAAAAGTAGCTAGTAACGTGTGTACATTTCACTAGTGGCGAGATATTAGGGAAGAAACACCTTTTTTTTTGCGGGGGGGGGGAGGGAGGAGCTGTCAGTTGTTCAGCTTCTGCGAAAAACAGAACAACGTTGTGTTGCACAGGCATCTACGGCATTTTTGAATTGCAAAGAATGAGCTGTATTCTAGTGGCATGGGTCTTCAGCTCGAGTGTCGCAGTCGCACGAAGGTTCTTAACTTCCCAGAATGGATGCACAACAAACTATTACGGAGGATAACCGGTTCCTTTTGTCTCTGTCTCTCTCTCTCTCTCTCTCTCTCTCGATGTTGTTTCGCACTTAAGAACCTTGGAACTCTCAAATATATAATGAATTTCCTCCTGAATATCAAAATCTTTACGTATTATCAATCACCATAGCACTCCCGCTCAATGCTAGATGTTACGCACCTTGAGATCAAATTCATCTAACGCGCACTGTAACTATAGTGTTCCGCGTTTCATTTCGGCACGCGCCAAAAAGCGCCGAAAAACACCCGCCAGATCTGTTTCTAGAACTGCGGCATATTCCGAAAAGTTCGGAATGTATACTCTTGCACTTTACGCTTCATGCTGAAAATGCCAGTTCCCGATGGCATTTCTGTTTTTTTTGTTTCCTCTGGGGCATTACATTTCTGCTTTTCCTTCGCCTCGTTTCCAGGCAGACTGCCGATAATACTGCTCTCAGGAGACACTAGCCTCAAGTTCAGGGAAACACCTTCCACTGTAACACTTTTATCAGTGGGTCTAGGGGATTCAAGTAAATGTGGAGCCCTCCCATAAAGGAAAGAGGAAGGAAATCTCTTTGCGTTCTCAATGTCCTAATGCTAAGCTGCCTCCTTGCATGTACCATTATAACCGCAGATTTTGCGGCGCCTATTTTTATCGCAGACGTTTTAAAATGCCAAAAATATCGGAATTTGACAGAACGTGTAAATGCCGAAAAACACCCACCGAATCACCCCAGGGATAAATACCGACAACGCGGAACCCGAACCATGACTTACCTTCGTTATCCCGATGGCACCAATGTTTTCAGAGTAGGAGGTCAAACCGCAACCAGCACCCCATAGAGCAGCGAAGACAGATCCAATGCCTTCCATGAAGATTCCTCTGTTGACGGCGTGAACAGGAGGGGGTGGCGCACCAGACAACCTTGCGCATGCGTGGTAGTCTCCCACGGATTCCACCATGGAAACGAGAACTCCAGCCAAGAGGCCGACGACGGCTCCAGTGCTAACAGTCGGGACGCCCCACTGAACTGTAGATAGAAAAGATACATTACGTAGGGAACGACGCTGGTACGTGGGAACACACATGTCACTGTAATCTTAGGATACCGGCCGCATGATACGATGTGGCAAACACTCGGCTTTATCAAGCGTTATTATTCCAAGGCCAGCTCTATACTTCACTAGTCCGCCTGAAACTTGAATATGTTTCGCCTATATGGGACACCCACCGTGATCATCTGACTTCCAAATAGACCTCTACCCGAGAAACGTCATCATGACGTTGGTAGTCACTGAAACCGAACGAAATCGGAAGGGGAGGGCCAGGTTCCACGAATGGGCACTTGTTCGCTGCCTCCTATTGAGAGTAGAGTAGGACCAAAGGTCGCGCCCCTTTCAGAGACCATCGTAATCCCATCAAAACCGTGGCTTTCGGGCGCGACATTGTTCGCCCCTAGCCTCGAGCGCATTTCAACACTACTAAATTGGTGGCGCTGTTGAATACTATGACGTCATTTGTTTACAAACGAGAAGAGGCCTATTACAGGCGCTACAAAATCGAGCCGCCAGCTTTAGCTTCTCTGACTACTCTAGTCTTTCTGCGTATCTCTCCTCAAAGAGCGGGTCTTTCTCCCGCTTCTTTCGGCTCGCCACTTGATCCGTTATCACTTTAGGTGAAACACCCTGTATATTGTGTAACTGTGAAATTAAGCAAGCAAATCAAAGGATTCAGGAAGATGAGCAAGTTAATTTAGCGGAATGAAGCGGCCGACGGAACGCAACTGCTTCCATGCCAGAGGATGGCGGATGTGTTGTGGTAATGCTTCGTCGAGCAAGTCCGACCCCCTGGCCTCGTCGTCTGTTACGTAGTATCTCCTGAGCAGCCTTGGTTACAGGAGCACGAAAAGACACGACGCTCAGCGCTCGCGCTTGTATGACAGCAGAAATCTGTGATCGTTTTCCACATCTTCCGCTGGAGTATTCTGGGGAATGTTGCCCGTGTGAGTACACGGGAATGACGCAGACGCTGTTGTCTGCCAAGTGCGCAGTATGCCACTTTCGATATATTCGCGCACCCCGCAAACGCCCAAAATTGGACGCCGAAGAGCTTCTATGCCGTCGTTCTGCTTCCTGAGGTGGAATATTCCTTGGGGGTGCCGTTCGCCTGAGTACACAGTACGTTCCCCAGTTGTCAGGCTTATCGCAAAAAGGAGAACGGTGAGATTATTCGCCGAGCGACGACTACGTTCCAGTGTTAGGTGCTCCAGGTCTTTGAAACACAAGTAACATGATCCAAACCGATATGTAGACAAGGATTCCCCCCCCCCCCCCCTGTTATTCCCGTGTGGAAATATACGTTTCGGGGACGTGGCGATAACGCGTGTATTCCGAGGCCAAGTCTATACGGAGATGTTCCCCTAATTGCATGCCACTCACCGTATAACTACGGATATTAACCACACGAAAAGGCTGCGTGACTTCTTGCCCGTGGAGGAGGAGCAACACACATTGTTCACTTACTTACATGGGTAAGGAAAACGAAACCAAGGACTCTCAGAGAGGGCTCTCAGCTTGATGTCCGTCCTGACGGCGCTCTGGGGACCGACAGCGTCCGTCACCGTGAGGATTACACACGCCACCCACATGATGATGATGGTCAATATTACCTGCGTCATATATAAAGTGTTATGTAAAGCCTGCAGACAAAGTCTGCAGGTAAAACCTGCAACCAGTTTCCATGAATTCATAACAAAATTATTACGCGCAGAATGCATTTCGTCGGGCAGGTGAGCATGTGCAAGGGTGTACGATGTTAAAATAGGACGTCACCACGTACCACGCGCCTTGCGAGTTCTTTAAGACACGAGATTTAGTTCCGATAGTGGCACTTTAGGATTACAATGAGGACATTTCTAACAAAATTAGTCAATATTGGAAAGACGAAAAACGATAATAATAACTTACAGGAAACAGCTTGAAAAGAGCGAACCTCTTGGCTCTCGGTGGTTCTTGACCCTTCTGCTTGCGTCGTGTACCCGGTATAGGAATTCGCACGTCCCGCATGTACTGAGAGAATATTGTCACCAGGATGACCGTCCTGCAAGGAAAAACGAAAAGAAATATGATAAGCATGTGTACAAAATGTTGCACTCGTATCTACTTTACCGTAAAGCTGAAAGCAGATTTTAACGTGCACTTGAGCATTCACTGTGTATCCAGGTCAAGAATTCACATCCATCGATCTCAAACAAGACGAGATAATGTTTCTCGATAATGATTTCTAGTGTTCACGTGTTTGTGATATGCGTACGCCATAGAATTTTACTATTTAAGTGTGTCAAAAATAAAAATTTCCTTTAGTTGTGAGTACGTAGCCTTCCCGTCTGGTTCTTTGTGTCCTTGCCTCTATGCTGCGTAAAACTTCACACGTAAGAATTCTCATGTTCAAAATATACCAAACTCTGCACGTTCTAATGCTGGCTTCGCCTGCAACACGCGGGACAACTGTACTCAACCAACCCGAACTAACATTTTTGGTCACACTACAGCAGTATATAGGTCACTCGTGAGACATTACCATAAACCCAACGTCGCTTCTAAGAGCGTAAGACCAAGCCGCAATATTTTTATTTTTATCCGTTACAATTTTTTTTAATAAAACAGCTATGGAAGCTACATATATGTCGTCTTTGTAGGTGTGTTACGCGGCCACGCGAACGTCCTGTCTCAGAGCGTTTGTAACTGTTGGACGACTAGTTAACTAAAATGTATTAATTAACTTAAAAATTAATTTATTTGGCAAAAGCGAGGTGGCAGAATTGGAGCCAGTCATCATATATATATCCGTCGTCCTTGTTAAATGCCCTGAGACGAACACATGTTTTTAATGATGAAATATTAAAGTCACTGAAAAGGTTAGCCAGCTGTAGGACTCGAACCCACATCCCAGCTGACATCCCAGCTGGCTAACCTTTTCAGTGACTTTCATCTTTCATCGTTCATTTCTTAGGCAATTTGAGGCTTTGTATGTGTTTGTCCTTTCTATGTTGTTCCAGCCTCAGAACATCAGTTCTCTCTTGTTCAACATGTTTTGAGATATAAATGGCCGAATTTTGCTATGCTTATGAGCCGAAACAAGAAGGATACACTTCCTACGCGCAAAAAGAGCGACCAGCATTCCACTAGGAGGGCCACGTGTTTTTGGAGCGATTGGCATGATTGGAGTAGATACCAATCTGCTGGGCAGATTACCCTCTTTCCGGCCCAGATAAGCCGGTGGTGGCAAAAGGTCGTGCAACTCACTAATACCACTGTCACACGGCAAACCGAATGACATTCCCAGCGAATGACAGTCGCACCGAATGTCATTCGCTTGTCTTATGTCGAGCTACACCAAGAAATGTAACTCGCAAATGATGTCAGTGTCGATAATTAAGACACCAGTGCCAAACATATGAAGCATTATACAGGTACATTAGTTCCATTTTTTATTTCTTTTGCTCGAATCTAGCGAAATATTAGAATATTTCGCAAAATCCATGCTTTTTTAAAGACACTTAATTGGCTAAGTACTATAAACAAAGACAACTAAGAAGCCTATCTCCAGCGCACTTGGCAACGCGGCGACTGGGAACGAGGGTAGTTCTCCGAAAAACAGTGCTTAGCCTTCCGTCCTTCGTGTCAAAAGTTATCAAATTCATGATAAAATATATGAGTACAAATTTGTATCCGTCTTCCATTTTTTTTCGAACGGTTTATCTTCTTTTTTATATACCTCTCTACTGCGAGGGTACGCTGTCGGTGAGAAAGGAAAAAGCGAATGAGTCCCCGAACTCATTCGTCGGGCATGCGACATGCGAATGATATATATCATTCGCATATATTGTCATTTGATTTCACCGTGTGACACGAAACGAATGTCATTTAGTACGAATGTCATTCGCTGGGAATGACATTCAATTTGCCGTGTGACAGGGGTATTAGAAGCGCGCTTTTGGTACTCGAAGAGAAGAATACGTACGCAAATGCAACAGCCCAGTTACGTGAAGCATGGTGCGAAGCTTCGGCAAAGAGTGAGAGGCCGATGAGAGCGATGGTAGGGGTAATTCCAAGGGGTGTAATCCAACGCATCAGAAGCCCGATGAGACCCGTTATACCGGCGAACACCTCGAACAGCGATGCAACCAGAATGGCTCCCTGGATCTGAAACGAATTCACGAACATAAGCTTACATGTGCTATGCTGGCGTAAATTTTCATAAACTACGCAGGATTAAATACGGGTTAAGGAAGTAAATTGCTGTTCTATTTGCGACGTGCGAGTGTTTAATATTTTTTAAAGGTGTTGTCCGCTAAGAATCAGAAATTCTAAAGTTAATGCGATATACACTTGGAGATGCCTTCCAAGAAGAAAACATAAAAATGATTTCCAAAATTTGTTCTTTTAGTTTATAAATCATCAAAAACATCGAATTGGAAACCAGTTGCCGGGTTCCAGTTGCAACGGCCCTTCCCTGATTCGCCTCTTCCGGTGACGTAACTGGCATCGCCGTCAAGAGCCTGATTTCAATCCGATACTACCGAAAGCATGAGCGAAGATGTTTCTAGCAACTGTTCGGCAGCAGATTGCGAGTCGGAAGATCGCATTTTGTGATGGACTGCCTGCCCTCATTAACGACTCCAGTTTCTTCAGTCCGCACACTGTTGCCTGAGTTCAGCAGGGAGCGCGCAGCCGGCTGTAAAATCCGATTGAATTATTTATCTAATGTTTCCGACAGTTTCGAAACAAAATATTACAGTTACATGTATTTCGGGCACACACTAATGTGGTCGCACTTTCAGTTCAACTGCGTTTTTTGTCCGGACACCACCTTTAAGCCTGTAATAAATATAGTTTGGGATGTACTTATCGGGAAGAAATATGCCGCGCAGTTAAAAGTACCCTGGTACCCAAGCAGCACAATCTACTGAAAACCGAGGGCAATAGGGGTGGACGGTATGTGTCTTATCAATGTTCTTTGGTTGCACGGGTCTGTTCGAGGCCTTCCACCTACCCGTCCACCCCTATTGCACTCGACTTTCAGTACATTGTGCTGCTTGGGAGGACGACCCGATAGCAGCACATCAAGGGCACCTTGTATTACTGATAATTATTGATAAAACCAGGTAATACGATTAATTCTCAGTATTAAGATATCTTAAGATAAGATAGCCTTGTTGTTGCTCTTTATATGGGACACACACAACATTGCGGTCTGAGTTCAGGCCCCCATAACAGACTCGTCCTCTGTCGCTAGTCAGTGTGTACGTTCTCCTCAGATTTCAGCCCATCTTAGAAAATCCTGAGGTGGGCTTATTGTTTCCGACCTATGACCGTGCTGCACCCACGATGAAATTCTTTCGGCGATATAATATCCCCTGATCATCACCGCCATCATGCATCCAGGAAATGCTAATGGCCAATTCGTGGCCTTACGGCGCGAGACAACGGTCATTATGAGTGACGGCGAAAGCGGTCTTTCCAACAATTCAATCCGCCTACCTGATGATTCTTTCACGTGCGCCTCCAGACATTGCACACCGTAGTTTAAGGAACAAGGAAGTGACTCCTATAGCATGACACGACACTCTGCTTCACTCGTCGAGTAGTCTGGGTGCCATCATGCGCAATGTTTTCGCTGAACGGTGTTATGCCACTGCGCAACTCATTTAACAAGAGGTCAATAAAAGAGCAGCCATGAGCGGTGCGTTGTGACCTCGTATGCCTGATGCAAAGCTGTTCTGTGGTCGAAACCCCCCCCCCCCCCCCCCCTCCGAATTGGTACGTTTTGGTAGTGCATTTAGGAGAGCGTAAGCGAAGGCGAAACAACGTGAGGTTTCCGTAGATCCCCTTCCGAGATATGTTTTTCTGAAATATGCTGCTGCCTGCGTGCTCTTGACGTGACGTAATCAGGTCAATTATTAGCACCACCACAGCCACTGCTACGGATACGACTGCTTCCTCTGCTAACGACAGGACGGAGCACTGCTTGCGACTGACTCACCACGTCACGGAATGACGCCAGCAGTGCTCATTCAATTACGGGCTATCTGAATGGGGAGAGAAGTTTCAAGGTGAGGGGGATTATGTTGGTTAGACAAGCGGTCGGCTTGCCTAGACTGGCGGCTTGCGGCCCAGAGGAGAGGAGAGTGGGGGCTGAGGGGAAGGGAAGGTCCCCGTGGAAAAGCGCAACCGTCGGGGAGGTGCACACCTTAACTATCATTTCGCCCAACGAGGATGAGTAAGTAACGAACGCTTTCATGGTTACTGCCGAATTTTGTACGAGGTTTCCACAAGGATGTTGGAGTAGATATTAAAGTTGCCTCTGACACCTCATATTCCAAGATAAGGAAGTAAGTTGCAGCGAATTAATTATCCCACTCATAATCGCGGTTTCGCTTGCACGAAACCGTGCGAGGGAATCAGGCGGTAGCTTCTCACTTTGTGTGTGCGGATTTTCCAGCGTTTTTCCTGTTATTTCCCCGCAGAGCTACACGTACGGGGCATCCAGCGCAGCATTCTGCTACGAGGCACGTGGACTAATTGGTATAGGGTCTATCCACGTGTTCGCAGATGAACGCCACAACTCCCGACGAATTTGCAGCCTTCGTGTATTGCCTTGCGTGTCCTAACTGCGCAGTCCTTCACCCTCACCACATTCAGCTTTCGTTATTCTTTCCAAACGTACTCCTTGTACTGTCTGAATATTATTTGTACCGTATCTCAGTAATTTCCACGTTTTTAACGTTCCACGTCGTCGTCTAATTAGCAGGTGGGTGCGAGCGAAAAGGAGAACCAAACTGGCTCATCAAGACGACGGCATCGCAATACCGATGTTAACGCCCTCTGTAGAGGTGTTGTCTTCGCACGCATGTAAAACACAGGAAACTAGCTAGCTGTCACCCTTGTCTTCATGATAAGCAGTTTGGACACTATCCGTTCTTACTCAAGTCTTACATGTGCTGCTCTATTCCTGTCCCTCAGTTGGCCGATACCGAATCAAATAAGCCGCGACTGAGAAAAGATAATCTGCACACAGGCCATCCTGTATTATTGGATTTTGTTACTCACTTCACGCATGCGCGGTTGCCACAAGTGCTCCGTGCTGGTGCCGTTACCACCCGACTCCAAGAAGACGTCTTCTGGGCACTGCCACCGAGGTAGAGACAGCACAGCAAGGATAGGAACCAGATGGGCAAAAGTGGAGCCCTGGATGACCGGCAGACGGACCCCAAACGTGGCCTGCAGAAGAGTACCCAGGCCGGACACAAAAAAGATGGTAGATTGGATGTGACCTCTAGCAGGGTCATCCTCGGCGATGCACATCTTGGGTGATAAGATAAAAGGGTAGCTGATCGTGCCGCCCATCATAGTGAGGTAGTGCTGCAAGATAAGAATGGCAATGAACATGTGCCGAGGTATAGGAGTTGAGGCCAACGAAATAGAGGAAGGTACAGTACACTTACGGCCTCAGAACGCGTATTTCGATCACACAAATGCACTCCATGTGAAACGCTTTTAAAACAGAACATGACTGTATAAGGTGAACATGAGAAAACTGATGTTCTTAGGCTGGAACCAGGGTGTCGAACCGCAAAAAATACGGGTACGGTTCGGGTTCGGGTTCGCGTTGTTTTGATTTCGTTCCGGTTCGGTTCCGGTTCGGCCACGCCAAGAATCGAACCGGTTCGCAAACCGGTTCGCAGCCCCGAACCGGTTCGCGAACCGGTTCAACGCTTCCGTTTTATATGTTCCATAAAACTGCTTTTATCAGGAAATGCGTGGCTAATAGCTTACTGCTGTTGTCTGCATTGACGTCTCTAGCGGTGAGGTAGCCCTGTAGCGAGAGAAATGAGGAATGGATGAACACTTATTGCAAATAGAGTCCACGCTGTTGAAGCGGTGTAGTCCTGCTACTTTCTGTTCCCAAAATCTCTTTTTTCACACGCACAGTGCCAGCAAGATACACTTAAAGGAAGCCTAATAAGATGGACAGCGTAACATAGACGACAGTACTAGCCGGCACACTGCCTTCGCAACGTGAATCGATCTGAAACCGTACTGAAGCATGTCGAAAATAAGCCTGCCAGCCTTACTCTGTCCGAGCTCACAGCAGTGCACTAGTTAATCCACAACACAAAGGCAATATGTCACGACACAACTGCACTACCAATAAGCAGAACCACATTTACTTTTCAAGCCACGACCAATCAAACAGGCACCGTTCTGCGTACGCTCCTTCTCCACTTCTCATGTTTCTGACTTGTTTAATTTGTACTGCTCACGTGTAAAGGGAAATCTTGGGCGCATATTTAATCGCATATTCGTCCTGTAGAGCTACATAACTGGCCTACTCCATTCCTGTTTCATTCGTCCGTGTGGCACCTCGTCTCTGAAGAGTAGATGCCGCACCGCGTGCGTGGGGCGCTAGCCGCGGCGCACACAAGGACAACTGCGCTTCAACATGTTAAAAAGACGCTGAAAGTATACTTACTATACGTCGTCGTCTCACTGCTAGGTGAAAATTTCTGAAATCCATGATATAGGCGCGTGATGATGATACCAATGTGTCTTCGTTCGGGGATAGAGAGGAACTCTTATGCTGACTTCTTTTATGTCCGAGCCGTTTTGTTGCGAACCGGTTACCGCTATTATTTTTTACGGTTCTGCTCCGGTTCGGGTTCAACAGTGTCATGAAAATTTCGGTTCGGGTTCGGTTCCGGCAAAAATAACGGTTCGGGTACGGTTTTCGGTTCGGGTTCGGGTTCGGTTCGACACCCTGGGAACAACATAGAAAGGACGAATACATACAAAGCTGGCGTTTCCGTTTCACAAACATTGCACTCAAATAATTTCAGCTGTTGGTATGCTAATTCCGTACCACACGTGCTGCTATCGTACCGTATCATATCGTATCGTATATACAGTGCGTGCCCAGTACCCTGCATGCTCATGAACTGTGCTTAAAGCACGATAGTGTGAAACGCAAAGACATGTATTGACACGCTCGAAATTTCCCTTCCCGGAGGCTCTAATATCAACCCATGAGGCATGCGCGGTGCGGGAATTTAAATGATTTATTTATTTTATTGGTACCTGCAGCCGATCTGGGCCAAAGCAGGTAGTGAATAACAAAATACATGCACACAATGGATACACCAGACAAGCATTTTTGCCTTATCAGCACTGCGTGACGCAAACACAAGAATAAATCATCTGAGCCGATCAAATGCGGAGACCGAGCCCCTCTTCCGTGCTCACAGATATGCGCACTTTACCCGCCAACAAACATTGGTATCTCTACCGGCGTCCTCTGCGTCAAGCCGTAATTGAGAGCACGCACTGAATCCAAGATGGCGTCGAAGTGAACCATCCCTTACATTACTCTGCTTTTAACTGATATTGCTGTGGACAGCTCTGTATGTCAAAGAAACAATATTCCTGCTATGCTGAAATGTAAATGTGTATATATATATTCACATATACACATAGCCTCATACTAATTCAAGACCCCTATCATTATATAATGCTGACCTCCCCATAGTCTAGTTTTACCATTGTTTAAATGTAATAAATTGTAGTTTCGTACGAATTCGTTAATTACTTCTGAGTCCCTTCGTAACATTTTGTATATATATATATATATATATATATATAGTAACAGAACATTCTCGACCGGCCTCGGAGGCTCAGTCGGTAGCGTGTCTGATTCCGAGATCGCGGGTTCGAATCCGGCCGAGGACTTGGTGGTAGTGTACAAGTTGCTTGGACAGTTGCTTCCGCGAGGGACGTTAAATGCGGGGTGCCGTGTGATGAGCGTTCATCGCACGTTAAAAAACCCTTAGGTTGGCAAAAGCAATCCATAGACCGACCGCTGTGGCGTCGCTCATGATCTCAGTTGTCTCGCCACGTAAACCCAGAATTATTATTATTATTAGAACATTCTCGTCACGAGATGTTGTTGCCTATGCAAATGCAAGGACAGGGGATATCGGGATATACTAACTCAATATCCGCTCGGGTACCAACCGGATGATGTCAGTTTCATCACCCCTACCCAATATTGTGATAACCCCGTTCATGCTGACAGAATACGCGCCGATATTTAGACACACCTAAAACAGCTCTAGAAGGTATTTGAAGCCAGTTCGATTTAACCAACTTGAACAAACTTTGTCTCTCAGCCACATGTTAGCGGTAAACCATTCCTCTTACCTGAAATCCCAGAAGAAGGCAAAGGTACCACGGTGGCGTGTCGTTCACCTTGTACACGACGCCGCTATCAGACTTGGAGGCTGTACCAACAGTCGTCGTGGTCGCAGAGCGTCCGTCGGGTAATTTATCGTTTGGTGACTGGGTGTGAAAAAAGAAAAATGTAACTAAAGAACATGTTATCCGCAGACAGAAGAGACTCTACAGATTTGATACACAGAATCGACAAGAGGATGATGCTGTTAGTATGATATTTATTCGTCCCCAGACTTGTACGTATTTGGAGTATTGTATTTAAAATACTATATTTTAAATACAATTTGCAGTATTTTGGTACTCTACTCAATACTTTCGGTTTTGTGTATTTGTACTCTATTTAAAATACATTTTATGGTATTTTCTACTCAATACTCTAATTACATATTTTGGATCTCACTCTCAAACTTTCTGTGTCTCGTCTTTCCATTATCTTGCTTGTTCTGTGAAAATTTCCTAAGTCCCTCGGACTTGACCCGGACATTGGCCCTTTTTGGAAGTCCCCATTTAGAGACCTTGCCCCGTGTATACTAATCCTCGCCGAGTGAGGGTTCTATTATGTGTGCCCTGACGCGGTAACGCCGAATTCTGACCTCGCCGGGCAGGGACCTGTAGAGGTTTGCTTTGTTCTGGGTCACATGTGCTTAGTGGTGTTATGTGGTATCTCTTTGTCATCTTTTGGGGACTTGTGTTTAGATGACTCCTATCACACAGGGGCGGCTTGCGTAGTACGCGGGCTTTAGGTGATACATGTCGCATAGCGGCGCCTTGCCGCATTGACCAGTGACCGGTGACGATTTGCGTTCAAGGATAAATAGTATCTTAATTGTATTTCAAATACTTTCTGAAGTATTTCGTCCTCTATCTTAATTACTTTAATTTTCATGTATTTATACTGTATCTTAATTACATTCTAACGTCAGTATTTATTATCTTATCTTAATTACATTCTAACGTCAGTATTTATTATCTTATCTTAAATACATTTTTGAGTATCTTGTACATGTCTGTTCGTCCCACAGTGCCAGCTAGACCCGTGCTGAGGTAGTCGTGCATCCCTATACTACCATCACCACCATGATAATGTTGCGTGTTCAGTGATTACCGGATACTCAGCACATGTGAGGTCCTGAACGGCATGCAAAGAATTGATCGGGAAATTCTGTTGTACAACCCGGCACACTAGCTGACCTTTCAACTTATAAGAAATGAAGCCACTTCCGGTTCCTAACCGAGACACTTGTAACAGGTCCTCAACCTTGAAGAAGTGCAGCCTACTGCACGAAAGTCTTGTTTTTAATGTGTATAGTAAACAGTTGATGCTCTTAACCGTCTTTGTTATTTTTGATTCTGCATCGCCGGAAACTTGTACATTGTTTTTCTTCAGGTTCTACGAGACATCTATACGCAAAAGATAAGAGTTTTCGAGTGCTATCGTACGGTACATTGGCACAAGTGGAGGCCGGATGATACCTCTCGTAAAGTCTTCTCTTCCGAGCCTAGTAGGTCAAAATACGCGGCAGAAAAAAGTGCCTGTATGGCTTTTTCTTTTCGATGGGGAAAAATTAGTTCCCCGTAAGTTTTACATGTACTGACACTTTAAAAAAATACAACTTTAGGACATAACACGTTCCATGCTAATTACTGCACAGCATGATACTGTTATCATTTATTAGTCGAGGAGAGGGCGGGACAAACACCTTTCTGTGACCGCCAAGTGTGGGTAATTCCTTTAACTGCAGTGACTTTAGAATTTCATGTCTTTCTCTCTTGTTTCAGAAACTAGTCGCATCTTCGTTCACTACCAAAATGTCGCCGGCTGGTATTCAACGTGAAACTTTTTTTATACGAACAAGAGTTATGAATTACGATCACTGATTAACTGCTGAGTAAGGGATTACTTGTAACTAAATTATTTCCCAAGACTGGGAAAAGGGGTCGCACTTACCACTTTATGCGCGACGCCATTAGCAAAAGGAGATCCATTGATGCCCTCCGGCTCCTGGAACACAATGCAAGCACGTTACTCCAACAGTCAAGTTTTACTAGTCCACAATGTGAAAGCCTGGGTCTGAGCACACAGAAGGACGACACGAACACACGACTCACAAGAGCTGAGTCGTGTGTTCGTGTCATTCCTCTGTGTGCTCAGACTCAGGCTTTTACATTATAGAATTGATCCACCAGCTAGCCTGCATGTTCGCCATCTTGTCAATATACCATGGTATAGCCATCTGCAGATGATTTTACACGACACAACGCAGTACCAACTTGTATTCTCTAACGCAGGAGCAAAAATCATCGAGAAACAATTTCCGCTCGCAGTTTTTCTCTTTTGCTACAGAATGTCCCGAAGTTCAGTTAAACGAGCCGTTGGATGTGACCTACCTAAAAAAGAACACCATTATTTTTCTCGTAACTCGCGATTTCGCGTATATGTTCAGTCGAACTTATCGTGGACAGCACATGCCGGCTACGTTACTCAAAAGCAAAGACTGATATTAAAAGGTAGGAGCAACTTATTCATTTACACATGGTAACAAGACTTTCGTGCACGAGACTGCACTTCTTTAGGTAACCTGAAGAAGTGCAGTCTCGTGCACCAAAGTCTAGTTACCATGTGTAAATAAATAAGTTGCTCCTACCGTTTAATATCACTATTTGGTTTACTCACCACCGGCAACTTGACATCGCCTATTTTTCTGCCTTCGTATCTTCTTTACTCTAAAGCAGTGAGAAAACTGTTCCAGCTAAAACGAGCGTTACGGCAATCAACTCCGTAAGTAAGACTTAACGCGTACAAATCGCTTGTTCTACCGATATTGTTATATGCTTGTACTGTTTGGGACCCGTATATTGTCAGTCACAAAAAGAAATTAGAAAGTGTTCAAAGAAAAGGGGCTCGGTTCATTTATGGGGATTTTCGCACGAGCGCATCTGCTTCTGGGCTGTGCAGTCGAGCAAGACTTAAACGAACGTCGGCTTAAGTTCATTTTCCAACTACACAGCAGCTTTCGCCCTGTCGCTTGCTTGGCCAAAGACACTATTGGTTCAAGGCATAGACATCACCTTCATTTACAAGAACCCTATGCCCGTACAGATGTGTTTAGGAATTCCTTTCACCCCCAAAACAATTCACGAGTGGAACAGTCTTCCGCAGAGTGTTATTAGCGCAAGAGACATTTCCGCATTTATACAAAAGTTGGAATGTTTGTTATATGCCGGCTGAATCCTAAATAAATAAAATATTCCTAACGAGAGGATACAGAGGTAGCAAGCGAGCAGGCGGTATAGATCCATAACTTAAAAACTCGAGACTAGGGGACAAAAAAACGACAAGTCGTTTTTCTTTTTTGTCCCCTAGTTTTGGGTGTTTAAGTTATGGAAATATTCCTAATCTGGCATCTACGGTCACTAATCGGTCACTAATCATCAGTGTGTACAGTCAAATATAAATAGAGTAATAAACTGTACCGTCCCATCCGGTGTAATAGGACCAAGAAGAAGGGCCGAACTATCCATGATTGCAACGCTTTCCACACGATGGGTCCCCAGCACACTAACAGTTCGCCGACAGATTTTTAGGTGGTTGACGCGAGGTCCGACACTTTATTGCTTCCATAATGGCTCGAATGTAGGTGCTGGCGCAGCACGACTTATCAGTTAATGATTTGTGTGCCGATAGATAATAAGCCGTAAAATCGGACAGTTCTTTTATACCTGCCTAGAACTATCGCGCATGTCATTGCACTCTAGCTAATTACGACCGATAACGGCGCAAGACAGTAGGTCTGAGATAATGCTTCGCGATTTGATTGCGTAGTGAAATTAGGCACTGATAGCAACGATGGTGAAATGCAAGGAAGAACAGCATAGGAAACTTTATGTGTTGAAACCTATAGATGTGCGTGTCCGCTCATTTTATCGAACACCGCTTCGTCGAACGCCGATTCATCGACGCCTGACCAAGGTTAGGTCAGGAGGTTCTTTTACGTATTTCGCACGTTGACGGAGACTGACCAAGGTCAGGACAGAAGATCTTTTAACGTATTTCACACGTCGCCGCAAGAACAAGCAGAGACCACCGATTCAAAGAAACGGCGTTTGATGAAAAGTTCAGCAGTCGACGAGACGGCGCTCCATGAAATGTTACGGAACCAGATGCCACCAGACTTAAAGTACGTACTCGGCGTGCAAAGCAATCATTCTAAACAGTATGCCCCGTAATCGGGTAGTCCTATCATTCGTTTCAATGATGGGTGCAGAGCCTGCTATCGTGCGAAGCATTCTTTTTTCAATGTAAACACAAAAACGCGTTTCAAGGAATGGGCGCCACCATTAGCGCTGCCACCCGCCTTAGAGGAACTGTGCACCTGTTGATTTCCGTTTCCCAAGTTTATTCATTTTCCCGTGTGTTTTTCCGTTCATTTTCGTGTTCGCTCGTTTGTTTGTTTGTAAGAAAAAAGAAAAAAAAAAAGACGAGGAGAAATGTTCGTGTTCATTTGGTGCCCGTTCATTTTCTCCCGCTCGGGGACCAGTATAGAAAGGTTATCGCATCGGCCAGAATTCCTCACGTGAACAACTATGCATACCACATGCAGTAGCAAGCAATCTTCTTTTTCCTTTATCTTTAGAACGCTGAATCGCTATTCAGATGTTTACCGGTTGACCAGTTATATGGAATGTTACGTTATCGTCAGTCATGCTCATTCATAGAAATCGATAGGTGGAACGGCTAGAAGAAATGCTGGGCGAGAGAGAGAGAGAGAAGGGGGAGAGCAAAGGAGTTGTACCGAGGCAAGACCGTTTCCCAATGTCCAAGTCAGGAAGGCGCCATGATCGATATTTTTGATTGCGCCGGATTCCACCACAGCCTTTCCACGTGTCTTTCCACCAGGCACGTTCGATGCAATGGCATCCAATCCAATGCAAGTCGCTTTGGCTTTCGCTCTGCGCCGCGTGCCACGCCGTGTGCGAAGTGTGTTTGTTTTGTCTGCCATCACCCGAGCGCTTGGATTCTCTAGGGAACGAGTATCGTACGGTTTAAACCTTGTGCTGCAACATGAAACAAGAGCGCAAGGAACTCGTAGGTGCCACCGTTCGTAACACTCTAGGCCTACCGTATCGATCATAGCGGCTCACATGTTGAGATGTTTCTCTTCGCTGGCTTGGTTTCTAGTTATTATGAGAGTTCTACGTACTCATTGAAGACGGGGGCCACCAGTATTCATCCCAGTGGGAAGAGTGATTTTGGCAGTCCACCCCTGTTGTGTCGTCGCTGGGAACGAGGCTACGGATCGCATGGAAACTGGTGGTTTGAAAGTAACGTGACAAGGTCTATAGGTTTAAAAGCCCAATGCAAGTCTTCTGCCTGAGCGAGGTTTGGTGAATCGTTCTCCCTCAAACGATTTGTACCGGTTTTTAACACGAACCAATCAGGTGGTTGCGTTCCGACTCACTTCCCCTTCTCATTGGTCATCCGTAAAACCGTTCGCGAACCGTTTGAGGAAGGACGATTCGCTAAAACTCCTGATTGATTTCGACGGCGGAAGTCTTTTCACGTGTGGAAATACACCGAAAGCTTTCGTTGAATTACTCTCAGGGCCGACGATAGGTTTAGGCGAGTAAGGCGACCACCTTAGGCCCCGCGCACGAAGCCCTCAACCAGGGATTACCTTTTTAAAAAATATCAAGTACGCACTTAATCGCACGCGCGATCTCCGACTAAAACAGAAATGTGAGAAGAATGTGTTAAGTGCCATTCCGTCATGTGATGAGAAAAAGTCCCACTTTTAAGAAGAATCCGCCAACCCTGCAAGCTATACCGAGGATTTCGCACCCTTCTTTCCTGCTGCCATTTCCCGTACTGCTAAAATCTCCCACTGCGAAAATATTATTGATTTCTTATATTTCCATTACTGCTGGTGTGAAACAGTCCCCGCAATGTGCCTCAGGCCCTGCACACCCCTAGCATCGGCCCTGATTACTCTTAATCGTTGCAAACTGCTTGTTTCGGAAATAACGTTGGAAAATCTCTGTCCACGTCCTGCCGTTGGAAACATCGGCACGTCATGACGAACTGCTGTATACACACGAGAAAAAGCGGAAGCACCCACGTGTATGCGTTTATGCAGCAGCGTGCGTGCACACATCGGTTCGCGTGTTTCATTGTGAAGGGGAGGGGTTTCCTTATCTAGATGTGAATACAAGGCTACTGCGGTGCGGAACGTAGCACTTAAACGAGGCACTAAAATGGAAACATTTATCCCCGACGAAAGAAAGATACCGTTACACTGTAAGAAAAATTTCCCGATTTTACTGTTCAAGTGAGTGCTAGCCCTATTGCCCACATATGCGCTGTAACCCATGTGGTGCACAAAATCCGTTCGGTGTGCTCGTTGCACAATTACGGACTGGGCTTCCGCAGTTTTATATACCGTTTGAAAGGGGCTGTCTTTTCCCCTCTGGGAGCTGCGCAGTGTGCACTCCGAACGAATTTTTTTTGCAATAACTACTTTGCGGCAGACATGCCAGCTACAGAGTTAGCAGACACTTTTGCGTAAAATTACTGTCCTTTTTTTTTCTCTCTTTTTGCAGTGTACCTCGACCACTTATTCACACGAGTCACATCCTCACAGAAGATTCTAGTGGAAGAAAATGCATAGAAAATGCTCACCGAGCCGAAGTTCCCCCCTGTGTTATGTTCAGCATACACACGGTGCCGGAACATCGGGAGTATAGTGTAGGGGAACGTGAGGCACAGTGAGAGGGTGAGAGGTAGAAAAGGAAACTTTGCATTTTTAACTCCACTGGCTTGAACAAATCTTGTTTTATGCTATTCGTACAAAATAAACGTTGTTTTTGAACAGATGCTCCGACAATATAGACGGCTGACTCTTGTAACTGTGTCTCCCATGATCGGGTGGATTGGCACAACCAGTGGGGGAGTGTGATGCCAAGAGCATGCAACGAATTAATTGATGCACAGTCGATTTCGAACGCGTAGCATATGGCTCGAGGCGCATACTGGCAGGAGCGCACCGTGGGTATAGGCAAGACGTCAACAATATATCTTCCGAACAAACAACAACTTTATTTCAGGAGGATCGGTGGGGAGTTTCATCGCCGGGGGCGATACTCTACCCCATTGCTGGAGGTGAAGCGGGGAATGAAGGAATGGGTCCCGTTACAATGTGGATCGAAGTCCTGTGACGTCCAAAAGGGCGAAGAGAGGCTTGATGGCAGAGCGTTAGTGAGCTGGATGCGGCCAGGGGCCAAGCAATTTTGTGAGGGAGAGGAGACGGGAGTCGAGCTCGTTGAGGGAGGCGGAGAGTACGGTGCGGGAAGGGTGGTAATGTGGGCAATGGAGGAGAATGTGCTCGAGATCTACCACAGCACCGCAGTGACTGCAGTGGGGAGAGTTAACGTGTCTCAAGCGGTAGCGCAACAGTGCTGTGAAGGCCACGAGGCGCATTCGATGAACTGATGCGGCGTCTTGGCGAGAGAAAGCGAGCGCTGGGTCAACTCTGCTCGGCATGGCGGGGGGGTAGTATGTCGGCGGTCCGTTGGAGGGTAGCTAGAGAAGTCATGGGGCTTCGCAGTATGGACCGCCGATCGCCTCTCAACAGTGCAATAGGCGTCCGTGTCCGAGACGAGAGAGCTGATTCGGCGGCGCTGTCCGCCAGTTCACTGCCTTCGACACCGCGATGGGCCGGAACACATTGGAAAGCGAGCCTATGTCCTGCTTCGTGGACAAGTTCGTAAGCGTTTAACAGAGCCATAACCAACGGTGCGGAGGAGCCCCGTACGCCAGAATTTTCAATTGCTTGCAGCGCAGATGCTGGGTTAGTAAAGACCACCCAATATATCTTCCATTTAGCAGTGCCATATCAGGAACGTCGGGGGGATATATATTTATTCAAGGAAAATGTCTGCCAGACCAGGAACGTCGGGATCGGCCAACAAATTGGGCCTTTTCTTGCTCTGCCTCAGAAAACTGATTTCGTATTTCACCGACGGTATTCTCTGCTGTCAGAAACCCGACTTTATGTAGAAGCCCTGTTCACCACCCTGACGTACACCGCTTCAGTGTGCCCCATGTGTTCCCGTCACCCTTAAATTCTGTTTTTTTTTATTATTAGTTTTTAATCTTCCTGGGAACAGCACGGCAAGCGATGCTGCCCCAACGACAGCTTGATAAACCTTTTTCGGTACAAATGCGGTGTCAATTTGGGTGTAGGTCGTTTCGCACACTGCAGTTATACCTTTCCGCGGCAAAAGTTTGTATGGAGGGTGTTAGGTCTGCTTATAGCGATGTGCAAGTGCAACGCTGATTAATGAGTTCACTGAATGATAACCATCTGTAAATCCTCTACACATACACAAAAGCTTGAACATGCGAGTGAAGCATTACATTTCTCCTTTTTCCTACCCCATCCCTGACTTCCGTTGTTCTTATTTCGTGCCTGGAATCTATCCGATTGATGCAGACGCATCAGAAATGATTCAATCGCAGCCCTTGGTAACTTGCGTGTGTTACGTACGGCCTAGCAAATGCATTTGAGGAATAACCCCCACAGCTCCCGGATGCGAATCGTGACCAGCCATGTACGATAAAGCGGTGTCAAGGTCACGTCGTGCCACGCATAAAGCCGTGCGGATTAAGCTCGGTAGATGATCGCGATGTCTGCCGAAGCAAACGTTTTCACGTGAAATTGGGCGTCGTGTGTGAGATAATAGACGTCTCTGAAGTGAACGTTGGTTGCTCGGGTGAAATGGTCGGGGAAAACCCTACTTGGCGAAAAGGGTGCGTCCAACATGACTAGGACATCGCGGTCAGCAGCCTGGTGATACGATGCTTCGGGGAAAAAAGAAAAATAAAGTGGCGAAAAATTTCAATCCCGTACATAAAGAATATAAAGTTCTGCGTATAAAAAAGGTAAAGAAGAAATATAATGCACAAACGAGGCAAAGATGGCCTGTTTAGTCGTTCTGGTCAGCTGGTCTGGGCAGCTCGCTGCGCTGGTTCTTGTGACATGAGTTGGTCTTGCTTTTCCACTAGTCATCCACATGATGAACGCCCGTATTCTTACAATTTTAAATCTTAGTGACTGGAGAATGAAAAGTTCGTTTATGCTTTTCTTTCTTGTTTTTTTTTATTCGTCCCGAAACGAAAATCCGTAGCCGTAACGGGAAAGCCGTATTTCTGTCCCAGATAGTCAAACTTACCAGGGATTTTGCAATATCCACGTAAGATCTTGATTCTTTTTGTAGCACTAGTCAAGAGTTGCGCTAATGTTTACCGAGACCTAAAAACTTGTTGCATTTCGTATTTCAGTAGGGGCCTACCTACACAGGTAGGTCACCTACAAGATGAAAATACAAATTTCGTATTTTTGTGCTAAACAAAAAAAAAAGAATAACAAATAAATAATAAAGAATAAAAATAAAAGATATTTATTTACACTATGATGTGTTCGCTAATGCTCGCTCAAAAAATCCAAGTGGTGCAAGAATTAGAATTTTGTTATTTTCAATTTTTAGTGGAGCAATACGAATAAATATTTTTTCTTTCTTCTTTTTTTTTTTCACTTTCTGAGATTGATATGCAAACGACCGGTCCGTGGTACTGCGGCCAAGCGTTTGACACGAAAAAAATAAGAAATAAGTAAAGAGGAAGCAAGAAAACTGAAGACCTTGCTAGGAGACCATGAAGAATTTCCCACTGTTCTGCGTGTTTCTAAGCAAGCCGATAAGGAAGGTACGGAGCGAGGACCACGAGGCACGAGAAAAATTCCATGGGCACGATTCCGTGGGGCTACATTAAAGTAGTTCTGAGGTGACATAAGTATGTGGCTCGAAACTCCGTTTCATTCGTCGAGCTGTCCGTTACCACAAGACACAGAAAGTTGGCGCGGACGACCGGCACGCTCGGCTCGCGTGACGTCGGCAAGTCCCCCGTGCCTTTCCTCTCTGTCCATGCACGCGCCGCTAACACCCGCTTGAGCTGCGCCGGCATACGTCAGGGGCCACATGATTGGCACCGACAGGGTATCAGTGACGTCATGACGTATGTACCCTCCTTCTTCACTTTGGTCTCAGACGCGACTCTCCAAGAGTGGATTATTTATTTATTTTATTTTATTTTTTACTTTTTTTGCATTTTCAAGGTCTTTGGGGAGGCTGGTTACCTGCACGCCAGGGTTGCTAGCTTTCGCCATCAAAAACACCGGCGTAGTGAGTGAGACCAAACGGGAGAGGATAATTTTTTTTTTAGTTCCGTGTTAGCGCCGCGAAACAACTGTGGCTATGAGCGGCGTGCAGACGTGGACAGATGGAGAGAGGATAGCAGGAAGGAGTTGGAGACAGGGGGGGGTTAGTATGCGTCCTGGGCCGACTTCAGGGGGAACTGTGCCGACATTCGTCTGGAAAGTCTTCGGAAAACCCGGGGAAAACTTCAGACGGCACAGCCGGTGACAGGATGCGAACCCGTGTCATCTCCCAGTCTCGGCGTGGAAGGCGGTCATCCTAACTACTATGCCACGGGAGCTGGTGGAGGAGTAAATCATGTTTGCGAGCTACAGGTCACCTGCTCTCGTGGTTCTTTCTCGGGAGCTCATTTTATTTGTTGCAGAACACGTCGGGGCCAAAACAAAAACAAAGAGATGGGGATATATTTATTACAAGACAAAAGAAAAGAAAGAAACAGAAATAGGAGGAAAATGTCAGCCAAACGAGTGTCGGTTTGCAATCCCACACGTAAAAATAACACAATAAATAAAATACAAAGAGAAGCAGATCAGAGGAAAGTGCATGAGGCTGACATATGACGGTGGTACCGGCGATATGCGGACCACCTCTGTGCTCCTTTAAACGCGAGAAAGAAGCTGTAGTTTAGAATATTGGTCTGAAAGGTTGCGCATGGGCGGTATAGCTTGTGACCAGCGTGTTCCAACTATAGAGCAGTGGCCCAGCCCAGTGAAGCAGGCTGTAAAACGGGCTGTTACGGCTGTTACGGGCTGTGCAGTTCGCCCCGTCTTGTGTGTGCCTTTTGTCTGTGTTTGTGGCTGCGGCGGTGTGAACTTGCCAGGCTGTAAAAGTTGACCGTGGCTAGACAAAAGGTAGGGTTACACAGGTTGGAGCCCAACCTAGAACCGGCATCGAACTTGCCCGGGCCCATATTATGAAAGCCGAGGCTGTCCCAGGCCCGCAAAAAGAAGGCACTATCCGGCCCGCCCCATCCCTCTGTCCGGGCTCAGGCTTTAGGTAAGCCGGAGCTCGTGCAGTGCTCTAGTTCGAATTGGTTTTCACAATGTGTTTCAACGAACATATGAACGCCCAAAATAAGAATAAAAATAGAATATACAGTGAGCCCTCGTTAATATGACAACTGCCGTTCCCGCGAATTTTGGTCATAAAGCGAATTGTCATCTTAACGAGAAACGCACACTCCGCGGACCAGACACACCGCTATACGCACAACTAAAAGCCGACATAATTATGATTTATTTTCTGAAAAATCTGTTAACCATGACTACGTTCAAACAATTTTCAGTCATTAATTTTCTCTAAATGGACAATACCACCATCAACTGCGGGCACGTTATCGACCTTTATCTGCTCAAAAAATAACAAGGCAACCTGTAGGGCTTCGCTTGCCTGCTTCGAGTAACGCCGCTCTTCATTCCGACTTGCAAATCAGACCTGTTGGGCTTCATTCCGACCATCCTTACGTGAAAACAGCAGCACAGTGTGACCTGGTCCCCGCCTTTTTAACCACTTCGGTGGTTCGAAAAGCGATATGAGTATAATCCCGAGGTCAGCGATTTCAGGGGACATCCCAAACCATGACGCTCTACTTTAACACGTGTCGCCCTCTGAACGAGGTACCAGATAGCCCCTCCCGGGGGCTACTCTGAGGGTCATGTGACATGGTCATAATAGCGGTAAGATAATGCCTGTGTTTCACCCTACTTGTGGCAAAAATCTTGGTAATTGTCCGATAAACGGATTGTCATATTAACGAGGGGGATTTACATGCCGGCGGAACGGTTCCCGAGAAAAACGTTCATAAAGCGAGTATGTCAGATTAACGGGGGTCATATTAACGAGGGTTCACTGTAGTTCATTATTAGAGAGTTTTAGAGGCTATGGGACGGTAACGGCAGTGACGATTCCAGCTTCCCGTTGTAGGCAAGAAAAACGTGAGAAGCCAATCATGCCCGTCCTTTCAATCGAGTGCTATCAGATTTGTGAGCTTTAATTTGACAACATTGGTTACCGTATTGCTTTCGTAGAGTGGTTCCGATCAAGTAAGACTGCACCTGACCTGTTGTCATCCTGATTATCACTGTTCACCAATTTGACAGGAAAATCAGAACGAATTGTAAAAGATTTTGCGTGACTTCAGGAAGCACCTCGACTGTCTTTTTACGCATTCTCCTCGAGCATAATCGATTCACCTAGTAAAACGTCACATACGTAAATCACGCTGGGGAAACAGTACATATAATTGAGTGTTATAAAAAATTGCTCCTGGAAGGGGAGAGATGGGCAAAGTGCAGTTTGCTGGTCATCCAGTTCGTGCGGTCTCCACATAGGTAAGTCGCAAAACGCACCTCTTTCGCAGGATATCGTGTTCGTGAAATAAACGTAATCATGCGGACACGGTCACATGACCACAGCATTTTTAGTTCCTGTGTGCTGGTGACCTGAACGGATGGTGAACGGAAAACTAGGAAGCACAACAGAGCAGCTGGTGCTGACCTTGTCGTCTCTTTCTCTGCCTGTTCTTCAGTACGAACTCAGGTTTGCGCTTTCCTCAACATCACCGTGAATCGTATTTCGGGTACCACGTCGTAACTCCGTCTTCCAAGCAGATGGAAGATTCTTCAACTTCTATGTTGGGTAGTGATCCTGTGTACTCTTCCTGTTATTGTGATCCGAAAATGACATCACGGTTAAAAGAAATCACGTTTAATTGTTTAATTTCGTGCGTCACGGATGTACGATTTTTAAAGCTTACGGAGAACAAAAATTTAAAGTAAGGCCCAGAAAGAAAGTACACTTCAAACAAGCTCAGGCGTGACATTGGCGTCCTTCATCCGACAGCTAGTGCTCAGAAGGCTGCTTGGCCACCCGGTAGCTGCCAACCCACCTCCACGAGTAGATACGATTGTTGTCTTCTTTCCTCAAAAGCATCCTCATCTTACATTGTGGACGTTGTTTCACTTCTTGATTGTAATGATACGTCGTTGTCTTCTCCGGTGTTTCCTTTGCAGACAATTGCCTCGTCTTTCCAGGCAGCCGCCGGAGTCCCTGACCTATTAAATGTGAGTCAGTCTCCACGTATTCCGTTCTCCAGCATCGCATGTCTCCCAGCTAGCCCTTCGGTGACGTGACCATGTGACGTTGCACGCAACACTCGCAGGCAGGCGGGGAAGGACGTTTCCGCACCGAAGGCCTTCTACTCGTGCGTGTCCGACAGTACGGGACCGCTCCGGGGGAAACGGTCTTCGTGGGTGCCGCCCTGACGTGTCAACAATGCAAGGGTCTTTGCTGGACAAACACGGTTCCGCATTCATGGAATTTCCGCACCGAAGGTCTTCTGCGAGTGGCTGGCGACATGACATGTGATGAAGCGCCCACTGGCTGCGCCGCTCTCACACACCAATTTGATAATAGCGTCGGCAGACACGCACTGTTCAGGCCCTATTGGGACACGATAACGAGCAACGGATACGTCATGATACGGCGTGCTTTACCGCTGGCGTTGGGAACGCTCCAGCAGAGCTTCACCACATAACACACTCTGTACTAGCCATTGCTTTAAATGACACGGCTCTGATTTCAGGTGAGAGCAGGCGTTCGCATTTTTGTCTACACATTAGCTCGGACACTGACGTGGGGGACCATGGGGTGGGGGACCCTTTGAGCGTCTTCGATCGATCTTAATATCCACTACCCTCAACTCCACGTCATCTTATCTAAGCATATAGCTATAGTAGTGACGGTACCCGCAACTGTGAGGCAAAAAAAAGCTAAATGACGAAGAACTCCGAATTCTGAAAAAATAAATAAATAAATAACAAACTTTGAAAACGTTATCCGAATATGCCACAAAATAATCCCCGGTAATCGCACAAATGGATGCCGAAAGAGATGCGCACAAAAATATAAATCTTCCTCCTGTCATACGTCATGCAATCTGGTAAGACAGGTAACGTTTCTCTGATGAAACGTTACTTGACGTTACTTAAGCGTTACCTCCTGACGAAATTGTAAAACCTGTAGTTTCCACTAACGCATGACGTGGTGAAATGGATCAAGGCAAAATTAAGAAGTCGACATTCGGTCCGCTCGTCTAACACAAAATTCAATTTATACTTGAAAGCAAAGTACACACACACACACACACACACACAAAAAGAGAGAGAAAGAGAATCCACTTCTGCCTCCGTGTGCACAAGAGGCACCACGAGCATCTTCCACACGACGCGTTCTCCGACGTCTTGTCGGAGGCCATTCTATCGTTTGCTATAGGAAGTATGGCAGCATTGCTTCAGAGAGGCAATTCCTAGACAGGTTAATTGTGCTAAAACGTCTTTTTTTCACAGTTTTGTCCGTTCTCTCTGGATTGGATTGGATTGGAAAAGAAAGAAAAATATGGATAGGTTAGTCCCGACCCAGTCAGAACTGGCTACTCCAAAACGCGTTTGTTGGTAAACAAAAAGAAAGAAAAAGGTCAGCTACGAAAAATAGGACAAACAAACAAACAACCAAGCAGGATAAAGCATAAAGGAAGACGGGGGAAAGGAAAGGGGGAGACGTTCGACGCCGAGAATCACTCACTGCACAATGTGACATTGTGTCCGTTCTCTCTCTGCCTGGGTTTCCCGTAGCTTATTCGTAAGGACATGAACGAAATTATACTAGAATGTCTGGAATTCCTTTCCTTAGGTGATCTGGGGTAGCCGGCCCTCGTGATGAGGGCTACAATCCCCATTTTTTTCTTTCTTTCAATCAATCAATCATTATACTAGAAGACATCACGAAGACCTATGGTAAAATATGCTGTAACGTTTTGTACGGGGGGGGGGGATATATTTATTATAACAAAAAAAAAAAAAAGGAGGAGGGAAAGGCGGCTTTGTACGGGTTCGACACATGCAACCGCTTTTGGGGCAAGGTGCAGATATCGACAACTTTTGACGGGATGAACGAAAAAAAAACAAAAAGAATAAATTTTAAAGTCCCATCATGTGCATGCGGGGGAAAAAGGGGAAGTTTCTAATCTCCATCTAATAGTGACGTCATAATAAAGCAAACACACAATCAGCCTGTCACGCAAAGTACTCACCATCGAGTTGTGTGTCTCCCACACACACACACACACACACACACACACACACACACACACACACACACACACACACACACACAAACACACATACATTGGATGGTAATGGGGTGGGCGATTCACCGCCGCTGGAGGCGGTCTCTGTGTCTCCCGACATGTACAGTGTATGCGAGATATTGCCCCGATTTCTGTAACGCTCACATGACAAACCTCTACTCCGGTCACGGTCTGCTGCTTGGGGGGAAAGTTCGGGCTGCCATCGAGACAGACGCTACTTGGAGACATGCAACTGGAATACCCCATTGCAATATGACACTTCCATATCTTGAATACCGCGGAATAGGAGCACGTGTGGTTTAATGCAATGATCGACTTCAACCCATTAGTCGCCGCACTAAAGAAGCTTTGATGTTACGAATGGAGTTGAGACCGCAGCACAGAAGGTTCCACGCCGCTCCCGCACTCGCGTCAAATCACGGGTAAGTTACTGAAACAAAGTAACTGGGTTAATCTAGAAAGAAAAGTGCAACTGAGCTACAGTTACTGTTTTTGAAATTTAACTAACTACAGTGAACCCTCGTTATTATGACCATGGTCGTTCCCGAAAATTTTGGTCATAATGCGGAACTGTCATATTAACGGGAGGGATTTGCAGATCTTTCACTGCATTGTTCCCCAGGAGTATGGTCGTAAAGCGGGTATGTCAGATTATCGGGGGTCATATTAACGAGGGTTCACTGTACAACTATATCGGTACCACTGTTAAAGCAACCTAATTAATTTACAGTTCCATTTGAAAAAAAAAAAGCTTTTTAGTCGCAAAAAATTGTGGGAGTGCATGTGCGGGTCGTTGTCACAGTTAATTTGCAACAGCTTTATGTTTTATTGCTTATATGTATCAAAAGCTGGAAAAGAAGCATTGGTCTTTGGGGATGAGCAAAAAAAAAAAAAAAGAAAAGAAAAATAGTTAGGGGTAGTTCGGAAACATGTGAAGAGATGTTGGAGGGTCGGGACTCGGGATAGTTCACTGAATGACAGGCGCTGTTGCCTGCTGTTTTGTTTGATGTACGAATTTGTTAGACTCTATTTGATGTAAGCCACGGGTGTTCCTGTGAAAGGTCAAATGAATGATTGATCGGAGAAAAAACGTAAAATATGGAGATATGAAACCCGATAAAGTCGGGCCTTTAGGAAACACGGGCCTAACCGCACTACCTGCGGTTGCATTGCAGGGTACGCGCTCATTTGACCCGCAACCCCCAGCTACTCTGAATTGGTATCCGAAAAATCGCAAAACGGCACGGGTAACCGTGAACGTACACGCATGCGCGCTCACCTCCAGTTACGAGATGCAGTTTGATGTGTTCACATTTTAACATTCGATTCACGACAATCTGTAAACTTCTATGGAATTCATGCAAAATATCCCGCTGCAGAATATCCCGCTGGGCCTGTTGGGGGGGGGGGGGAGGGGGCACGTCACACTCTTCAAAATGAACTTCACCACATATGGTGAAGTTCATCACAAATGGACACTGGAGGCGTACGCCTTTTTGTGACACTTATGCTGTTCATAATTGTCACAAAAAAGGCGTACGCCTCCTGTTTTCAACAAATCAGAGCAGAAAACGATATCATTCGAGATGATGTTTGCGCTAGGAGCGCGCTATGCGGCGAAGTTCATTTTGAATGGTGCAAGGTATGAGTAAAAGCGCTAGGCAACCCCAAAAACAATAATAAGGACGTAACGAAAGAAAAAAAAAAATGCAAAACAAACAAACAAAAAAACGGTTACCATACATACAGCTCTGCGTGCGCTTGTGTATGTGATTTTATTTTTTCCCGGTTCATCCTCGTTTTTGTTTTTAGACATGATGGCAGACATGGATGGAGTTGGACGGACTAAAAATAATACGGAGAGGTTGAACTTGTCACCTGACAAGTTCTGCTACTCCGAGAAAAAAAATTGATGTTCTTAGGCTGGAACGCATAGAAAGGACAAATACATACAAAGCCTCAAGTGCCTAAGAAACTAATGATGAAAGAATGAAGTCACTGAAAAGGTTAGCCAGCTGTAGTAACCTTTTCAGTGACTTCCTGCTTTCATCATTTGTTTTGAGATTGTTTACCACCTTTAATCACTTCTATGAAAATTGTAAAGTTGGCTAGACGCCTGTGCTCCAAGGTGTCCATCTTCTTCGGTTCCAGGTTCGAGCCCAGCAAATAGTTAATATTTTTGTACAAGTTAGTAGTGGATGTCACACGATCTACGCATCTTTGAAACTTCGCCAATGAACATCTAGTAGCCTGACATATGATGGCACAAATAGCTTCCTTATTACAACCGCTGCCAGCGATTGCCAAGTAAAAACCTACACATGGGGTGTGCCCCGTCTGACTGGCATAACGGTGAGATGCTTAGGAATTAACATACTTGTTTCTTCCTCTGTCACGGAAGTCGTAAGAGGGTGTCTGGAGTGAAAATTGAAGGAAGACCGCAGTGAGAAACCGGGCACGCCGAATATTTTTTTTTTTTTCTCCTCAACAGCGATATTTTATCGGTCACAGCTATCCATAGCCTGGATATCATATCCAAGCAAACACCGCCAATCGTTATAAGGAACGTCGCGGTCGTCGTCAAGTTCTGTCGGAATAGCCAGTTATTGTTGTTGTTATAGGAAAATTTAATGAGACAGGTATGAGACAGGTATGGTCACATGTTCAGGGGCTGCAGGATGACGCAACGATTATGTACAACGGTTATTTACAACATGGTGATCGATGAAATGATATGATATAGTTCACGGCGGCGTGCCCTTGATCGTAACGCAGCCACCTCGGGCTGAAAGCGACGGATGGAAGCGCCATCGACGAAGAAACCTGTCATCTCCAATAGCGAACAGTTCCCGCTGCAACTCAGTAGTGAGCAGTATGCGCGCTCTCCGCACCAAGCAAAAAATGGGCACATCTCGACGACGTTGCGCGACTGCCTTACAACGAGCCTCCCAAAGCACAACCGCGCCGCAAGCTGTGAGAAGTACACTAAGGCGGTGTGGGTGACGTTGGTTAAAGCGCACTGGGCATACTATGTTCGTGCTTCGTCGGACAAGGTTCCAAAAGACGCGAGCAATGCGGCAGGCAAACAACACGTGCATGTTTGTCTCGCGTTCACTGCAGTAAGGGCACAAATCTGTCGCTGTTACGTGCCACGAGTACAGGCGGTCCCGTGTGGGTTGCACGCCCCACGCGAAAGACCACATGGTGTCCCGCAGAAGTCCAGGGAGCCATGTAAACACCGTCCATGCTATGTTTGACGCCTGCTCAACACGCACTCGAAGGCTCTCGCTCGCTGACACGGAGTCCAGCAACAGCGCACCAGCCATCGAAGAGGGGGAAGCCGCAACGAGGCTGCCATCAGGAACAAGGGGCGAGAGCTGTTGGTAGTACGTATGAACCGCGGCGTGAAACCCCAATGGTGCTACCGCCCGTGAACCACTGACAGGGTTTGGCCCGAGGAGTTCCACCCAGTAGGTGAGCAGCACTTTCGCCGGCGAGTCTTCCTCAGCGTGCACAATTCGCAACGTGGTGCTGAGAGCGATGCCCCGATTCATAAGCCCGATATCTGGAAGGTTCATCCCGCCCTTAGAATTCGTAAATGCCAGCATGGTCCGTAGGACAGGGCCTCTCCGCTTTCTCCAGAACAATGACAAGAGGCAAGAGTGCACCCGAACGACGACTGCACGTGGGGCAATAGAAACGTGACTAAGATGCCACAAGCGTCCCGGTAAGACAGTACGTGCGAGGAACGATCGTTCACAATACGACAGGTCAAATGCCTGTGTCGCATCACACTTCGTCTGGAGCTCCTCCAGCGCCCTGAACCAGTTATCGACCTTTGGGCCGCGGCAGTCGAACACAATGTGAGCCAGTTATTAAATGCATTCGGAACAGCGTAACCAGCAGTGTCGTAAGGTGAACTCGCGACAGAGTGCATGATACTCCGCCTTACCCTGCAGATTACCACCTTATCATACGTATATTATGTTGTATCACCACTTTCGCTGTAAAACATAGAGCGCAGATTCACACTGACAAACAAACGTGCCTAAAGAAGACAGGAGGAGAGCATGACGAAAGACAACCGCGCTGGATGTGTCTTTCATCGATCCAGCTCAAGTTAGAACGAGGTGCCCCCCCCCCCCCCCGAAACGTCAGCTCATCCAGCAACACTAGCAGACATAGCATGGCGATGCTTTCAGTCGCAGATATCCCGACCGAGTTCAGTCGCAGTACTTTACTAGTTTAGGTTGCCAAAGGGGGACAACGGACAAAGCAGGAGACACCACAACAGCAACAGCTTACCCTCAACTGACGAATTTAATGCAAGGAAACAAAAACATCTGAACTACGACATATGATGACGTCAACAGTAATGACAGCAGGTTTAGCACACTCAAACGGCGATATCACGATATGTGCGACTCTCCGTTAGATAAGTTGAGATCGATAGGTTGAGGTAGGTAAGATAGGTTGAGAGTAAACTGCTTCTGTTGTGGTGTCTCCTGCTTTGTACGTCGCCCCCCTTTGGCAGCCTAGACTAGTAATGTCACACTAACTACTCCAACTTTGCACATTGGTTCAGTCGCAGTCTCGGCAGGTGAGCCTGCAACAAGTCTAACAATGTGCGACATATTTGGTAAACGGTCTATCTGGCATACTTACTCTCCCGAGAAGTGCTTAGATGTTTAGCAAACAAGTTTTAAAAATTAGCATTGCAACCGAGGCAGCTTCAAAGTGGTGGTGGTGGTGGTGATAGGGCTTGCCGCTGTCGGCCTCACGTATGTGGGCAACGTCACGACTCACGCCCTGGGGGAATGTGCGTCCTGGGCCGACTTCTAAGGGAACTGTGCCGACATATGTCTGAAAGCGTCTGAGGAAAACCCAGGAAAAACCCCAGACACAGCCGGCACCGGGATTCGAACCCGGGTACCTCCCAGCTTCAAAGACATCGTTGTGGCGTACGTTTGAAAGACGAATCAGAGGGCAGCACACAGGTAGTTGGCATTGGTTCGAAGCTCGTCTGCTTCGTTGTTTGGTCCATGGCCACATATAGCCCACCAGCTCTCTGCCTTCAAAGCTCTCATGACCTTTCTCGATACCATAGGACTTCGATACTTATTGTGAAGGGGCTCATTGTTTCATTCCCCACATCACCACCAGCACTGGGGTAGAGTGTCGCCCCTGGCAATGAAACCCCCCATTTATCATTTCACAATAAAGTTGTTTGTTGTTTGTCTGCTTCCTCTATTAGGCGCCTTGCAAGCATTGGAGACGGTCGCTGCTTAAGCGTTTCAGGATAAGCTCAGGGCCGTGAAGGGCGTTCGGTCACTGATCGGTTTCATTCTGACGTTTCCTCGTATTTCTAGAAAGAGACCTCCACCATACTACCAACATCCGGCATGCGCTCTTGCGGTGTATTTCAGCAAATCGCTCAAAAAGAACGCAGTAATTCGCGTGAAATATTCGGCATCATCGTCAGTGGTCAGCGAGGAATCAAATGTCGCCACAGTTCTGGAATAGACGGGAAGGAAGGCGGTCGTCCGTCGCGTCGTCGTGCTTGAGCATACTTCCTTGAAGATTTATAGAAGGCAGGGGAAAAGAAAAGCTCGGACTTAACCGCGCTTCAATAGCGTGCGTATGCACAGAGAGGGAGAGAATAAAGCTTGAAGAAACCACGCGATCAAGTGCTTGTCCAATAGCAATTAAGCAGGTAATAAGAGGATATTCGTTGACTGGCATGGTTATCGGCATGGATGCACTGAAGAAACCATGCGCTCCTCGTTACCTTGAGCGGGTTGTTGTCAGCTCCTCATGTGGGCTTCTAATGGCGCCCTAACTGTCCGCTTCACGGACAATTAGGGCGAGTAGGAAACATTGGAGCTGTGCAGTCAGCTGACTTGCTTGCATGGCGTATACTCAGATCACAGCCGACGCTTGCCAATATTGAAAATTTTACCGTTCTTGGGGACCAAGATGAAATGTAAAGCAAACCGAGTTTGAAGGTAATCCGAAAGCGCTTGAACATGTGAGCAGATATGCGCGAAGATAAAAAATAAAAAAAGAAGAAAAAACATGCTCAAGGTGGCAGAAAAAGTGTCGACCTAGTCCCACTACATTGAGCGGTCGACCAGCCTTTTGTTAACTGTACACTCTAAGAAAAAAAGGTAGAATTTCCTACCCAAACTGGTAGAACGACAGTACCTCTATCATTTCTGCCAATCCACGCGCGTCTTCTCCTCCGCGGGTATAAGCGGCGGCGTCCCTTTCCCTTCCCCCTCTCTCTCACGTTTGGTCTAAGTAAAAAAAGGTAGAATTTTTCTACCCAAGCTGGTAGAACGACAGCTTCTACTCTGTACTTTGTTTGTACTCTACAGTTATACCCAAAAGGTAAAAAAGGTTTGAGTAGAAGTGCGGTTGCAATACAGCTCTACCGAGACGGGTAGAAAATTCTACCTTTTTTCCTTAGAGTGTACGAGTATGTATATGTGGATGTAGTTTTTCTTCAGATGAACAAATGCACACGAGCATCGTCCTGCTGGTATTTCGCGCTCTCACATAAGCACACATGCATGCGTGTGGATCCGGATCTATACGCGCGCTAGAGCGATAGCGCTTATTGAGCCGGTACTATTCTTCCTGGATAACTTCAGCACAGCAACTAAAAGCGACAGATAACACAAGGATGATGGAATAATTGCCGGCACAATTCTAAAACAGACGTCTGTCCGCTATACAGTAGATGGGACCCCGGTATTCTTAATGCCCAGTTGGAACAATACACATTCCCTATCCATTCATTTATTCAAAATTTACAGCTCGTCTATTTAAAAAAAAAAGAGTGAAAGGAGTGAGTGAGAGGGGTTGAAAAAGAGCAGATTAACATGGTTGGCGCATTATGCACAATTTGAATGCAAAAAGCTATCAGAGTGAAATGTAGATTCTGCCACGTACTCTTATCGGAATGAGACGGAAGATGAACGCCCACTTGGCGTCTCAATTAATCCCCGTTTCATAACATATGCGCATTGTTTCGATATATCCTTTTTGAGCGCGCACAGAAGTTGTCCGCGGCAACTGGGGACAAAATTTTATAACATAGCGAAATGCTTTTAGCTCTATCACAATGTATGGATTACAATGCGGAGCGTACTGGTATAAGATAAATATCACGGACGAACCTATATGTAGGCAATGCCACACAAGCGAAGAGGAGATCCAGTTACCACTGCACTGCACCAAATATGAGGAAGACAGGAAGGTCCTCGAAAAGCGTCTCTCCACGCTGGCCAGCCAGCCACTTACCATTGCAAACATTACGGGTGTGTGGTCTACAGACGACAAATGCCGCAAGGCGGCAGGTTACCTGCTACAATTCCTCAAGGCCGCAAACCTGCGGGACCTGTGACACGTGTGCTTCGGCGCATCTTCATTTCCCTGAGTCTGTGTGTGTGTGTGAATTTTTTCTATCTTCTTTTGAAGAGTACCAAGCGAAAATATTGGCTGATCTCTGTCAACACTTAAACAGAAGGTATTCTATGTCATGCTGGCCACCTTTTTATGCGCACTAAAAACCTTCTCGTGGGGTTTCGCGCAATGACAACTACGGTTTTGCCCAAAAGCCACTAAAGGCCCACAATCTCCAACTACCCATGACAACCAAATGCCCATATGCACCGAAAAAAAAAAAGTCGCGGGCTTTGAGCGTTTGGTGCTAATGGGCAAGGGGGGAGAATGTTTGTCATACATAACCACGGACTACGCATCACCGCCGAAAGCCAATATAACCACCGAAAGAGGGGAAAGTACAAAAGACGTGCTTCCATGCCACCTGCCACAAGCGACGACTTAAGGGGACAGGAGGAAGATGACCTGTTCACAGTGCGCACAGTGTCACTGCAACATAAGCAAGGGACATGCTCACTTCCTGTGATCCCCATTCCTACTTTTGCTTTCGTGGCTGTGTTTAATTACAACAGTTACATAAAAAAAAAGACAGTTCGCATTGAGTTACAACGGGGGAGTCGGTCATGCACACTTCAACGCACAAGGAGAGCACGCTGGAGATGTTCACGTCAGTCTCGCGTGTGCACTCGTTGTATGTTGTATGTTGCAGTGCTTCCTATCCTGTGGTTCTGCACCCTCCCCAGGGGGTTCGCAACAGGTTCAGTGGGGGTCAAGGAGCGGCTCGGGAACTTGAAAAAGGAACAGTAACAGTTTATGCTGAAGTCACTTTCCAAATTTTGAGCAGATTTTCCGGGAAAGTACACGCTCTTCAGTAGTAAAGAAAAAAAAAAGTTGAGTAGTAAAAGTTTTGAGTAGTAAAAATGCCAACTTGACTTACTGCGGTGACGTCAATGAAAGCAAAGTACAGGTCGCAGCTCAACATCGAACCGGAACTGAGAGTTGCTGTAAGCAAACACCACCAGCGTTTTCACAAACAAACTGTGCTTTAACAAACAAACTCACTTTATCCTCATGGTAGGAGAGCGAGAGACACGGAACAAGAAGGACGGACGACAAATTCTCAAAAATTCATGAGTCTATACAAGCTTACCAGCACCCTCTCCCTTCTTTCCAAACTCACTTTAGTCATCAGGAACAGTCGTTGCCGTTTACGCTTGCCTTTGTTTGTTATTATTATTAATATTTTTACTGAAGCATAAGCCTAGCTAACGATTTATCTTCCATTTGACACGACATAGTAATGCCAACTTGGCTTACTGCGGTGACGTCAATGAAAACAAAGTATAGGACGCTGCTCAACATCGAACCGGAACTCAGAGTTGCTGTGTCCAAACGCTGCTAACGTTTTCACAAACAAACTGCGCTCTAAAAAACAAACTCTTTTTAGTCATGAGGACAGTCGTTCCCGTTTACGTGTGCTTATTTTATTTTTATTTTTTTTGCGATGGTTTCTAGCCCAACAGATTCACTCTGACGTAAATGTTAAATAAATTGCAATTGCCCTAATTTTGACATATTGTCAATTGACAATTGTCGTAAAATGTGCGTGAGCTGTAACACAAAATATTAACGCTGAAATTTGACACTTTAAGTGTATAGGTGGAATGCGATTATAGATAAGTTCAGGACAATTTTCGTCTTAATTTGTTCCGTTAGTTGGGGTTGGGGCGTCGGATGACATTTAAATTTAAAGAGCGATCCAAGATAAAAATGATTTTTTTTTTCCTATTTAGCAGCGTAAAATGGTTCTAGGTGTCATAATGAAATATGCATTATTTGCGCGCTTGTACATCCTGGGGTTGCAGTAATACTGATATAACGTACATAAAAACAAAACAGAAACAACAACACTGAATGACCATCCGTGAAGATGTGTTTTCCTATTAAGCATGTGTCACTGTCCTATAGCGGCGCACGGGCGCTTTGCCGAATTGGCAAACACTACACGTGCAACCGTTGAACTTCGCTTTGTTTTTCTTGTGTGTGTGCATTTCCTGGCTTTGCATGCTCGCTTCCATAGGTGTTGCAAGCGGTAGCAGCTCATAAGCACCGAATGCCCATAACATCCAACTAGTCATAACTTCCGAATGCTCATATGTACACACACACACACAAAACAAGGCTTCATTTCAGCATTTGATGCTAATGGGCTGTATAGGGAAGAACGTTCCCATAAGTACCAGAAGACGGGACAGTACAAAAGACGCGTCCTCTTATTCTGCCTTTGGGAGGATGCTTGAATGAATATACGTATGCTCGTTCACACATATGGACATGGATGGATGGATATAGAATGAACAATGCAAATGAGGGCGCTAGAGATCCGTTTTAGTCATCTTTGCTTCCTTCTGTTTTTTTTTTTTTTAATTCTGATATTCTTCTCTAATTCTAATAATTGCAGTTCTCTTATATTTTTCCTTCTTGTTGTCTGTTACATGTGCTTCTGACATATATGCTGTACGTTACTTTCGTGGATTTCGCAGTGCAACCAAAAACTGTGCCACGTGAGTAATGTGACTCCTGATCCTGCATGGGCTGGTTGATCGGACATACATACTGTATTTCTGTTAAATCTCCCACTCAAGGAGCTAAAGTCCTCAAGACCCGAAGGAGCTTGCCAGTCCTCTCCACAACCTATAGTTACATATAGCATGTCGAGTTCGGAAACTAGGATAGCTTTGACGCTCCTCCTGTCCAGATATATATTCGTCATTTTAAAAAGGGATTCACAAACATGTCGTTGAAGGCGAAGCCGACGACGTCCTAGTAAATCTACAGCCATTACGTAAAAGGAAAACAATTTCGATATTCCGTTGCATACGTCGAAATTTTACAATTACAAGGTGTTCGTCCACGACGTCAGATTGTGTGAAACCATGTGAAAGGGGTGGCGCACAGCTTTGCAAAGCTAGAATACAATTTTTCGTTTGGAAATGTGCATGCCAACTTCACGCTTGATGGAGCGTAAATGGTATTGACCTATAGTATGGGCTTTGGCGTTGTCAACGACAAAGACAGCACTCTTTATGAAATGAAAAATTATACAAATACGTATGAAAATATAAAATACCGCTGTCAACTAAGTCGTTCGTAGATATAGATAAAAAAAAATAGAAACGTAGGTCGTGCCGGTCCGACCAGCTGTTCCAAGTCGTTTATGCAATCAAGATATCGCATGTTTTACTAGCATCAAACGTGAATGAAGGTAGAAAGGCGATAAAAGAAAGCCTACAAATACTTACAATAAGAGTGAACTAAATCGCGAGCAAAACGTCACACGGGAGCGAGTGCCGTACGCTAAAAAAGACTCGACAGGAGTGACTCTGTTACTCGGAGTACTTCGCCGAAGTAGCATAATATAATTTGGTATAAAAATGAAGTACAGCTGATATTTTTATGCATAAAACGATCCCGCGATCTCCTAGGTGTCCCAACGTATTCCGTGATTGGTTGATTGAGCGATTGAGTGATTGAGTGATAGTGCGTTACTCGTTACTCGTGCACCTCACCGCCATCCCCATCCTTCAACCTCCTCTATCCTCCATCCGGCCGTCCTTCCTTTGTGTTTTGTTTTGCGTTCTTTTTCTTTTTTTTTTTGGCTATAGTCGTGACGACGCCCACTTCTGTGTGGCCAACAACGGCGAGCCTATCCTGTCATCACCCCCCCCCCACACACACACACACACACTCCTTCACGGTCCACCAGAAACGTCTTTGCGTGCTGTCACCACGTTTCCACTGATGACATTCAATGACCCACCAAATATATATATAGTATAGGGGCGCGATCCCCCCCCCCCCCCCGGTCTTTTCGCGATGCGCAAGCTTCTCGATAGACAGAAATACATATGAATATCTTCATTTCCCTTCCCCCCGTTTTTATTCTGTACTTCACTCTTTATAACAATAGCTGGAATAGAGCGTATAGGAGGGAACGACGGGAAACGCAAGTGGCGACGCATCGCCTTCAGTAAGTAATGTGGGCTGAAGCAGTGCCAATATTCGTTAAACGACACACCTTGAATACCAAACGAAGCTGGGATTTCCCTTCTCTGCTGGTGATTCAAACCATCATTCGCCTGTCGTTGCATTTGCAGTGCGTTCCTTTCGAAGAGTCGCTGGATGCCAAATTAATAATCTACTCTTCTTTTCTTCGTGTTTTTGTAATAATTTAAGTTTGTAATTTACGTTCTCTGTTCGAGGTAATTATCTTTATTTAACAATAATAATCTTTTGTAGATTCCTTTCCGTAACGTACGAAACATTTTTCGTTGGCGTTAACTTAATGGGATGTCGATATGAGAAGTCATTCGAGAGTTAGAGTAATTAATTATTCGTTTAGTTCAGTACTGCAACTAAATACAGGATGAAAAACCGATAAAAAAATTTTGAAGCTAGGGAAACGACAAAAAAAAAAAAAAAAGAGAGATAAAGAAAGAACGGACTCACACAGTCGTGTCTGTGTATCCGTTTTTCGTCGTCTTCCTTGTATCGGGGGTCTTTTTCATCGTGTACTCTAGTCAACAGCTCGCATGCTTCTTAGTAATTCTTTCAGTAAATAAGTACTTCCGGGGAAGAGTAATGGTAGCTGTAATTTGATTACATTTTAATTGTACGCAAGGTATACTACACTTTCTGCTATGTTTCCACCGAGTTAGCTGTAAATTTCTGTCTGCAGTCCTTCATTCTTTACAACAGCTGACGCTCTAACACAGCGTTCATGTTCTCATTTTACTTCTACCTGCTGGATTAGCGTACATGTTAAAATTTAGGTATTTGCAGTCTAATATACTCAAACACGGTGTCAAGTACACACGTGTTTTTGCTACGTAGGACAGTCTACCAGATGCCTCAAACATTAGGCTCCTAGAGCATAACAGGAACGCGGACAGCCTTTCAGGGAACTCTGAATTGGTTGAACACTTGAAAGAATGTCGCAATTTTTTCCCCCTATTCCAAGAGACCTGTGTTTTGGAAAACGTGCGTGACCCGTTTCGGCGACCCTTAACCGAGTTCAAGGAGATTAGGTTAAGAGGCAACTGTGTTAGCGTTCCCTTTGTTTCCCCCCGTCCACCCATCAGGAGGTTCTTGGAAGTGTGGGTGTTTGTGTCATTAAATGGGTTGCTGAGTTTGAGAACGTGTCGTGTTGTTATTTCCTGTTCCTTGTCACCGTTTTATCGTTGTTTTACACACGCGGACACCCGCCTCACCTAGTCGACGATGTAAACTTTCAAGTACGGTTTCAACAATAAATTGATGGGGTTATGCTTACTGAGAAAGACAAGGAGCAAATGGAAGTGAAATTGAATTAGTAATGGTCTGTATGTCGATATGTCCTGTTTTATTACGGGAATGAGAGGGGAGGCAAAACGCCCAGAGGACTTTATATATACTACTGTAAGGTTAATTAGCACGTCTAGTTTCATAGCATTTCGAATTACCACAAGTGGTGTATGCGCTCCCTGTTCTGCGTTCCGTTCTGGTATTCCGTTTTACGGATATGACCTTTGGAGGCGTCGTTTACATAAACACATTTACGGTATATCATGTACCCCGTTATGTCGATTATTTATTGTAATTATTTATTGGGGCTGTAACGTGTGTCAATTTTAAATGCACACAGCCAGAATAATTCAAGAGCAACTCAAATGCATTTGAAGAGTCACTGTTACTCAAATTCAATTACATTCCAGTTTGCTGTTCATTAAAAGATGCATAATTGCGTTTTTTCCCCATCTACGTATGCTGTTGACCTGTGCCCCATCTCATCATCGTACCTCTATTTGTGTGTGTGTGTGTGACCTGTGTAGCCCCATCTCATCATCGTACCTCTATTTGTGTGTGTGTGTGACCTGTATGGTACCCATGTACCCTTTAACACGTAATTACTGACGCTTTAAGTATCATGTCGACGACGGAGCCCAGAGGAAGAACAGGCTCGAAATATCGGCTACTCTCGTCCTGAAGCTCTTCCTCCTCGTTTAATGAAATATGCCGTTACCTTGAAACTCACGCAAAAGGAACGAGATCCATCGGTTGCGTCGTTCGTGATTTACGAGCGCATGAAACCGCGTGCTTTCCCTCTCCTTCTCAAGGAGCACGCCAATGAGGAGAGGCAGCTCGCGTGGGGCTCCTCAAACGATCTCCCGCGTCGATTGGACAAATCGTTTGCGCAGACCAATGAGGGAGCGCTCCGCATTCTCAGCCATCTTGAGAAGGGGAAGCGTGAAATGCTTTTTTTTTTCTGACGAATTCAATATCTTCCGGGTATTTTTTTTTTTTTTTTATAATCAAACTCAAACTCGCTTTTTTTCTATCGATCATAAATCACGAACGACGCAGCGGTTGAACGGTGTTGGTTTGAAGGCAACGGCGTCTATGATTCCGGATGGAAAAATGTTGCATTTTAGTGCCCTTTGAACATTTCCTCCGACGATGAATAGGTACGTTCAGAGCCATGTAACTGTGACTGAAATATATTTTTTTGAGTACCTTGCACAGGTCTAGTCGATATGCCTTCTGGAGTGTCAGGCTGCACATTGTGGATATTTAATCACTGCGGATAATTGGTATTCCTCGTTTTTTCCTCCTTTTCCTCTTATTCCTCTTATTATTCCTCTTATTCCTCCTTTTTTTTTTCTGTCACTCCACTCAAAATTGATGACCGTTATTGTTGTTCGCATAAAGCATCGACAACTTACTTAGGCTACTTGTATCGTACAAAATAACGAAAATGAAGCATGAGTAAAATTGGAAAGACGCTGATCAATACATAACTAAGCGTACGCTGCTTAACTGAATAACACCGATACAAGCTGCACTACATCATTTTGTTGGCTATATTATAACGCGTACAAGTCTTTCATTTTGTATCGTTTTTCGAGTATATATTTTATAACTGTTTTAAAAGTTTTTACAGCCAACGATTGTTGTACTTTCAATCTACGTATGCGGCACACCATTCGATACACATGTATGCAGCATAACAATTGACCTCGCTTCTGCCATCATAGTACAGTGCTGGACGAAATTTTACAGAACACGGTTCGGCGCAGTCCTTCCTCAGAGTGACATGCCAGTAGCAAACGCGTCCGTACGGACTTACAGGCGTTACGGACTTACGGCATTACGGACTTACGTACGGACTTACAGGCTAGGTAACCCAGTCACCTGTTTGTGAGTCTGTACGGCACCATTCGCTGCTAGTGTGTGTCACTCTAAAGAAGGCATTCGCCGGAGCGCGTTCCGTAAACTTTTGTCCAGCACTGTCCATACACATTCTGCACCTCATTGAGGAGCGAAAAGTGACGGGCGGCCGGTATGCAGAGTTCGAGGTAACTCGTTACTGTAACTAAGTTCCTTTTTTTGGTAACTTGTAACCTAACTCGGTACTTTTGCGCCGTGGTAACTTTCAGAGGAACTCGTTTCTTTTTCAGGTAACTTTGCCAAAGTAACTTAAGCTAAGCTCCAAGTTACTTTCAATTGGCTTTTCACTCACGTCCACTTATTTTTTTGCTTTCCCTTCGGTTCTTTCACGGTATTTTAGGCCATAAAACGTGGTATTCAATCAATGACAGTATCCTATTGAGGAAGTACATGAGAACCGCTGCCATTGAAATGAAGCTCAACCATTGTGCGCACACAGGGAGTAAGATGCAAAGCGTTGGAATTGTTGGACATCAACGAAAACGATCTAAGCGTGTTGCACTCCTCCGCAGGCAACTCAAGATCTAACTCAACTGCTCACGCGCGCAGCACCTGTGTGGTGCGATTCTTGTGTACAAAGTGATTTTGAAGTAACTCGTTCTTTTTTTAAAGTAACTCCGTATCTGCGAGTCACATTTCAGGCTGAAGAACTTCGTTATTAACTTAGTTACATTTTTCACACGATAACTTAGCTCGTAACGAGTTCTTTTTGACGGGTACCTTCTCGATCTATGGCTCTATGCGATTACGCTGTTACGTGTCATTTACGATTACTTCAATTATTTTCATTCGCTTTCCTTAAGCTTCTCTACGTTCCATTACATTTTGACATAATCGATAATCGCTAACACAGCTACTACCACCGTGCGCAGACCGTCTTGACAGTCAACGAAACTGTGCAAGCACGCACGATGCCTGTCCTACACATATTGTGTCACGAAAAAATTCAAAATTGAACAAAAAGAAAAAAAACTTACCTCCAACTCGAGCGCGTAGTTATCCGCAGCCATAGCGCACTAACTGCCAGAGCCACACTACCAACCCACATTCAAGGAGCGTTCAACCTCATTCGGAATATATGTGCAGCATTGCATCAAAAGCTACACCGGTTTCCCTCCAATCGGGACACCCAACGTAGGGGCCAGTGTGAGAGGAGGACACGAAGAGAAAAAGCGAGAGTAAAGGTGCGACTGTGTATAGACGACGGAAGCAACGCAACGGGCGTCGCGGAAGCAATGTCGTCAGGAGGTTTTTGCGGAGAAGGCGCTCACAGAGAAAGTGGGCCGGGATTTCCGATGGGAACGCCGTGTGTCAGGTTCTCGTTCGCGAGAAAAAAATTGCCGGTTACGTCATGAGATCCGTAAGTGGAGACCGAGAAAGGTCTCGGAGCATCATTTATTGTATTTAGACAACGTTCCTGTTGCGAAGTGTAATGGAAGGAAGGGGACATTCCGACGAAGCATTCTGTGTAGCTATATCCGAAAGGTGTCAATATTGCGTCACAGAGTTCTTGGAATGCTCAAAGGGGATATGTGCCAAGGTATCTTTTTTTCTACGGCTTTTTATCCCATCCTGTTGCGCGCGGGTAACAGAACATTAAGTCACGTGTAAGGTCTTGTTGGTGAGTTGGGTTTAAGAAAATAAAATAAAATAAAAAATAAAATGAAAAGACAAAGTAAATAAAAACTAGGAAATAAAAAATACAAGTATCGTGTTAAGCAATTCATGAGACGGTTTGAGGGTGATCGAGCGTCTTTGTGCGTCCCTAAAGAATATATCCCCGAGAACTGCGTTACTGTCACGTGATATGCCCACTGGTGAGCAACACAAACACACCTATAGTCATATACGCCCGAACACGCAAATAGTACCAGGGGTGGCCGGCAACCACCACTGTGACGCTTCAGTAGCTGACATCTTTGCATAACGCGGACAGTGCCATTAAGCAGTCGTCGCTACGCGTGCCCGCAACCCGCAAGCAGTGTTTTGCGCAATGCGCAGTCATGAGTCCGTATGTCTTTAGGGCCGCAGAGCGCTTGGGTACCAAATTCTATGTCTTCCTCTTTTCATAAGGAATGAACCGAACAACTTAATGGGTATATTGAATTGAATTGAAAAATACACCATTGATTTCGCAGAAAGTACAAATATCAATAAACAGGCGGGAGTCACAAGAGTTCTTGTGTGGGACCCCGTGTTAGTTGCGGCGTGAATTAACAGCTCTGTTTGCGTGTTAATATCAAAAGTTATATTCAGAAAATGTAATAGACTTGGTTAAGTGTAATATATTGAGAACTACACTAAATCTCTATTAAAATCTCTATGAAATCTCGCGGCTTTTTTAAAGTAACAGCTGCTTTTTAAAAGTAGCTGGATCAGATGGAGAAGGCTTTTTTAAAGTAACAGCGGCTTTTTAAAGTAACAGCTTTTTTAAAGTAGCTGGATCTCTACTAAATCGTTATTATATTATAGAGATGGGACGAATCCAGGGTTTCGCGAGTTCGAATCAGACAGCAAGGAAGGTTCTGCGAATCCACGAATCTTACGAATCCTTTCTTTAAAAAGAAGTTTGAAAGACCAAGAAAAACATACTTCCACTGTTTAAAACTGTTTTGAAGCAGAATATGATGCATTTGTTCAATGAAAAAAAAAACATAAATAAATAATAATTCAGTTTTGGGAGAAAATATACCCACATATTTACTTAACACAGTGTTCATCGACTACAAGAAATACATAAATTCTCGAGTCTAAATTATTTCCTTAAAGTTAAAGCAACAATCAAAAGCAAAACCGTATTACTTTTAAACGTATAATGTAAGTAGTTAGAAGTAGTTAGTAATAGAAGTAGTTCCTGCCTGAACTCTTTCAGTCCAGAACAATGTAAACAAAGAAACAGGGAAACACCCATCGGTCAATGAGGCTTTCGGCGGACTCCGGAGGCGCTAATTTGAAAAAGAAACGAACAAACGTGGTCGGTGGATTCGAAAGATGCGATTCGCCGTTTTGGGCACTGGGATTCGTATCCGCGAATCTCGAATCACTGCCTAGGATTCGTGGATTCGGTTGTCACATCCCTATTAGATTAGTTATCGGAGTAACCATAGAGAAGCGAGGGACGGTTCAATGGAAGACACACATTTCGACCGTCCTGCATTCACTCTTCGCTCATCATCGTCATCATGCGTAATAAAGTTCAAAAAAAGACGCGGAAACATATTTTAGGGAACTTACAAACACTAGTTTATGACATGGGGAGACGTTAAAAAGTAAAATGGGCGAGGGGTCGACGTTTCGACAATGGCACTGTCTTCGTCAGGACAAAAGATGCGTAGCTGGTTGCACATTACTTAAATAGGTTTGGTACATGACGTCATAATCGGTACGGGCACGCCACAGGCGTTTGTGAGTGAGTCAGATTCGGGAATATTCCAGAAGGTCAAGTCCGGGTGTGATGTCATTCGGCGTAGGTCACTGTCCCCTTTGGGGAAAATTCTGGGGCAGGGTGAGCGGTGCTTCAAACTTTGCTTAAAAAAAAAAAGACAGAAAAGAAACGAAAAGTGTAGCTCATCTAGGCGGCCAGATTTCTTACCGTTGAAAGTGCTCCCAGATCTTCGTTAATGGTTGATTGGAATCTGTAAATGAGATAAGATTCCCGTTGTTCCCTGCACCGATCTGAGCTAAAATTTGGCTGGAGAATAAAAAGTGGCACATTATTTAGTGAATGACCTGGTTGTTTGAAATGGCGAGAGACCGGGAGGTTTGGCTTTATTGTAACGTCAGATCGGTGGTTGTTGAACCTGATCCGAAATGATGTTTTAGTCTGGCCTACGTATTGTGCTTGGCACATGCCGCACTGCATGACATAAATGACGTTAGATGAATTACAGTCGAAGTCACCATTAATTTTGACGGAAAAATTGGAGTTGGTACTCTTAAGTATTTGGGTGCATTCCATTAATTTGCATATTTGACACCTGCGACCATCGCACGGGTGACAGCCGTTTCCTGGATGCGCTGCTTGGCTAACCTTAGAGCTAACTAGATTATCGTGCAGGTTGCGCGCCTGTAGGTTACGCTGGCTCGCTCGCCGCAGGAGCTCTTCACACGTGACAGCAAGATACTAACACATCAGCTTTCTTGTCCAGGTGTTCAGTGTAGCTCTGAAGCTACGTCGTGGTTTCCAACAGCAACCGTATATGTGCAAAACGCCACAAGAAAAACGAAGAGAAAGAAGGCATCAAGAATAAGAAATACACTACCAGAAGACAGAAAAACAGCCGTAGCTAAAATTGCAGCGTACTGACGTTTCAGATAGAGTTCAAATCAAAGAAAAATGGGAACAGGTTGGTAAAGAGCATACGTTGGCTTGAAAGAAATACGAAATGCTGAATGCAACAAGTCTTCCGGATTATAAGTTGTTAGGAATGGCCTTCGTTGTCTTTATATGTACTGTAAAGGAGTACAGGTGGAATATCGGAATATTTATTTATTCGCACTCAGCACTCTCTTACGTCACAATTTCCGTACAACTGCGTTCATAATTTTTAAGAAATTACCATCGAAAGTGACAGGCAACACTGTGCCGATGTGGTCACCAACTGCGCGCTGTTCGTCAATTATGGCGGAAAAACTTGCGCGTAACACTGTGTCTAAAACAAAAGAAGTTGGCTACGCGTCGGCTATGTAGCCATCAGAAGCAAAAAGTCAGTCTGGAACATAGATCACAGTTGCTCGACAAATCGGGGATTACTTGCCACCAGGCGTCGCCGGGAGCCGTTTTACCTCAGCGTTGCTAGCAAATTAGATATACTAAGCGTTCTTGCTCATACTGGTTGCGATGTGTTTGCAAGCAACATGCTGTTAAACTATGCCACCAACATAGTTTAATATGGTTCGTGTCGTGTCGTTTTTGTAGTGTATTATATTGCATCGTACTGCATCGCATTAGCAATGTGACTGATGCTGTGTTCGCCAATACTATGGCCCCTGTGGCCGTTCTTGGGCACCAATAAAACATTCATCATCATCATCATTCTATCTGCAGCTTTACGACACCTTTACGACAGATCCTGAACAAATCGGTGAAAAATATTTTTTATATTATATTTCTACTTTGTGTTTCTCCAGTTATCTCGCGCACTATTCAGCTCATTCAATGCCTGAACTATCGGAACCGAAAAGGTCTTACGAGCTTGTGCAATGATTGGTTTAAAAAAAAAATAATAATTGAGAACTACGAATTACGTTCGGGAGAAAATCAGCAATTTAATAGCAACGTATCAAAACCAGCTTGGCATGGACCCCGCTGCAGCTCTATTTCTTCTGGTTCCTCTATGATACCTTTGTTGATTTCTCCGTGTGATGCATATATTTGCTTTGCCTAGTAACCTGCGTTGGTTTTTGCCCGTCTTGCTTTGCCAATTGTATTGCGCCTGAGTGTATTTAATTTATACAACTTACCATTGTGCCCTTCTCTGATTCGGGGATTTGTTTCACATGCGTGAGAGCATCCAAATAAAAATAAATAAATAGTATACGTGTATTCGGGTCAATGAGGAAGATCAACCTCCAGGGGCTGAGTCCCCACGCCCCTCAGATTAATATAATCTAAGACTCAACCATTGAGGAGAACCTATGTCAGTTATATTAGTATATTTTATTTATTTATTTATTTATATACCCTTAAAGTGACAGTCCGGTCGAAAACATAGGTCTGGGAAACACCGCTTTATGATTTCTAATACTCCTCACAACAACTGTGCAAAATATTTCAGAAGAAATCGTATCGCACGATTTATAATCGACTTTTTTCTATGCCGCAGTTGGTCCCTATTAAAGGCCGCAGCGAGCTCTCGCGTGACGTGCATAAGAGCAATGCCGCACGTGACTTGCGCATGCCTGCTTGCGCGATAGTTGATTGTTGCGTGCTAGCATTTGTCCATTATGATGTTTTTGAGTAGCAATCACGCGTTATGTAGACTAAAATGCAGAGTAGCGTCAATGTAAACACAGGTATCACGACGTAGCCTTCTGTTCAGTACACTCATAGACAAAAACACCTCTCTGCATTCCCAGCAACGGCGCACTCCTCCGCTCCACTTTGTCCATTGGGGACGTCATGCTCACGTGACGGCTGACGTACTTAGAGGATCCTTGGGGCAAGGAGTATGCGAGGGAGAAAAACGAAACCGGATGTCTGCAGAGGAATATTTTTTATTCGATATCTCGAAAATCACGCCATTTTGTGAGCTGAAACTTTCCACCCAGCATGTAAGCTTCCATGGCAGTTGGAAGAAATAAACTTCCGGTTTTCCCGGACTGTCCCTTTAAGGCCCAAAAGAGGCAAGTAGAGGGGAGTGGGGTGTTAGAGACAAAAAATGGGCGAAAATATTGGATCAAAATTAATAATTCAAAATTTGGAAAAGAAACTGTACACACTGGGCATTTATATAGCTTTTACCGAGGCTTTTGATTTCCTGGATCACCGTATACTATTGCGGAAATTGCATTATTACGGCGTGCGCGGAGTGGAACTCTCCCTAATGACGTCTTACTTGCTGAATAGGCTTCAGTATGTCTGGAATAACAACTGTCGATCGAGTACATTAGGCATTGATGCAGGTGTGCCTCAAGGGAGCATCTTAGGACCTTTATTATTTAACATTTATATAAATGATATTGTTAACACATCTAAGCTTGCAAAATTTTATATATACGCCGACGACACTACTTTTTTTCATTTCTGGAGGTGCATTACCTACTATTGCGAATTACACTAACGTTGTTCTTGAGCGTATCAAAACTTGGGCAGACACGAATCGCTTAAGCATTAATGTAAATAAGACTCATGGAATTTTATATAGGCAGAAAAACAAACCTGTAAATTATTCTTTGAGGATTAACTTAGATGGTCAGCAAATTCAGATAGTGAATAAAGTAAAAGTGTTAGGTGTGATCTTTTCTGAAGAAACTAACATGGGATAATCATGTCGCGTACCTAAAAACTAAAATTTCTAAAGGCCTTATAGTCAGCGTCTATAGGCACATGCTACCAAAATTCGTCAAAATCATAATATACAGAACGCTAATTGAATAATACTTTAGCTACTGCCATTTGGTGTGGGGTACCACTTCCAAAAATAACCTTCAAAGCTTATTGATTCTACAAAAACGTGCAGTCAAATTAATTGCAGGTGCATCACAGCTATCCCACACAACAGGCATTTTCAGATTATAAGGATAGATAGTTTCTATCGTTATATTCTTTCGATGACATACATCTCTGCAGTCAGACATAATAACACTACATTATTACAACTATTTGGTCTACAGCCACAGCTGAATTTGAAGACACGCGCTACAGCCTACTGGGTTGTTCCTAGGTCACGAACTCGATACGGCGACCAATCGTTACTTTTTAACATTGCTGTAACTTTGAATGAGTATTTGGGGAAAGGTATCGATTTAGTGCAGTTGTCCCGGGTCTCACTGAGGGACCTTTTTGTTAGTTCACCTGTTAGCTTAAATTGATACTTTGTCACATCTAATAGTTGTATGTAATTTGTGATTTTATAGTGTTGTGTAATTATTTTTTCGTTTTCTTTTTCGATTGTATGCTGCCCCGAGTGTTGACTGGGGCTGTGCCCTCGTCAAGCAGCACATGTTGCTGCTTTTTGGCCGCCCCTGTACAGCTTGTGGTATAATAATAAATGAAATGAAATGAAGATATTTTTTTTTAAATTCAGTGTTAGCGCCGCGAAGTAACTGTGGCTATGAGCGGCGTACAGACGTGGACAGATGGAGAGAGGACGGCAGGAAGGAGTTGGGGACAGATGATGTGGATGGGATGCGTCCTGGGCTGACTTCAGGAGGAAATATGCCGACATTCGTCTGGAAAGTCTTCGGAAAACCCAGGGAAAACCTCAGACATCACAGCCGGTGACAGGGTTCGAACACATGTCACCGCCCCCCCCCCCCTCTCGGCAAGGAAAGCAATCATGCTAACCACTATGCCACGGGAGCTGGTGATAAGATAAGTATGTAGTAGTACAAATAAGTATGTGTGTAGTACAAATCTTAATATCTAAACATGAAACATAATCGACATACAACATAATGAAACAGTAACAGCCAAGAACATAGCTTATAAACACCCTGATCATGGGTTGTGTGTATAGTATGATGGTTAAAGGGCACGAGCATGAACATCAAAGGGGAGAGGGTCAAGAACCGAAAGGAAAACAATGAGAGAGATGCGGGCGTTGGTGACAGACTGAAATAATCTAACACACAATCCTTGAATTGTTCAGTGTTAGATATAGAGGTAAGAGACCCGGGCAGGTGATTCCATTCAAGTGGTGTGCGTGGTATAAATGATTAGTGAAATTACCTAGTTGAGCAGAGAAGGATTCCAACCTCTCGCGTATGAGCAGTACGAGACGAAATGTATGAAGGTTGTGCGATGAGGGACTGTCTTAGATGTTCATTATGGCAAAATAGTTTCCGTAATAACCTGAGGCGACTTTACGACGCAATGACAAGTGAGGTAAACTGAGGGTTACTTTCATAGAGGACACTCTGGCAGTACGGTTGCAGTTGCCCGGGATAAAACGAGCGACTTTATTCTGAACTGACTCCAACAACACGATGAGGCTGTCAAGGTCAGGATCCCACACGGATGCAGCATATTCTAACTTGGGAGAGATTTAACGGGAGATTTAAACAAGTCGGTCTTCACGTAATAGGGCACCGAGGAAAAGTTACGACGGACGTAACCTAGTGCGCGGATGACATTGTTGGTGATATATTAAGTGTGGGTATTCCACGATAGATTGGAAGATATGAATACACCGAGGAATTTCTAATGCGCTACAGACTCGACGGGTAACTTGTTAATAGAATAGACACAGCTAGCGTTAATCGTTGATATTAATTGTCTTCGTGCAGCGGTGCATAACTTCGGAGATCTGGAGAAGGATAAACGTGTCGGTTATGTCCCTGTTGAAATAGAAAAAAACGAATAATATGTCCCTGCTAAAGTTAAATTTATTGAATTTCTCGCGCTTGACTTGGGAACAGGGCCTCTGTGGAATACAGAATATAAAAAAAATTTCATTAACCTGATGATACGTGGAATACAGAATGTGTGGTATGTGAGTTAATAGAATATAAGCGAAAGGTATATAAAAATAACGCATGGTTCGAAGATTAAAAATAAACGAAAAATCGTAAGACATGGAAAATAAGAAATAAAAACTAAAAAGCAATGGAGGAGTTAATCCCTTGGGGACCTCCACTGTGCCTTTCCAAAATTCCAGTGCTTTCGTCGATGACTCCACAGGCGACTGGCTAGTAACTGCTTTCATTTGCTTTCAGGCGGAAAGCCTCCAGTATCTCCTTTCCCCTTCTATTCGGATCGGAAGCTAAAGATCGTACTTGAGATAGGCGTGCATCGCATTTACTTAATGTCACGTGCGAACTCAAGGTGACTTGGCTGTCGCTCGTTCTGATGTGGAACGTGAGTGCTCCAGCATTCTTTCGTTGACATATTGGCCAGTTTGGACAATGTAAGTATCACCACACGTTAGAGGGATTTCAAACACGAGTCCCTCTTGACATTCCGAGTATATGCGATGTCATGTTCTTCTACTCACACGCTTTCCGAGAAGCGACCTTTCGGGTAGCCGGCAGTTCAAGACAACGTTCACACCGTGCCGTCTGCGACATTTCTTATCTTGTGCGCTACTCTGTGGTGGCAAGGTGTCGACACGGTCTTGTTTCGCAGAAAATAGCGTTGCCTGTTTCGGCAATGGATTTTTTCGGATTTCAGACTATTTCTCGAATTTCAGGGAGCTTGGGGATGAGGTACGTCAGATAGTTGGAGGCAATCAATGTTGTTTCGAAACCAGTGAAAGAGGACGAATGTGCATGTGCTCTCAATATCATTACCGATGAAAAAATGTCGAAAAGCATCAGCGTACTGTTGGGGACACGGTTGCCTAATAGCTCCAGCCCATGGAGGAAGGAAACACAGGAGCGGCCCTTCCAACATTTTGACATTGGGACGGGCGGAGGAGGAGGAGGAGGAGTGTCGTTGGGAGGAACCCGAGAGGTCTGCCTGCCTGATTAGGCGGCATGTTTCTCGGGAAGGGAAAGATGGTGGACAGGAGGAAAGGGTGAAGTGGAAGACCGAGCGGAATCCGCTCGTGGGGAGGATAGCTGCGTCCATGGGCCGACTTCAGGGGAACTGTGCCGGCATACGCCTATTACACATCTGAGGGAAACCCAGGAAAAACCCCAGACGGCACAGCCGGCCCGCGGATTCGAACCGCGGACCTCCCAGTCTCCAAGCGCACGCGTTACCGCTGCGCCACCGGAGCTGGTCATTGGGACGGGCGTGCCAGCTTCGCACTGCATTCTGGAATGCTCCTGTCTACCATGTGACCGCTCACGTGACCCCGAGAGCATGCGCAGGCCAGCTCCCAAAGCAGACGACGGGAGTCTTTGGTAATCTTTATTTAGTTGATAATGCAAAATGTACAGAAAGCCGGACTGTGAGGGCAAGCCCTGACTGTGAGGGCAAGTCGTGATTGTCTTGCATTTCAGATATCTGCATTGTGATGAACGCTGCGCGTCCAGCTTTATTTGTGTGTGTTCGGAGGATTACTCTTGGTTTACCCTTCTACCGGTCAGGGTCTGCAGGACAACCGCGCAGAACTAGAAACATCATTCGCGGGAGCGATGTTTGTGTGACGACGTGGCCGTGGTTTGTGTGTTTGTTGCTGAAGTGGTAAAGCATGCCAGTAATCAAATTTATACAACGATGGAGGAAATCAATTGAATCTGCAGCTGTAGCACAGCGCCAGCTTGCAAAGGGACGATTCAAGATGACTCTCTCACAGACAGAGGTACGAAACAACCGGTCAAGTACGTGCTTATGAAGTAAACGTTATTCCCATGACAGAGCTGCTTTCTGTTGAACGACAGCCACAACCACCGTAAGAACACGTTAACAAAACGTTGTTTTCGCAGTGGTGCTCACATTTTAAGAGTAAATGACCTTGGAGAAGCATAAAAGCAGGAAAAGCAGCGCGAGCAACAAAGCGTTGCCAAACCGGAACTTTAGAGAGGATCACGTGGTGGACAGGAAGTAATGGCGGTTTTGACAGGAGCGACCGCCAGAGGGGTCCCACGGAAATCTGCTCGAAACGCCCGCTCCTGTGTTTCCTTCCTCCATGCTCCAGCCCGTGGCGGAGCGATCCCCTATCGGCGATGTCGCGCACGAAGGAACTATACCAATACCCTCCCCGAGGGAAGGCCGCGCTGGACTGCTCTTCTTACCAGACGACGCTGAGAACGCGACGGTACTGCTGCGCTGCGTAGCCTTACCTCGGAGACTGTAATTGTATAGTTCCTTCGTGCGCGATATCGCCGATAGGGTAGTGCTCGGCCACGGGCTGGAGATTTTACACAACCGTGTCCCCACACAGTACATTTCTAACAGACGTTGTGAATGCTGCCAAACTACGCAAGAAAATGGAATCGCGAACGACAGAAAAGAAGATGCTCGGCACTGCTAGTACGGGAATTCCCGTGAAGTAATCCCTCTAACGCATCCGAACATACGTGTACTGGATTCTAGAAACTGTGGATAAACTCCGTATACGCTGGAGAAAGAAAAGAGATGTCACACGCCTGCGCCAATAAGGGAGGCCCTATGACGTTGTCACACTGCGATGTATAAACTTAAGTTTATAGCTTCGATTTCGTAAAACGCAGTATTCAACTTCTTACTTTTAGTAACAATATTGAAATTTCACGGAAAGCCACACATGGTGATATCCCGTTGTTAATTCCTAAAATGCCTGGAGTGTCTCGCGTCTTTGCGTAATGCGATATTTTGTGGTCACGTCTAGAGTGGGGTTCCCTTTCGGACGGAGAGTGAAAGTGGCGTTATGACGACGAAAATATGTTGATAAGCGGCAGAACGACATGTAAACAAACTCACATGACCTCAAAATGACGTTTTCTATGACGTGCGACCAGGACAAGATGACAGTTTTGCCAAAGCCCTGAGGGTGGTTACAACAATGGCGGGTTTGTGTCACCCCTGTGGTTTTATGTGCCGCACAAAGGACTTATTGCAACTGTAGGATAGGACAAACGAAAGCTTGCCCACATCACATTTCAAAAATAGTACCGCCCTGGCCTTAAAAACGAAGAGGATGGGACAAGCGCACGTTGCCCACATAACGCCTGAAAAATAGCAATTTGTAGAAGAAGGAAATAGAAATAGGACTATGTATTGTCATCCAGCAGGGGAGCTACCTATGATGGTAGTCCCCTTTCGACAGACACTAACTTCCCGTTACAATCCTACTAGCAAGATAACAACGTTACTTTTCGTACTGGACATTCCAAGCGAATAATCCAAACACGGGAAAGTCGCTCCGGAGGGCAGTACAGTCCTATCGAGCTGGCTAGAACATGATTTGCCACTCACCCTCAACGTGGAGGAAAAGACCAGTAAAAGTCAGCCTCTTATTGGTCAACTGGAGGATGGGAAAAGCTTAAGCTTGCCTCCATCACGATTATATTGTAATCAACCAGGACAGCTACCTATGGAGGTAGGGTCCTTTACACAAACAGGAACACTAGAAGCGCACTATGATGAAGGGTAGGATAACAACGCTCCTAAAGGAGATTGCTGTTTATAAGGGCCATACCATGCGAACAATTCATGATATACGAGACAGTCTCCACGGAGGACAGTACAAGCCTTGCAAATAGGCTCGAACAGAATGTGCCACTCATCCTGATCATAGCGGAAGATGCGAGTGGAGCAAAGCCAGAGACGGGAGCACTCGACTGGGCCGTGCACTTCGTGTTCACTGGTGATCAGCGTCCGTAGTGCAGTAGGAACTTAGCAACTGCCTGACACAGACCTAAACTCCCGCCGTCAGTACCATCGAAGGCTAACCGGCACCGGCGTATCCAAATTTGGAAATATTTTCGATCCCGTGCTGCAACCGGCAACGGTTCCATGAACCTTACAGTGGCCCATTCGACTCTTGGAAGGTCAAAAACAACCACCACTATGCTCCACAGGAGCAGCGGAACCTGACACTGAAGGAACCAGTGCTCTGGCAACTGTAAGATGCCACAGGATGGGCAGTGATCCGTGCGACAAATATGGAAGCGGTGTAAACGTTCATGGAGGGGCAGGACACCATGAACCAGCTTCCACTGCATACTCGCAAGACGAGCGTCCAACCAGCCAGCCAGCTATGATACATCGCCAGGGGCTCCGGGAAGGATCACCATGGCACCAGGCAGGGAGGGAACGAGCAGCGCCTCCATGAGAGCGGCGTAAAAATCCCTAGCTTCCCAAAGAGAGACGTCAGTGTTCGGGGACATTGGGGTCTGACGGCAGCTATGCAAGCTGAGAGGGGGAAGGAACTTCTGCTCTCGGACGGCTGTCAGTAATAGCGATGAATGACCGGACGGCATGACCGAGGAAATAGTGCACCGATACGCACGCTGGACTGTGAAGCGCCTCAAAGAGAGCACGGATCTGCAGTGCTTCGTGATAACCGGCACGCCCAAACCGCCCCGATCACGCGTGAGATACAGCTGTGCATTCCTGACCCGTTCAACTGAACCAGCCCACAGGAAACGGAATGCGTCGCGAGTTATGGCGATTCGAATGACTTCAGGTGGAAGACATACAGCGGCGAGGAACCACAGAAGGCTGCAGTACCAAGAGGCCAGTAAGCGGGCACGGAAAGGGAAGGGCAGGTCCACAGACTTGAGTTCACGGACAACAGCGGATTAACGTTTAAGCACTGTAGGCGAATTTACACGAGATATCTCTCCACCATTGAAGACAGCACCGATAATTTTGACTAGAGTTTTTGAGGGTACGCCATAGGGGGCAACGCGGGAAGGTTCGACATTAAAGGTACTGTAAAGCAGTAGACAAGCATGATATGCCGGTGATGTGACTAGAGACTTTGTTGCTTCTAAATACCATATGCGGAACCATACGACCGACAACGCGCTATAAATATTTTTAATTTGCCATGAAAAATGCGGCGTAGTGGAGCGGTGCGACGCCTGGTGTCAAACAACCCCTGTACAGCGGGCAACACTGAAAATTGGTATTACACACTATTACATCGGAACTTCGTTATTTTAGTAACCATATTATTAGTTTCCATGTTTACCTATGCATTCTGAAACCCCTGTTAACAGTGTTTTTTGTGAAGTAACCCAGCGCAGGCCGCTGTTCGATGGAGGCTCTCCCTACTTCTCTACTGCGCCTGCGCGCTCCATCTGTTCGCGGCCTCTTTCGAACGAACAAACTCTCTCTGTGAACCTCTGTGAACAAACAAGTCCCGACGCTGTCTTAGCTTGTTGAACGTCTGACACATTTTTTTCAACGGCTCAGCATTTCATTTCAGTTCGCTTATCCGTTTATCCTCAGATGTGGATCGTTGTGTGAATCGTTGTGGAAGGATTTTATGGTGGATTGTGGTGGATTGTTATGTCGGGCCCAGTGTTATACGCATTCAATGTGGTTGCCGCCGTATGTGGCAGGAGTACGGAATCATTTCGAATACCTAGTGCAGTGTTGCCCGTAATCTTTAATTGTAATTTTCTAATTAACTGCACCGTCGAATTGAATTAAACTTGCGCCGGTTTTGTCATGGTGGCTTGGACTATCGAATAGCCACACTAAATGACATTTGATCGGTGCTGCTTTACAGTACCTTTAATGTAGAGGGCACCGCTCTTAGACCTGTTTAGTTGTTAGCCAGACACTTTACCGTAATCGTCGAAAGCGCTTCAGCACAGGTTCAAGGCAAGCTTCCCCTTGCTAGCATGTCAGATATACCATCTGCATACGCCAAAACAGGAGGGGGCAACCACCTGGTAATCTAAGAAGGACAGGGAGGGAGCTTAAACGAACCAGGAGTGGGTTGGTTGACACAGCGTACAATACAGAGAAAGGGAACAGCCCTGCCGTACACAGCGCGTAATCTCAATCGGAAGCGATAGACCACCAGCAACGGAGACCAGGCTTTTCGCACCAAGGTACAACACTTCCACAATGCGAATCCACGCTTCAAAAAAGCCCTAAACTGTAAGCATGGAAAAAAGATACATTTCTGGACACCATCGGACTTCGATCGTTATTGTGAAGGGGCTCGTTATTTTATTCCCCCCATTCCATCCAGCATTGGGGTAGAGTATCGCCTGTGGCGATGAAACTCCCCACTCTCCAAGGTCGAAAATAAAGTTGTTGTTGTTTGAAAAAAGATACGAATGACGCTCTCTGTCAAAAGTTTTTGACTGGTCCAACGAAGCCAACTCTGTTGTTAGCTGTCTCAGGTTTAACCATTGGATGGCGTCACGAATCCTGACATGGGTGGAAGACTTCTCCAACTGCGGCGAAGCACGCATGAGGAGTGCCTTGGTAGAATTTTGTAGTTGCAAATCTAAAGTGTTATGGGGCGATACGCATCCGGGTACTGCGTCCTTGCAGAGAAGGACAATTACGCCACTCCCCATTTTGGATCACAGCGCTTCGCGACAAGCATTGATTAGCTGTACGAGTTAAAGCACCGCTAATTACCCTCCAGAAACGTTTGTAGAACTCGACTGGGGAGGCCATCGATGCCGGGGCGCTTCCCGTTCGGTATTGACGAAACAGCGGCAAAAAGTTCATTTTGCGTGAGCGGCCCTGAGTCTGCAAACTCCATCTCTTTCACCGGGAGTGGGCACTCTGGGATAACCACCGGCTCGTTGAATGATGACTCTTGATAAAGGGCCGGGTTTCCCGCCACATAGCGCCGGAGGAGTAGGCGGGAGCAGTATGCTTCCCGACACCACCGTTCGACGTTTCGCTGCGCTGCGAAATTCCGCCAGGAGCGCATTCTCATGGCTATCAAGCGCCTCTGCACGTCCGCGACATCAGTTGCAGTGTCATGGCTGCGAGAGCCAGGGTGGCGAAGAATAGCTAACGCCTGCCTGAGTGCGTCTCTACACTCCCGGTGTTCATGCGTGCGCCGTCTATCCCAACATTGAAAGCGATCAGCGGCAACCCAGCATCAAAGCCTCCCAGTGATGGGACCCCAAATCGGGTACGTAACATTGTTTCGACAGCCAATGTTGCATGTCTTCTTTAAATTCCTGGTTGTCCAGCTAAGACATGTTGAATCGCCAAAGGCAGCGACCGGTGCGAAAATTCTTCAGCCCTGACAAAGATAAAACGACTCCATGATGATCAGTGAGGTCCCCGGCCGGCTTCGTGTTGCACCAGGAGACAGAATTCAGCATTCCCGGAGACACATAGTAGCGATCCAGCCGACTGTGATGGCCACGGGAGTTAACCCAAGTGAATTCGTATCTGTCGCCATGAACGTGAGGCCATGCGTCATTTAAGCCAATGGCGCTTATAAGGCGTTCCAGTTCTCTGCACGCCTGCCTACCGTGTTGGTGGTCGATCGTGCAATTAAAATCCCCAGCAAGTATCAAGTTTTGGCTGTCAAAAGGAAAAGTGTCTAATCGACGGAAGAAGTCCGATCGCTCGCTACGACGTGCAGGCGCATAAACATTTGCGGTTCAAAATGATTTGCCGTCAAGCGGAAGCTCCAAAGATTCTACCCTCTAATCCGTATCAATGTCAAACCCCCGGATGGAGCCCTGAAAAGACGGAAAGTTTAAAATACCGGTGCCAGCTCGCTGAGGCGAGCCACAGCTGAAGAATGCCTCGACTACGTGTGAGATTTCTAGAATTTGAATGGGCCTTCCGGATAATGATCTAGTTTCTTGCAGCAGTATAATATCGATGTCCCAGCTGACAACTTCCAACAGTTTGGCCTGTTTGCAAAACACACGCACATTTAAGGTGGCGACACGAAGCTGGGACATAAAAAAACAGGGATAATAAGAACACAAACGTATCGAATTGACATGTAATCTTTCAAGGGACGTCGGGATCGTCGGGCTTGCGCTTGGAATCAGGAGCCGACATTTCGTCAGCAACGATAGCGGCGTCTCACACTAACTCAGGAGATTCGTCCGAGGAGTCATGCTTCCGTTTACAGCGAGGCGTGCCAGGCATCACAGCACCCGCCTCCAGGACGATTACCAACCAATCAGACTCGGAAAGCGCGACACTTACGCTCTCATCATCTACTCTGTATATCTGCTCAACTACAGGAGCGAAGGAATCACCGACCGGGGGCGGTATCACAGTTGCCGCCAGTGGCGTAGCCAGACCGCCAAGGTAGAGGGGGCTCGATACGAAAACTTGCCCCCCCCCCCCCCGCTGATCCTGGGTGAGACAACACACGATACCTGTGCACACCTCAAAATGTGGTAATTGATTTGGGCGTTCACAATACGATTACACAGTGATGTCCAATCAGGCGGTGTCACGAGATCGGAAGGATTTTGAAAAGCTCGTACTTTAAAAACCATTCAACAGGGCCGGTTAGATAGACGCCATGAACTGTAAGGACTTTCGCGATCGTCACACTGTCCCCCCCCCCCATATACTATTTTCTCCTCGGATTTGCGCGAGTTGCGTAGGTCCGTCGTGGCAGGTAGGGAGGCTCGAGCCCCCCCCCCCCCCCCCCCCCCCCGTGGCTAAACTCTTAGAAATGAACTTCACCACATAGCACGCTCCTAGCCAACCATCACTCCGAATGACAACGTTCTCGCCTCTGATTTGTTGAAAACGGGAGGAGGAGTCTATTTTGTGCCATTATGCACGGCACAAAATAGGCTCCTCCTCCCGTTTTCAACAAATCTGGGGCGAGAACGTTGTCATTCGGGGTGATGGTTGGCTAGGAGAGTGCTATGTGGTGAAGTTCATTTTTAAGAGTGTACGCCACTGGTTGCCGCACTCGGTACCCCGAACAGATGCAAGAGCAGTTGCCGGGGAACAACCGGCGGTTCCCTCTTGAAGTGCCAGACCGACAGTTACTGCGTCTGCTCCATAGCTAGAGCGGGTACGGTAGAGGTACACTTCAACTTGACGGAGCGCACAGAGTCCCCCACAACTGCCGGAACAGGCACGACTGGAGTGTCCGGCGGTACACTATCACTGACACACATGAGGTCCATGACTTGACTGCGCAAGAAGCTATGGCGTGGTCACCGCTGCAGCGCCTGCACAGAACATCACACGGCTCATGACCAGTCTCGGAACAACGGGCGCACACTGGTGCATCCCAATCTTTCTTAACGTGCGCTTCGGAATTGCAGCGTAGGCATACGCACTTGAGGCCATCACAACTGCACGCAACCCGCCTTCCGCGGAGGTACATGACATAAGGAATGGGGCTTTGCATTTCATCAAAATTCTTCGGCTTGTATTGGCATCGAGGCGGAAGACCAGTCACAAGGACTGGCTCCCATAACACTACCTCAACAAGCTAGAACTAAACCTAGAACTAATGCAGTACCAACCCCTCCTTGTGAAATCACGTCACGTTAAGGATTGCTGTTCGTGCTTGTCGTCGCCATGCAACACACCAAGACTGTGGAGAGTTGCGTACGGGATAACGGCACGAAGACAAGTATTGAAAACTAGATCTTTAGAAAAAATCTTCCCGGAAACAACACCGCAAGCGATGCTGCCCCGACAGTCTAGACAGCCTTACTGCATTTTTATCCAATTTACCAACGTTCTGCGGTAAACGCACGGCTAACCTTACTGAGCAATGTCGCGATTCGGTTCTCACGGTGTGGGACTCACCGTTATGCTTTCGCTAAGTTACAGCGGGCGATGAAGCACCGCTGTCACCATCATCAAAACAGAATTGTTGCAATGAAAGCACGTACATGGGGTAAGGCTGTGACGGGCCATTCACCGCTTAGAGAGGGTCAAGAGACGTACGAGTCACTGGAAAGTGATCCCCATGAATTGTAGAGCGCTCTTAGATACAACGTCAGGGCTTTGTCGGGTTGGAATAATATGACATTTAAGATGGCTAGAAAAAGGCAGTGCTGGGACGAATAAAAGGACGACACGACAGAAATCAATCAACGTCAACGATGGCGTTTTTTATTCACATTTTGCCTCTTATTTCTTTCCAAGTTGTCTTTCTCTTAAAGAACGTGTTTCGATTTCATTGAGCTGTTCTTGAATCTTTGTGTGGATGGCACCCTTCACCTCTTGTCCTTTGCCATAGTTTGTGTGTACTGTCATCAAGCAGGAGAGCTACCTATGGAGGTAGTCCCCCGCTGGACAGACACTAACTTCATGTTACGATCCTACAAGCTAGATAACAGAACTCTCTAGGAGAGTTTGCTTTTCGTACTGCCTATACCAAGCGAACAATCCAAACACGGGAGGGTCGCTGCGGGGTGCAGAACAGTCCTAACGATCTGGCTAGAACGTGATTTACCACTCACCCTGAACGTAGCAGAAAAGAGGAGTTGACGTCAGCCAGCGGCGAGACCACTCCAAAAGACTGTACAGTGCTTCCTCACGGGCGATGTGGCTTCGAAGACCTGCCCTGTCAGCCAGAAATATAGCTGCGTCTCTTAAGTCAGGGCCACCGAAAGCCGGCTGGCACCGACGGATCCAAATTTGAAAGTTTATGTCCGTAATTGACAAAGCCAATTGTTTACGCTAAGTGCGCGGAACCGCCAACTGTTCTTGGAACCGCACGGTGCCCAGGAGACAGTCGACGGCTGAAATACTTGTGGAACCTGCGTCACAGCAAAAGGTGAACGTGGCAAGGCCTAAAACAGTGCTTGGCCGTTTCACACACCCCGCAAGACGGGCAACCGTCAGAACGAGAAATATGAAAACGGCGCAATCGCTCGCGAAGACGAAGAACATCTTGCTCAGGCTTCCACTGAAGATTGGTACGGCGGGAATCTAGCCAGCCCGCAGTGATTCCACGCCAATCGGCACCTCGGCACTTCGTCGGCACCGAAGGGACTGGGAGACCGGACTTCAACTTCGTGATAGCTGTATAAAAATCGCTGACAGCAAAAAACTGGATGTCAGCGTTCGGAAGTTGGAGTCGTAAACGTCTTACAACATCAACACAGACACTGTATTTATGAGACAGATCTTCAGACCTAGGGCGAAACCTAGGGCTCTCAGGGAACCATCTGGTGGCACATCCCAGAGAGGACTGCCCTAATGCGCACGCTGGGTCTTGGAGAGTGTGCAGTGCCTCGAAATAAACGCGCGACTGAAGTGCAAGGCACTTGTCAAGCACCACCGGAAAGGCTAAGCCGCCCTGATCACGTGTACTCTGCAAGCAGTACCTCCCGACCCACTCCACCGAACCGCCCCACAAAAAAATGGAACGCGTGCTTAGTGATGGCCGTAGGAATTAGTGGAGGCGGCGTGGCATCGACTTCTAGGAACCACAAGCGACTGCAGTACCAGGCCAATAGCAGATGAGCGCGATAAGTGATGGGCAAATCAACAAACTTAAACTGCCGCAGGATGGCCCTGCAACAATTAAACACACGTGGCCAATTTACGCTAGATATGCCCGTGCAATAAAGAAATCACACCAAGAATTTTGACATCAGGCCTTACTGGAACACGGGAAGGACCCCCGCAGGAAAGCTGGAGGTTCAAAAACAGTGCTGCACTTTTTCATATATTCAGTCTTGCCCCTGCAACAGCTTCATCATCTTCAAACGCCTTCAAAACAGGCCCTAGGGAGCACTCGCGAGAAACGATCACAGGGATGTCGTCCGCGAACGCAAAAGCAGGTGGAGGGCATCCATTGGGCAGCGCCAATGTAACAGGAAGCGAGCACAGCCTCTCGAGTAGAGGGTTGATAGCGATGGCGTACAATGCGGGAGCAGTGGCGTATCTAGGGTGTGGGAGGTGTGGACAGGTGCCATGGGCGCCAGGTGAACAGGGGCGCCATTATGTGGTCGGGTGTGAATGTGCCAGGTCGGGCACTCAACCTGGCACATTCATAAATGATCTAAAGCACCCGCCATTAGAGAGGTTGTAGCGTGAAACCTAGTGCGGACCACACGAAAACGCATCCCCAAGGACATCATGTTAACCATGTTGCCATGGGCGCAGGTAGCTCTAGATACGCCACTGTGCGGGAGAGATAGGACATCTTTGACGGACCCCACAAGTTACATCGAAGGGGGACGAGAGTCCGCCAGAGTCAGAGAGAACGCTTCTAGCGCTCCTATACAACGTCTCCACATACCTGACCCAAGCAACGGCGAACCCATATGCCCTCAGCTGAGAGAACAGGTAAGTGTGTCGCACACCGATCAAATGCTTTGGATTGATCGAAGGATGCCAGCACAGCGGGGGTATGGCCACTCTAAATCCAATGGATGGCATCGCAAAGAGCGATTCTATGAAGGTCTGAGGACCTGCCGGGGGCAGAACATGCTTGGCAAGGGTGTAACACCTTCTCCAACAGAGGTGAAACGCGCAATTGAACAGTTTTAACTAAGATCTTATAATCGCTGGTCAGTAAAGTGATCGGACGATGAGCATCTGTCTTTGCACAGAAGAATAACACCACCATTCTGCACGTTGGGGCATAGCGATCTTTGGGCTAAGCAGGAGTTAAAAACCCAAGTCATGCAAGAACGAGTAACCTTTCAGAAGGCCTTGTAGAAGTCAAGTGGGAGGCCATCAATGCCAGGGCACTTTCCGCTCATCATTGAGGAGACACGCAAAAACTTCATTTTGCGTGAGCGGCCATGAGTCAACATGTCCCATTTGTTTCGCCGGCAGTGGGTACTCTCGGCTGACAGGATCGTCGTGAGGTGACTCCTGATAAAGGGCCCCGCAATGCTCACGCACTGCTTCCTGGATGTTACCGGGATCAGTCAGAATTGAGCCGACAGCTGACCGGAGCTCAGTGATTCCTAAGGCCGGATTTTCTACCACGTAACGCTTGAGTACGCACGGGAGTAATATGCCTCCCGGTACCAGCGCACCACATTGCGTTGCGCAACAAATTTGTGGCAGGGCTGCATTCGGAGAGAGGCTAGGCGCCTCTGCACGTCCTCGACATCGGACGCAGATTCAGGACTACGTGAGTCAGGGTGGCGAAGCGTAGCTAACACCTGCCTCAGTGCATCTCTATAGTGCCATTGTTCACGCGCGCCGTCTGCCCCACTGCCGAAATGGGTGTGCTGTATCCAGCTTCAGAGCCTCCCAGTGACTATAGGCCCAGACTCTGCGCGGAACAAATATCCGCAAGCCAATTTTTTACGTCGTTTCTAATTTCGGAGTCGTTGAGCAAAGACATCAGGCACCAAAAAGTGGAGCCAGAGTGAAAATTTAGCAGGCCAGAAAAAGATAACTGAACACAAACATGATCCGTGCAGTGGCGTAGCCACGGGGGGGGGGGGGGGCTAGGGGGGGGCTCGAGCCCCCCCCCCCCTACCTGCCACGACCCGACCCACGCAAATCGTGCAAATCCGAGGAGAAAATAATATATGGGGGGGGGGGGGACCAGTGTGACGATCGCGAAAGTTCTTGCAGTTCATGGCATCTATCTAAGAAGCACTCGTGAATGGTTTTCAAACTGAGCTTTTCAAAGTACTTACAATCTCGTGACACCACCTCATTGGACATGAAAGCCTATATATGTAATCGTATTGTGAACGTCCAAATAAATTATTTTCGTTCTTTTTTTTTTCAACCGCATTTTGCGGTGTGGACAAGTATATGTGTGTTGTCGCACTCAGGATCAGTGGGGGGGGCGAGTTTTCGTATCGAGCCCCCCCCCCCCCCCCCTACCTTGGAGGTCTGGCTACGCCACTGGATCCGTGATATGCCCGGCAGGAGGGAGATGAAATCCGACAGTCCTGGCGAGAGGTAAAATCTGTCCAATTGGCTGTGCCGGCCCTGGGAATCAACCCATGTGAATTCATGGGCATTCCCGTTGACGTGTGACCAAGCATCAATGAAGCAAACGGAATTTACTAGGCGTTCAAGTTCTCTATTTCCTTCGTACTGCCAGCTGTAGGACAGGACAAGCGAAAGGTTGCCCACATCACATTTCCAAAATAGTACTGCTGCCGCCCCACAAAAAGTTCTGTACACACATACATGTATTGGCATCATGGTGGAAGACCAGCACACATGATCAAGAAAAGATCTTCCCGGAACAGCACCGCAAGCGGTACTGCCCCGACGCCCTTGTTATCAGCCGCGCGTTCAAAGACACGGCCCACCCCGGGGCGGACCGCGTTATCACGGGGCCCTTCTCCAAATATGAAGGACCGGCTCCCTTTCGCCTCCCTCCACCGCGAAAGATCCTAGCCCAAAGGCGAAAGATCAATACGCAGGTTTGAAGGGAGACCAGAGAAGGGAGACCAGGGGAGACACAAAAGAGCGGAAGGGATGATTATACTCGATTTACCAACGTTCTGCTGTCAAACCACGGCTAACCTTACTGAGCAATGTAGCAATTCGGTTCTCACGGTGTGGGGCTTATCATTATGCTTCCGCCGAACTGCCGCGGCGATGAAACACCACAGTCAGCGTTATCAAGATAACGTTGTTGTGATGAACACACATATATGGGATGATGGTGTGGTGGGCGGCCATTCACATCCAAAAGACGGTCAAGAAACGAAGGGGTCACTGGAAAATGCGATCACAGGACTCCGACCAATGACCGGGCGCTCTTCTGGAGCAGGACCCTAGAACTTGGTCTGGTTGGTATGACAGTGCTGAGTCAAATAACGGGATGTCTTAACACGAAGACTTCAACCATGCCATTTTTATTTCACTTTTGACTTTTATGTCTTTCCAATTTGTCTTTCTCCTACAGGCTGAGGTCTGCAGTGCGAACCTGGTTGGATTTCGGTGGGCTGTTCTTGTCCGCTTGTCACGAAAGTCAGGCATTTTAGCGGTGTATTCTACGGACATCTTACTGATGCATTTTCGCTGCTTCCAGAATGAGTCCCGTTACGTTACACATTTGCTGCCTCTTCCTTTTTCCCTGAAACACATTCTCGGTGTGTTTCAAATAAGCCTTAAGTACCAGTCCCTCTGGTATTCCTATATATTTCAGGCTAATTAAAAAAATGCCAATATTGTGTTTCAACAAAGAATAGGGAGCTGAGTTTTTAACGAAGCCGTATTTATTCTGGAAGGCGAATGATACGCATCAGTAAGCCTTCCGTAGCACCGGGAACGCCCGGAAATTTCATGAGCGGAAGGAACGCACATTTCGGTGCCATAATTGCTTTGATATTTTGCGTCGGGCTATAAGTGACGTCTCGGTTTCAAAATACTCTTCCCTTAATTTTTTTGCACATTTTTCTAATGCACACAGTTGTCATTCCCCCCCCCCCGCGCGCTTTCAAAACTCCATTCCAAAAACTTATACCTACACGCAGATTCTTTTCCTATAGATAGAGACCTATATATCCTTTTCTCGGTTTCTCTTCTCCTAAGGATGCGATCACACGAGTGAGTTTTTCTGCACTAACCCGAACCAACGTCTTATGACCGACTTGAAGACGGCGAAGTCTCCCTTTCACAAGTACCAACTTCGTAACTAAACCCACAACCACTTTACGACAGTCGTGCTTGTTACGACAGTGTATAGGTTCAAATCCAACTGCTGCTACTTTATTTTTGAGCTGCCGTTGTTCGAACCTGAGTCACTTTATTTCGCCACAATATCATCAGTATCTAGAAAATAACGCATATTGATATGTTTGTGTGACGTTGGTAAAAGAAGAAAATATATTTCTCAGCTACTCCTGCAAGATTTTAACCCATGCCAGGTAAGAAACGCATGAACGAAATCGGTTCACGCCTTCGGGAGTCATGTGACAATCATCCTCTTGTTGACTGGATAGAACAGCACTAACTTCCTGAAATTTAGGGTCGTTCACCGATCTAGAGCAAGCGTGTACCGGCGTCGGGAAAGTGGCGCCTCCATCGCCCGGTAGCGTCAAGCGGATGAAACTCGCGACTAATGCGAGGAGCTGCGGACTAATGTGCGGAGCTGCGAACTTTTTCCGTCCTCAAACGTCATGAGACGTCAGAATTTTTACGTCGAAAGCGCGAGCCCTCAACTCTCACCAGCCCATCGGCTCCTGTGGCCGCTCCCCCGGTATGCCTGCGGTCATTGGTCGGTTTGAAATTATGTACTTTCCGCGGCGCGCGCAAGCCGGTGACACCGTGTAAGCTGTACCGGAGCACTCGACGTAAAGTTTCGAAATATGGTGGGTGCAGCAGGGACGCATGCACAGCATCCGTGCCGGTACCCCTTTGCTTAACATGTTGTCGATACCGGCTCTGAAACTCTCGGAGCCTCTTGGATATTTCTGCAACTCAATTCAGCGATGGATAAGTGGAAGGCAGGTCTGCTTCGCTTGCTTGGTGCGACATCGATTCAACAAGGGCCAATGCTCTTCCGCCAGTCACTTGATGACAGGCAAGTCAGTTCCTATTCCATTCTGCCGCTTAGCATGCCATAGCACCACACCTGTGGCATATACGCAGCATTTCTGCAGGTAGAATTGTTGGTCTTCACGTTTCTGATCCCTATCGTTCATGCTCAGGTGTAAGCACTGAACTCATATCTGCTTCAGAAACGCACCTGCATGGATACAATAGAATGGATAAGCCACCCTGAGTGGTTGGAGCATCATCTTTCGGCATAGCAGCTGCACACCTTCCTTTGTGACGGGTCAACCAGACGCCTACACAATCAGCAACGGGATATGGGCAGTTCTGCGTAATGCTGGATCTGTGAATGTGTGTGCCTGTGTAGCCAATATACTGTTGTTCTACTGTGAAATCTTCCATGTGAGGCATCAGCTATCAGTGAATGAAAAGTTCCCAGGGAACACATGGTAATCTACTAGACGTCCAGACCTGTTCTAACCCTAGACTTTAGGGATAGTGCCCAAACTAGACGTTGACTAGACGTCTAAAAGTCTTACCATTATTTAGACGACTAAAATTAGTGATTTACTAGACATCTGGTAGACATTTAGTAATTGACGTTTAATTGTAGGCGTCTTGTAGATGGCCTTGTATCTACCACGTATTAGAAATCATCAAGATTTTGTCTTATTAGGGTTTTAAGAGGCGTGGACACATTCACACATCAAATACGGTCACTAAATTATGAGAGGTGGTTCTAAGCTCAGCTTTCAGGCTTACAAAACTGAAATTCAATTGTTACAAAACATATGCAGGAAACTGAATTACTTGATGGCAGAGTTAACATAATTGTGTTGTTCAAGTTTTCCGTGAACCGGCCTTGGTGGCTGAGTCTGTAGTGTGTTCACCTTCTGATCCCGAGATAGCCGGTTCGAACCCGGCCAAAAACACCAGCAACTTAGTGCCAGGATACAAGTTGCTTAGACATGCCATCTTCCGCAAGGGATATTAAATACACTGTGTTGTGTGGTGTCTTTCATTGAACATTTAAGGACACTCAGGTGGACTATCCACAGACCGACTGCTGTGGCGTCGCTCATGATCTCAGTTGTCTCGCAATGTAAACCCCAATTATTATTAAGTCTTCCATGCTGGTATCTGTCCACAAGAGTCACCACAAGAAATCTAAAAAATGTAGCCAAATGCAGAAAGAGAACTGGAATTAGGAGGGTCATCCAAAAATAAGTTTCCCGGTATATGTTATTCAAAGGAAACGCCACTAGGACAAACTGAATGGCGAAGTAGTTGGGTGTGACATCCCGGCAGTGCAGACGTTGGTTAATGGAGTTACGTTCACCTATGTGTCAGGCATTCAAGCATGGATGTAATATTTTCGAGTACGCATGACTATCCTAGTAAGTAAGAGTTATCCTACGTTTCGTTAAAGAAGAACGAGTGCTTTAGAGAATATCCACTGACAGTTAACACCTGTTTATACAAAACACTTTACAGGCATTGAAATGGTGTGTCCTCTATACAGGGTCGTGAAAATCTGCACAATGAACAGTACAGTGGCAGATCAGCTATAACACCACGAAACAACGTTTCTTTTCCGAAATTCCGAGAATTGTTAACGGAGACTGGCGGGTCACTGGTACTGCACTCTGATACTAATGGGAACAAATTTCCTTCAGCTTGGTCAACGAAAGTTATGCGAGATGGGGGCCACATTTGCTCGGTAACGTTCGTAAAGAGCAACGAATGAATGCAGCTTGCATTTTCCTTCAATGGTATCAAGACGGTCAAGATGAATTTCTTGGAACAATTATTATTAATGAAACGTGGGTGCGTTATGCAAGTGCTGAGACAAAATACCATAGGAAGTCATGGCGGGTGCCCGGTGCAAGCATTCTGAAGGAGGTCAAACTCGCGTTTTCGTCTGGAAAGGTTATGCCGACAGTGTTTTAGTACTATCGTTGTGTGCAAATTGTAGATTATCTCACACGCACAATCAGAGTAAATGCAGATGTACCGCGAGATCCTGGGTAAGCTTCAAACTACAAAACAAAAACGCACAGGACTTGGAAGGGTGTAGCGTACCACGTCAACGCTGTCTGCACTCGTCTTGAATGACTCGGGATTTGTTCCAGAAATTCATGTTGAAATTTGCCAAAGAGAGAAAAAGTACACAAGCGAGCTTACAACGTTGGTACAACGTTGAAGAAGGAAGCATCACTTTGAGCATGCGGAGAATGAAGTATACAGGAGACACACAAACGTAAGTTTCCTTTTCGTGAGCTTCCTGTATACTTCGTTCTCCTCATGCTCAAGGTGATGATCCCTACTTCAATGAAAATTTGCCCAATTTGCTGTTCCATCTTCCTCTCAAAGCGCCCCTCGGCAGTCACCAATTCGCAAGTGATCATGGAACACAAATTGATCAGGTGAAATGCAAAGTGAATGCCTCACTTTGTGAACAGGACTTAGCATGGCACAAACAATACAGTATTGAATACTTGATACCACAGTACCAAAAGTGACTATATTAAGCAGCAACGTTAAGCTCTAATCTGTACATAATTTTTTTTCAATGTTATGCTATAGATTTATCATTTTGTTCACAGCAGAGGAACTTTTGTTGGATGATCCTCATACATGAAGGAAATTCCTTATTCTGTTACTTTGTATCACACATGTGTGAAGCAGCCAATCTGTTTGCAAATGATCATACTGAGGTAATAAACTGGACGCTGTAACGACTTTCAGAAACTATACACGAAGGGACCACATTAACTTTGTCCAATTATATTATGACCAAATGGATAGTATGTAATTTTTATGCTATGTGAGTTGTATGCCCATATATTGTAACAAAAGATCAGTCAGATGAAGGCAGTCTGACTGAGGTACGTAGATAATTTAAGTAATGTCCATACATATAATGATCCGAGTTTTTTTGGCTCACTGGCATACATATATATAGCATCCACAACTAGAAGACATTACCAGAATCTAAGTGCTGTGAAGTAATAATTTATTTTACTGAATATATATCTTTTTTCTTAACGAAAGCCCGCATTTGTTCGGGGCAATATTTCTTGAACTAGCGTTCCTGATGGCGTTACCGTTGCTGGTAAATGTAAATCTTGTACGTCAGTAACACCCCTGCAGAATACTACGCTACACCAACTTAAAGAAATCAGCAACTAAATTATCGAATCACTTAAATGTCAATAAAAGAGTCGACGACTCCAACGAATCGTTCAGCGCAGCACTATAAATCATTGCTCCATAAATACAGAAGCACTTTGCACGATCTGTGGGCAGCAGATGGCAGATGTTTGTTTACTGCACATAACATTTTCCCACAAGCTACACAGCTGCAGCAGTAAAATGAAATCTGACGTGACTGAGGGATTTCAGGACCCTTCAAAAATCCTTGATGCTGCCCATGGTATCTCTTTGAAACCGCTGAACAGGCAATACGGTACGTATTAGGCACACCTGCAGCTCAGTAACAAAGGCACTGATAAAATGTTTGCAAAAAGAACAGCTATTTTCAACACACACAGCACCAAAATACGACACTCGTCACTCGTCGCTGCAACGACGATGGCGATGACATAATGATGATGATGTTGGTGTCTCTTCCGCTGGTTTGGTATATGTGTTATTTAACATTTAACCTCCGCAACCCAATTATAATGAACGGTCACGGAAATTAAAGAATATTATAAAAAATAAGTACTCAATAAGCACGAGCTAAAGCGATGTCAATGACGTCTGCCCGTCTACCCAATTACCATCCATCATCCATCCATCCAACCAGTTCCAACCTGTTCAGTTTCAACCGTTGAAACTTCGAACTTTCCGCACGCGCAACGGGTAGCAGTTGGGTCTTGGCGGCTCCACTCCACTGGTTGTTATACGAAAATATTTCTAAGTTCTAATCACCCGCACGTTTTGTCTAGCAATTTGTGAGCATAGCGAGAACGTACGCCGTGCTGTCCAGTGATAAAAACTGTTGAGCGCAGCAGAGCTCCCAGAGTACTGTGGTGGACAGAGTTTCTTTGTTCTCTGGCTTTCAAGTTTAAGGGGCGAGTTCACTCTTCATTAAAAGTTTGTGCGTGTTTCTGTGTACCAAATCGCATGTAGTAGAGATGCGTGGCATAATATGGGAATATCTTTTCCTTTATCTATTTCGGCTTCGTATCACCGATTGAAGCACATTGGAAGTGTGGGTTGACCTGACTGCACTTGCATTCAAAGTAGTGATTAACGTTGTATGTTCAGCAGTACAATGTTTCAGTAAGTGCCTTGGTTCGTCTTGGTGCTAAAACAAATACGGTATCACTAATTAACCATCGAGATTCAGGAGTTTTCGATGACTGTTGAAGTCTTGAGTAAACGAAAGTCGACAGTTACGGTTTTGCGGACATGCCGGAACATAAATGCTGGTTAGTTCATTGTCATGTCAGGCCGACTTCGGTTGTTGCATTTTTCGCTAGTAGTGAAACCACACACTGAAAATTTTGCGCAAGTACTTTTGTTTGCATATCATGGTTTCATAGCAACTGCATTTTTCTTTTTATAGGTGCTTGGACTATCTTGCATCAGGGGATATGAAAATAGTGGTAACCTACCCGACGAAACATCTATTTGCACATAAGCTTAACAGTTCCCTGTGAGTAAAGGGGAAGCAGTTGTCTCTGACGTGTGACTGTGTTGTCCTTCAATGTTCCTGATGTTCGATGTGCCCTCTAAGGGATGTTACTCTAGAGGGAGCGTCTTTAAATTTTTGTAAACAAAGTATTGCAAATACAGTTGGTGGAAGCCTCTGCTTTCCATTTACATGGTTGTTGTGTGGTTAACGAAATCGAACTTTTTTTCAGATGCTGTGAAAGTCAGTAGGGAAGTGCGATGAAGAAGAAAGGACTGCCAGAAGCTTGCCAAAGAACCGCATACAACATGTATGGGCAGCAGACAAAATATTCATCAAACGGTACAAAACTGGTATTTCTGTGCTTTGTCGTTTTGAAACATCCTTGGTATTGTACGGAGAACAGCGTGACTATGTCATTCCGTCTTACTTCACCCAAACAGCTATCTGGCAGTAGTGCAAGGTTTGAGTTCCCCCCCTCTGAAGGGTTTATGCACTGAAGTCACCGCAGCGCCATACTATAGGTCCCTCAATGTTACGTCCTTGCATTTGTTCGCTGCATTATGCTTTTTAGGTCACTATTAACACCGAAAACATGGAAATTGCTTGGATATTCTACAAATCACAGAGCAACAAGTTTCACACACCTGATTTACGGTGAGTATAATATGGGTAACAGCTTGGCTGAGATCTACAATATGCTGGCCGATGGCAGCAAATCTGCCTGCTAGCGACAGTTGCGGTCTCCTGTGGATGACGTCATGTGAATAAACCTGATAATATTTGACGTGGTAATACAGCTCTTGCTTTGTATTGTCTTTTATAACATACAGAGTGTTTATTTTTATCCCGTACAGAATTTTTGCACCAAAGTTATGAGATCAGCACAGTTGTTGTTTTAGCGTAACGCAGTGATGGAAGTGCTGCGCCAATCATGGAGTGCTTGGCAGTCGCCTGCTCGACCAGGTAAGGTCGTGCGTCAGGAGAAAACGCCTGCCACATTGATGTACTTTCACCAGGTGTCTTTCACAGCGAGAGCTGTTACATCCTCGTTTCCCTGAGATCCTGGCAGCGTCCACATCAGGTAGTCACACATAAACAGATTTTCAGCTGTTGCTGCAATTCGTGTTGTGTAGCTGTAACAGTCCTGTGATTTTTGTACGTGCAGCCTGTTTTCTTTATGTGTCTCTCAGATCAGTGTTGATACAGTTTTTGCTCTTATGTGGCCAGACAAGCATCCCGTGAAAGAGTGTGCATAGCCACTAAACAAACTAGTTAGAACTAGCAGGCTACATAATGCTTTCTGTCATGTTTTGTTCTATTTTCTAGCCACAGTGAGTCATTGGAGGCAGTGCTGCAGCACCAACAATCACTCATTGGAAGAAAGGAATGAGGTGGCCTTCAACACCCTGCTGCCGGTTCAACACTCACCAGTCAAAACACAAGACGCCTGCTTGGCAGCAAAGTCAGTCCAGTTTTAGATTGAGTTTTGTACCATAGACTTCGTGTGTGGTTTACTGTAAATAAATGTTGATGCTGAGATCCATGTTGCTATCAGTTATATCACATTTCTGCATGAATGCATGCCAGGACGGTAGCAGGATAGTCATGGTCTAAGGTACGTCTTAGGGTGGCTAATGTAAGGTACAGGAAATGTATACTCCTAGACCTGTCGCCTGCATGGAGGGATAAAATTGGTCTAGCTGTAGACTTCATGTCCAATACGTGGTTAATTGTCTGACCCTGTTCCAGACATCAGGTCAAAAGAATGTCTAAATCTCGGCTAGGTACATATACATCGGATGTCTAGGGCTAGATGGCTAGGTGGCCTAACGTTAGACGTGTTATTTAACTTCTAGTGGACGGATACTTGACATTTTTTCTAGTGCCTAGACATTCTATAGACATTCCTTATCTCTTTATTTTAGACGTCATTTAGACGTCTACTAGCCCACCATGTGCTCCCTGGGTTGCTTCGGCATATCACTCGAACTTCAGAAACAATGTTGATATCATGATCGTGTTTGGCGCAGCTACAGCTGTCTGCAGTTTGTGATTTGGGAATACGTATCCCGAAAAATAAAGCACTTTGTGTAACAGAAACAGCCAACGCTTCGGCATTTTGCTACTTACACTAGAGGCCACGTGAGTTTTCCCTAACAATAGAATTATACTACACGTCCATCCCCCTGGTAGTGTTGCCGCAATGCTCCCCTCCCCCTGCATTGCGGTATAGGGTCGTCGCGCGAGAGAAGACCCCACGGATTGCTGTGCGTAACTGTCCCGCATGCGGGGAAAGGGGGATCCTGGTGGTTGAGTGGACCCAGAGGTTATTTTGGACCCATCGGGGCCCTACTGGTTCTGGGAAAGCGACACACCGCTTTGTCCTCTGCTTTCCATAGACGGGTGGTTCTGGAACGCCTGGCCAGGACTATTCAGCTAGTCGCCACCCCCCTTCGCATTACCACCTCCCTTCCCTCCTTCTCTTTCCTAATTTCCCCTTCTTTGGTGGCAAGGGTTCCACTTTGGGCAGTAGTTTCTATCCCCATGAAGCTGTACTCGGGTAAAACGTGCGGGACGAGTTCCCTTATGGAGCTCGAAGGTGGGCAACGGGCCTGCTACACTGAAACACCACTTCCCCCAATGGCCTCTAAAAATTCAAACTGCAAAGCGGCACCGCACGTATGCACAGCCAATACAAGTACTAAATCTCACCCCATAACCTTTCCTTGCCAAGTTTCTTATTATCAATGAATAAGATAACACGAAGCCTTCGAGAAAAATATCACCATTTATCGTTGCCAAGGAAGTAGAGAGCTGCTAGAATCTCTTGTTGCGTGAGCGGCCCCGAGCTTACAGGCTCTATCTTTTCCTCCGGCAGTGGGCACTCTCGGCTGATAACGCGCTCGTCGGGTGATGACTCCTCGTAAAGGACTGCGCAATGCTCACGCATCGCTGCTTGAATGCCATCAGATTCCGTTAGAAGTGAGCTGTCAGCTGACCGGAGCTCGTCTATACTCGTGCCCGGAGTTCCTGCCACTTAGCGGCAATGGCATGCGGGAGCAATAAGCTTCCCGACAACAGCACTCGACGTTTCTTTGGGCTACGAACTTGCGCCAAGAGTGCATAGGAAGAGAGGCAAGGCGTCTTTGCTCCTCTATTTCAGAGGCAGTATCGTGGTTGCAAGAGCCAGTGTGGCGGAGAATAGCTAATACCTCCCTGAGTGCATCTCTACTCTGCCGATGTCAACGCGCACGCTGTCTCCCTCATGACCGAAGGCGGTGTGCTGCTCCTTGCTTCAAAGCCTCCCAGTGATCTGGTCCAAAACCGGGTGCGGAACACTGTTCCGATAGCCAATCTTGCTTATCACTTTTAATTTCGGTATCGTCGAGCAAGGACATGTTCAATCGGCAAAAAAAAAAAAAAAGACTGATCAAAGAAAATTTATTGACATGAGCATAATGAGCACAGTGGAATGTACAATGGTACAATGCAGATACAAAATTTAGCAGGCCTGATAGTGACAATTTACCAACGTTCTGCGGTAAACCCACGGCTAACCTTACTGAGCAATGTAGCGATTCGGTTCTCACGGTGTGGGGCTCACCATTATGCTTTCGCCAAGCGGGCGATGAAACACCGCAGTCAGCAACATCGAAATGGAATTGTTGCGATGAAGACACGTACATGGGATAAGGCTGTGATGGGCCATTCACCGCCAAGAGAGGGTCAAGACACGTACGAGTCACTGGAAAATGACTCCTATCTATGCCGAGCGCTCTTGCGTTAACGCTCCATCAGGTTGGAATACCATGACATTTAAGATCGCTAAATAAGGACTACACAACAGAAAGCACTTAACTTCCACGATGGCGCTTTTATTTCACATTTTAACTCTTATGACTTTCCATATGTTGTCTTTCTCGTGTTGGCGGAAGCCTGCAGATGGAACTCGGTTCGATTTCTTTGAGCTGTTCTTGAATCTCTTGTGGATGACACCCTTTACATCTTGTCCTTTTCCATAGGTTGTGTGTACTGTCATCAAGTAGGAGAGCTAGCTATGGAGGTAGTCCCCTTTGGACAGACACTAAATTCATGTTACAATCCTACCATCCACCTACACTCTCTAGGAGAGTTTGATTTTCGTACTGGCTTTACCAAGCGAACAATTCAAACATGGGATGGTCGCTGCGGGGAGCAGTATAGTCCTAGCGAGCTGGCTAGAACATGGCATGCCACTCACCCTGAACGTGACGGAAAACACGAGTAGACGTCAGCCAACGGCGACAACACTCCACTAGACCACACAGTACTTCTTCATTGACAATTTGGCTACGTAGCCCTGCCCTGACAGCCTGGAATACAGCTTCGTCTCCGAAGTCTAGACCACCGAAAGCCAGCCGCCAACGAGGGATCCAAATTTGAAAGTCTATCCCAGTAATTAACAAAGCCATCTTTTTACGATGAGTGCGTGGAAACGACGATGGTCCGCTCGGTGGCCCCGGAGACAGTCGAGAGCTGAAATACTTGCGTTAACCTTCGCCACAACAAAAGGGGAACGTGACAACGTCTAAAACGGTGCTCGGCAGTTTCACACGTCCCGCAAGTCCAATGAGTCCACGCTCACCCGTTATCTGCATTTCGTTTTCAAAAAGTCCATTCTGTTACCACATGCCATCCAACCTGCTATTTTTTTTTCAGTGTAACAAAACAGTTGCCTGCCTAAGACTAACCCTAAGCACCCAACGGGCTGGTAACCAACGGACGCTGAATCGTTTCCCTTTATTCCTATGACAAAGAACAGGAATGGTAACCATGTAAGCCAGTAAGGAGTAAAAAAGAACCAGGTACATGCCGATGCCTTTCCGCATAAACACGCTGCAGTTTCGTAATCAAAGGAGGCCACATTGTTTCCCTTATTCGCTGCGACGAAGAATATGCATGGCGACCGTGCAATGAATAAAAAGTAGCAAAAGGTTCTCGTACATCAGCTCTTTGTGGCCTGGAAATCTGAGACGTGTATAAGGACGACAGGCCCTCGTAGCTCCATATAGAGGCCATACTTTGAGATAATTCAGGCTACACTGGGCATGCAACCAATAAGAGGTGGCGGTGATGGTGAAAGGGCTCGTAGTTGCCGGCCTCACATATGTGGGCAACATGACGACTGATGCCTCGGGGCATGTGCGTCTTGGGACGTCTTCTAACGGAACGGTGCCGCCATATGTCTGAAAGGTTCTGCTACAGTACGGACGTGATCACCTTGTGCTGCAATGCAGCGAGAAATCCACACCTGGTAGATGATCTCAACTGCCAGAAGAAGGAACTGTTTCCTATCGCGATGCGGGACGGGAGGCCGGAAGAGCATTTGATAGACAGTTCACCGACTCCGGGCAACGGCGAGCAGGACCCCGACTCTGCGCCACAGCGTATCGGGCACAAGGAACTGGTAAAACGCGTGCTCTGCAGTCTCGTGACACGCACAGAATAGACAGAAACGAGTGGCGACACCGAACCGAGCCAGACGCTCCCGAAGCGGTAAAACATTGTGTGCCAAGCGCCATTGCAGGCTAGCCTGACGTGCGTACAACCAGCTCGCGGTTGCCGCGGTTACCACGCATGTCGAAACCTACGCATGAAACTTCAGGTCTGGAGGCGACATTTCGACTGTTCTACTGGGTCACGAGAAGAACAGTCTGTTCGAAATATCGGCCCCTTATTTGAGGCTTCGTCTGAACTCAGGGATACCAGTTTACAAAAAGAAGATCGAGCAATCCAGTGATTCAAGAATGAAGCCTGACGCCAAGCAACCTGCCGGGGCATACCAAGGCCTACAGCCGCCGGAGGGATGGGGAGTATCTCCACGAGCGACTTGTACAGACGCTGGACAGTCCACGTAGAAATTCGTCCATCAGCATAGGACTCACACAGGCACCGCATGGAGGGGACATACTCTCTGAGGAGGGGTGCGACATACTCAGACCGAGGCCTACTCAGCGAAAAAGCAGTAAAACCTTTATCATTATCATTCTTGTGCGCATGCTATCCTCGTTCGTCTGTATATATATATATATATATATATATATTCATGTGTGTTCTCACGTGTGTGTGTGTGTGTGGCGCTGGGGTCGTATGCGTGTGCGTTGCAGAGTTTATTGCGTCAAATAAATCTTCCCTTAACAAAAACCAGATATCACGTATTGGTATATCAGGTATATCAGTATTTCAGGTATCAGTGACAGATCAGTGTATTGTCATCAAGCAGTCGTATTGCCAACTGTAGGATGGGACAAACGAAAGCTTGCCCAAGCAGGCGATCTATCAGACTGTGTATTGTCATCAAGCAGGAGAGCCACCTATGGAGGTGGTCCCCTTTGGACAGACACTAACTTTACGTTATAGTCCTACAAGCTAGATAACAACACTCTCCAAGAGAGTTTGCTTTTCGTACTGACCATACCAAGGGAACAATCCAAACACGGGAGAACCGCTGCAGAGTGCAGTACGGTCATAGTGAGCTGGCTAGAACATGATTTGCCACTCACCCTGAACGTGGCGGAAAAGACGAGTACACGTCAGCCAGCGGCGAGAGCACTCCACAAGACCATACAGTGCTTGCTCACGGACAATGTGGCTACGAAGCCCTGCCTTGACAGCCTGAAATATAGCTGCGTCTCCGAAGTCTGGGCCACAAAAGGCCAGCCGGCAACGACGCATCCAAATTTGAAAGTTGATCTCGGAAATTAATAAAGCCAATTGTTTACGCTGAACGCGCGGAACAGGCAATGGTTCCAGGAACTGTACGGTGGGAAAGGCGACAGTCGACAGCTGAAATTTCTGGGTTACTCTGCGCCACAGCAAAAGAGGAACACGACAACGTCTGAAACAATGCTCTGCGGTTTCACACATCCCGCAAGACGGGCAACCGTCAGAGCGAGAGATGTGAAAACGGTGTAGTCGCTCGCGAAGAGGAAGAACGTCGTGGGCCAACTTCCACTGAAGACTGTCGCGGCGGGCATCTAGCCAGCCCGCAGTGATTCAACGCCAAGACAGCTTCGTCGGCACGGAAGGAACTGGGGGACCAGACTCCAACTCCTGCTGTATAAAAATCGCTGACAGCCCATAACTGGATGTCAGCGTCCGGAAGCTGTCGTCGCAAACGCCGTACAACATCAACACAGGAACTGTATTGATGAGGCAGGACTTCGGACCTAGGCCGAAACCTAGAGCTATCAACGAACCACCTGGTAGCACATCCCAGAGAGTACTGCACTAATGCGCACGCTGGGTGTTCGGGAGTGTGCAATGCCTCGAAATAAACGCGCGACTGAAGTGCAAGGCACTTGTCGAGCACCGCCGGCAAGGCTAAGCCACCCCGGTCACGTGTACGGTGCAAGCGGGATCTCGCGACCCACTCCACCGAACCGCCCCAGAGGAAACGGAACGCGTGCCTGGTGATGGCAGTACGGAATAGTGGTGGCGGCGTGGCAACGACTCCTAAAAACCACAAGCAACTGTAGTTCCAGGGCAGTAGCAGTAGAGCGCGAAAAGTGATGGGCAAATCAACAGACTTAAGCTGCCGCAGGACAGCTCTGCAACGATTAAACACTCGTGGCCAATTTACGGTAGATATGCCAGTGCAATTAAAAGTCACGCCAAGAATTTTGACTTCGGGCCTCGTATTGGCAACCGTAGGATGGGACAAGCGTAAGCTTGGCCTCACTGGCCTTCTGACCTCACTGGAACGCAGAAAGGAGCCTGTGTGTATTGGCATCGAGGCGGAAGACGAGTCACAAGGACTGGCTCCCATATAACTATCTCAACAAGCTACACTCTAAGAAAAAAGGGTGTGAAAAGGTGATAACTTCTATAGTTACCACCTAAGTCAACATAGCGTCTGATATAGGAAGTAACAGGGTGGCAAAAGCAATTATCATATACCCAAATTGCTGCAAAAAGGCGTACGCCCCCCTTGCTCACCGAATTAGAAGCGGCTATTATCCGTAGGTAGCAGGTAGAACTTCGCAACCTTTTAGGCACAACATATGCGACAACTATTACGTCCTAAAAGGTGCAACACCTTTTTTTCTGAGAGTGTACAGAGAGCGTCCGCCTATGAATGCGACATTGGATAAAGGTAACGCCCATATTGGGAGACAGAAGACAGAAGACTGACTGAAGACATGTTCCTACGCTTGCATAGAAATCTTGCAAGATGTGCGCATCCCAACGGCGTAAAATTACTTTTGCACTGTGAACGCGTGGCACCGAAGTAGCACTTGGGCAAAACAGGGTACTGACAGAGCAGGACGGAGTGTCCTCCCGCAGCTCTGTAACAGCCGTTCCATTACCGGGAACAGTAACGGAAACATAACGGAAACGAAAATATAGCAGTAACGAAAATGGAAACGGTAACGAAAATATGTCCGTTATCCTTCCCTGCATATAATAGACTTCACAAAGACACGCACAACCATGTGGTTTTTAAACATATACCGTATTTTCACGCCTATTAGCCACGGCTTATGCGAGATTTATTTTTTTCGCGGACGCTCTGCGGCTTATCCGTGGGTGCGGCTTATCTGGTGACTATTTTCCCCTGGTACTTTCCCCATACCCCGGGTTAAACGAAAGGGCCGACAGTGCGTCATGTTTTTCGGAACACGACCGCCCTGCCAGTGCACGAGCAATACCGAACAAGGGCGGGTCCACTCCACATTCGAGTGGACTAAACCGTCAATCCACGAAAAACACGCAACCAGGGCACAATCCGATCTTAGTAGAACACTAGAACTGACCTCCTTTGTTATACATCATGCCGACACCGGAATGTGGACAGGGTTTATGGCCTTCCCCACGGTCTCCTTTGTCGGCAGACCCACAGGAAGGGTTCAGTACACCTGTCATCGGGATAAAACGTGGTCAGCTAAGCGTGGACACGGGCACGGCAGTTAGAGGTGAGGCATGGCTCCAACGCTGAGGCACAGCCACGACAGCGGCTTCAAACTAAAAGTCGTCGACTTCGCGGACAAGTACGTGAACAGGGCAGCTGGCAGGGAGTACGGCGCTGACGAGCGTTGAGCGTCTCTGTTGATTTTGTATGTGCATCACTGGTTTAGCGCACAAAGCAGTCGCGTCGTATTACCCGCGGCTTATCTGCGAGTGCGGCTTATCTTTAAAAACATTTTCAAAATGTATCTAAAAACGCGTCCTGCGGCTTATCTGCAGTGCGGCTAATACGCGTGAAAATACGGTAATAGACATCTTCAAGACCTATTCTACGACGTATTCAAGACTTTAGTACGCGTGACATTAACCGAAGCTAGAAGACTTCCTGTAAACAAAAAGAAGTCTTGCTAACACCTTTTTGAGACGTTTACAAATCTTTTTTTGGGCTACTAGGGATCTTGTATCTTCACAGAGTGACACCTCTGTTCTGCATCTCCTGCATCTTTTTATCCTGTTGCACTTCAAGTTCCTCCTAAGTTTGGAAAAGCGAAACCTTTAATTAATAATAACCAAACCATCACGGTCAGCACTCATAACTCCTAACATCAGAACACGTCCGTTTGGCGTTTCATCGTCCGGTCCTTCTTCGTACACCGTTGACGTCCTCTTCCGGGACATCGACAATGCTTTTCACAGGGATCGTTATCATCGCATTATCTAAGAAAGCACACTAAACAAACCACGCAAATATTGCACAGGAGATACACCATGCCTGCCACGGCAACAGAAGGCAAAACCAACGTGCTGCAAAGCTGCTGCTTGTTCCATTTGCCACTCTCGGTGTTTGAATTTGAATTGAAAGACCGCTGTACTGCGGGCCCTTAGCTGATGCATCTTTATTGCATCAACCTCTGCATTACATGCACTCACAATACAATTTTTTCTCAGGTTGCATTAAAAAAAAGTGATAGCTTGTTGAGTAATTCTAACGCAAAAAGACACGACAAAACGCAACGGTGTTTCTTCTTAACTGTCCGGACGACATCGCTATCGATACAAGCATCCCGTCGTCATCTGCTTGATTACGGTGGCTTCATTGCATGCTGCAATTACCTCTTCTTCGTTTTTGCTTTCTTTCTTGTTCTAAAATTTACAAAACTGAGTTGTGTTGTAAATTTTAGTATCCGTTTTTTAACATTGTGATGGTAGTTTTTCCTTATAAAGTTATAATATTCACCTTTACATGAGAATATTAGCACGAATTGAAGTTACAGCAAATAATTTCTCTTAGATGTGGCTGGATAAAAAGCTATTTAAAGAGATCATGCATATCATAAAATAGATCAAAGTAATAAATAAAGCAAAACCAGAAGGATATATGGCAACAGTGCACCCTTCCCCTAAGAGATCTCAAATGGGGAAGCTGCCGAGCTTGGAATCTCAAGTGGTTCAATTGACCACTCTGGGAATAAAATTGTACCTGTGAGTCTCCCACTGGCGGTTCTGGAACCACTTGAGGCCGCAATGGTACTATTGATTTCATCATTGTGGAATCAGCGACCCCACTTGGGAATACAGCTAGGACCGTCCACATTCAACTGGAACCACTCTGGGACCAGTTCAGATTTTTGCCTGGGTATGACGCCGACATGACTCTAAATCATAACAATAAAAAAGGACCTAACGCATCTCAGTCCTTCATGCTTTTTCATGCCAATTAATGCTGAACACTCCTCGAAACCAAAAGATGGCGACCTCTACGTTCGACGATGACAAAGTGGGAGCCGACCCCGGATTGGCGTAGAGTTATCACGTCATACTGAGGTACTACGTAACGCGTGTGATACAGGTTACTATTTTACTATTGGACTTGCTTGGAAGAACAAGGGCAACTCTTGAGAGATTCGGTTTAAACTGCGTGGACGCCGCAGATAACGGCCAGCGGCTTCACCTTCTCTTTCAGCGAGAACTGAAAAAGGAAGGGGCGTTGCTCCAGAAAATACTGTGTCCTTCGCCACGCACCAAGAAGGCTGGAGGGACGCTTTTCATGTAAGCAATAGTAGAGTTGTATTCTTGTATCTTGGTTGCTGTCTGTATTCTCGGACGCTGCAGGACGGGTCGGCAGGGAACGTCGGCGGGGGTTAAGGGCAGAAAACCCTACGAACTGGTGCCCATGGGTGGGGCCGACCCGTCCTGCCGCACGCCCTGGAGCACGGACTGCCAGTACTTGTTGATTGTGGCACTTTCTGGCAGTGTATTTTCCTCGTTTGTCGTGTTTGTTGGTGTTTTTCTTTAGTTCGGCTGCGTTTTCTTGCCGGTTATGCCGTTCAAGAGGAAGCGCGAGGCCGACAGCGGTGAGGACGAACCTGCGCCAGTAGCAGCGGACCGCCTGTTTAGACAGATGGCGGCTCTCTGTACTGTGCTCTCGCAGCAGCTTGGCAGCATTACGTGAGCTGCCCAGCCGTCCTCGGAAACCCCGGTGTGCCTGAACTTGACGCTTCCGATATTTTCGAACTACAACGACGCCAAGTCCGTCGAAGAATTTCTTGCAGACTTGGATACATACCAAACGACCGTTGGAGCAACTGCCGAGATCGTCCTGTCCCTGGCGATGAAACTCCCCATTCACCATCCTGAAATAAAGCTGTTGTTGTCGTCACCCTTGGACAGAGACTTTCTACTACATTGGTAAGCTCAGCTGCTTTATGACATAGGTCTCAGCACCGGTTTGTTTCAGTGACAGAATTTACTATAGCTAAAACAGCTATTAAATTCTGTATAGTATAGTAAATATAGTAAATTATAGTAAATATAGGAAGTTTTGCATTGGACTACGTTATACTCAAAATCTAACGCGAACATAATTCAGACCCTGCATCGGCAATGCAAAAACATGACGCCAAATGCATTACTTCTAGTATATCCAAATCGTTTACTCACCACTGCAGGAAGCCCGCACGTCTCTCAGGATTTTATGATTGAGGCTGATAACACATCATCATGTCCAGGCTCCCAAACTTCCGACACACTGAGCTGCTTTCTGAAAGCTTTGACAGATTTAAGCCTTGAGAGACTCGATATTTCTTTCAGACGAAAGAGACAGTCACTGCACAATGGTACGTGTGTCAGTTGTTCGCTATCCACTGGGGTAGAAGTAGAATAACACATTCCATTCTGAGTCCATTCAGACGGAAGGTGAGCCATCACAGTGAAGTGTCCATATTTCTTTTCTGACTCGCCTATTCCTTTACTGTGGAATTCAAAGACCAGTAATGTCAAAGGCAGAAAAGAAAAAGGCAGAAAAAGCACTTGTGTCGCTGTATAGCCCTTGCGCGTTTATCGGGATTGATTATGAGGCAGTCATTTTCATTCCCATTAGCGTTTTCATTCATTTGTTTGTTTGTTTTCTGTTGTGTAGCATGGACTTCCTGTACAGTATGTGTTCCCTGCTCAGACGTTAATATACTAATGATTTGTACCACAACAGTTTTAGCAAGTCGATTCTCTTTGATCAGAGCTGTAGAGTTCGTATCACGAGTCCAAGTTAGTTAGTTAGCTACTTAGTAAATTAGTAAAATAAAGTAATACTTGGAGCTTTCAGCAGCCCACCATGGGTGCTGTGCTCCATTGCGAAAGGTGCATAGCTATTACACACACTGAATCAAAATCCTCGCAGCAATCAAAACAAATCACATCGAGATCCCTCACATGTCGCGATCACTCGGGATTCTTCACGAGTCCAAAGCAGCAGTTATTTTCTAGACAATTTAGGTATAGATATAGTCCCAGGGTATGCAAAGCTTCCGGAGCAACCTTCCCGGTGTCCTAATATTTACGCATATCTTGTGCATGTTTAGACGTTTCGCGCTGCATGTTTGCATGAATACTTTGGAAGATTTTTGTGCATAAAGTCCCTGGCCCTAGTGATCACCCTTATGTGCGGAAAAAAGTGCGCCTCTGCGACCTCGGTGAACACGTCGCCCGTTCGTGAACGGTATTACACAGCTCCAGGAGGATTGGCGCACGCGCAGTGCCGTCCTCCCCCTGCTGGATGACGTCAGATGAAAACCTGGGTCGTCAAACTCAAATGCGGACGGCATGGGCATGCCAGACTGGTTGCCGCAATCATAATCTAGTGGAGATCCAGATTGTGTGTAGCAATGGGAAACGCGGTCTTCGTACAAGACCCTTTGGTAACATTGATCAGATGCCAATGACAAGACGTTGCCCTTGAAAGGAAGATAAGGGAGTGGTGCCACGGGGGAACTTAGTCAAGCAAAGATTCAACTAGCGAGCTTCAACTAGCGAGACTTCTCACTAAAATGTGAGAAGTCTATACTCTTGTGGACGAACGTAGGCTGTTTTGAATATGGGGTGCAAGACGACCATTGTGATCGTTGTTTCGGTGGTAGTACTCCCAGTTAAAGCAATGACTATGAAGGTAACATTCCCGCGCTTGGCAACGCCGTGTTCAATCCGAAAAAGGTATATCTTGTCATCGAACTGTGTGAATACCTCTTTAGGATATCGAAATATTTTTAAATATTTATTAGGGCTTCGTATCTTCAGCTGCGACAACAAAGGACAAGTCCAGGGTTCCTCGTTTTCCGTTTACACTCAATTTTTCGCCTATTTCAGGCCGATCACCCGATTCCTTCCTCCGAATTAAAAAAAAAGTATGAAACCTGAAAACGAAGAACCTTAAATAACCAAACCAGCATGTGATACGCTGTGATACGCTTAACATAACGTTTCATGTCAACGATCAATACGGTGCTCAGAAAATGAGCAGTATAGGTCCGGAATATCGCCGGCTCATCGTCCCAAGGGTCGTTCCTTATCATTCTACAACAGTTTGGTGATCGCTAAAAGCAGGAACAAGATCACCAGAGATGGTAAGGTGGAAAAGAGCGCAGCCATTGGAGCAGCATTTGTCAACAATCCTTCTGTATCAACGCCGGCCCACATTCGTGAGGCCAACAACGGCAACCCGGTTTACGCCATCGCCACCACCACCACCGTATCAACGCCGACAACGGCGAGCCCTTTCACGATAACCACCACCACCATCAACATGACCCTTCTGTTTTTTGACCCCAGGAATGGTAATTAAGATTGAAGATATCGAAAATACCCCACGGACCTGCTTATAAGGGCCGGATGCAACAGCTTTACAGCAGAGATACAGCGAGAAATGTTGCTCTGCCTCCGCCTTTGGAGCTTCGTGAACAACAGTTGACGGTGGTGTTCAGGGCATGCGGCGTAGTTAATAGTGAGTTTCAGTGTATGGTACGCTATCGCCTTTGCGTACGTAATGGATACCGTTGGTAGTTCTGCACGTGCGCAAGGCATAAAGAGGGCTCTGCGCATTGCGCAAAACCACCACGCTATCGCTTACATACGCAATGGCGACAGTGTACGATATACTATAACTCACTAACGGAAAGTTTCCCTGAGACGTAAGGCCTCCACTGGCGGCTCAAAGCAGGGAAAGATGGCGGGAGTTCCCGTGCGTCACGCAAATTATGGCGCACGTGCAAATGTTTTGGCAGGAAGATGCCACACGAGCAATGCATCGCGGCCGGACTGGCATAGTCACATCGAAATCTTGAAATGGCTCAGCCACAGTCCATCATGCATGTGGTGCTCTTGAGGACCTGGAGCACATTCTTCTTCATTGCTCCTACTACCAACCTTCCTGCCTTCCAGCCTTTGATAGCGACGTCTTGTGAGTGCTGTGCCGTCAAAGAAAGCATATCTGACGTCCTCCTTCGATGCCTGAAATAATCCTCAAGGGTATCGTCGAAAATTACAAGTGAAATCGGAGTCTCGGGTCGACTACGGTTCGCCATGTTGACGGAATGGAGAGACACAAATGGGGTACAGTGTAGACAGCAGAAAGCTCACTAGACGGTGCGAGTGGAAGGGCATTTTGCGGGAGATATCGGAGAGGACTGTTAAGTGGAGACGCTGAGGGCAGATTGCCCCCTGGTTCTCCCAATATCATTCTGCTTCCTGATTTCGTGAAAAGAGGAGGAGGCGCCTATCTGGCTATGATGTGTCCAAGATAGGGTCATTCTCCCATTTTGAAGAAATGAGGGGACAGACACAGACACAGACAGATACTCGTGCACCTAGTGTCAATTGGATTTTGCTGTAAGCAGTGCTTGTGTCTTTTCCTCCTGTTCGTGTGGCTCTCTAGCGCTTCTATACTACATTTTGAAGATACTTTTGGAGGAAGCTTCCCAGAAGATGTTGCTGGGAGGACTTTCCCGAAACAGTGCAACGTGAGTCAACGTTCTGTGATCTTCTCATGGGCTGAAGTGGCATTTGTTACTGTGGGTTTACCGGGTTATTCGTTGCCTGTGTTGCTTCGATAAACCAGTTGCTAGCGTAACTGTAGCCGTGTCCGCCCACGTATTACGCGACGTATTACCTGTATTAATTAATTAACTGTCACATAGCCACACGCAGCGAGACATCAAAGCCGGTCGACCGTGCTATCCCTGCAATTGAACCTCTGTATGCAATAAGGGGACAACTCGAAAAATACCAAACCGAGAAAAGAGGCCTGATCTGATTGTCCGTCTCATTAACACACATGCATTTCCCGTTTCTTACCCTCCTGTAGCAGGCCATTAGATTGCAATACGGTCCTAAATTTTCTTTGGCAAGTACATACTGTTATGTAGATGTCATTGCAGCAAAAATTGCAAAAAGGGGATAAATCGACTTATCCCCTTATTGCATACAGAGGTTCAATTATGCGCTGGAAGCTCAAATGTGTACCCACGGTTAACAAAATATTTTACTGGTCATTTGCTTGTGGGGATATTAATTAGTGGCACGACATTTAAATGTTCATTACGTATGAATTATCCAGGTAGACATTACATTTATCCTCGTTATATTTCCCCTGTTCTACAAATCGATTGACAAGTGACCGATGTTTTCGTTGTTGTCTAAGCCCTGGAATTCGGCTACGTTATTATTATTATTTTCTTACTTCCTTTCCACAGCATAATGACCTCCTGGATCCTGCTGCAACTCTGCTTCTAAATCCATCAAGGGCCTCGGAGGTGATTACCATAGACAAGTCGGACGGCGGCTATGAAAATATTCTCGTTGCAATCCACAGTTCTGTCAAGCCGAACGATTACCTGGTCGACAACATAAAGGTGAGAACTATTTGGTTCGCACGATCAGTCGAAATAAGCGGCTCGAATTTGCCGCAGAACGTGCTTATGCCACTGATGGAAACATGGTCTCTGGGTCTTTGTAAAGCCTACATCTTCTGCGTTCGGGAACGTTTCATTAAGACATGCAGACACCATACTAAAAGCAGTTCGACGTTTTAGGTGCTGCGAAGGCATGGCGTGTTTCTCCGCCGCAGTCCCTGTACTCCGTCGCACCCTCTGTGTGTTGTTCTTGGTGTTTTTGTTCATTTTTCTTGCTTGTACTGTCGTCTTTTTCTGTTTGATCCTCATCTCACTCACATACATTGGGTATACCGTAACTCCTGCGGAGAAACACGTCGTGCTGCCGTTCTACTCCAGATTTGAGATGACGAGCAGAGTGCGCAGGTTTTGCAGCACATACACCACATGTAAAGTATTGCAGAATGGGCGGAGGGTCTCCCATTCTCAACCCTGACGAGACAGAACAATGTCATTCTGAGTACTGGTTTGTCTGTGCTGAGCAGGGTTGCGGAATGGGGTCAACCATTCCATTCCAATTCCATTCCGAAGAATGAACATTTGTGACAATTCCTTTCCCTTCAATTCTTCAGAATGAAAAGGTATGGTCAGTTGGAATGGTTTGGCAACCCTATTCCATTCCTTTAATTCCTTCAATAAAAGAAAAAGGACCGGTAACCGTGCTGGGTAGCCTAGCAGTGCTAGAGGAGACTGACATTACCCAGCACGGAAAAAGCGCAAAGACAAGGTTATTTCAGGACGGAAGAGGACAGAAACAACCGGGTTGAAACCGAAACTACCATCTGGGCAGCCAGACCATTCCATCCCAATTCCATTCCCGCCAAAAAATGCCTAATTGCATTCCCATTCCATCCCTGCGACAGTTTCCGCCATTCCATTCCAACTCCATTCCAGGCTTTGATAAATCTGGAATGATTCTGGAATCATTCCAACCCCGGAGTGGCAAGTCCGCAACCCTGGTGCTGGGTGCTCAGTTGGGAAATAACTAGTTTCTCTCTTTGTCGATAACGGATATCCACATGTGCCTTGTGTCAGAGGGACACTGAGGGTACCAGTGAATATTGTTTACTTGACGCGCAACAGAATTTCCTTGCTACCCAAGAGAATGTTACGTGAAGTAGAAAAACCAGACACCCTGCCCGATCTCCTTGCACGAAACGGAGGAAACACCCTCATTTTCCCCCAATTTCCAACGCCCATGATAACAGATATCAGTACATCTAAACCATGGCCGTCATTATAGGCGAAGGTTGTGATACTGTATCAATGATAACGATAATCCGTGGCCTCTTGTAACGCGAGACAACTAACTGTAGCGATGTGAAACAGAGAGAGTATTATTTTTAGTCCGTCCAACTCTAGAGAGAGTCGGCGGACAACTTTGTGAGCGAGTTTTTCCGGCCATACTTGCGAGCAGGACCTGCTAATGCAGTCAGTATTATATCATGCAGGCGCTGTTTCAGTCCGCATCAGATTTCCTGAACAGGGCCACTGAAGGGCGAGTGTACTTCAAGAAGGTCACCATTGCGGTCCCCAGCACGTGGCCGAAGAGAGCTGGCGTAGAGCGAATATCTTCCGACGAGTTCATGAATTCGCACGTACGAGTGGAAGACTTTCCTAACGGAACCGACCCTTACACACATCAAACTCGGGGATGTGGAGAGCCAGGTGAATACATTCGTCTCACGCCCGAGTTCATCGTCGGGCTGAACAGTTCCACGAAAGACACGTACGGAAGTCCAGGTGCGTGGGTTTCATTTTTACGGGCAACCCATCATGACGTCGAGTGAGGCTTGCTCTCAATTTCGCGGTCGCTTTGTTTCGGCACCTCCAGAAATTCACAGTTAAACTCCACTCTAAAGTTTGACAGTCGATGTGAGTGATTTCTGAATAGAACATTTATTTCACTTGTGTACGAAATGTTCAAAATATGACAAAACCTGACTGCTGAAAAATTTCGGACTAGTGTGCCACACGGCCGCCGTCCTTTAGAAAAAAAACAAAAAAAAACGATGCCATGTGATTTTACGTCTTAAATGCAGCTTTTCTTCTGGCTCCTGCAGCAAAGATGAAATATATTGTGTTACTACATTTCTGGACACCATCGGACTTCGATCGTTATTGTGAAGGGGCTCGTTATTTTAATCCCCCCATTCCCACCAGCAATGGGGTAGAGTATTGCCTGCGGCGATGAACCTCCCCACTCTCCAAAGCCAAAATAAAGTTGTTGCTGTTGTTATGAAATACATATGTAAAGCTTACAAGAAAGGACACAGGCACAGGAAAAACGAGGAAAAACAGAAAGATGTATTAAATTAATGACGAAAGAAGAAGGTGATCCGAATGGCAGCGCACTGCACAGTTGGTGTTTCTCTTAAGTGCGACGGGTGTGGTTGTGCAGCGATTCATTTCAAGAATAACGAAACAATGTTGCTGTTGTGCTCGAGTATTGTTGCAGTAGGGGCCTCACAAAATGGCGTAGATGCAGGCTAGCTGGTGGATCAGCTCTATAATGGAAAAGCTTGAGTCTGGGCACACAAAGGGACGACACGAACACAAGACCCAAACCAGCGAAAGTTTACTAATCACATGGCAACCATGTACGAATAATCACAGAGGGGGAAAAAAGTGGGAAAGGAAAGAGGGAAAAAAGAGGATAATGAAAGGTAGCCAGAAGCTCACAAACTCGGAACAAGGTGGAAAGCAGGCTGTCATGCGATACAGGGTTACAAAAGGCGTCGGTAAACCAGATGGATTACAACAGATGCAACGCTCTAACACAGCTTCCCGTCGATAGGACCGGTTGTCTTTGGGCGTTGAACTACAGGTAGCATGAAGGGGAACGTGAGGCACAGTGAGGCATGGGGTAGAGTGTTACTTTGCCGATACCTGCCTCATTCGGGAACCTTAAGGAAGCGAAACTGTAACTGTGCCCGCCAAAAACAGTGTGACATCGTCATCAGTTCATGTTCGAAAGGGAAATTTTATTTTCATGTTACATCAGTTCATGTTACGAAGGGACCTGCCTGCCTGGCAAGGCAGGCAAATCGTATTGGCGGACGTATTTTGACGAGGCAAAATATTTTGATGACGTTTATTTGTGTCATGCAACAATAGTGACTTATAATTAGTACCAAAAGATGGCATGCTGTTTGCTCGCGCTGAGCTACGTGCTGATATGCGCATCTCAATAGCTATGTGATGGGGCACAGTGTTACAGGGGCACACTAAAGCAGTGTACTCCAGGGTTTTAAAGTGTTACGGTTTTTACATAAGGTCGGGTTTCTCATAGGAGAAGAGGGCTGCGGGAAATACGAATTTAGTGTTCTGCGGCAGAGCAAGAAAAGACCGAATTCGTTTGCCAATTCCGACGCTCCTGATATGGCACTGCAAAGTGGGAGAGATCTTGTTGACGTCTTGCCTATACCCCACGGTGCGCTCCCACAAGCAGACGCCTCGAGTCCTGTTGCACGTTCGTAGTTGATCTTACATCAATTAATTCGTTGTATGCACGTGGTATCGTGCCACCCACTGGTTGTAACACTCTGCCCGAACCTGGGGCACACAGTTAAAAGAGTTAGCTGTCTATATTTCCGCAATCTATCGGAGTAACTCTTTAAAAATAACGCTTATTTTCTATGGCGAATATTTAAAAAAAATCCTCTAGCCAGTGGAGTTAGAAACGGAAAGTTGTCTTTCCTATAGAAAAATACATACAGAAAAAAAAATTCAAACTGGTCTTCACGTTCTCCGACTTTTATTCTGGTACAGACGGACGGACGGTGTCCGTCCTTCATCAGGTACGATACATTTGAAAGATGGAAGTCACTGAAAATTTTAGCCAGCTGTAGGATTCGAACCCACACCTTCTGGATTGCCGGCCCAGGGCTCTACCAAGTGTGTTAGCTTAGCTCAATTGGTAGACCCCTGGACCGGCAATCCAGAAGATGTGGGTTCGAGTCCTACAGCTGGCTAACCTTTTCAGTGACTTTCATCTTTCTTTCTTTCTTTCTTTCTTTTATTGCTCTCAAACAACAAAAAACAACATACAATAATAAACAGGACTGCGAGGGCAAGCCCTGTGATGCAGTCCAGGCAGGAACACAATTCAATGAAACACACTGGGCGAGGAGCACTGTCATGAGTACAGTTGGAAACAAAAAAGAAAAAATGCATTAACACATCCGAGTCGATGGGGAGAGTGAGGGAAGACAAAGACAGGAAAAAATGACAATAACATGTTGCGATCTATTGAGATGAGCGGAAGTAGTATTTAATACTGCGCTTAAAAGCATTGGAGTTGGTAATTGTGCGCAAGTTTCGGGGCAGATTATTCCAGGTCTGGCTTCCAAAACATGCTAATGATAGTGAGCCATAATTAGTTCGAGGCGTGGGAAAATGCAGTGTATTGGTGTCGTGCCTAAGCGGGTAAGGCCGAGCAGGATTTTGTACGGGAATCTGGTGCCTGCTAGCAGGTGTGTGAAAGAGATCGTGCATGATCAGAGACACTTTGTACTTCAAAAGGTCGAAAATGTTAAGGACACCAAGAAGTGGAAAAGCAAACCTTACGGATTCTCGAGGACGTAAATTGAGTATAATACGGAGCGCCCTTTTCTGAGCCACCAGCAAAGGCTGTAAGTTGCTGCAATACGTAAGACCGTATACCTCCAGGCCGTAGGAAAGGTGCGAATGAAACAGCGCGTAATAAACAGCGAGCAAAGTGTTGATAGGGACAAAGGACCTGAGCTTAGCTAGAGCATACAGACCTGACGTGATTTTATTTTGAACGTGACTAATGTGCGCCTGCCAGTTCAGGTGTTCGTGGAGTATAACACCCAAGAACCTAGCCGTCGTTGCACGGGCAATAATAAGACTTCCGAGGGAAAGTTGCATGCCAGAAAAATCAAGAATTCTTTGGACGGGGTGGAATACAACATACGTCGTTTTCTGTGTGTTGGCCAGCAACTTATTCGATGTTAGCCACATGTGTAATTTTTGTAGAACAAACGATGCCTTACGAAATAGGTTGGGCAAGTGAGTATCCTCGACAAAAATATTTGTATCATCTGCGTAGTTATGTCAGATGCCACAATGCCATGGCACAGTCGTGGTTCGAAAAGATTGGTAATAACATGATCAAGTAGCGTGCCGGATCCCGACGGACCAAAACGTGTAGCATTCGAGATTAATTGGTGAAATCCATGAGAAGCGAGCACTTCTATGTAAGAGAGACATCCGCGGTCGATTTTTAGCAAGTCGATGTTGAAGTCCCCAAGAATAACAGTGTTATATCTGGAGGTAGACAACTTGTCTAACAGAACACCAAAATCAGCAAGGAACATGTCTAGGTCATTCCTAGGTGATCTATAAATGACACCAATGATCAGTGGACGCTTTGAGAAACAACAAACAGAGGAAGGGCAGTCCGGCACTTCTATAAACAGTGAGTCCACGAAAGGCACATTTATATGCAAATCAGGTCGAGGAAAATATGAAACGCATGATTTTACAAAAAGCGCAACACCACCGTAAGAATCATTTCTATGGCTGAACTGAACATCGTATCCGCAGAGCTGTAAGAACTGTTCACTGTATGTGTTGCTCCAAGTTTCAGAAAGCGCAATATACGATATTCTAGATTGGAGAGTTTCCACAACAGTTTTAAGCTCATCAAGGTGTTTACATAAGCTGCGGATATTTAAGTGCAATGCAAATGGTTCAGAACGTACAACATTAGATAAGCTTTCCAATGTGTCATAGTGCATAATAATAATAAAAAAAAAAGACGTAAACGAATAGATAAGAAAATCAAAAAGTGAAAGCACAAAAAGCAGAGATGACTGCCTGTCACAGCTCAGAGTGCCGTGAGGTCATCCACGTGTCGGATCTGCCTAGATTGATCGCCATCCGCGCGCCTGACAAAAATTCGCCCGTTCCGCACCCATACAAACTGATATCCCTTTTCTTTGGCAGCCAATCTGGTTTGCCAGAGAAGCTTTTTATTGGGAGCAGTAAGGTTCTCGCAAAGAAATACAGAGCTGCTGCTGGCGGAAGAACCAGTCACTCTCAGTCTACCTTTCTGACTAAGCCACTTGTCTCGTAATCCATGCTTCCCGCTCAGCGTTCGACAAAGCTTTCATAGATGTTTTTGTAAGTCCCGCGCACTTGCCAGCGTGGTACGAATTTGAGCAACTTGAACAGGTAAGAGATGAACTATCTTTCCCAAGATGTTGCATACAAGACAGGCATACATCAGAATTGGTAAGAGACATGGCAGCAATATTCACGAACTATACAGCTCTGTGGGGAGCAGGAATCGGCAAAAACAATATTAGAATGTCGCTTACCTAGAAAGGCAACACAACTATTTGTGAGATGTGCATGTAACAGCGCTCCCCACAGCACTGCAGAGCTGAACAGTTGAACTAGTCCTTTTGTAGCATCCCGCGAGGCGTGGTTACTTCGGAGAGCGCAGAAGATTCAGCTTGATGAAAGAGATACGCAGGTGAACAAAATAGATAAGCAGATATAGCCGGTGTATCTGCACAGTGCGACGATCCTCAAAAGATTCCAGCTGCAGCAAAGTGCCAAGCGTACCGTTGAACGTTTCCAGGGCAAACTAGAAAGGCAACACAACTATTTGTGAGATGTGCATGTAACAGCGCTCCCCACAGCACTGCAGAGCTGAACAGTTGAACTAGTCCTTTTGTAGCATCCCGCGAGGCGTGGTTACTTCGGAGAGCGCAGAAGATTCAGCTTGATGAAAGAGATACGCAGGTGAACAAAATAGATAAGCAGATATAGCCGGTGTATCTGCACAGTGCGACGATCCTCAAAAGATTCCAGCTGCAGCAAAGTGCCAAGCGTACCGTTGAACGTTTCCAGGGCAAACTAGAAAGGCAACACAACTATTTGTGAGATGTGCATGTAACAGCGCTCCCCACAGCACTGCCGTTAATTTCTGCCGCATCTTTCATCGTTAATTTCTTAGGCAAATTGAGGCTTTGTATGTATTTGTCCCTTCTATGTTGTTTCAGCCTCAGAACATAAGTTCTTTCACGATACATTGGACAGGTGATACACTATTTATACTGATGTACTGTAGGGGACACTGCTGTCTAAAATCAGCACTCGGTGGTTTATCGCATCTCATATACCCGGGTGTTGCGGGACTATTTATTTCGAGTAATAAACACGTGCTGCACATGATGCACTTTCGAATGCAATATTGGCACAACACTTTCGAGCACAACCGAGGAAATATGGGACGGCGAACTACCCACTGGCGATTTTAGCTAACCGTGTCTCCAACAGTACATCAGAGAAAGGGGATTAAGAAGGTGGTGAGGAGGAAATACAAGTTCTTGTTCGAGGGGATTGAGCACACGAAAAAATAATAAACAAAAGAAGGCCATGTACAGTATAAGAGTGTTACCCGAGATAAAAACCGCTGAGAGATTTGTAAACCGTAGAGACAACCTGAGATCTCTCAACAGTTTTTGTCACGGGTAGCACTCCCACTGTACATTGCCTTCTTTTATTTATCATTTTTGCGCACTGCCTCAATCCTCTCGAACATGAATGTGTATTTCCTCCTCACCACCTTCTTTGTCCCCTTTCTCCGATGTACATCAGTATAAATATCTGTATCGCCTGTGAAATGTATCGCACCTAATGAAGGACAGACTCCGTCCGAAACCTTGTGCCATACGATCGTAGGCTTGTACCATCTACGATCGTTTTCAGTGTTTTCTTTTTTTTTTTTTGTCTTTGTGTTCTCCAACCTCACTAGAGTAGTAAAGGAGTAGTCGGTGCCTTGCCAGCAGAGGTATATATGCAATGAAACATGAATGAAACACGCACAGACACGGGGACGCAAATGTATACAATCACAAATAAACTAATAACAGACGTTTATTCATCGGAGGAAGGTTTCGAGAACAGTAAATAGGTAAGTAAGTTACGTCTGTCATGCTGACTCAGCCTTCCTGTACTTAAAAATATGTCCCCAATGAATAAATTTCAGTTATTAGGTGCGTCTCCGCTTCCGTGTGTGTTATACAAGTTGCATGCAGATAGGAGTGTATGGAACAGGTACAATGACAGGTTTAGGAGGACTTGCGATCCCATGATGTAACGTGTATGTAATCATTATCATTTCACCATAAATGACACGTCTATACTGACATGTATGAACTTGCGCATTTTGCAGTTTATGGAGTTGTGTAGCATTGTTGCTTTCCCCTATGGTTGCGTGAAGTTGGCGAGACACGCCGTCCTCATTAACCGGACATCAGCACGTATAAGCAACAGCACACAGAAAGATGCACAATTTGTTCTGCCATGTGCAGGTGGTTACAAAATGGGGCAAGGACAATCTTAGATAAGTACAGACACTGAAAATGAACTACACATCTTATAGAGAGAGGTCAAAGATACGAGCATAAACGTGATTGACAAGATCTCGTCCTGAACCTTGCCAAGGATAGTTCATCGTGGTACAACTTATCTATTCTACCTACTATAACTCTTCGCTTATGTTTTCTGTCCATCTTCAGACGCTGCTTGCACGAACGTTGACGAGATTCGTCAGTGGTGTACTCAGTAGCGTCGGTAGTGCATCTTGAGCGTGCTACAGTCCGCAACGCTTTGCACGCGTAAAGCATTGTTAAAGCTAGTGAGGACTCCAATGGAGAACTTCCGCAACGTTCGTGCAGGCAGGCTCATGTCGTAGTGACTCTCTCTCTCTCTCCCTCTCTCTTTCATGTAGCCTACCAGCTGATCCACGAGTGGGCCCACTTCCGTTATGGAATATTTGATGAGTACGCAGCCCCTGGGGATCCAACTTATCCGACGTTCTATTGCGATGACGGACTGGTAAACACCTTTCTTGTTCATAGACGTTGGTCTTGACTTGCTCGAAGGAAAAGACTGCCTGAAAGGGTGAATTAAATGTTTCTAATGGAAAGAGGCGTGTTTGCAAGAAATCCAAGAGAGGTCCATATTTATCTATAACGAACTGCAAAACGAAAGTGTGGCAGCCGGAATTAGTGACAACGCAAAATGTGGCCTGACTTGCCGTCGACCTGCAGAAAACATGCGAGCGTTTTCATTTGCGCGCGAGGCTCCAAATATTATAAAAGCTTCTTCAAGTGTTCTAAGCCACCTTGTATACCGCCGCACGTTACTTACTGCTCGAGCGTAGCTGTGCTTGAACTGTCATTTCCTTGAGAGATCACTGGTGTGTCATTTAATCATTTCATAGAGCCACACAAATATGAATGGTTGTCATTACACATGGTTGGTTCATGCATCGTAGATCCGCATCAACACATGCTCTCGGGACATCAGGTTCTTTCCCGCTACAGCCAACGGGGACCAATGCAAGCTCTACGACGACTGTACGGTGTCCGACGACTGCATTCCCTATCTTGACCCTTCTCAAGTTCTCTCTGCCCGATCATCGATCATGTTCATGCCAGTAATGGAGAACGTATGTCGATGCCATGTTTTCTTTATTGCATACTCAACTGTTTTTGTTTTTCGACCAGCCCGCCATGTGTCGACCGACGCAGCTTTGAGTGCTTGTTGTGCTTGCATAGTTGGCACCACAGTAGAAAGAAACCGCGCAATTTGCGCCGAGTGCTGATAATGAAGAACATGTTGATGTTAATGACGACAACAGGGATAAATAGGCCCTAGTGCTTGTCATCAAAGTTTGTTTTTGCTTTTTGATTGCGTGTTAGCACCGCGAAGCAACTCTTGCTATGAGCAGCGTACAGATGTTGGCTCAGCTAGAATAATCACGGACACAACCGTTCTGGTCGGTAGCCTGAGCCGAACTGGCTGGGTTGCAGTTTAATATCGCGCGCCGCGATTCCGGGTGCGCTGTCGATGGCGGTAGTGGTGCGGCTACAGCTGCCCCCCTCGTAGGGAGTCTCCGTAAAGCGACGACTGGTGACTAGGCGCTTGGGGAGCGGGAACCGGTGGCAAGGGTAGCGACGAGTTGGGTAAGGTGGTTGAGCTGCTGCGTAATACCATGCTCGTCATGACGCGGAGCCAGTGATTGTCGAGGAATGTCGGACGGGGAAGGCAACTGTGCTGGTCGCTCAATGACGTCAACTTGTGGAGAGGCAGACGCTACCTCCATGACCGTATCGGCAAGCGCAGCCAACTCGTCCAAGCTGAGGTTCGCCGCAGTAGCTAACACCATCTGTACGTGGTGGGGAAGGCGCTGGAGAAAGAGCTGCCGGAGAAATCTATCGCTGGTGGATGATGTGTCGCCACTGCCGACGGGCGCATCGCTTCCGAGGAGATGTTTCATGCGCCGAAGTAGCTGGGTGGGGCGCCGCTCGCCTAGTTCTTCGGCGGAGAGGAGCTGGTGTAGTCGGTCGCGGTCGGAAGAAGATATGCGTTTCAGCAAGGCTGACTTGAGCTGATACGATGGATGGATATCCATGAGCTGATACGATGGATACTGATGGATTTTCCGGCGGATGGGTGGTTATGAGATTATAAACCTCGGCGGCGGCGGTGGGGGACAGGGTGGAAATTACACGGTAGAACCGAGTCAGCTGGGATGTAACGCTGGGATGTAACGCCAGTGAAACTGGGCTTCAGCTTGGGCAAACCAGACTGCCGGGGTCCTGTCTCAGAAAGGAGGCAGCTTGAGCAGCAACTTGCAGCAGCTGCAGTGAGGTGAGATTGCGCTGCGGGCGGGACTGAAAGGTGAGACATAACCGTAGAAGGGCGAGGTAAATGGAATGTCGGGTCACCAGATGTTGGCTCAGCTAGAATAATTACGGACACAACCGTTCTGGTTGGTTGCCAGAGCCGAACTGACTGGGCTGCAGTTTAATATCGCGCGTCGCGATTCCGGGTGCGCTGTCGATGGCGGTAGTGGTGCGGCTACACATATGTGGACAGACGGAGAGAGGACAGCTGGAAGGAGTGGGGGATTACTGTGCAGCCTGGGCCGACTTTAAGGGGAACTGTGCCAACATTCGTCTGGAAGGTCTTCGGAAAACCCGGGGAAAACCTCAGACAGCACAGCCGGCGGTAGGATTCGAACCCACCACCTCCCAGTCTACAGCACGACCTTGGTTACCACCAACGAGCGGACGCCTTAGCCCACTCGGCCATGCCGCTGGTAATCAAAGTTTGTGGTGGCTGGCAATGTCGGCATGGACCGGGACGTTACTCAGTGTTGTTGGTGTTAGTTCTGTCATGTAACCCTTTGTTGTCCCTCAAGCGAACATCTTTCCTTCTATTATGATGACATGCTGCTCGGAGGAATCGTCAGTCTACGATCTAGTTAGTGGGATGTTTTCGGGAACCGGAGTCGAAGAACGGCTACGATACATGTGGAGTCATCTCTCGTCGAAAATAGCGCAACATTTTTGCGAAACGTGTTTACGTTGCGCACGAAACACACCACAATAATCAATGACCAGCTCCCGTGGCATAGTGGGTTAGGATGATCGCTTTCCAGGCCGAGACTGGGATGTGACACGGGTTCGAATCCTGTCACCGGCTGTGCTGTCTGAGGTTTTCCCTGGGTTTTCCGAAGACTTTCCAGACGAATGTCGGCACAGTTCCCCCTGAAGTCGGCCTAGGACGCATACTAACCCCTGTGTCCCCCACTCCTTCCTGCTGTCCTCACTCCATCTGTCCACGTCTGTACGCCGCTCATAGCCACAGTTGCTTCGCGGCACTAACACCGAATTTAAAAAATAATAATTAACGTGTTCCCATACGTATGTTCTGCAGAAGATACATTGTACAACTTACGGAGTGGAATAAATCCTGGAGTCCTAAATCGCCATAGCATCCACGCGTAGAATGGCTGTCCAAATAGCGGCGGCGGCTTTTTCTTTTTTTTACAAGGGATAGCGTTGACGGTTCTGAGCACGAAGAAGACGTAAAGAGAGCTCAGTGCATTGCGCAGAACCAGCACGCTATCTCTTACGTACGCAAAGGTGATATGTTACGATGCATTATATAGCTCTCTCTTTTCTACGGCGAGTAACCTTGCGGCGAGGAGTACGGTGAGGAACTTTGTGAGGAAAGATTACACCATCCGCGGAATGCTTCGCTGCTGCAGGGTAGATGGAATCCGTCGGGTCGGCCATGTTTCTGCTTCGTTCAGGAGTCCCTGAAGGAGAACGATCAGAAGTCAGCGGATGGTAGTCTCGAAGCGATCAGGAGGAGGTCCCGGTGGCAGGAAGGGCAATCCCCACGACGGCTTAAAGCGCATGGGTGTTGCTCCCGTCTCTCCCAACTGTTCGTACTCAGCGTGCTCAACTTGTTTCCGAAAACTCTGTAGTAGCGAGCTGTGTTGTCATTTGCCTTCCACTGATTCATCCCTGGGACGACTCCCAAACAGCAGCTCATTCAATAGAACTGTTTACAGAGTTTTAATAAGTGTACCGTACGCTATCTGCTTTGCTTTCATAAGGGATTAGCGTTGGTGGTTCTGCGCACGCGCAAACCATGAACAGAGCTTCCGCAGAACCAGCATGCTATCCCTTACGTACGCAAAGTCGATAGGGTACGATGTACTAAAACTCGCCGCTGATTCACACCGCTGCGTTAACGGTTGCGCTCGTGTTTTACGTCCGCTGACAGCGAATCATTGCAACGGAGCATCCTTGATGGAATGAAGGTACACGTAAGACGCGGTACGCAGCCGTAATTGATTTATTGATTAGGTATTGCTTTATTATATTAATTTATTTAGGTATCGATACAGGCGTGTTTCTGTGGCTTAAGGACTACCTGAGAGACAGAGCACAATGCGGAGAAATCCAAGGTCAAAAGTCTTCGAAGTGTCGTGTGCGCTCAGGTCCCACAGGGTTCAATTTTGGGGCCTTTACTATTTCTTATGTTTGTTAATGATATTTCATTCTCTGTTTGTTACAAAATCAGGTTATTTGACGACGGCTCCGTATTATATAGGGAAATTAAAACCGCTTCGGATGGTAGCACCCGTAAATGAAGTTCCGAAGCAGCTTGTGCGAGTGGTCATGTGCAGAACTCAGTGAGAGATAACGTATACGATCTCCCATATACGATACTCACCTCATTAACCGAGCAATCAATGGATGTTGTAACTGGTTATGCGCAATTAAATAATCAGTAGGGCCAGGATTTTTAGCGACTGAAATGTCCCGAAATAGGCAGGCGTGTAAGCCCCGAAACGCACCGAAATGGGCAGTAAAAAGGGAAAGCAGGTCGCATGAATAACAACCTATTTCGCAGATCGATCACTTTTGCGAAGCTACCGGAGCCAGACGGCATAATCCCATAGCTCCCAACAAGCAAAATGCCCTCTGCAAAGGAAAGTCAGCCTGGGAAGTGATCAGAAGCAACAACGATTTCGTTGGGTAAGAATCTATTGTATGTTGCTTTTCGCGATTCCAATACGCCATTTCCCGACTGAAGAGCTCCGTTTTTCTTAGTACGCGAGGTTGAAATCGGATCTAGACGTCACTTTCCCTTTTCCTTCCGGTTTTTGAACTGTCGCCTTCACACGTATTCCCGGTGCCTCGTTACGCTCGGTCTGCGCCCTGCTCATTGAAAGTAACGTCGCGCGAAGACATGGGGGTGCCATGTGGTGAATGGTGGCACCGTGGGTGACGCAATCGGGTATAGAGCTAGCTGGATTAAGTTCCTCTGCACGGCATCACTGCCACCGTTCGCCGTGGTGCGTATCTGGGTGTATCAGCTTCGTCTCCCTCGGGGGAACCGATAGCTTGCCGAACGCAATACTTCGATTGCGGAATATCCATTCAGTAAAACAAATTGTTTCGTGGTACCTCAGTTAACGTTGTTCTCTAAACTTGCAGATTGGCAGCTCCAAGCGTCTCGAAGTCAACAAAAGTGAGCTTCAGAGAAATTCAACAAGCGCCTCAATGCTCAGGCAGATATGTACTTGTTCTGGACGTTTCTCGAAGTATGGCGGTAAGTTTCAAGTTCCACATTGACCACATTTTTGCCGAATGCTCAGCCAGTCAGTGTTCCTTCATTGCTGCACATTTGATGAGGCAAAAACTGTGTATATGACTGGCAAAAGGAGTAAGGAGCAGGCCAGCTGGTATAGACGACGACGGACGGGTATATCCAAAACAGGGAAGGAAGAAGGACCTAGAGAATACGTTCTCGTGTACGCGTCGTGTTTGTCCTTCCCCTTCCCCCCTGTCTAGGGTTCCCGCCTGTTGGATACCACATTGTGCAAGGAGCCACAGGAACTCATTGCATGTTGTCTAAGATGTTGTCTGAGTTACTCTGGCTGATCTGAACCTATACCAAGTTCAACCCTCGTCTATGTGCCTCACTGATCCCTATTCCTCTCATTGATTATGACCTCGTGATTGGGCGTTTCGCTAAAAGTACTGTAAAGTGAATGGTAATCTTACCTGGCTTGGTAGCTTCGTCGGTAACGTGTTGGCTTCCTGAGGTCCAGATTGCGGGTTCAGGAAGGTAGGATTCTGGCCGAGGTCGGTAGCAACGTGGGGAAAGTGAACATTGCTCCCAGCACAGCGTGTCAGAGATTTCTGGCGCACGTCAAAAAAGAACTGCAGGTGGTCGAAATCATACGCGGTCCTACCCTGCGGCACGTGCATGATGTCGCCACACTAGGCAGACAAAGCTTACGCGTAAATCTACTTCGATCGCCTACGTTGGTAACCCTACACTAGAAACAGTGCGTGCTTTCCTGATAGTTTCGAACTTGGTCGCTTAAGATATATTTTAGCGACTGAAGTTCAAAGATTGCTGTGCCAAGCAACATTTGCGAACTCCTGGACGCGGCAACCCTGAGGCGACTCTCGCGCCATTGAGAACGCAGGTAACCTGCCAACTATAGCCACCTGGCAGCTGCATCGTGCCGTCGCATCGTAGCTGCGCGACTGGTGCCATAGAGGTGGCATCCAATGTATTGCTCCGTAGACGGAAGCGTGCTGGGCGAACGCAATGCATCCTGGACAGGTCCTGGTAGCACGTCACAGCAAACGTCAAGGCACACGTGACCTTAAAGATGGCGGCGCCCGTGATCGGCGGCCAAACCGTTGGTAAACAATGCGGTTGTTGTTTCTGCGCGGCGTTTTCGATGTCTTTCAATCACGGAAATTATTTTTATCCGGTAATCTCGCACTAGAACGCGCGGTTTTGCATATAAGGCCTCGTATTCTTGACGACTTCCAAAGATAAAAGTCACTGAGCCGATGCGATGTACCTAAACGAAGGAGAAATGGGCTACCGATGTTGCGGAAGAAGCACCGCATAGTTTACGCTGGCAAAATACTTTTATCTCTTGGCTTTATGACGACTGAAACATGTCGGTAGGCGGCAAAACGACATGTAAACAAAGTCACATGTCCTCAAAATGACGTTTTTTATGACGTGCGACCAGGACAAGATGGCAGTTTTGTCCGAGCACCCGCTTGAGGGTAGTTACAACAATGGCGGCTTTGTGTCACCCCTGTGACTGGTGCACCCTGAAACAATGCCACACAAGCCAGACATCCGTAGAAATCAAAAGGCGAAATCAAAATCCCAGCGATACAAAAGCGACTTTTGTCTCTGGTCATTTCTTGTGATCTTCTGATCACTCAACTCACGCCGGTACCGGGGGTAACGGTAGAATAGCACACTGCACAGAGACGTGGAGAGAGTGAGAGGCCAACAGATGGCGCACATGTTCTTAAATGTTTCACGCTTTGCGCTTAGGACGCCTTGTTACCGCACAAGACATATCTACGTGGAAAGCCCTTCTCAGATTGTACAGGATGCGGGCTCACAATTATTAACCACGTTCTCACAGGGTGACAGGATGAAAATACTGAAGCAGGCGACTACCACTGTGCTCACGAAACTCTTCCCGGACGGCATCGACGTTGCTATCGTCACCTTCAGCACAGATGCGAAAATTGTAAAGCCGATCACCAGGCTGGATTCGGGCACTCGGCAAGATTTCGCCGTTGTTATTCAACGACTACGGGCTACGGGTTTTACAGCTATCGGCACTGGTCTCCTTACCGGATTGAAGGTGAAATACAGTCTTTTTTGTCTTTCTCAGTGTAGACACGCAGCACTGGTAGTGCTTTGAAGAAACGGTAGCATGGGAAATGCACAATTGAAGTTTTTCATTGACTTCTATTTCCGTTACGCCGAAAGCAGTTCTCGGAGAAGCAGAAATCGTTTGGTTCAAACAAGGATGGCTTGGATTATACGGCGACCACAATGAATGAATGAATTACGTTAATCACGAGCTGCAGCTTTGGGAAGTGCAGTCAACATGGGATTTTAAAACGACATCTGTAACTGCACTCTAAAAAAAGAACTTCACCGCATTGCACGCTGTGCACCAACCATTGCTGCGATTGATATGGTTATCGCTTTTGATTCGAGGAAAGAGGGAGGCGTACGCCCCTCTCTCTCCTCGAATCAGAAACGATTACCCTATCGTTCGTGGCAATGGTTGGTGCACGGGGTGCTATGCGGTAAAGCGCCGTTTTTAGAGTATGCCTGCTCCCCTAGAAGCAAGAGGTCCAAACCCCGTAATGGACATCAATGTAAGTCGAATGATTGGAGTGCTACCTTAAATAAGGAGAGTGAAATGTTTTGTTTTCTTTTTTAGGAACTTCAGATTGAACTCCAAAATTTGCATGTCAGATAAATTGTGCGATTCAATTCGTCTTTAGCTTCAGTAGTGAGCTTCTCCACGACAAAACTTCTCAAACGTTTATCTGACCTTGTTACTACATATTAACGTACCCGTTCACAAATTCACAACAGTTCACGCACGACACCTCCGTTTCGCTGCATTTCACCGTTTCTTCTGACTTCTGCTGCTGTGATGTCGCTATCTATGTTCGCTGCTGTGAATAAACATGTACCCCCCCCCCCCCCTGGTAAAGCACTGATGAACGCATGACCACATGGGACCGACATGTGACACTCAGATTTACCCAGTATTCATTGAAAGAACACGTCCGCGAGTGTTTGGCCATCAATTCAGTTCGCATTGATCACATGATATGCACATATCAATTACATGTTGGACGCGTTCAGCCCACTACGCAGACAAATAAGAATGGATGTAGCTGTCATCACAATATAATTCCAGAAAGCATGCACAATCGGCTATCAGACGACATATCCCCCCCCCCCCCCCAAAAAAAAAAGAAAAGAAAAAAAAACGCTGGAAAAAATTCACGTGACTTCAGGGAGCTGGCCGCTGACCTCGCCGTTGGAGTCGATCTCATTATGTTATGACGTCATGGAGAGGTGAACGAATAAACTAATTTTTTTCAAAAGATTCAGTGAACCGAACTAAACGAAATGGAAGGGTTCACTAAAGTGAACTGCATTTCCCATCACTAGCTGCATATACCAGGGAAGGGTAACGGCAATGGTAACTTAAACAGAAACGGTATATTACCGAAATTGGAAATGGTAACGACAACGGAAACGCATACCACGGTCCTCCATTACCGGAAACAGAAACGGAAACGAAAATTATCGTCCGGTATTGAATTCGGGTAATGGCTATTCCTGTTGTGCCTTAAAACTGCCGTTCCGGCTTTTGTTGGAAGCGCAGTCGTCGCCTGGTCCCCTCCGTGGGTCTTTTCGATACCTTCGATCTCCATTACCATTCCTGGGCTCAAGAGCAAGAGGGATCACGTTGCAGCACCCGTGTTGAAACAACTTGCGTTAGACATGATGCAGTGTCGTTACCCTTCGCACACTGGAGTATTCACAGATGGGTCGACCAACTTACACGGCTCCACTGCTGCCTTTACAATCCCGACTATGTCGTCGTGCCACGCATACCGTCTCTCGCACCGCACCTCATCTACGTCTGCAGAGTTGCATGCCATTTTGTTCTTCCTCAAGCACATTGCATCAGCCGCTATCAGCAGCTGGGTGATATACTGCGACTCCAAGGCAGCTCTCCAGTGTATAGCGAACATGGGTATTCGTGGATCACTTGCGCCTGTGCTGGTGGACATACTGGAGGAACTAAGCCGTCTTGAGATCAGCGGGCACTCTATCTACTTCCAGTGGGTTCCTGCCCACTGCGGCATCCGCGGCAATGAAGAGGCTGACGAGGCTGCCGCAGCTGCGTATCATTCCCGATCAAGCGTGCGGATTACCCTCCCCAAAGGCGACAGGCGAACCTTCCTAAATGATGTGGTGAGGCCTCTCGCACATGCGCAATGGTCTCGAGACGTTCCATCAAGAGTTCTGATGCGTGAAGTGGACCCTGACTTTGGCTTCACCATGCCTTCTCGTGTGCCTCGCCATTTTGCGTCGCTGATACACAGGCTTCGTCTTTGGGCTGCATTCACCCCCCCATTTCAAGCATCTGATCGGCCGCTCTGACTCGATGCTCTGCTCTCGCTGTGCTGTTTTGGCGGACACCAAGCATGTGCTCCTCGACTGCCATCTATACACCTCCCAAAGAGCAGCTCTACAGTGTCGCCCGCAGTCGATCTCGGCCGCACTACTCACATTGGCAACCCCATTGTGCCTTGGGGTAGTGGGCCGCACCTTAAGTGGCGAATTTCCCCATACATTATCATTAACTTATTTGTTGTTGTTGTTGTTGTGCGATGACATTTGAGTGACTTTTCATTTTATTTTTGTATTTTGATGACTCATTTCTCTGCAATGCTCTTAATACTACTCGTGAGCATGGAAACAAAGCTCAATATTGGATCCCGAGGGTGCATCCTTTGCGCAGTCCTCTTAACTACATGACATCAACACATATGACTAAACTCCAACGTAGCAGGACGATGACCACAAGGATGACAGACCACGTTTTTTTAGTTATTTATTTTTACTTTTTCTCATTTCACCATGGCTGTGGCACTATTGGGCAGTATTGTTTACTACTGAGCGCGTCCGCTTACGAATGCGACATTGGATGAGGGTTACGCCCATTTTGAGTTGCCGGATTCGGAGTGGCTGAAGACTGAAGACATGCTCCTACATTTAAAAAAAAAATCTTACTAGGTGTGCGCACCCCAACGAGGTATAATTGCTTGTGTAGTGTGCACGCGTGACACCGAATTAGCACTTGGGCAAAACAGTGTGCGGACACAGCCACACTGGCTGTCCTCCCACAGCTCTGTAACAGCATTTCCATTACTGGAAACAGTAACGGAAACGTAACGGAAACGAAATTGAAAGGCTGGCATCAGAAGCGGATAACGGAAATGAAAATATAACAGTAACGAAAATGGAAACCGCAACGGAAATACGTCCGTTATCTTTCCCTGTACACAACATTGGATACAACTGAAGTCAACGGTAAGGCGCGGATGTCAACAATAGGCCCAATGCGACGCTTAAATGCCTTCTGGGCCTGTTTCCCTCCCTCAGCTCCATGTATGGGAAATAACATGCAATCAAAGCAAATCACGGAGATACACGACGACGCAGACATCCGCACTTTGTAATTCGGAAAAGTTTAAGCTTCCCTTCATCCCAGCTCCCTCTGCCACGAGCGACCTGCCGTAAAGCTTGGCGTGTGACGCCTCGTCTACACTCTTAAAAATGAACTTCACCGCATAGCACGCTCCTAGCCAACCATTATCTCGAGTGATATCGTTATCTGCCCTGATTTGTTGAAAACAGGGGGCGTACGCCTTTTCTGTGACAATTATGAACAGCATAAGTGTCACAGAAATGGTGTACGCCTCCCGTTTTCAACAAATCAGGGCAGATAGCGATATCATTCAAGATGATGGTTGGCTAGGAGCGTGCTATGCTGTGAAGTTCATTTTTAAGAGTGTACCCAGCGACGCTTTTGTTTGCCTACATGGTTACATGCTTGGGATGGTGGCGCGTTGCGTTTTTTTAATGCATATTCTTGCGTGTTTCAGGCGCTCAAGGCTGGAGTTGATGCTGCTGAAGGAGGCACTGTCATTCTGATGACAGATGGAAACGAAAATAGAAGTCCAACTATGAACGACGTCTTGCCGCAACTTATTCAAGAAAAAGTAAAGGTGTCCGCGCTAGCGTTCGGAGGAAATGCGGATGCGAAGCTGGAGGACATCACTGAGGCAACTGGAGGGCAAATGTACTCGCTCCTTAAAGATGTCAGGCATAAACAAAATCACGGTGACATCACATTCAACATGGACTCCGCTATGCTGACTTCAGCCGTTCGAGATTTTGAAGGTTGTGTGTTGCGAATGACGGTGAGTGGCAAACGTAGGGCTACGGATTCATGTGTACGGTCATGGGATAAATCAACTTGCACTAGAGTGGACCCTCTGCAGTTACTATCAAGTTGCGTAATGAAAAAAAAAAAAACTGTATATTCGAGGACATGCTTTCTAAAAATTACAGACATCCGATCCTTTTCAAACCCAGGTAGACATGTGTGGTATAGGGACACAAACACTAGTCAAATTTTGGTGCTAGCACTATACAGGGTGTTCCAGTTACATCTCCGGGCTAAATAATTCGCGAACGGGTGCACCAATCGAAGACCTTTCTTTTTTCCAAGTATCTGGCCGATAACACCTACGCACTGAGCACCGTATGAGTGAGGAGGAGGTCACATTATTTAGATAAAAATTTGGATGGGTTTCGTGGAAAACATAACTTCCAAAAGAGGGCGCCGTTGACATTAAAATGGGTACTCCTTGTGGGACCTGGGGTCATTTGTTGCGATAACCCAAGCAGCAAAATGCACTGAAAGCCGAGTGCAATAGGGGTGGACGGGTAGACGAAAGGCCTTGAACAGATTCATGAAACTACAGAACATTGATAAGACACATACCGTCCACCCCTAATGCACTCGACTTCCAGTACATTGTGCTGCTTGGGAACTAATTGATTTGGGATTACATATTTTTGTCGCGGTATAGCGCAAAAGCTTCGCCAGTCCACCACCCCGCTTATCTAACTGATATGCGCCCTTTCTCTGATATGATCGCATGGACGAAACACATTTAATCACATAGTACCTTGATATCGCATGCTTTCCAGTTTTTCTTCAGCACTCGGAAGTAAGCTCAAGGACATGTAATTCATTGATGAATAAGGGAGTGGAAAAGCGTCCCTTTGCGCTTCACGGCGACCAGCCGCTAGAAACATACGTAAAGCGAAACCGATTAATGACTGCAACAAATGACCCGCTTTGGTGGCAGATTTTTCTGTAAAAGGTGAAGGTTCCGTAAAAAGGTTTCTGAACTGAAGGTTCCAAAAGAGGCAGTACCCATTTTAATGCCGACGGTGCCCTGTTTTCGAGATTATGTTTTTCTCGAAACCCTGTTGAATTTTTTATTTAAATAATTAGCGCCTCACACTCATTCACACGGTGCGCAGCTTGTAGGTGGTATTGGACAGATACTTGAAAAAAGGAAAGTTATTTCATTGGTGCACCCGTTCACGAATTATTGAGCCCGGATTTTAACTGTATGGAGACATGTGAACAATCAAAGGCTCTCTGATCAGAATATATTTAATAAACAATCAGATACACCAGAGTAAATCATTCACGTCCGCGATAAAGGCCTTCCAAGAGGAGACACTCGGTGTGCATGCGCAGCGAGAATGTTTCTGGTTGTTCCGCATAACTTAATTTTCAGGGTGGAAAGTTACGGCACAATTACTTATGGGGACGTAAATTTTCGAGCTCTCCTTACAATACAACGGAAAATATTGACAGAGAAACTTCCCGAGCACAAGAAGGAGCACAATGCGATAACAAGAACGCAAGTGATCACTTTCCTGGTAGTCGGACAGCATGCCAGAGCACCTCCACAGCTTATACTTGTCTTTTCACTGATTTTTCACTGATTCGTACCTACCGATTTGTCTCGCCGCGTCACCAATGCGAACTATTCTGCTTTCAAAATGGGCCATTTTACTGGGCACGTTTCTCTCTGACTGTGACGATACTCTGGTTGCAAATTTCAGGTTGCCGAAGTGTCTGTGAACGTGACGACTCAAGAAACCCTCGCGTTCACCATAGATAGCGACCTCGGCGACGACACCGTGATCAATATTCTCAGTTCCTCGCCGAAGGATCTCAACATCACCCTCTTGAACCCAAGAGGAGAAGTGTTCACTAGCGGGGCACGAGAGACCACAGATACAGCTGTGCTAATCAACATTCCGTCACCTGCAACGGTAAGAATTGAGGGTACTCCCCGTTCCTAATGCATTGTGTTCTTTTATCTACACGACACATAGTCAAGGGTGTCCCCAAGGCAAGGCTCTGCGAGCTTCTCTGTCCAACGCAACACAAAACGCACTGTGTTCACAATGTAAGCGTTGGTCGCACCAGTTGCGCACGCACACGCACGCAGGACAGTGCCTCCAGGACACTTGGGGGGGGGGGGGGGCAGAATGTTTGGGGTGGTGTTGCGTCAACTGCGCCCGCAACTACGTTGTCCTGGCTCAGAAACCCTACCTTAGAGAAGCAAGGGGGGGGGGGGCAACGGCCCACCTCGCCCCCCGTGACGGCTCCCGTGCACGCACGCATAATAATAACGTTAAATACAGAAATTTTGTGCGCCATTCTAGTGAGATTATACTCAACTTCAGCAGGTGTCCGAAACCTGCGCTCGGATCCTTGGCATCTGGGATTCGTTTTTACTGCCTGAGGAAGCACGTTCTTTGATATAATAATGCATAGCGCTCCAGATAACAACCGAAAGGTATTTCGGCGCTTAGAACAACGTGATCAGCCGTGAGAAGAAAACAACAAGGAGTACTCAGCGACGGTGGTAGTAGGACTGTACGATTTCTGGGCGGGCAAGTTGTGACTGCATGATCTTACGAGCTGCGATGCGTCGAGGTAGGCAGGCAAGCAGGCAGACGGGTTGGAAATAGCATCCTACGAGTACTACTGCCACCACGACCACCAGTGATGCGGCGAACCGCGTCGAAGGCCGCTGTCTGCTAACAAAAACTGGATTCGACTGCCTGATCAGCAACTTCAAAGGAGGACGCACAAACGGTCCAAAGAGTGACATGCCGTTTGTACACCACAGAGTCGGTACATATTTACACACGATTGTTTGTAGTCAAAGGGGTGAACATCCTTTACCTGCAGCAGTCCTTAATAATGCCTAGATAGCATTCCAACGAACTTAGCCAGGGCTTCGGAGCAACTACCATCAAAGTGTCAAATGGGTACCCTGCGAACACGTTTCTGCCCTTTTCTGCACCCAACACACTAGGAGAGTTTCCCGTGAAAGTAGCTTTATGGCTTCTCTTCTGTATTCTTTTAACTGTGTCTAGGGGAGTTGTCTCAACCCGTTAGCAACTGGTCAGATGCTTACATATGCACATGTTATGTATCTGACTGCAGAGTGAAAGCCTACGGTCTTGGCGTCATCTCCTTGTTGTTTAAATCTCATGATAAACTCGCGCGCTCCATCTCTGGCTCTCTTTCTTTGTAGGTTTTTTTTTAATACGGAGGCGTGACGCAGTTAAGAATCCACAGGTTCACATCGCCACAGGTTCAAAGTCCCAAGTTTTCACAGTTTAATGCTGGCACCACCTAGAACATGAGGGGTGTCCTGGAGTCAACAAACGAGGACTAGCCTACGTGTCTCTTCAGTGTCTATATAAGCCTCACCTAACCATCAACTAACTAACGGGACTTCGTTTTCGTTTGCTCCAACCCGTACGCCCCCCATACTCCCGCTCCGCACACACATCAATAAGACATAATGATGAGATCTGGGGCTACTGCCGGCCAGCAGGCTGTTCGCTGCCCCAGTGCCAATAGTTGAGAATGTAAGATGATAATGGAGCAGTGCAGATGACCAAAGCACGGTAGAGCGGCCGCCCGATGACAGCCTCCCAAAAGTGACGGATACTTTGATGCATATGAGCAGAACTGGGCCAGGGGCCCAATACCTTGCCGGCGGTAAAAGGACGACGCACGCCTGCATGTATACCACGTTGCATATGACACAAGGGTAGTGATTGTTCCACCGAAATCTTCAGCTGAAATACAGAACGACGCTTTTGCGTCTCAATTGTGCCTCTATTTTATGCGAGCAAGGTTCAAGAAGGGAAGTTGTACTGTTTGAAAAAGGCCGTGCAGATTCTTAAGCTATACATCACAGGCACGCTGAAATGCAACTTCGAATGCATGAAGCTCTAAGTGTGTGTATTTACTTTTATCCTCTTTGTTTCCGTCCTTGTTTTGACACCCAGATTTAATTGCTTGCAGGTGGGTACGTGGAAGATGCTAGTAGGAAACCTAGTTGGAGAAACAATAGATTTCAACATACGTATCTCATCCAAAACGAAGGACCCAGCAAATGAACCAATCCGTGTCATTGCCTACGTCAATCGTGCGTCTGTCGAAACACCCGAAGACGCCAGGATTTATGCCGAAGTAACGAAAGGAAAATACGTAGTTATTTGCGCCAGAGTGGTGGCAACTGTGAAAAGGCCTGACCGTGGACCCGCAGTGGATGTTGAACTCCTGGACAATGGAAAAGGCATGTCATACCTACTGTCGTATAGATGTACCTCAAAGAGTATTTAAGTTACTCAGTACCACGTAAAAAAGGAACTGGGTAGAGTTCTGAATACGTTGAAAAGTACTTGATTATACTAAATCCCCGCAAAAAGTAATTCGTTACTCTCAGTATAATGCCAAGTTACTATTTGTGAAATTCAGCGTCGCACAAATAGTAAAAAGCAAGGTAGGGGTACTCGTTCGGATATTTTTGTTTTCGCACGGTATCTTCCTCGTGCATGCTCTCCTCTTCGCTGTGAATCGCTGACATCTTGCCCTATAACGTCGCTCGTGTCTTTAGCTGATCTGCGGGCACAGGCGGAGGGAGACCAGCACAAAGTGAACTATAACGTGCAATCCACGTTAAGCGACCTTTCTGGAACTGTTCATTACATTGTGGCCGTCCTTGATCGTCATGACTGTGTGGTACACCGGTCGTCCCTCCCTGACTCTGCAGACCCCGAGCATTCACCAATATGCCCTTCAGGCCAGCACATTGTCCCGGGTATCCACTAAATCTGGTGTACCGCTGGCTTCCACAGTCTGTCCCTTGACTGCCACTACTCTCGTGAAAGTAATAGACCCCGATTACTTTGTGGCTCGCCTGTCATTGGTCGTTACGTGAGGAATGAATGAATGAATGAATGAAATTTTATTTACACCAAACGGTGCGGGGTAACTAGGACAAAAAGCTCGAAAGGCTTGACACTGAAATGAATGTCACGCCCCCTCAACCAGTAGTCGAGCACTTGACCCTGAACTCGTCATGCTTTATCTATTTTATCCCGAAGTTTGCACGATCAAGAGTTCGAATATTAGTTAAGGGCCGTGACGTCCATTTCTGTTCTTGATGCCTTCTTCGAGGAGCAGCCAATGACAGGCGACAAAGTAATCGAGGTCGATCACTTTGACGAGAACAGAGCTCCAGCATCATAATAGACATGTAGTTTGTACACATACTTCGTGAAGAATTTAAGACCCCACTACGAGCAATCGGAATGTTGTGTTGAGCGCGACCGTCAATTTGCGCCAGCTCGCAGCTAAGGTCTTCGCATTTTTGTCCCTCTCTTACCTTTGTAGTAATGAATGTATATTTAACAATAGAATGGTATAATCCCGTGTGCGCTTTCTCAGTTTCTCTTTCCGTTAAAAAAAAATTAAAAAGATAAGTTGTGGTTGATTTGTCAAGTTTCGAAGTTCATTTGGGAAAATTGTAGTTTTCGTAAATTAAATTTGCTAAACGGGCTTAGAGTTCATGGCGAAATCTCCCCGCAGACAAAAAGTCTTGAGGCCATAATGTTGAGACTTGATTTTTTTCAATACATTTTTTTACAGCGTTAGGTAAAACACCCTGTATGTGTACGTGTGTCTCTATATGCTCACCGATACCTCGGCTCACAGCACTTAACCCCTGTTTCGCATTTTGTGTCCATAATGCAGGAGCTGACGTGACAGCTTATGACGGGGTGTACTCAGCCTACTTCACAAAATTTAATGGCAAAGGGCGCTACGCCGTCGTCATTCGGGTATATGACAACGGCTCGGCTGAGATCGCTACTGGACGCTTCCCATCTCGAGGAATTCCGCTGTACCCTCTACCTAAAGGTAGGTCTGTTTCCTGGAATTATTCCGTGCCACGGTGTGGTGAACACTGGAGCCACGAAGTAGGAGAACAGAGAATCGCATTCATTTTCCGCGCCAGTTCGGTGTCCGCGATTGGGTCCAATCGTGTCACGTGGTTTCTCCTTCCAAGAACTCGCCGGCCATGTTGAGCCACCTCCATCCAAAACCGGTTTCCTGAGTTGCGAAGTTGCGAGCTGGCTTGACTGCGCGTTGTTAGGGCGACCAGGGACTAGGTGACGCAGCCGCGCCTGACACAAGATGGCGGACTCGCTCGCCGGCGTGGCTCAGTGTCGCTACTCCGCTCCCTGTTTAGTGACTCTAGTGATCAACGGACGGCCAAAAGTGTGGGAGGGGCTACCCCGATATCCCATAGCTCAGAATCCACACGTTCAAAATCCCAAATCTGTAAGAGTCTATTGCCGGCGCCGCCTATAGAACGCGCGTGGGTGTCTGTAGTCAACAAACTAACGGTAACTAACCTTGGTCTCACTACAGCATTATACAGGGTGTTTATTTTTAGCCTTTACATACGTTTGATTAAAAAGGGACTAAGAGCAGCGTAGATGTCGTTTCTCCGGTTGACTTCAACAGCCAGGCAGACATTCTCTCGAAGAAAGTGTGCAACTGCAGCGTGACTAATTACCTAAAATTCATTAATGAACGCTTTAATTGAGGATTTCCGGGCAAAAGCGAGATGGCAGATTGAGAGACTATCCCTGTTGAACGCCATTCCACGTTTAAAATACCCTGAAACACGCGCGTGTGCTAAAATATCCATTCCCGAACTTTGATATGCAAATTAGCCGAAACCGAAACCGCGGCGACCGGGAACGCTGGGAGTACAGTGCTCATCTCACGTCAGAGGGCCACGTGCTTTGGATCAATGGAGATGATTGGAGCAGACGCCGCTCAGCTGGCCATATAAACCGCTTTCCGGCCCAGATAAGCCTCCGTCGGCAAGGGTGATGCGCTCCTCAGGCACGCTTCTTCGGTTTAGGCTCATTTGCATATCAAAATTCGGGGATCGAAATTTTAACGCACGTGCGTGTTTCAAGGTTATTTTAAACGTGGAATGGCGTTAAACGAGGATAGTCTCTCAATCTGCTATCTCGCTTTTGCCCAAAATTCACGAATTAAAAATGAATTAATGAATTTCAGGTGATTAGTCATCTCGTAGTTATATACTCTCTTCCAGTGGATGTCCACCTGGCCATTATACTCAACGCCAAAAATAGCATCTATGCTGCTCTCATAAGATGTTTAAAAAAAAAAATTCTGTACAGTCCAAAAATTAACTCCCTGTATAGGTTTTTCGTGACTTAAACTAACCAACTTGGCTCAGTTTTGTGTTGCTCCCGCGCGTCCTAAGCCCAAGCAGAAGCCACTAAACCTAACCTTCGCAAAAATGTGCATTTCATTCGCTATAGAACGGACGCCGAAAAGAAGCGATGCTGATGCATTGCTCAGTGATAAACTACTTTGAAGTATGGTCATTCTCGAACCTGGGAGATATAGTCTTTGATTTTGTAATTTGTGCATTTTCACTCCTGAGATTTTAATGAGATATCGTGGCACGCCCGCTTCCCTTGAGTGCTCAGTTGCCTCACGCCAACTCAAACACCGTTGCAGGAAAGGCTCTCGGGATTATGAGAGAATCATTTCGAACAACTGCGTTTGAAACTGTGATCGAGGGACCTCCGCACACTGCGACTTTACAACGTAGGCTGAAGCGTTCGGAACAGTTCCAGCGAGTCGCCAACGCTGGCTCATTTCAAGCGAAAGCAAACTTCCAGCGGAAGAAAATTCCACCCGGGACCATCACAGATCTAAAGGCGTCTGTCATCAAAAGAACACGTGGACTGCCACTCAACACCACCCTGTCCTGGACATGTCCTGGTGCTCACATGGATTCTGGACACGGTAAGCAATTCAAATACGCAACGCGACAACTCATGATGCTTATATGGACAAGGAGAGCCCGGAAAGAGGGCGACCAATGCTTGGTACTTTTCCATCTTTGCTTTCTATGTCTATCTCTCTGAAGATGTAGGTAGACGACTCAGAGAAATGGACGTGGCTTGTCTTCACTATTTTAGGTACAACGTCATAAAAATGCCAGCGAGTAAGAGAGACGACGTGCAACATCCGTAGCGCCGTCTTCAGGCATTGTGTGGGCCAGCGGGAATTATGGGGACCACGTTCCTCCTACGTCCTCTGACGCGAGTTCAATCGCTTGGCCTAGTTTTTCCTGTTTCACAACAAGAAGGTTACACTTTTATTAACACGTTTTTATAACACGTCGTCTGATATGTAGCCTGATAGCGCACTCCCTATTTTTTTTCTTTGGCACACTGTTTTTGCTCTGATTGGTGCTGCTGTACGACGAGTTAATGCACGCGGGGCGTAACGTTCGGTAGACGCGAGCTGTCTGCCTGCCTAGACTAACGTGGCGGCATGTCACTCGCGGGAGAGGGAAGTGGGACAGAGGGTATGGCAAGCATTGCCAACACTGCGCATGTTATGCACCGCATAATTAGTGTCGAGCGTATGTATAGGTAAATTCGTGCCCACGCACGCAGATGTGGCCACACGCACCCATACTACCTGCATTTTTACCCGCGACCATCAGCTGCGCTGAACTCCGAAGTACTCGCAGATAGGAGAACTGCGCATTTGTGTACCAGCATATAGGCTCAGCCGTATTCCAGCCACCTTTCAGCGGATCTTTCAAGAGTGCCCTTGGTTATGTTAAAAGTTAGGCTTTTCACGTATTTTCCTCGATGGAAAATATATAGGAAGAATCCGAAAGTTAGTAAGTTACCGTGGCGAATGCAAGTTTGTTAGTTTGCGTATGTAAAGGTATTTCACTTGCGGACGGGTATTATGTGTACACTGGCATTTTGCCCGCAGTCACACTCAGATTCTACCCGAAAATCACGAAACCGAACGGGTAATCGCGGGTACTCCGAACTCCAACTAGGCTGCATTAAGAGCAAAGCCAGTGCGGAAATAGCTCATGCACAGTTTCTAAACTGGAGCGCGTGCCCGCCATTTGATGAGGGATTGCGAACATGTAAAAAAATAAAAATAAAAACTGTGCGCAGCATAGCTTAGAGGGCGTCACAAGCATCAAGTGCGAACCCAGGCAGAAATCAGGACTGGTTCCCGAATGGTCCCCAAGTGGTTCCATTTGCAGTTGAATGGTCCCAGATGGGTCCCCAAGTGGTATTAATGGTCCCACTCTGGCTTTAAGCGGGTTCCATTCTGGTCCCAGATGGGTCCCCAAGTGGCGTTAGTGGTCCCATTCTGGCTTTCACCGGGTTCCATTCTGGGCCCAGATGGGTCCCAAAGTGGTGCAATGTTCCCACTCTGGCTTTAAGCGGGTTCCATTCTGGGCCCAGATGGGTGCAAAAGTGGTGTGTGGTTCCCACTCTGGCTTTAAGTGGGTTCCATTCTGGGCCCAGAAGGGTGCCAAAGTGGTGTGTGGTTCCCACTCTGGCTTTAAGCGGGTTCCATTTTGGGCTCAGATGGTTCCAGCACTTCCAGCTGGAGCCTCACAGGTACCATTTTGTTCCCAGAATGGTCACTTGAGACTCCAAGTTGGGCAGCTTCCCAGCTTTCCCCTTTGAGATTTCATCTTGTCCACACTCGCCATATATCCTTCTGGTTTTGTTTGGACTTTTACTCTGATCTATTTTAGCACATGCATGATCTCTTTTTATTGCTGTTTATCCAGGTGCGTGCGTCTGCGATCAAATATATGCTGTATCCCTGTAACTCCAATTCGAGCACATATTCTCAACTGAAGGTGCATATCATAACACATTAAGTACCAGAGAAAGGTAAAAAATACATTTCAACAACAACAAAAATTAAGCTAAATAACTAGAAGAAAGACAACGAAAAAAAAAAAAGAAAAGGAAACTGCAGAGGCTGATGCAATGTGGAGACCGTGGGGACGCTACACGCTACGGCGGCTACAAATTCAAACTTCAAACAGCGAGAGCCGAGAGGGAGAGGAGAGGGCGAGAGAGGCGAGAGTGGCAGGCCTGGCATGGCAGTTGGAGAGCTTGAACGCGTCGCAGCAAGTTGGTTTGGTCTTCAGTTGCCGTCGCAAGGATGGTGTATCTCCTGTGCAGTATTTACGTGTGTTTTAGTGGGCTTTGTAAGACAATGCGATGACAATGGTTCCTGTGCAACACATTGTCGATTTCCCGGAAGAGTTTTGACGCCAAGAAGACCTAAACGGCGTAGGGGCAAAACGCACTGTGAAACGCCAAACGGACTGCACGTCGCGAATGTTTGCAGGTATGAGTGATGAACCTGATGTTTTGATTGCTATTAAATACATGTTTCATTTTAGAAACTTAGGTGGAACTTGGAAGAGAAACAGGATAAGAAGATTCCGAACGTACGGTGAAGAGGAAGGGGGTGTCGCGACCTGCATGGAAAACAGGAGTGTCATGTGTCATCTTCTCTAAGAAAATACAAGATGTGAGGTGGCCAACGAACGAAAGCTCCCTGTGGTCCGTGAGTGCATCGCACAGTCAGGCATATGCTTTGTCAAGACACAGTGAGTGGTCAGACTTATACTACGTGGTATGTACATGTAGAGATGTATTGATTATTTCTTTCTGCTCAGTGTATGCTTTTAGCACAATAAACGGTATTTAATTGAGCAATATGTGCATTTCTACGCATTATTTTCAGTCATGCATTCAGTGGCCCCAGCTGCTAAGTGGCCGGATCCCGGACCACTTAGCAGAGGGGACCACTGGATCAATTCCACTGGTTCCAGTTCAAGTGGGACCATCGTGAAGCTGGTTCCACTTTGAAGTGGTCCCACTCCAGAGTGGTCCCATTCTGAAGTGGTTTAACGAACTGGTCCCCCATGGGACCACTTGGCAAGTGGGACCAGAGTGGGACCATTACTAGGGTAGGACCAGAGTGGGACCAGTTCGTTAAACCATTTTGAAATGGTCCCATTCCAGATTTCTGCCTGGGAAGGCTATTGCTGAACCATGTTGTTGCAGTGCACCGTTGCATGCAAAGAACACCCCGCGCCACTGGCGACTGTGAACGAACCGCCAATAAACGCCCTGTTTCGTGTCTTCGTGTCAGTCCCAACTGCTGCTTTGTCTTATGTTACTCATCCATCGCTTCTCAATCTTCGGGACTGGTGTATAGAGCGAAAATCAAGAGACTTCCTGTGTGCATGCGTCCTACGTAAGTACGACGGAGCATATTAATGTAAAAGACATATTGTGTCTACCTCTGTTGCCACTCCTCGTGCTGGAATACGTCCATCATGGCATTTCTACGCGACTTCACATGGCAAAGGGCTGTGTGACGGAATAGGAGAAGCTGTGGTGAGACGCACTGCTGGAGTAAGAATGCAGACGATTGAAAAGTGGCCTCTACATCTGAGTCCAGCCTTAATGTGCCTTCATTATTAATTTGGTTAGTTAATAAAAATGGGCAGTAGTTTAAAGGGACTGTCGCATCCGTCGCGATCGATTCCGAAGCTACAGCGCCATTTTAAATACAGATACTCACCACACATAATCACGCCGAAACTCCGACGGGAATTAGTCGAGTTGTTTACGCGCAATTTGATATAACGCATGACAACAGCAGACGACGGATGTTGAGAGCATTACAGAATTCGTTCAATGTAAACATCACTTGGACAAGGCCAATAAGGGAGCGGCAGAGAGACCTTTGCGTCCGACCGCCTTGCGGGAATGATGGCGTCTGTAGGTCGCGGAGAAGTCTGAGATGGGCCCGTGCAATGCTGTTTCTGGTTAGCGTCGTACGTGTTTGTAGAGCCCAAAACACCGTATTCCACGGAATATGGTCGCATCAGTCTGCTGTCACGCTGGTAAGCTAAAGTCGGTGTATTTACCGAGGTCTTCTCACTTAGTACATTGCGGTGCGAACGCGAACCAGACGACCTCGAATACAATTACCTGCGCTGCGCTACCATTTGCGCGCACGGCTTACTTCATTCTGGCTCAGCTGCAGACGAAGTGCGAATCTTGAAAACCCGTTTATTTCATAAGTAAGCTGTTTTCGGAAGAGCAACTTGGCCAAGTACATTGTGAAACGATGCCGAACATTACCCTATCCGTGTATTCACACGGGGGACATTGCCCAGATACTCCAGCGGAAGACACGGAAAACGTCATAGTTTTCAGCTGTCACGTGAGCACGAGCGCTCAACGTTGCGTCTTCACGTACACTGCAAACGGTGGGAATACCCTGCGAAACAGTCACAACATATTCCGTAGCAGAAGACAGGAGAAAACGCTGACGGTGTCATCTGCTAAGTGTCGTCTGCTAAGTGTGCAGTGCGCCACTCTCGCTATCTTGCGCCATGTGAATACTCAACATAACACGGGACCGAACTACGGCTCTGGACGCGTTGTTTTCGCTTTTTCTTCCACTAAAATCTTCCGTCAGAATGTCGCTCGTGTGAACACACGGCATCGGTATCATAGACACCTATTCGTATGCGGTAGTCCCTTTAAGTTCAAAAGTTATAGAGTAGAGCCTCGCAGAGTGGAGTCTGAAGTCCACGAAAAGAGAACAGAAATTTCTACTGGTTCCGCCAAAGATGAACTGTAACCTTGCCAAAGGGTGTCATCTTCAGCTCGGCATCCGGGCTTGTGACTTTCCTACAGAATGTCTGCACAATATTCACTCACCCGTTATATTTATGAGACACTTTTGTACTTGCAGCCTCTCACGTCGATATTCGGTACAGCTTAAACGTCACCAACCTTCTTGAAGACTTCCAGTCAGCAGAAGTCATCACGGAATCAGATATCAGCACTGGAAAGTTGTCCCTCCTTTCTCCTGGCAGCAAGCAGAGGGTCACAATTACAGTACCCCGAAAAGCAGTCGGAGCTATGGTCAGATCTAAGAATGCTCCTATTTACTTTGCAGCCCGTGTGTGGAATCAGGAGAACATAGCATCCGAAACGTCCAACATAGCAACTGCCTCTCGTCCTCCCCGATGTTGCGTAGTAGAGCTCATGGGCTTCTGTGTCCCCTGTCCACAACTCAGAAAATGACAGCGTGTTGTGTCTAACGAAAGCATGAACCGTTTGAACAACACGCTTTCCGAACCGTTGTATTGGGGAACGGTGAACACGGGCGACGTTTCTCCGGTTCTTTTGCTTCCAAAGAACTTCGTGAAATTTGGATTCCTCTGCTTCACGTGAGCAAGAATTAACGCAGGATGGGTCACTGTAATTATTTTTACGGGCTTACATGACTTTAGAAGGGGTTAGCTAGCCGCTGCAAAAGAGAGTCTGGCCCCAGAAGTGCGAGAACCACTGCTGTCCCACTGGTGTCACTCCGTTATTCTTCTGTCTTGTGTAAAATAAAGTTGTGAATTCAGCCTGTGTTCGTTCCTTCGTATCCCCGTCCTCGTCGTAGTTTTTGACTGAGACGTATCACCGATTCATTTTTATTATTTAGTTTTATAGTGTTCGGTAATTGACAGGTCCTCATATTGATGCACAGTTCCTAGCAACGAAGTAAGTAAATCAATACGACAACGCAATAAATAGCGTGCGCCACTATCGGCGCCTATATATATTCGTCATGACAAGCACCCCCACTGAACTTGAGATGCCGAAATTGTGACTTCTACCAGGCCATTACTTCTTACCAGCGCAACTTGCCAGAACCACACCCGCCAAGAGCGAGTCAGCATCCCCGTTGGACTTTAGAGATACCCAGGATTTGCATCTCCGTGCCTGGAGTATACCACCCCATGTCCACTTTGCCCACTGCAGTACTAAGGCTATCTATGATGTCGCACCACTGTAGCAGCACTGCAATTTTCACTGACGGCTCGACGACGACATCAGGCTCAGCATATGCTTTTGTGGTTCCAGTGAACAGGAAAGAAGAAATGGCACGACTATTGCACAGAACACCTTCGACAACAGCTGAATTGGTAGCCATTCAGCTGACAATGCAGTACGTAGCAGCACAACAGTCACCTGCGGAGTCCGTGGTATACAGCGATTCAAAAGCAGGGCTGTATGCCATGCCTTCTTTCTTGTGCAATGGCTGTAAGACACCAGCAGTTCGCCAAATACTACAAAAAATATAGAGCCGCCAACCACGAAGTAACTCCGCAGTGGATTCCTAGACATGTGGGTATAGGAGGTAATCAAGGTGCAGACGAACTAGCGGACATAACACACCTATCTTCAACGATGCATCAGGTGATATACTAAGAAAATCAGCTGTTACATCTTTACTAAGGTAATCGTGCAGATACTGTTGTAGGCAATACGGAAATATCATGTCTCCTTCATCTCTAATATCTGTCTCACCCACACAGCTTAGAGAAAGCTTACATGACCAATGGAAGTATTTCGGTTACAGTCTCCAGTGAGATCACAGTTAAAAAAGACTTTCTTCCCTCGGAGCATTGAACCGATTACCATATTAAGCCTTTTGCTCCGACAATGCCTAGTCATTAGCAGTGGAATGCCGGTGCACCTAATAAACCTCTACCCGAGAAACGTCATCATAACGTTGGTGGACACACCGAAACCAAAACAGATCGGAAGGGGAGGGCTGGGTTTCACGAATGGGCAATTGTTCGCTGCCTCCTGTTAAGAGAAAAGTAGGACCGAAGGTCGCGTCCTTTTCAGAGACCATCGTAATCCCCTCAAGACCGTGACTTTCGGGCGCGACCTTGTTCGCCACTAGCTTTGAACGTAGTTCAACTCTACCAAACTCGTGGCGCTGTCGAACATTATGACGTCATTTGTTTACAAACAGGTAGAGGTCTATTAGAGCAAGTTATAGCATTTCAGTATTCACTTTTCTACGCCTTGTCCTCTGTCCTGTATTCACTCCCGTATGGGCCCATCGGGCCTGCAGTATGGTTGAAATAAATAAATAAATAGATGGACAAATTGATAAATAGATCGCATCCTCGCATTGCCAACTGTAGGAATGGGACAAACGAAAGCTTGCCCTTCTTGTGTATTGGCATCGAGGAGGAAGACCAGTCACAAGGACTGGCTCCCATATAACTATCTCAACAAGCTAGGACTGAAACTAGAACTAGTGCAACACCAACTCCTGCTTGTGAAATCACGTCACGTTAAGGATTGCTGTTCGTCCTTGTCGTCGCCATGCAACAGACCAAGACTGCGGAGAGTTGCGTACGAGATAACGGCACGAAGGAAAGTAATGCTTAGTAGTGAACAACGTACCTTCCATGCGTTTCTTCGAATAGCACAGACGAAGTTAGCCAGCGTCTTTCGAACTCCATAGCACCGAGGACTGCTCTCTCCCTCTGTAAAACTCTGCGAACACCCGCTCGAACGAGGCTTAGAACGTGTGACGGCCCCCGAGCGCGACCACCGTGTACTGCTATGCAGTACACGGTAGTTTATCTCTATACCGCTAAGAGCATGAACTGCCGTCTATACCGAATTGGAACGGGGGGTTGATGGTGTTCCAGCGAATCTGTCGTGTATTGGCATCGAGGAGGAAGAACAGCATAACGGACGATTTTTATCAAATTTAACAACGTTCTGCGGTAAAACTGCGGCTAATCTTACTGAGCAATGTAGCAATTCGGTTCTCACGGTGTGGGGCTCATCGTTATTCTTTCACCGAGTTACAGCGGGCGATGAAACACCGCTGTCAGCAGGATCAAAATAGAATTGTTGAAATGAAGACACGTACACGGGATAAGGCTGTGATGAGCCATTCACCGCTAAGAGACGGTCAAGAGACGTACGGGTCACGGGAAAACGACTCCGATCAACTGTCGAGCGGTTTCCTAGAATACAATGTTAAGATTTTGTCAGGTTGGAATAACATGACACTTAAGATCGCTAAAAACAGCCAGTGCTGGGACAAATAAAAAGTACGACACAACAGAAAGCACTCAACTTCAACGATGCCTTATTTTCTTTTCTTTACAAGTTGTCTTTCTCGTATTGGCAGAAGCCTGCAGAAGGAACGTGGTTCGATTTCTTTGAGCTGTTATTGAATCTTTTGTGGATGACAGCCTTGACCTCTTGTCCTTTGCCATAGGTTGTGTGTATTGTCATCAAGCAGGAGAGCTACATATGGAGGTAGTCCTCGCTGGACAAACACTAACTTCACGTTACAATCCTACAAGCTATATAACAGCAGTCTCTAGGAGAGCTTGCTTTTCGTACTGCCTATACCAAGCGAACAATCCAAACACAGCAACCTCGCGTTTAGCTCAAACGCTGTAGCGGCAAACACGTTCCTCCACTCGATCGACCCGAGGATGGAACTCACCCTCTCCCAGCGGCTGTCGCGACAGGAGGAGTCGATCCTTCACCGCCTATACGCCTCGATGTTGCCCTGACCCCGCTGCTCCTCTCTAAGAGGGATAGACGGACGTCAGCGATGTGTCCCTGCAGTGCTGCAGTCGCCGACATATGCCATCTTTTGTTGCACTGCAAGCGGTACGCCGGCATCTGAACCGTTCTCGCCTCAAGTCTCACTTCCCTAGGCCACAGGGAACTTTCCCTGGCGGCGCTGCTGGGACCTGTCCGGCACTTCAAACAGTGGGCAGTCACCCGAGCCCTCCTGCGCTACCTGAAGGGCCCTGGGCTGCTAAGCAGCCTTTGAGCCACCCCACCGTCCCCCGCCACTTTTTCTTTTCCTTTTTTGCTTTTTTTCTTTTTTTCTATTCTCTTTTGAGAATAGCAAGTCGGCCTTTTGCCTGTCTGACCTTTCCTCCTTTCCTTTTTTCTTCTTCTTTAATAAACAAATCCCCCCCCCCCCAATCCTAACACGGGAGGGTCGCTCCCGTGATCTGCCACTCACCCTGAACGTGGCGGAAAAGACCGGTAGACGTAAAGCCTCTTATTACCAACTGTAGGATAGAACAAGCTTAAGGGTTCGGTCCCACTCCTCTTGTGAAAACTGCCATGTTTGCCAAGAGATTGCGCCGCTCCAATTTGTCTGACGTTGGAAGTATTGATATCCTAGGAAAGCATTTTTTCTATACAAATGTGCTACAGCGCCCTTTTGTGTATACAACGCTGAGCTGTTCTACTATAAAGCGACGAACATGTCCATATTCTCATTTTTTGCTCATCTTTGCCAAGGTTTTACGCGAAGAAAAAAGAAAATAGCGCTATGTAGTTTTTTTGCAGCGGTGTGTCATGGGATACACAAAGTGTGCCACAGCCCCGTATGATTGGAATTTGACGTAGGTAATTTATAAAAACTCCTAAGAAAGCCTGGAAATTTTGATTTTTCAACATGTCATTTCGGATTGTTCTAGTGCTTGTTTGAAAGCAAAATCCGCACTGAAGAGAGACAATTAGGCACAGAACAAATCCTGAACTTTTCACCGTAACCTGAGTGTATCATGGGGAGCCCGAATGCCTAAAAGCTACCCACTCACCGCCCAGCGAAACCGAAACCGATGGGCTGTGGCCAGCGAGATTTCCCGCGTAAGTTGGTAAGCATGGTTCGTAAGTCCCAGCCTTCTCCGAGAGATGTCGCTGGCAAATACCGAAAGAAGACGTTTTCTGCTACAGCTGCTTCTGCACCTTCTGCACTTTTCGTTGTCGTTTTTTTTCTTTTTTTTCTTTTTCTGTCATGAACTTTCTGCGAATTATGCCGTTCATTTTCTTCATTGTTTTTTTTTTAATGTAGTGTAGTGTGTGTGTGTGTGTGAGTGTAGTGTAGTGTATTGAAATCTGGAACTTGCCGTCTGTCACTTGTTTTCCTTTTCAACCGTATTTATCTTCCTCGTGTTTTTTATTTTTTATTTTTTTTATTTTTGGAGACAAAATGCGAATGGCAGATACAAAAGCACGTATACTCGCGAACTGAAAGTTCGTAAGCTCAATCCACGTAGCAAACAATGCGCTTTGTGCCTTTCGCTCTCCACAAAATATGCCGTGCACTTTTGGTTTCGATAAAGAAAAGTTGAACCAGCTTGTCAATATTATCAACATATTTACTGGAATTAAGATGAATTAAATACGTAACGGCTGATTACGGCAAAGGTTCACACTAAGAAGACTGCCTACCGCATACGTTTTTCCAGCTTATATTTTGGAGTGGAAATCAGGGCGTGTTGCTCGCCCATCTCAGAATCACAATATAATTGTTCTTATTCCTATCTTGTGCTTGTATCTTGTCCGTAAAAGGTCTGTATTCGATGTCCGCACCCTCTAAGTTAATCCGCGCATAGTTTGTCTAGATGCAACCAACCCGATAATGTTCCTGGGTCTAGCCACTTAGATGGTTGTCATAATAAATTCCAGGGAGATAACATTTCATTATTAAAGATGAATGGCGAAGTTACGAAATTTACGTGTACCTGAGAAGGCGCTTGCTTCATTTCTATTTTACTGGTCAGTCAACTCGGTTTCTAATACGAAAAGCAAATAGGAGTGTCCTCTTTAGCATAACCAGGTTCTGCCCAGAATAAGTAATCAACTTTGTACAAGAATGAGTAGTCAGTTTCGTACAGACTAGGACTCGAACTATAGGCTAAATTTTCGGTTATTTTCATCTCATTCTCATACACATTAGCAAAGCATGCTAAGAACAGCCCAAATTCCACAGCTGGTTGAAACCCGGAAAACACAATCTGGAGTTTCCTTCAGGTCCCTGGTTGACCTTGCGTTTTGCAAAACGCGACAAGATGTGTCTTGTTGCCCCTGTGTATTGTTTGTGAATGGAACGTAGAGTAGTCATACTCAGGTTGGGGATCGTGGGCAGAGCCGTAGCGACGGGTGTGCGAGAGGGGCAGCCCCGGGCGCCCTCGGGGGCGCCGAACGTAAGGCCCTGGCACGTAAGGGCACGTAAGGCCCTGGTTGATTGGACATGATAAAGCGGGAACGAAGGAATTTGAATTTACGATCTCGGCAGTGCAAATAAGCGTTTTCATTTCTTTGTTTACAGGGCTTCTAACGGCTGTTGGAGAAGGGCGCGAGGGGGGGGGGGGCGCTTCAGCGTTACCCTGCCCTGGCTGCAAACTTGCCTCGCTACGGCTCTGATCGTTGGGAAATTGCTCTTTGTGTCGTTTGCAGGGTGATTGCCCTGCGGATCGTCTAAGAAATCTTTGGGTACTGTAACCCTAAAAGAACCATGGCTTGAAAACCCGAGACGAGGTAGGGACGATAACAGAGAAACACAAACACGGTCTAACAACACAAATCCTCCCTACCCCTACCCGGGGGCGTGTTTCGCGACAAAGGCGACGTCTTCCTTTGATGAGTCCCAACCAACATGTTCTTTACCTTGTACGTAGTGCTCCACGGAGCAGCGGGCAGATCTGAAATGACCAGTGTGTAACCAGTGTAACAGTCCGTTACGCGAGACCTGGAACTAGACCACCTCACGGGTCAACCGGGTCAACGTGACACATGGCCACAGGAGGAACGACCGACGAAAAACAACGAGAATACGCACGCGTAGACATTTCTTCGGTCGTTGTACCTCATGTCTCATTGTAAGAGAGAATCACAGGGAAACGCAACAAAGCTGTTGTTCAGAGCTTGGCTCTTGAGTGTCTCTTTGCTTGTATTTCTGACATCCTTGCAAGGTTTCCACAGAGTAACATATTGCCTTTGGATCGAAACAACGGTTGTGGACAGAACTAAGAATCGTAGCATCCTATTTTTGCCCCTAGTAAGCAATGTGTGCGTGTACAATGTACGTACAAAGTGCGTGTACAATGAACGCTTGCGGCATTTCATACAACAGCTGTTTCGTTGCAATCTTTTCGCTACGCGACGGATAAGCAGCCCTGCTGTGAAATGGCATATAGAACTGTATTAGTTATTAGTATAATACTTATCACAATGAAACTGCAATTTTCACAATAGGCTCAATCATAACAATTGCGGCCTTCGCTGCGCATGACGAATCAACTTCGGTCTCCCAGTGCCACTGACAACTTCTGTGACAGCGAAGCCTGTTAGGGGCGGAAAGCAGGCTGTTACAAAACAATTGTCAGTGCTAGGCGTGAATACTATTGCCCAGAGAGAAAAGAATATAAGCCAATCCCCTTCCCCAGAGCACGCGCGTCTTTGTCTCGTTCCTTTTTCTTCCCAACTAGTTTCTTTGTTTTCTACATGTGAGCGAACTGAAGGAAGAACGGAGCATGGAAGGAGGGGGCACCACGGTAAATGTTTATTATGTAGGCAAGGGGAAGGAGTGCTGTCGCATCCATTTTGCTACGAGGAATCTTTGTCGCACGATAACTATCTTGCAATGCAAATGCAATTTCTTGAATTCAACTCTGAAGTCTGTAGACGGATCCTCCGTTTACTCGCAGGTACAACGATCGCCTCACAGCAAACTGTGGGCAATCAGCGCCGCGTAATGCGATGGAGACGACTGAAATAAACTAGTGAAATTGACGATATTTCGTGGCGAAAGATCGCACCTCTCGTCATCTCACAAAGCGGTAACACGAATGGCAGCCCAATAGAAAAAAAAAAAAAAGTTATCTTCACCTTTGATGGCACTTTGTCACGACCGCTAGTATGCGGAATACGGACAGGTTACATGGCGTATAATCGCCGACTTCCCTATTTTACTTCGGTTATGCCACTCCTTTGATTCTTATCATTTTGTGTGTGCACTGTGAGTTGAACTTCTAGTTTCAACAGAAGTGGGGTAATTTCATTCACTTCAAGAAAAACTGGTACCGATCGGCACGTGAACAGACTCTTCACAGCTGACTGCAATTATTTAGTATTTGCGTCCATTCTTTATGACGGTTGTTTGACCATTTTGCATTTGAGATATATATTTTGATATATCTCAAATATATTATATTCTGCACAGCCTTCGTCACACGCTACGCGCGCGGCAGCTATATACCCCCGTGCTACTCAAAACACGAAAGCACGAAAATCAACTCGCCGTCTTGCACGACAGTTTCAAAAGACTTTTACGAGACAATCGTCCCTTCTACACACGCATAAACACCGTGACTACTGTATCAATTTTGAAGGAGAAGATCTTGTTCGAGAAATTTTTAAAGCTCGTACGGAAATGGGACTGAAACTGCGAGAACTTAACGCTGTCATTTCAATAGGAGTGCCGAAATAATTGGGAAAGTCGTCAAAATGAGACATCCAATTTGAGGAGCGTCCAGTGCTAATGTTGCGGCACGCAAACGACATGTTTGTCCCATTTCCCCGTTGGAAACATTTCTAGAATATTGTTGAACTTGAACACCCCTCGTATTTGAGCATATTTCTCATACATCAGAGCATATATCAGATATAACATATACTCGTACGTCATCATATATATGATATATCGCATTGCCAACTGTAGGGTATATGAACTCATACATCATGATATATCACATATCTCAGCATATTGCAGAGACCTAAGAAATTAACTGCCCGGAATAGCACCACAAGCGGTGCTACCCGATCAGCTGTGTGTGTGTATTGTCATCAAGCACGAGAGCTACCTAGCTACCCGATCAGGAAAAGATCTTCCCGGAGCAGCACCGCAAGCGGTACTGCCCCGACGACCTTGTTATCGGCTGCGCGTTCAAAGACACGGCCCACCCAGGGGCGGACCGCGTTATCAAGGGGCCCTTCTCCAAATATGAAGGACCGGCTCCCTTTCGCCTCCCTCCACCGCGAAAGATCCTGGCCCAAAGGCGAAAGATCAATACGCGGATTTGAAGGATGCTACCCGATTTCTATCAAATTTACCAACGTTCTGCGGTAAGCCCACGGCTGACATTATTGAGGAACGTAGCTATTCGGTTCTCACGGTGTGGGGCTCATCATTATGCTTTCACCAAGTAACAGCCGACGATGAAGCACCGCTCTCAGTAGCATCAAAATAGAATTGTTGCGATGAAGACACATACATGGGATAAGGCTGTGATGGGCCATTCGCCGCTAAGAGACGGTCAAGAGACGTACGAGTCACTGGAAAATGATTCGTATCAATTGCCGAGCGCTCTCGGATACAGCGTCAGGATTTTGCAGGTTGGAATAACATGGCGCTTAAGATCGCTAGAAAAAGCCAGTGCTGGGACAAATAAAAGGACGACACAACACAAAGTAATCAACTTCAACGATGGCGCTTTTTATTTCACATCTTGACCCTCATGTGTTTCGAAGTTGTCTTTATCCTATTGGCTGAAGCCTGTAGAAGGAACGTGGTACGATTTCTTGAGCTTTCGTTGAGCTATTGAGCCTGAGGTACTGCTGCGACTCCGAAGTCAGAGCCACCGAAAGCCAGCCGGCAACGACGGATCCAAATTTGAAAGTTTAGTGCGTGGAATCGGCAAAATTGTGTGTTGTCATTGTTTTGTATTGTTGACTCTATGAGATGAGCCACAGAAGATTGTGTATCTATATCTTGCCTATTTCTATCCTTGAGTCAACAACTGAGACAAGTTCTAAGACATTGCCACAGTGTTATGGCAGTGAAGTGCAGCATCCTATCGTATACTCCCTAGGAGTACCAACACCGCTGTGCTTCACATTTAAACCGCCCCGCATATGTTACCAGTTCCCTCCCATGGAGAGCTTTAAAATGCTGGAGAAACATGATTACATCGACAGTTACTCCCTGAAGTGCCCCATAAGTAGCTGCTCGTTCTCAGTGTGTCATGCGCTGATGTTCCGTTCTTCATTCAGCAATACCACCACCGGCAACACCGTTGTTAGATGGTGCACGATACTCACTGCGTTGTGACGTTGCCACCATCATCACCACCGTCGTTAACACAGCGTGGTATCCTTTGTGTTGATCCGTAGACCGTAAGCTTGCTTGGCGAACGCAAGACGTCCTGGTTGGACTTCACAGGAACCGTCAAGGCACACGTAAGTTCAAAGATGGCGGCGCCCGTGTCCGGCGGCCAAACCGTTTGTAGACAATGCGGTTGCTGTTTCTGCGCGACGTCTCGGATGTCTTCCAACGACAGTAATTATTATATCCGATAAGATCGCACTAAAACGCGCAGTTTCGTACATAAGGCCTCGTACTGTTGACGAATTCCTAAAGATGTGATGACGACCCCGCGTTAAGACTCACTGCGTCGATGCGACGTATTTCAACTGAGGAGAAATGGGCTACCATGTTGCGGAAGAAGCATGGCATAGTGTACGCAGGCAAAATACGTCCATCTCCTGGCTTTCGAGGGAAATAAGTCGGCAAGCGATGAAACGACGTATAAACAAAATCACATGACCTCAAAATGACGCTCTCTATGACGTGCGACCAGGACAAGGCGGCGTTTTTGCGAAGAGCACCATCTTAGGCGTAGTTACAAACTGGCGGATTAATGTCACCCGTGTGGTTGTTAATGTTTGGAAGTTGCTCCGGGCAGCTTGACAGGCATATCGCCCTGTAAGAAAACTCCCACATCCTCATTCACGTTGTCGATCAACTAGTTCGATTTATTCCACTGTTCTAATTAAATCATTAGCGTATTGTACAGTTGCGAAGGCTGCTACAAAATAAGCGTTCGCAGCAGCGCAAACGGCACTTTTGCAACGAACGTTATTGAAATGTGTGTGAGTTAGCGGAACACTGAGGACATATGAGCCGTGTCATAGTTTTCTTTGCATATCTGCAAAGCCACTTATAGCGCAAGGAAAGATGCATCGAGTAGCACGATATCATGCGGTCCCATGCGCGGCGGATAGAGGCCGCGTCCACTTTATGAGCGCCTCTGGTGAGCGGCACAGGAAGAGAAGCTTGGCGAGCAGGTACTCTTCCAGAAGTAGCTCTCTGCTCTGTCTCACAAGGTAGATGTCGTGGCAGAGTTGCAAGATTCTGTCCACGTTAGGCACGTCGTCGATCATAATCTTAAATGCAGAGGTCGCCCAGAAACCGCGTAGCAAGCTTGACACCAGAAGTACGAAAGTTGCGTATAGGCCTATGATCCTGTAGAGAGAGAGAGAAGAACGTCTAGACAGTGGACATTTTTTTATTTTATTTTTGTCATTTTCAGCTGCATGAACTCGTTTCATTCACGATGCAGGTCCATGTCTATTAACGCGAACCCATAGTTCCTTTGATGTACCAGTAATGTGCTGAGACGTTCTGATCAGCGCCTCTGCTGTCCGTGGCCATACGTTTCTAAGCGTTCTCAGGAATGTGATAATCCATGCCAGTATCATTCATTCTGAATTCCAACACCTGGTACAGCTTGGGACAAAAGTTTACGGAACAGCGGGATGTGATATTTCTCCACTTGAGCAGCACCCAAGCAGCAAACGGGAGCAGACACACATACTAAAACATTGAGAGAACAGCTGTTCACCTGTTTCTTATTCAAGCTATTCCTGGCAGGTATGACGGGGCCGCTCCGATGAAGAAATACGCCAACGCCGTGTTCCGTAAACTTTTGACCCAAGCTGTACCTCGAAGTCGAAGCTTCGAATCTGAAGCCTTCCACATATTTCCAACAGTTATTGTTGCTCTGCAGAACGCCATCCGCAACATGAAGATAATCAGATACCATATAAGGTTGTCTCAGTACGATCATGTTCCTATAGATCCGCTCGTCATAAATGGAGCGCGTCATGAAACAAGGAAATGGAAATGGAACAAGCAAGTAAACACAACATAAGTAAAGCAAGCACGAATTTAGGCTACACTACATTATTTTGACATCCTGTACTTCGACATGATGAACAGTATGCAGTGCACTGAGGACATAGACCTCAACTGCTCCCAACCTGCTGAAAGGGGCCCCGAAAAAAAAATCCAATAGTAGTTGTCTGGGTTTTTTAATAGTTTATTTAACGCAGCAGCAGCTTTCTTCAATCGAATGACGTGTTGGTATTTGACATTTTGATTTCGACCGCCTACTTTAATTCTTCATGATATCTTGATTTGGACCGCTACATTCCAAATCTTCCTGTCGAAAAGTGCCAAACTTGTCAAACTTTCGTCTCCGGACGCAGGTAGCAGAACAGATACCGTGCACAAAAAAGACGAAACTTTTCTTTTATATATACATATATATATATATATGCTTGACATTCCACACAATAAGCGATCACTGTTTATTTTACCTGCGAATCGTAAGCGACAGCGGTTAAAGAATAGCAAAGAAAGCCAGAACCGCGTCTTTTGCGTCCAGCACTAGAGGGCGCGCGCGAAGAGACTTGTTATATACAGGGTAAAGTATTTCGTCTTCGAATAACATAAAAATCACCTTTTCGTAGTTTATGAGGTAAAGCACAGGCGAATACATGGGCAAAGTGTGAGTTACGGACTTCTCACTTGGCGCTACCCATCAATTCCTAATCAAGATCGAAGAAATGTTGTTTTTTTTTTCAGCTGGGACCTCCACAACTCTTCTTCTACGTACTCCCTCTACTTGCACATTTCTTTTTCAATCATTCATGGTTGAGCGCACCTTTCAGTTTTGCTGGTGCACGCCAACTAATTTTAATTATTTTCAACGCGAGCGCGGTGGTACACTACAGGTGTGATAGTGTTGGTGCATATATCAAGCGGGTACCTTGGTATGTTCGACGCAGGGTGTTCGGATTACGTGTCTCTTGCGCCTAAAGCACCAGGATGAACTGGACTTCATGGCTGTACCGAGGACGGCTTTCACATAAAGGAGGAGGAAAAAAGAGCACGGCTAATACTCGAAACCCGGATGAGGAAGGAGGAGGGGGAGGAGGACGACAGCAAATTTTCGGTTAAAACATGCATTTGTAATAATGACCCTCGGGAAAGAAGGGAGAAATGAGCCTCAAGGTACTACGGTGCTCGATCGACATCTCAGCAAAGGGGGTTGCCGGGACAGTTGTCCAAGAAGGTTCCAGCCAACGTTGAGTACAACAGGGATATCTGAGATTGTTGAGAGAGACTGAGATCTGCCGATCACGTTTCCATCTTGAGCAAGTAACAAGTTGGTTTTAGTTTCGCGATACTTCATATACATTACACGCACGGCAGTTATGCGGGCTGGCCCACTACACGGAGCATTCAAAATAGAGGTTTACCACGCACGTTTTGCGTGCTTCCAGAGTACATTTGGAGTCTGATCTTCAGGTTTTTATGAAAATGAGACACTTGGACGGAATACAGTCATCCAAGCAGGCTTACCCTTTTAACATAGCTTTTAAGCCGGTGCTGTGCTGTGGACCTGGCCATATAAGCACGTTATGTGGTGAAGGTTTCTTTTCATAGCTTTAAACTCTGATGAGAAATAATTGTTCGGTCCTGGAATCAGGCTTCGTGAGACCAAGATGACGATGTGCACGAAAGTGAATTTCGAAACGGAAGAGCAATCGAAAAAGAAAACAACTGCAAAATGCACTATGAAGAGACTTGTAGTGCTTTCGAAGTCTACATACCCTTGCCCGCCATTGTCCGGTTTCACCTTCTCACAGAAGACGATCATTCTTAGGTGGGAACAGGAAGCTTGCTCGCTGGACAAGAATGGATATGGCGGGCCCTTGCTACACTGCTCCTCGAGCTCCCACCACTCGCTGGGGGCGCTCTTGTTATCGAAGGATCCGGTGCGCAGACGCAGTGTGAAATCTCGATACATGTCTGCGTGATCCAGGATTACCACTTCCAGTTTACCGTCCGACATCATGAGGTAGTTCGGCAGTACACCACGCACTATGACGTCACTCGTGTCATCCCCGGAAATTGCACGTGCGAATTCTTGCCGCACTGTAGAATCGGACAGCGGCACGACCTGTATGGTGCTCCTTGTGCTTTGTGTTTCAGTCTTATTAAAGTCATCCACAAGAACACGCGTGATCTCCCACTTGATGCTCATTTGAAGCCCAGGTGCTGATAGGTTAAGCTCTTCAATGAGTCTCTTTCGAGCAGGAGGGCTGATGGCCCAAAACCCTGTGGAATTCCAATGGATTGTCACCACGGCGACGTCTTGCCTATCATAATCGTTCATAAATATCTGGCCACCCGATGTTGCCTGAGACTCCCTCTGCAAAAGAGAGCGTAACAATTGCAGTCGTCACACTTCTAGAAACTGCCAGCACAGGAAGCATTGGTTCTGTAAAGGTCCGTTGAAGTAACGCCCGGAGTTCGGCTCAGCGACATCATATCTATTGGTCAAGTATGGCGCCATTCCATTCAAATATATTATATTCCATTCAAATGGTTATCATTTAAGGGGAGTGCTGGCAAAATATAAAGATTTTGTCGCGCGAATGCTATGCAGGTTGGTAATGAAAGCATGGGGAACGAGAAAGATGAAACGAGGAAGAGGAAGGTGTAGTAGGACTTTTTTTATCTCTTTGTTTGCTGTTGGGTTGACGTCAGCTGTTCTGGAATTATACGGAACTACACCCTGACTTTCAATTGTCGGTTGTCTCCCCTACTTAACAAAGCTTAACCACAACGACAGGTGACTAAAGTTTGGTGCTGTATCCCGGGAAGTGAAGCGAAAAGCAACAGAACAACGTCGGGACTGAAATGCTTCCTTAGGAAAGGTAGAGTTCTCCGACCACAGCTAACGCGACTGATCAACGAATCTGAAGAGGCTCTGAGAGGAACGCTTGGCTGGTCCCTTTCTATGTTGTTCCGGCCTCAGAACGTCAGGTCTCTCATACACCTGTTATTATTGGTCGTCACCGTTGCTTAACGAAGCTTAACCACAACGACAGGTGACAATGCAAGCTATTGCGCTGTTTTGTGCTCTGTCGTTCCCCGAATGGATAGCACGCGAGCATACACGGGAGCGCTCCATCGGCTGACATTTCCTTTGCACTTGATTGCGACGCAATGCACGTGAACAGATATAGTATTTCTTACCAGCCTCGGTAGTCGAGTGCAGTACATACCATTGCATATGCTCCGTAACATACCTGCATGCGTAGCCAGGCACCAGAAGGCATGGGCTGCAGAGCGTTACCCTGAAGGCTGACCTTGAAGAGCGGCTCATAGCTTCCAATCTGTAGCTCCATCGTAAACTGAGATGGCAAAAGCGACTCGCCAGCAGAGTTGGACAGCACAGAGAGCATTAGGGGGCTCCACACCACGATGATAATACCAAGCAGGATGATTCCACCAAGGCCGTACTTTGTGAGCGAGCCACGGTTTTGCCCTCGTGGTGTTGGATAGTACATTTCTGCACGTCGCATACACTTGACGAAAAATATCGTAGAGAATATGTCCTCCACCTTCAGCCAGTAACTCAAACTCAAGCTTGTATCCGTCCACAACCAATCCATCAGAGAGCGTAGTTCGTAGAGAAATGGCACAAACATGTATCTGAAGCACAAGCATTTACATCGAATCAGTATACACGCTTAACCGAACACTGTCAGGGTCCTTTGTAAACTCTGAGAAAATAAGTTTGGGTATAACGAACTCTACGTCGAACTGTACTCGTCGTCGCTTCTAATGTGAGAAGACACGAGTATGTATACACTTTTGCGGAAACTACCATATACCCAAGTTGCCTCATCATTTTGGAACGAAATCATTTCGATGCAAATCCGTGCCCGGTGTAGCACACTCTAAAAGCAGAACTTCACCGCATAGCACGCTAGGAAGCCACCACCATCCTGACGACTTTATTCACTCTCCTAATGTGTGCGTTTCTCGCCATTTCGCAGCTTCGCGTTTTCGCTTTTTGCTGTGCCTTCGCCCGCGCTGCTTCTGAGGTCGTTGAATGCTCAGAAGCGTACTGATAGCCGCGTCGCGGATTTGAACGTTTGCATTGACTGCGCTCCTCGTCACAACCACACGCTGGCCACGTGGTACGCTTCGTGGGGTTAACGCTAAAGAGCGGTGCCCTGACAGCCCATGGACCTATATGATCGTCGGCATTAAGGGAAGCCATGTAACGACATGGTGCGCAAATAAGCATGCGGGCCATGTACCGCGCCGTATTCTAACGACGGCTCGAGATCTGGACCTGAATTACATCAAAACCATGGCAGTCGTCGAAAAGGCCAGACAGCGAGGTGATTTCAAAATCGCATCTCTGGTTTACGGGTCGAGCGATTCGACTTACCTGGGAGCCTGATTTGACTGAGAGGGCCACGACCTACTAGATTATAACGACCATAGAAGCTACTGTGTGCAAAATGTGACTAAGTTAATAACGAAGTTCTTCAGCCTGAAATATAACTCGCAGCTATTGAGTTACTTAAAAAAATAACTAATTACTTCCAAGTAGATGGGTAGAAATCCAGCGAACCGGTAGAATGTAGGAAGGGAGTTGCCTCAGGACAGAAGCCGCCGATATTTCGAACAGAGACTGTTCTTGTGGGCACCGTCCTCATCATTGGCATGGTATTTAAAGGGTTAGGTGTGACGTGTTTAAAGGTTCATGCGAATTGTGGGTCAACAGCCCGGAGGGAAGAAAGGTTCCGTACGGGCTTCTACGGCCGGAGTGAATGGCTGCTTTGTTAGAGTGTGGAGGGGATTAAGTTGCTTCGAACACAAAATAGCTTTACGCAGGTTAAGAGCGCGTGCGCAGTTGAGTTAGACCTTTTTTCGTTTATGTCCAACAATGGACCTCTCCCTGTTTGTAAACAAATGACGTCACAGTGTTCGACTGCGCCAAAAATTTGGTAGAATTGAACTACGCTCGGAGCTACAGGTGAACAAGGTCGCGCCCGAAAGCCACGGTCTTGAGGGGATTACGACATGGTCCCTTAAAGGGACGCGACCCTCGGTCCTACTTTTCTTTCAGTGGGAGACGGCAAACCATTTCCCGTTCGTGGAACCCAGCCCTCCTTTCGAGTTGTTTCGGTTTCAGTCTGTCTACCAAAGTCATGATGGCGTTTCTCTAGTAGAGATCTATCCGAACGCTTTGCATTTTATTCCATGTGGGCGCACAATGTTTCAACTTCATTTCAACGGCAGCAGTTCTTGCTTCCTGAATAAAATACTGTCATTGATTGATGTCATTTTTATGGCAAAAAAAATGCCATAAAGGAACCTGAGACAAAGCAAGAAAATACGTAGACGTGAGTGAAAAGCGAGTTAGAACTAACTTGGAACTTAAGTTACTTTGGCAAAGTTGCCTGAAAGTTACCTTAGTTACGAGTTCCTCTGAAAGTTACCACGGCGCAAAAGGACCGAGTTAAGTTACAAGTTACCAAGAAAAGGAACTTAGTTACACTAACGACTTACTTGTAACGAGTTACCTCGAACTCTGATAACGACCATCTCATAGGCACCAGTGCCTTATATTAAAGAAGGGAGTGTGGCATGAGATATAAGTAGTCTGTTCGTAGATTGCACCGTCCTTGCGACATTAATGAGCGGAGATTGGAATAGCCATATGCGGCAGTGTGCTTTGAAACAACTCCCGCAGGGCTAGCTGCCCCATCCGAAGATGCTCATCCTTACCCTTTCAAAGAAACGTAGTTGACGTAGTTGTATTTCTTACAAAGGAAGTTTCCCAAGACACAGGTCGGATAGCCCGACCGAATCTGGTATGCCGACAGCAAGATGTAGACGCACTTTATGAAATACCAGAGTTGGAGGGTCGCGTTCCGATCGTCCACAAAGGCGCGACGGGTCAAGGCAGGAACTACGAAGAATAGCCACACGTGGACGGCGAGAACGATGAAGATATGGAGAACGAGCTTCCCGAGGACGTACTTGCGCAGATAAAACGCCCGATCCACAATGACCAGCGAGAGCTGCGCTAGTATCATCAGCAACGGCACTAGAACCTGCAATAAATGGCATGGTTCTTTACGCTGTCGTGGCTACCACGTAAAGGCCACCTAGATTAAACGAGGTCCGATCGGTAATCCACCTGACGTAGTCGCGAGAGTCTTCCAATAACAGCAATCCCTTCAGCGTCCATGGAAGCTATCCGCCATGTGACGCATGAAGAACCGCCAGCAACCGCGGTCATTGCATTACCCGCGATGTCTCCTTGTAGCGAATGAGGAAGATGTCATCGAGCGGGCCTCCTTTAATATAGACGGTGCTGACGCCAGTAGTGCATGGTAGAGCACTGGACAGGACGCATTGCTGTAGAGCCCCACGGATTCACACCCTGCCCGAGCCCCACCTTCCTTTGATTTACCCGCCGGGTAAGGCCCAACGCCTGCATACCTGGCCGAGGCCCTGCCCAAGCCCGAATAATTTTGAGGTTTCCCGGACCGAGCCTGGAAAATTTATGGGCTACACGACTGGCTCAGTGCAGCGGGCTGTAAAAGTTGGCCGTGGCTAAACGGAGAGAGCTCGAACACAACATAGGCCCGTCTACGTACGGCCCCGGCACCTAATCAAATCCGAGCCCAGCCCAGGATCGCAAAAAAGAAGGCTCGGTAGTGCCCAAGGCGCGTTTTTGGGGAAGCTTGAGGCCGTGCAGTGCTCTAGTTCATAGTACCCGGTACCCTACCCCTTTGCTTGCGCCGTTCTCTGCGCCGTTGTCGACTGTGGTGCTACCCTGTAAAAATAATATAATATCAATATCAGTGACCGCAGAAAGAAACTGTACGCGGCAAGTCTTACCTCACTATACGTTGAGGACCCGAGAAGGAAAATAAACAAGCTCACGAAATCACACACGAACATGTAGGCATACACATCAGCAGGTATCCTGTGCGTCGGATGGAGGAGATCCACGAAGAAAGTCTTGAACGGTACTGTGTAATTACCGACCCTGAAAGTGCAATTGAGATTTTAAAAAATAAAAAAGATCGAGTTGGGCCTCCCAGCACTAACAATAGGTGTAACGGGCGATATTATTGGAAATATTTTACCATAAACATATAGGTTCGCTTCGCTGGTTAGCACTTGGATAACACTGGAATATCACGCATTAGAGCGACCGCATGCCCAGCTGCATGACTGAGACACACGTAACTTAATCACAAACGAATCATGATCATGTGTGATTAGTATAAAACCTTGCAATACTCTTTCCCTGGATTTGTTTGCACGCGTGTCCGAGTGTATTCGTGTTGTCTTTTTGCTGTGAAAGGACAACGGAAGTGAAATTTGTGAATTACGAGAAAATGACCAAACTTTACGTAGAATTATGGTGGAGCCAGCATTTTGTAAGCACTGTGTACGGGTGGGTATATTTTTGAGCATCACGAGCCCGCTGGGTATCCTTCCGACGCAATCACCCTCGGATCGCGCCCGCTGTTGCTACGCATTGCGCGGAAAGCTGAGGAGCGCGTGACGTCAGATGTTCCTCCAGCCCACTGCGGCGAATTCGGAATGACGCCTCAAGATGTGCGGTTTGGAGATCTCCTGGAAGTCTGGAGGCGACATCTCCGACGAAAGATGGATTCATACCCATTTTCGTCTTCTCTCTTTTCTTTTTTCTTTTTTTTTATATGCAGCGGGAATCAGACGTACGCCGAAACGCCAAGTGGAAGTGTGTCCTCCACTTCCGCGAAAATACAGAAGGGTCACGACAGTCATCGAAAAATCGAAACATCGGCCGGATTTGGACTACGCATATCTCGATTACCAGGCCAAATCTACAATGGAAGTAACGACAGACTAGTATAGCGCATTGGTTGTGAAATATATTGTGGCCAAATGGAAGGTGAGGCAGCCAACAATGTGAGGAGAGAATGAGATCACGGTCCATAATGTAAGTTAGAGTTCATCCACGAGATGGCCCTCATTTTCTTTGTAATAGATGTCAGCTGATGTTTGAGGCTGTCCCATGTGCTGTATGACCGTGTGTCGTCCGTCCAGAAAGCACACTGTGCCCTCGCATTGCGGAAGGGAATACTGCGACACGCTGTCGCACAGTTGGGGTACACCTCACTAGCACGCGCAATTTTCCGCAATTTTCTTTTCCGCAATTTTCTTTTGTCGCCGAAATCAAGCTCCCATCGCAAAGCAACCGCGAAACGAATGTCACGAACTCCAACAGGACAAATAATATGCGTCAGTTCCGCGGTCTGCTACGGCGGCGCCGCGACGCTCACCAGGGGCTCAGAATGCTCCGCGGCCGATATTTAACATCGGGATCATGGCGACATTTCAACGAATATCCATATATCTCGATAGAATTCCCCATTTTTTGGTACACACCGCAATATGGGCAAAAGAGCTTTGCAGCTTATTTTCGCTTTCGTCGTCCTTCAAAGTGACCTTGGAACGCCAACGTGTAGAATATGTTCGGAGGCAAACGTTGTTCTTCGATCTACTCTAATGGCCACTCTGTCGCCGAAAAAAAAACAACAAAAAAACAAAAAAACGCGGACACCACAGCGCTTTGAGCACCTTGCCGCAACACAGAACACCAACCTTGGAATACAGGTGCGTTCAAGAAGCTGTAAGTATACGCTAAAAAAAGTTGGAAGGGCCGCTCCTATGTTTCCTTCCTCCATGAAGCAGACAAAATATTCAGCACGTGTCATTCGGAACTCTCTTACGGATCCCTGCCCCATTGTCGTGAGCCACAGTGGTAGCCAGAGGGAGGGAAGGGTTGTGGGGGTCCAGCACCCTCCGACTGGCACATTTGGGAGTGGGAAAACATCGGAATCCTCCTCTCCCATAGAACACAGAACCCTCCCAATATATATATATATATATATTTCTTTCTTTTGCCTACGCTGCTGGCATGAAAGAAGATTAGCTGCAGCTTAGCTTTGGTTGCGAGTGACTTCGCGAAGACGATACCTACGAAGTCTTACCGCCGTGCCTCGTTATCGCACGCCTGCATGCTAGAGGCACACTTCACGTTACCAGCGTCCTCCACCGCGGGCGAAACTGCAACCGTGTGATCTGTAGGCCGACACAGTGCCCACAGAACCACTGAGGTCTAACTATTGAACGCGCGTTGACACAGACGCCATTGCGAGGATGTGGTTGGGCTTTACAACTTACCGTCTAAAGATGTCGCTGGCATGGAGCGTAGAGTATCTAAGAATCCTACTTTCCTCCGTACTAGTATTCACACCTGTATTGAAAAACGTTGTGATATATGCAGTATTTCACAGTTGAGCTAAGCACTGCTAAACTTTGCACTCCTGTTACCGACCTTCATTTTCTTCAGGCAGCTCCATTGCGTGTAGTGTCAGTGTTGCACAGCTCTGAAAGAAGGAATGCACCACTGAACATTTGAAGTGTTCTACGCGTGGTGGCGCTGCGCGAATATTCGGTTTTCCTTGGTTGCAACGTTCATTAAAGACAGCCCGCGTGATAAGAGTATTATATGTGAACATGACTTATCTCCCGCCCTCACCCACACGCACCCACAAAAGCTTGGTTCGTGATGAAGACCAGTTCCCTGAAATGTTCTGCTGTACGACATCGCTAACACTTCTGAAGAATGTAGGGAGTCTGTCATCTCTGGGAGACATATCCCTGAATTGCCACCGGTTATAGGTTACAGTACCGCCTGGTGCGATGAAACACCACAGCCATCAGCATCAAGTAGTGGATGCTAGCGTCATGACTGTTTCTGAAGTAAACATTGATACAGGAGTATGAATAAGACAGTATAATGTGTGAGTAACACCAGCACCAGTGGAAAGTAGTGGTGAAGATCAATAAACTTCAAACATACATCTTTTCGGAGCTCCATTCTAAATGACAACCCTCTTGACTGAGCCTTAAACACTAGTAAAAAAACATTTTCCACAGATGGGGAGAGTCGAGTCCGGATGATACCAGACGGGAACATGGTCAAGGTACCGAAAGGCACGTGATCTGCACATTGTACCAAGCGCTTCACTAATTGGCACATCCATGGCGCCCATCTTTTAATGCTGAGATTAAAAGACCACGAGAGGCTAAATATCCCCAGGGTTGCTGGTAAGAGTCGCAGAGCCATTATTGACGGAACTTCGGAAACAGCGGAGAAGCGCCAGCAACAGGTTGCCATGAGGGCCGGCCACAGTCCCCTGCATTGACAGACTATAACACAAGTTAGGACGGCTTCGGGAAAAGAATGGAGTGACGGTGGCAATCTGGGCATGTTGTGCGGGTGAGTGAACTTTGAGGTAATAGATGCTGGGTGTCAACGTGAGCACACGAACCAATATGTAGAGCCTCATGAAAAACGTTGTTTATTCCATCCCGCTCACATATGGACGCCTGTACATGGGACAGGCTGAACACAAGGCTGAGAGAACATGTGGCGTGCGTGCAGGGAGACACCTCATCTGGACACCTGTCTATCCGCTGTAGCGAGTGTGCATTTCAACCCAGCCTTGATAAAACAACAGTCAAAGCATTATATCAGTCAGAGACCTCTAGAACAATCGCGGGGGCCTTCCTGATTAGTGAACATGAGTCACGGATAAAAGCGTTTCTTTGTGCAGGCTGACGGAGGAAGAGGTTTGGTATTTGATGGACTAGGAGGAACTGATCCCTGAAAACAAAAGAATAACTGCGCTGCGGACTCCACGGCGCCTGGAGCACGTTGGCGTCCCCCACCTTACTGCAACACAGGACACCAAGTTTGGAATGCAGATGCGTTCAGCAGTACGAGCCTCAGAACTTGCGTTGACGCTACACCGACCGCGCTCGCTCATTGGTTAAGAGCATCCCCTGCTAGTCAGCTGTTCAGAGCTCTGAAGAAGCATTGCACACCAGGAAACTCGCGCGGTAATATGAAACACTCTATGCCCACGGTCAATTCCTAACCCCTCCCCTACCCACCCTGGGGGAACAGGTTTAAGTACCACAAAAATAAGAAAGCCCTCACACATTAAAAGAAAAAAGACAGGCGCTGACCACGAATGACCTCGCGGTCGTTATGCCGTCACCTGTCGTCCTTCTCATCCCTGCTACGTACTGGGGGAGTGAACGAGCGCGGCGGTGCCTGGATACGTTTCTTTTTTTCTTTTTCTTCTATTTGTGCCTGGGAAAAAACTACATGCATCATAATCTTTGGTGGTTGTCGAAAAATTGACGCATACACTTCCACCAGATCAGAAAATATTTCGGATGGCCCTCTGTAGTCCTTTAAGAGTATCCTGCCATGCTTACTAAACACAGACCACCACACAATAAACACAGATCTTCACCGCATAGCACGCTGTGCACCAACCATTGTCACGAATGACAGGGTTATCGCTTCTGATTGGAAGAGAGAGGGGGGCGGTCCTCCTTTTGCAGCAATTTGGATTTATGAAAATTGCAACAACGCGTACGCCCCCCTTTGTCTTGCAATCCCAAGCGGTAACCCTATATCATTCGTGGCAGTGGTTGGCGCACAGCGTCCTATGCGGTGAAGTTCTGGTCTTACAGTGCATCCCCCATCCCAACCTATCCCAGTACTGGAATGCTGTCTCATGAAATCACGAGTCATACCGGTTGCAATGATTAAACGATAACGTTTGTTTTGCGATCGTTCTGATCGCATGCGTGGACGAATAACGGTAGGTCTCATATGTGGAGCACACATTCGAGTGGTCATTTCGTGGCAACTTTTTTTGTCAGTTCTGGTTTGTTCTTGCCAGTGTTGCCGGACCCCGCGTGTTCGCGTGGCGCTTTGTGAGCACCAGGTGCATCCCACCTAGCACTTTTTTTTACCCGGCCTTGATACTACCGGGCAGCAGGGTTGCTGAACAACATCCGGTGTAGTTACATCCGCACTGCGAGGGTGACGAGTGCCCTCACGTCGAAATTAAAGTGTGTTAGCCATAGCATCAGATCGGATCTGGAAGGGGTAACCGGAAAAAGCCGTTGTCTTTTGCCGGAACCGAAGCGGGACCGAACCTAACCGATTTAGAAAATTTCGGTTACCGTTTCAAGATTGGTTTCAAAGCATCGAGAGTTCGAGGCTAACCGTTTTTTCATCTTACCTAAGTGCCTAAAAACGCCCGGTTCGTGCGACATTTTTTTGCAACCCGAGCCTTCAGTACAAGCGGAAATGCATAACTCGACACAAGCATCGATAGAAACAACGTTGAACAACTGTAGTCTCTAGTTTCGTTTGCGTGTGTAAAGGCGTTCCTGTCACAGCGTTGCAGCCAGGTACGACATGCGAAGAGAAATATTGCTTTCGGAACTTTCCTACAGTTTATTTTAGGGCATATATCTTGTGCAACGAAGCCGGTCTGAATGGGTGCGGAGCATCTTGAACCGATGTGTGTGTCCTCGTGGAGCTGAATCGGAACCATACCATTATACGTGATCCCGAGCCCAACCGAACCCAAGCGGGAAAAAAAGATCGGTTTGATGCTGTGGTGTTGCTACAAGAGGAAACGCGACCGCGATGCCGCTAACTTGATCCAAGCGACTAGAACCGTTAGATTCCTGGCACTCATGTTCGGAGGGACAGCGGTCACGTGATTACGAATTTCCGAACGCTAGACCGTGTTGCCATGAAATTTCCAGCCGAAATCGGCATTAGATAATGCACTCACCATGGAAGAGGCTTCAGACGCATCGGTGAAAGTAGTGCTATCCCTCCACAAGCCCTCAGTTCTGAGCACAAATCGATGCAGGAAAACGAAGAGCAGCAGGACCAAGTCGTAGAACGCGTAAGACGAGTCATGCCCGCTCAGCTCAGCAATCCCAACAATAAAAGATGTTCTCCAGTCGAAGGTGTCAAACTGGAAAATGTACTTGACTACCACGATGGCTTCGGTGTACGTGATGACGGTGATCCAGAACGTCTTGGACGGGCGGGGGACGGATAGCGAACCCCACAGGAAAGCCATGAGGGGAAGAGGAAGGGAAAGGAGGCTCGCGGTCATCATCTGGTTCACGACGATCGCCAGGTAACACGCTACCTCGGAATGCGACATTACAGCATAATAGCACGCGACGAAGAATCGGACGACCGACGGCCTATGTGTGGCAGATCCCCAGTGGGACGTTTCAGCACCGAGCCTGCAGATTAAACGTTTTCTTTGTCAATGCCTTACAGGGGCGCCGCACTCTCTGTAGACAGAGTTTTGTGACATAGCCTGCTGCTAGCCCATTCTCATTTGGTACGGCAGCGTAAAACCGTTTACACATATTCGCAGTCACTAAGTTTCGCGAAATCTGCATGATAAAATTGTGGTCTAGATTGGCTAATACTGTAGTACGAGCGCATTTAATAAGGGGAGAACAGCTCGTGATTTTGCCGCACAGCAGTTCAAATGCTTATTTTGAAAGTTTGCGATCGCAACATCGTTTGGCAGTGTACATTCTCCCTTGAAATTTTCCCGTAAAGTCCAAATTCGCGAAACCACCGTGGTGTCCATCGCATACTTCTAATTGGGCATATCTTGAAGCTGGCACGCGTAAGACTTTTGGTGGACGTTTGCATATGCATTGTCGGGCATACAAAAACTTAAGGAGATCCGGTAAAGCATAAAGAGGCGCAGTCTCAGATTACCTATCTGTTAGATAGCCTGGGGCGTCAGTACTCTTACGCCAAAATATTCGTCTGAATTGCGCTAATTAAAAATCGAATTTGTGTATTTAATTCAATTTTAAATTTCGGACAACACTGCGTCGAAGTTGTCACCAACAACGCATTCCTCGTCGAGGAAGCCGGCAGTAAAACTGCATTCAGGGACTTTCCCAGGACTTCGATTGGTGCTGGCGGAATACAGGGGAGTGTACCACGTTGTCTTCATTACGTCAGCACTGTACCGCAGGTATACATTCGAAGACTGGAATAGAAACCAACAACAGCTTTATTTTGAGATGGAGAGCGGGGAGGTTCATCGCCACAGGCGATACTCTACCCCATTGCTGGTGGGGATGTGGGGAATGAAACAATGGGCCCCTTCACAATAACGATAGAAGTCCGATGGTGTCCAGAAATGTTAAAAGAGCTTTGAGTGCAGATCGTTGCTGGGTTGAATTGGGCCAGGGACAAAGCAATTTCGATAGGGGGAAGGGGCGAGAGTCCAGCTGACTAAGAGGCTCGGAGAGTGCGGTTCGGGAAGGTTGGTAGTGGGGGCAATGACGAAGAATGTGCTACAGATCCTCTAGAGCACCACAGTGGCAGCAGGGCGTGGGCAACTGCAGGGGCGTTAAAATGGTTATCCTAGCTAGTCCTCGGTGTAACGCACCTGGAATTGTTACGAAAAAAAAAAAAGAAAAAAGAAACGCCGCAGGCTGTCGGCAACCACTTAACGCGGCTGGTATTATGACAGGTGCTGAGACTAATACGCCATCCAGCGACGGCGCCCTCATGGTGAATTCCATTCTCAACACTTTCCACAGTTTGATCAAGCATGCAGGCGTACACTTGCATATTCTGTTTCTGTCACAGGCAAGTCTCTTTTTTGTACGTCCTTTCCCCCGCTCATTTTGCTTTTTGTTCTGCCACACCGTGTCAATACGATCTGATACCGCAAAGTACAGTCCCCCGTAAACATTAATCTTTTACTAACGGGCTTCATGGCGCAGTTGGCGTTTTAAATATGACGCTACTGACACATTCACTAGTTCACACTGTGAAACTCGAAAGTTCGATAATTATGGCCAAGATGAACTGAACGTGAAGAATCAAGACACTGTAACTTCAAAACGCAAAATTAAGGTGACGTGTGTGCATAATCATTGGACCAACAGCAAGAACGAGCCTATTTTGGTGAGTTAAACGGACACTACACCCCGCGGGGCGTTCGACAAGAAATTTCTGGGGAGTGCCGAGCAATTATTATTTTTCTTTTTTTTTTGTGGGGGGGGGGGTGCTAGGAATATCCCCTGCGGATAACACTGAGTGTAAAACGAAAGAAGTTGGCTACGTGTCGACTACGTAGCCATCACGAGCAGCAAGTCAGTCGTGAATATAATCAGCGTTGCTTGACGAGTTGGCAATTGTTTCCCACCAGTCGTCGCTTCGAGCCGATTTATTAAAGGAGGAGGAAAAACCTAACCATTCTCTGTCACATTTGTAACTCGTTTCGGAGGGTTTAGGAGCAACAAGCTGTTAAACAATGCATTCAACATAACCTTTCTTCCTGCCCGCTGTTTAAAGTACATTTAATCACTCAAAGTGCATTGCATCATTCACCAGAATGGTTAGCGCAGAACGTGTTGAGTAGTAAAGTTGGGTATCAGAGTGTGCGATACAGGACAGTGAAATATTTATCTAAAATTTTCATTCTGTTATGTTTCTAAATTTTATTGATAATATTGTCCGGCGATGGAAGCGTAACACCCGTACCGTCAAAGCCTTTGACTTCAAGCATGGGTTATACACATCGTCATTATCATCATCGTGACATATTTGATCATCTGGTACTCACAAGCAAGATTCTGGAAGATGTTCCTGTGATGACCCTTGCGTTTCTTCGTAACGCCTGTTTTCGTAAGAAATAGAGAGAGGTTGTTCCATTTGAACGAGATGGCCGGAACGTGGTTAGATCCAGGAATGTCTTCTATGCTCACAAAGCAGCAGCAAAGATTACTGACGTATAATGCTCCATTTTTAACAAATGTAATTCGGCATTTAGTCGTATCGATAGCAAAATAATGGCATGTTTGTGCAACCACCAAACTGGTTCTGAGCGCGTTCCACTTCGCTTTGGGACGAATCGGCATGATTCAGCACTTTTTTTAAACATCTTGTACGCTTGTACTGCGTTATTCACACTGGAAGACACCAGGACCATCGTTCAGGACGCAAGAGCTCTAGCTACTAACAAAAGTTAAGTTGCGTATTTGGTATTCAGTTTGTTGTCTGTAGCCAGAAGCCGACGACGTTTGTTCGGACTGTGAGCGCCAGCGGAGTGTTCTGGAAGCGGACAATTACAGTCACGAAGCAGGAAATAAACGTGAGGTTATTTCCGTCTTGAATCTTATTATCATGCAGAAAAGTCGGTTCTACGCTGGCGACGAGTGAGGACATGACGGCATCGAAACAACAGGCAAGCATGTCGCTAGGACGGTCATATTATCAAGCAGAAAAGTCCGTTCTACAGGTTAGTACTGTGGGAGAAGCGTGTGAACGATTATCTAATCGCGTGCCCGACAACCTCGTAATCTGCGGATTGTTGATAGCAGCTACAGTTTTCAGTAGATATCGGTGGCACGTGTTGGCAAAAGAGGGCGGGGTCTTTGTTTAAAAACGATGCCGCGGTTGGTACGGGGGCGTTTTTCCCTCGGGACGTCGCCAGGAGCAGACCGCTTTGGCTTGGCACGGAAAACTTTCATATTGTACCCGGTGTTCTGTTGGTATGTTATTAAATGACTGTTAGTATAATCAGAGTTTGGTTTACTTCTCCAGCAGACGGATTCCCATAGTACATACTGTACATATTACCGCAATGGAAGCGCACGCATTAAGCGCAAGATTTTCGTTAAATATCTACAGCGGTTGTTCAAGACCGATACTTTTGTTCGAGCAACATGTGGGAGTCAAGGGCCCAGGGGCATTACGTGAGGGGTGGACAAAAAAGTGGCGAGTTCAGTAAGTGGTACAAAACCAATCTACAAAAACGCCTGCGAGCTTCTATTATAGCACAAACTTAAACTTATACAATGTTTACACCTACTGTTATATAACATGCTAGAAAGCAAGGGGGGAAAAGAGAGACTGAAAAGAGAAACTTTCCAAAAAGATATCCACTGAAAATATGTTCATAGTTCGTCCCGGAATGCACTCTGATTAACAATGTCTACAATGCGCTGTGGAAGACTATTCCAATCAATATTGCAGATGGAACAAAAGAATGAAGAAAATTATTTGTGCGGCAAGGAACTTGTTTTATTTTTTTGTAGTGGTCGACGCGGTTGGAAACGTAGTCTGGGTTAAGAAACAACCCGTGAGAAAGTGTGGGATGGTGGTACATCTTGTGTATTAAGCACAGCCTAGCAATTCTACGTCTATTGCTGAGAAGTGGCATGTTGAAACTGGTTTTCAATGACGACACACACTCTAAAAACTGAACTTCACCGCATAGCACGCTGTGCGCGAAGCATTGCCACGATTAATAGCGTTATCACTTCTGATTCGAGGAGACAGGGAGGCGTACGCCTTTTTGTGTCAATTTGGATATATGATAATTGACACAAAAAGGCGTACGCCTCCCTCTCTCCTCGAATCAGAAACGATAACCCTATCATTCGTGGCAATGGTTGGCGCAGAGCGTGCTATGCGGTGAAGTTCAGTTTTTAGAGTGCACTGGTGGACCGTGAATATGAGGAGGAGATAAAGCGCACAGCCCTGTTCTGGATGGCTTCAATGGATGACATTAGGTTAAGGGGATGTGGGCTCCAGATGGTGGAAGCATATTCAACCTTGGGTCTTACGAAAGCTTCGTAAGCCCGGAGGCGACCGTGAGGAGGACAGAGGCGCAGATTCCGTTTGATGTAGCCTAAGGCTCGGTTGGGATCCGCTGTTATTGAATTTACGTGGGTGGCCCAGTGCAGATCTTTTGTAATTGTGACATCAAGATATTTGATACTATACCAATACTATACCACCAGGACTTCGCGCTTCCTGGAGAACTGAACTATTTTACTCTTGGAGCTATTGAGTTGCATCTGCCTTTGGGAGCACCACCTTCCTGTGTTACAAAGGTCCCGCTGCAGCTCAATTTGATCTTGCAAATCCGACACTGTTCTGTAGACGACGCAATCGTCCGTCCGCGAAAAGCCGCATGGTTGAGAGGGATGATAGGGAGAGATCGTTGATGTAAAGCACACTGTAAAAAATTTCACCGTAAAAAAAACGGGCAAATGCAAGGAAAGTTGGCTGCCAAACATTGGCCGTTTTTTTTACGGTGGCCCCGTATAAGTTGTGCCCGTGAAAAATACTGCATTGGCCAGTAATTTTAACAGGCATACGCCGTGTAGCATTACTGTGCTGTGGTCGTTAAAAAAACTGCATTGGCCAGTAATTTTAACTGGCATATGCCGTGTACCCTTATCGTGCTGTGCCCATCCCTGGAGCCCCACTTTTTTTTTTTCTACATACAGTCGTAGCAATGAGAGCAGTTTAAGTAATGACCATGCGTAACACATTGTGATGTTTGTCACATCGGGATTTATTTTCTATGTACATATGATGAAAATGCGCCAATCACCTCTGGCATCAAGACACTGCAAAGAGAAAGGAAACTGTTACAGGGAGCAGGGCATTTGACATGCAGTTATACTCACTGTTTATTTTTTCAAAGGAAGAACATTCGAAGGAACCATGTGCACCCATCAGTCAGCTCTGGCATCAAAACTCTGCAAAGAGAAAGGAAACTGTTACAGGGAGCAGGGCATTTGACATGCAGTTATACTCACTGTTTATTTTTTCAAAGGAAGAACATTCGAAGGAACCATGTGCACCCATCAGTCAGCTCTGGCGTCAAAACTCTGCAAAGAGAAAGGAAACTGTTACAGGGAGCAGGGCAATTAACATGCAGTTATACTCACCGTTTATTTTTTCAAAGGAAGAACATTCGAAGGAACCATGTGCACCCATCAGTCAGCTCTGGCGTCAAAACACTGCAAAGAGAACAGAAACTGTCACAGGTAGCAGGGCAATTGACATGCAGTTATACTCACCGTTTATTTTTTCAAAGGAAGAACATTCGAAGGAACCATGTGCACCCATCAGTCAGCTCTGGCATCAAAACACTGCAAAGAGAAAGGAAACTGTTACAGGGAGCAGGGCAATTAACATGCAGTTATACTCACCGTTTATTTTTTCAAAGGAAGAACATTCGAAGGAGCCATGTGCACCCATCAGTCAGCTCTGGCATCAAAACACTGCAAAGAGAAAGGAGATTATACTCACAGTTTTATTTTTTCAATGGAAGAACATATGAAGGTGCACACAAAACGCGGAGACGGCACGGAACTTCTTCTGGCAGCGTTCATAAGGACATCTGATCATGACCCTCTCGTATGTGCTGCTTCATATGTGACACTATCTCTATATTCGTAGTGAACTGACGCGAGCACGAATGGACGTGACATACTTTCGTGGTTTTGGAGAGCAAATCGATTCGAGGCGACCGTCCTGATGTGTTCTTGTAACGTCCCAAAATGTGACATCTGAGTGTTGCATAGTTCGCCGCCGTGTACACACATAATGCATGACAACACGGTATTCTGCTCGCTTCATGTACATGTCTACAGTGGTCAACGTAGCCCATCAGAGTGTTAAAAACACAAGGGCACCTTCCGCAACGATACATTACAATAAGAGCGCCTTGATCACCCTACGAGCCAGGACGCATGACACACGGAGATCTGAAACTAGGGAGAAGCCTCACAGCAAACGCCACGATTTACTGGTGTCCCATAAGTTCAACAAAAACAAGGCATACGGTGCACCACGCTCAAATCGCAAAGAACAGGATGTGCGAACAGAAATGTGCTTACCTGGCTACGTGCATTCACGAGATTTACAACGACCACTTCGTTCTTCTTCCTCAACGATCGTCCGCGCACGATGTTCGGCGTCCGGCTGTTGTGAATGACGGCAATGACCCGTACTTGGCTTGGCCTTGCCTCCGCATTGAAATTTTTGGCCGGCGCATGATGATGGCGCCACCGTTTTACGTAGTTTTCGCAGTATTTGTGATTACGGTAACACGCCGTCGTCAGATACTACTAAACGCCCGTAGAAATCACAGTATTTTTTTACAGTGCAGGAAGAGAAGGGGACCAAGAACTGTACCCTGTGGTACACCAGATGTTACGTTCGTTGGGGGAGATGAAGAATCGTTAACTAAGCAGAACTAAGAGGCGAATCCAGTTAATTAGTGGAGGATGAATTCCTTAGCAGGACAATTTGTACAGTAACCGAGAATCGGGTACGCGGTCAAGCGCTCTGGAGAAGTCTAGAAAAATGACATCGGTTTGAGTGCCAACATTCATTGCTGCATGTATATCATTAACTCTGCAAGTTGGGTCTCACACGAGAACCCTTTCCTGAATCCGTTTGAGACGAATTTGAGAACAAGAATAGTACGCATGCGCGAAAATCTAGTCGTAGCGGGACCATATTGGTCGGCACGTGAAATGGAAGCACGCATGCGACGTAGGGCCAGTTTGGCGCTGCAACCTGCTCTATAGTCTTCGTCTGCTCTCTAGTCGGCCTACTCTAGTTTTCGCCTTTCACGTTTTTTCCCGGCCAACATACTGCTGTCCTACTCAACGTGTTTCGTTGAGTGTCACATGCTTCGCTTTTTATTTTGTGCAAGCTTGGAATCATTCATCATGCAATGCTTTGCACGTAAGAAAATTTCATAAACGGGTGGAAATGGCCTAACTTCGATATGTGTATTTGCCATAGACAGGATTGTCTGATGACGTTATTATCTGCTTCCTTCTCTGTACAATTTTATTTGCGACTTTTCATTTTGATTAGCGTAACTCGACGACATAACTTCGACTTGGACGACCAGTGCCAACGATTGAAAAAAACACCACGGAGCGAAGAAATTGATGGTCATTCATAAGGCGAAAAATCACCATAACGCATTTGGACAGATTCCATTCTACGCACAAGCTGTTATACTGTTAATATGGCTTGATCCATAAACTTCAATCAAGAATGCCGTAATCACAAGGAAAGAAAAAAAAAACAGTTGAGTCACAACGCATTGTGGGTACACTTCAGCACGATTCTTTCCCCGTTTCCTTCAGAGTTCCTAGCATATAGTATGTTCATGTGTTGAAATTAGATTTTACAAATACATTGCAGCTCGAACCCTGTTCGGATGTTTACGAATTTTTACAATCTTTTCTTAACGAGTTGGTATCGCAAGAAGGAACCGGACGCAAGACACACACGGACAGGAACCTTCACTAAAATCTTTCCCGGAGCCATCCTCGCGAAAGGCCTGCGTGGCGCCTTCTGCTTTCCACTCCCGCCACCTGCATCACCACACCTCACGTGATACCCAACGTTGCTTGACGCTTCTTCCCTGACTCACTGCTGCGCGATATCTGGGGCGGACGGCGCACGCATGCTATCCGATGCTAATCTCCGCATGTACAGCTGTAGCTGTAAAACTTTAGGGTAGTCTCAAATATCGGATATCGCTCTATCCATGTAATGCATCCCGCCTTCAAACATTTATGCTCCAAAGCGTCACCGCGAGATATATCTGTGAGATACAAAGACAGCAAAGTATTTCAACACCCAGAAAGCGTGTCGAGTAGCCTACTACCTCTTCCGCAAGTTTGGATGCGAAACATTATCTTCTGGGCAATACGGCCACGTCTCCTATACGACGCCGATGAACACGTGACGTCGATTACCAGCACGATCGAAGCAGGATGTAAGTAAATATTGCTGGAGTTTTGCTGGAAACATTGCTAGATTGCTAATGTCAGCCTTCTATGTAAGTTCCATGTCAGTGCAGTGACCAAACTACTCGATAAAAATCGGTATCATAAAGGTTAACTTACTCATGAAAGTGGTGCGTTGGCGAAGCCGTGTGGACTTTGTTTGTTTCGGTGGCTAGGCCGCTCGTATACTAATACAGAAAGAAAAAAAAATGCGTCATCAGTATATCGGCGGCCGTTTGTGCAGCTGTATTTCAGACGGATTAATGTGTGCACTTGCACAGTGCACTTTTGACATCGAGGAGAAACCTCTACGGCGTTCGACGACATGTACACCTACCCTACAAGAAATACTCAGTAGGATGAGAAAATATCGCAGTAACTCACCTCCTCATTGCATCGGATTCCTTGTTTACATTTAGGAACAATAAGGAGATATGTTGCGTATTTCTTGCTCTGTGTCCATCATTTCCTTATTGTTCCTAAATGTAGACAAGGAGTCCGAGGGAGGCAATGAGGAGCTGAGTTACTGCTGCATTTTCTCATCCTACTGAGTATTTTTTGTAGGGTGGGTGTACATGGCGTCGAACACCGTAGAGGTTTCTCCTCGACGTCGAAAGTCGAATTTGTCAGTGTATTTCATGGTGTGCTGTGCATTATTTGATCTTGCGTGGCATCAGAAGTTAGTATGTCCATGTTAAATTCCATCTCAGGAATTGTTGTACACACCCGTCTGAAAGGCTCCGAGCAGAGTTGTACAAGTTACCAAGGTCATTTAAATAAATACAGTTATGCTCGCTACCCTCATCAAAAAGGGGAAATAAATACGTTACTCGTTATAAACTTGGTAATCGCAAGTAACAAGTCAGTGTCTCGCTACGAGGACACCGCGTGAAAGTGCGAAATTAACTTGCGCTTTATTTTTATGAAACTTCTGTGCTTTTTTGATGAACTGCATTTAACCACAGACTAATATTCAGGATTGAAATTTGGACTTAAATCGCTTAAAAGTCTAACGAAATAACGAGGGGCGGGTCACCCGCTAAGGCGCCACCTTGACGCAATTGCTTTGTTGCCAGAAAAATAAGTCAACAGTAGGAGGATCGTTCAGAGTTTACTGAAGACTTCCGCTTATTCGTCATAGCTTCCTATTGCCTGTTTGTCTTAATGAAAAATTGTCTGTTTCTCACCTGCATTTTATACAGTCGCTTCTCCTCCCCCAAGCGCCTGACGACGTAGCGGTAGTCACGTGATACCTCGTTCAACTTGGCTGTGCAAGTGATGAGCATGCTGTCGATAAGGGCCATCAAAAAGGCTACGTGGCCTAACAGCCGCCGTGACAGACGTTCTTCCCTGGGTTCTCTTCCTCTTGAGCCAGTTGGAGGCAGTCCAGCAGTCTCGGCCGCAGATGGGCGCTTGGAAATTTCTGCCGTGTGGGCGGTCTCCGACTTTGCTGTTGCTGGGATTAGCGGGTGCGCTTCCTGCAACGTATGGTAATGCACGGTAGAGCACGTGTCACGTAGAGCTGCGGTGTCGCAGCCACGTTTAAGTCACAGAGACCGCAGCCACGTCGGGGATACTCTCCAATGCATTGCTCCGTAGACAGAAGCGTGCTGGGCTAACACAATGCATTCTGGACAGGTCCTGGTCTCACGTCACAGCAAACGTCAACACACAATCCATGACGACGAGGTAGGGACGATAATAGACAAACACAAACACGGTTTGTGTTTGTCTGTTATCGTCCCTACCTCTCGGGTTTTCAAGTCATGGATCGTCCCCACCAGCTCGCTTGCTACCTAACTTTCCTCTCGTCAACACCCAGACGTGATGTCAAACATGGAAGCGGCCAAACTGTTCGTCGTTTCTCTTCCCCGTTTTGAACGTCTTTCGCTCGGTGAGTAAAGCGCGCATACTGGCACATGAGGCCTCGTTCTTCTGACCATTTCTAAAGATGCGATGACAGTCCCACGTTAAGGCGAACTCAGACGATGCGATGTATGAAGGAGAAATGGGCCACCATGTCGCGGAAGGGGCACCGTATACTAGTTCACGTTGGAAAATACGTTAATCACTTGGCCCTATATAACGACGGGATTATGTCGGTGTGATATACCGCGAGCGTGAGCTATGACGTGTGACCACGACAGGATGAGGTTTACTGGAGACAGGGGATCCCCACGTGCTACGTCAAACGCAAATATGCAACAATGGCTGAGCAGACACATCACTGGGTATTGAGAAGGCAAAGATCGTAAAGACATCTCTTTCTTACAGCACACTATAATCGCATGCGGAGGAGCACCTTTGTCCAAGTGCTGCAGCCCTATAGCTACAGCCCAATACGCCTTATTCATAAGTGCTGCCATCTCGTGGTGGCGGCTGGCGGCGGCGCCATGTTTGAGTATTCGGGTGGTCGCGCTATGTGCGATTTTCTGTAACGGGACCAGCTGGAAAGTCGGGAAACTTGCGATTCAAGCTTTTTAGCATGGCAGGCGAGCAGGAAGAATGCACAGCCGAGCTCACGAAGCTAACGTTATACGAAAGTTTCTTTTGGACAAGTTCGTTATTGTCTTCTACAATGAGCAAACGGCATCGGATAGGCACGCTCGGCGTAGCTCAACTTCGTGACTGAATCTCACGTCGAACTGCGGAATTTTGGGGTCTCCGTCGCTTTTCTACATATGAATACTCAACTACTTGCCCGAACTTTACAGCAAAGTGTTCTGATGCGGTGTGTTACGCTGTTACGTAGCGGGTCTCTATATGCGCGTTTGTGTATCATGGAGTGGCGATGGATGATCTTACTACAGGACTCTCTGCTTAGCAATAAAAAAGCATTTTAGCACCTGTGACTAGACACATTTTGTGTACCTTCAGTAAAATATCAGATGTACTTTCATACTCGCACATGTAGTAGTTTGGTACCAGTAACCCAACAAAAGGCGAACGGATTCATACTTTTTTAGATGGAAGTCATGTGGAGCTGACTGTTCACACAAAGAAAGAGGAAGAGCCCCTTTCTTGGAGACACAGAAAAGCAGACTTTCTGTGATGATTTGACGATTTCCTCGCATCATATGCCATTTTCTTTGTGATGCAAAGGCAACGGCACATCAGAAGGAGCACAATGCTTTTGTTCTGAAATCTGATGTCTCGTACTTGGTTATCTGCTTGGTACATAGCTCATTTTTAAAAGCAATTAAAGCAACAATGTCCCAAACGGACATGCACCACAAAGAGAGACATTGCACAAAGCTCATTTTCCCAATCATCTTCCAAATGCTGGTCTGACAGCACGCTTCCACTGGAAATTCAACACTCCTAAACATAAATGAGGTCATTTGTAGCTCACGTTTAGTATAGACCTACTTCTGAAAGAAGCTGCCGTCCCGTGACACGCCAAACAACCTCAATCTAATCATGTTCTGACCGTGAACGTGTCACGTGCCTTTTTAATTATTTTAGAGGCAATAATAGTGAACTGAGGATTTACCTTATCGGTATTCGAGCCAATATTGCCCTTTTGGGTGCACAGTGGCACGAGCAGTAATGGGGAGTTGCCGGTCAACCTCCCGGGATGCCGCGTTGCTGGCGATAGGAGATGTGGCGACAACCGAAACCACCGGCAGCTATACCCAAACATGGCGCGTAAACGTAGTCTCCGCCTCCGCACATAGATGGCGCGCACTTGTGCATATGGCGTATTGTTCAGACAGAGACTGCGAACTTACTTAGCAATGAGCGCATAGCTGTTGATGCCGTCAGTGCCTCGTGCTGATCAGCTCAACAGACTTGAGCAAGATGACAACAGTCACCCAGGTGTCACCCAGTAGAGGTCGCAGAGAATTTCAACCGAAGCGGACTTTACGGGTCATTGACGTCAAGCGAGGTAGAAAAATATTCTGTACACTGATCCTCGGCCCTATTTGGTCGTCAGAGACCGGAGCATCATTCCGTCAAAGCCAAGCCTGTGGTGCTGGACCACCGATCAAGCAAGATTGACGAGCACGTTTAGTCTCTCTCTAGTTGACTGAGACTTCCTACGACTCTACGTCTCGTTTAGCGGACTGAACCCCGCAGTATCTAAACAACAGACCGGACCAACACGTTCAGTTACTGTTGAAGGCTCCAACTCGCTACGATTTCCAGTAAAAGGGAGGAGCAGTGCCTAGTCTGTCCATTAATGAGACCTGCATATATCTGAGGCTCCACCTACTTCTTGAGGTATCTAGCCAATCAGAGGTGGAAATACAGTTACCTATTATTGCAGGCCATCCAGTACTTATACCTCACCCTTATTTACTCGGTGCCACCGTTTTGGAGAAAGTAGATTAATTTTAATTGATATCGCCGGTGACAGATCAAAACGACGGATTTGGCGCCTACTTTTATCAACGCCATCTGCATGGAAAGGGGCATGTAGAGAAAACTCAGAACTGCGGGAATGGTTACTGGCAGAAGTGATTTGCCGGGAAAGCGGCAGAACCGCTTCTTCGTGACAGACGGCTGCTGCTGTGAACCTTCAAATCATGTAACATAGACAGACGGAACCAAAAGTGGACACATATGTATGTACAAACAGAATTCAATTATATAATGCAAAATCTTCCGCATCAGTGAAGTCTAGGTGCGATTTCTCCTGGGGTCGCGGTCTTCACTAGGCCTAACGTTAGCGACGAAATAATGAGTGAAACTTGAAGCTGATTTTGCAGATAGATACAGGAGGAAATATCACTACAGAAGAAAACTGGAGTGTTTACGAATATTTTTTTGTCACGAAATCTCCCCCTCGACGTTCCAAGCATCGTCCTCCACTTTCGATAACTTTTGGTGTCATGGCGTCCCGCACGGAAAACGGCAACCAATGAAATGCGCACAAGTTTGTTTCGCAGGTCGAACCTCTTTTTTCTAGCCTCCCCCTAATGGCCAAGACTTCCTTTTAATATACGGCACAGTAACAACAGTCGGCAAAAGTTCGAATCGTACGTCCACACATGTATAAGGGAATGTATGCTAAGAATGCTTGTAAAAAATAGTGTGCGCATACGTACGTGCGCAGATGTGCCCGCATATGCTTGTACGGCTCCTGTGTTGTCGGTTGGCGGAAATAGTATTGAATTGAGATTGTGCTATAACTACTCGCTTATTGTTAATTACATCAGTAGTCGTATGATATACGGAGTGAACAGGGCATGGTCACACGTATGGTACCTGCATTGCCTTCTGTGCTCCCATCTCTCATTGTGGGAGCGTAGCAGGTTACAGTAAGAAGGAATTTCGCTGTAGGTATTGAGCGTTTTATACTTCCGCAGCGCTTTCCTAATCAGACACATTCGCGCCACGGAACTGGCTTTAGATAATTCGGCATCTCGTTAAATCGCTTACTTCAGAAACGAGCCAGAAACGCCCACATACCTTCGAACCCAGCGAGGATTCGCTGGTTGTAGGAGCTCGTCGTGTTGCTCTCAATCTGCACCATGCAAGCTCCCTGGGGTCACGACGCAAGTTGTCGGACTTCATCGCGGAAGTCAGAAACTGAAAACGTCATCTGGTATCACGACACCTGTTTACGTTCTTAAAGGTATATGAAAACGAGTTTCCTTTACCGCGTTTAGGCCACGGACTTCGACATCCTCGTCCTCATCCCTCATTCGGCGTCCTTTGCCGTCAGCGGCTTCCATGTCTAGTTCCAACTCCGTGGGCTCGTCGAACATATAGTGGTCCCCGGAGCGAATAGCTAAGTTGAGACACACGCTCTTTAATTATTCGTAGCGCTTTCTACAGAACTTTGTTGTGCTATAATACAAAACACTTGGTAGTTGCAGCAAGGGTTGCTGTTTTAACACTCCTCCATCGCATCAATTCGGGGGAAATCTTCAACGCATTCCCAATGGCATCTGCTATGGTTCACGGCTCCGCCTTTTTCCTATATAGGGACGGTGCGGCGAGCGGGTGGCGCCGCAGTGCGGCCTACGGAGGAAGCACCCGGTGTGACAGTCATCCGGTAGCCAGCTCTGCTTGCCTGTGAAGTGCGAGCGTCTCTTTTTTTTTTTCTGTTTTTTACAGAGTTTCTGGCGGTTTCGGGCCTTCTAAAGTCCTTGAATTGGGAAGAGTACCGCCATTCCTTGATCTTGCCGCTTCGACCTTGAACATTTCATGGCGATCGTAGCACGCAAACCTATGCTATGGCCGCCATTGGGGGTCCAAGGTCGCGATGGGAAACAGAAAAGGATGTAGCTACTTGTCCCAATCCAGGCACTTTAGGGGCTTCACCACCCTTTGCCTTTGCGATAATCCACGCAATGTCCACATGAGCGTCCAGAAGATGTCAAGGTGAGCTCAAGGCCGTCAACTTGTGCTCGTAAAGGAAATGAACATTTCACCCGCGCACTATAGATGGCATCGTGTGCTAAAGTGTGCTGTGCGCATGGGTAGCGTGGCCCGGAAACAAAATGGCGCACGTTTGCTCTTGGATCTCAGTGTCGATACTCTGAAGCGTAGCTTATTTAGTGACAATGGCACACCACCGTACAGCCATCACATCCAACGAAATATTTTGCAACCGCCTCCCCGATCCCAATTTTTTGGGCATGAATGCATTGTACTAAAGGATGCAAGGCAGACGCAGTCCAAAAACAGATTGACATCGCATATCATAGGCTGAACATATCATAGGCATATCATAGTCATTCACTGATGGCGTTCCCTTTCCCCAACTCTACACTCTAAGAATAAAAAGGGGTACTTTTACTCCTTTTGGGGACTAAATGCATTGCCACAAAACATTGTCCCTTTCGAGAGTAAATGCACGGGAGTAAATAGAACGTCACAGAGTGGAGACTGCATTTCACGTGCTGTTGTAAGAGTCCCAGCTACATAATTCGCGGGCATGCATGAACATACTTTGAAGCAAACCGTCAACCGTGATATATCCATTTATATAAAACCTTGCGCCATACATAGGGCACAATTTGCGAAGAAAGATGAACTAACTGTTTCTTACTCCGTGTGGCTGGAAAATTGCTACGTTTACTGAGTAATACAGCCTTATGCCATCAAATTGACCAAGGGCACATATTTACGTAGACTGTTGCATTCAGGAGACCGTTCGCGATGTTCCGTGACAACTTGTAGTCCTTGGGGAGTGAATGTCGGGACGAAATGTCGGGTTAGGGGACTAAAATAGGGAGTAATTGCAATCTAGGGGAGTAGAAGCTGCAATGACTCCCCGTTTTATTCTTTTTTTCTTAGGGTGTACAGGCCGAGGCAGCACGCCATTTTGTAGCAAATTTGATATGCGATAGTTGCCACAAAAAGGAGTGCGCCCTGCTGACCTCAAACCACGAGAGACGGCGATCACTCCGCGTAACGTTTGGGACAGAGCGCCATATGCGGTGTAGCTCTGTTTTCGGTGCGGAGGCACAATCAGTGCAAACAATCACTTCTTGATCACCTTCATAGTGAGTCTCTAGCCTCTCATCGCCGGGGCGCAACTGTTGCTGGCAGACACGCAATTTCTCAGTCTTCAGCCTGATCTTCTCAATGTGTTCTTGTTCACGATTCCGTTGCTGCTCAAAGTCCTCACGCTGAAACCAACAGCAATGATCTGTCTGATTAGGTTGCAAACGTGAAACTATCGTACTCGCAACCAAACCAATCCGTATGCGGGAGATAGCCCCCTCCGTTGATTGGATGCGGTAGATATGGTTCTTCGCAGACCAGACCGCTTCATAAACTTTCTATTGGTGCCTATCAAAGGCGCAGGGAATGATGATAAGACAACGGCAGGTATGTAGTTAAGATCGATTGATCTAGTCGTCTGCTTGGCGTGACTTTCATGGGCAGTGTGCTGAGGCTGCTCCCCAAAGAATGATGTTTGTAATTTTCGCTACGTGACGGGCGCCAGGCCTTTTGGGAGTCCACGGGGTTGCCGTTACACAAAGCAAGAGTGATCTAAGTCGTAATAGGAAATCACGTTCCGCACAGGATTACGACATTGACATTCTAGACGATGCAACTCTTGGAGCCGGAAGCGCGAATCAGAACACTAAAACGACTGAAAAACGCGATCTCATTTGTGTGTACCACTAATACAAAGAAGGGACCCTGGACTTTCGTGAAGGGATACTGCTTTCTTTAACGGCTGTGTTCTCCGACCGCCCACTTTCGGTTTCGCTATGTCTACCAACGCCATGATTACGTCACGGTGACGTTTCTCCGGCATAGGTCTATAGTACTGGAAAGGCGTGGACCTCCTGTTTTCAGGAGGTCTGAAGGACACAAGACAAGACCATATTATTTCAATTCCCGCGTTACCCGCGTTTCTGCGCGCACTGACCAGCTCCGGTGGCGCAGCGGTAACGCGTGCGCTTGGAGACTGGGAGGTCCGCGGTTCGAATCCGCGGGCCGGCTGTGCCGTCTGGGGTTTTTCCTGGGTTTCCCTCAGATGTGTAATAGGCGTATGCCGGCACAGTTCCCCTGAAGTCGGCCCATGGACGCAGCTATCCTCCCCCCGAGCGGATTCCGCTCGGTCTTCCACTTCACCCTTTCCTCTCCTCCTCTCCACCACCTTTCCCTTCCCGAGAAACATGCCGCCTAATCAGGCAGGCAGACCTCTCGGTTCCTCCCAACGACACTCCTCCTCCTCCTCCTCCACTGCGCTAACTGTTTTGAGGCTAAGTTATGTTTTAATGTGCATGAAATCACACACGTGTAGGCATTCGCCAGTTCGCTACATTCTAGAAAGGGAATTCCACATCGCATACCACTCGTCCTGGTTCTATGAGGACAAGACGCATGTGCCTCCCTGGTACTGCTTGACAACTGTTGTCCCATAACCGCTACGCAAACACATTGGCGCAAAAATACAATGCAAAAAGAAACACGAGTAAGCGCCACACCACAATATTTACTCGACCTATCAGTCCAGTATATACTTATTCGTGCCTCCATCTCGTTAATCATTTCAGACCCTCGTGATGCCAGGTGTTGTTGCACGAGGACTTCGATGACAATATGTTGGAAGTAGTAGGATGTAAATAGCCGTTTCTGTGCCAGCAAGAACGCCAGACAGACGCCGTCCCAAAACAAGCCGACCTCCGAAGGTGATGGTGCGTGACGAACTCCATCGCTGTTCTCTGAATGGAAGTTTAATGTTGAAAACACATTTTAGACAAAGGCCAGACTCTGTGTCAACGCGTCACAAACATTTCCTGGTGCACCTGATAAGGGAATGTTCTTGCCGAAAGGAAATGATGATCACCTGTGAGGTTCGTCTCGTGATCACTTGTCCGAATCACGTCATGGGTCACATATGGCGTGCTGCGCTAAGGCCCTGTCTTGGACAACATTTTATTGCTTTGGGTGCGTATCTCCGTCGAAACAGTTATGTGACAGTGTTGTATCCTCATCTATATTAAGTGAATCCTCGTTATTATGACCATGATCGTTCCCGAAAGTTTTGGTCATAATACGGAATTGTCATATTTACGGGGGGATTTGCAAAGTTTTCACTGCATTGTTCCCGTGGAGTATAGTCGTAAAGCGCGTATGTCAGATTATCGGAGGTCATATTAACGGGGGTCAACTGTATTACAAATCTACATCTTTTATGCATGTACAGCACTGTCATTACTTAGCGCACCCCTCTGCTGGACCCAAGACCAGTTCTTCAATCATCGCTATGAGCTATGTTTACATTTGCGCGGGTTAAGTAGCTAAAGAAACACTGTTGTGTGGTACCTTGGAATGTGATTTTGCTGAAGGCTTCTATGTCAGTGGAACGCACTAATGGATTGCATATAAATAAATACACCGAAGAAGACCAATTATTCGACAGTTGATAACTGCTCGGCAAAGAACCTTCGTTATAGTTACTACCTACGAGAGGAAACTTTCGTAACGTTTATATCCCTCGAAGTGTGGAAACGCGAGTGTGTTGGCGGCAGAGGACGCCGGACTAAATGAACGATACGACACAACCTTTTGTTTCTATGTCGCGTGGTCGTTTACGAATTATTATTCCGAATGCCATAGTTTCATTTGCATTTCGCGTAATTACTAACCATTTGATTCCCCGCTTGGCTGAAGCTCAGGTTGTTCACTCTTCAGGCATACTATTCCAAGCACATGAACAATCCAGCAGGCGTTGTTGAGCAAGTAGTCCTGAAAAACGCACGCTGCCACCTGCGTTCAGAATAGTGCATGAAAATTTCTAGTGTATCTTATGGCGAGCAAGTTACGTAAAAATAAATCACGTTTCGCCTGCGCTTTAGGCGTGGGTGCAAAGGTTAATGCAAACGGTTCACACCATGCAAAATATAAAGCTAAACCACTAGTCTGCGACGAGCTGACTACTCTGCGCAGACGGTATGGTTGGGATCAGAGTTGCGGAATGGGGTGTCCCATTCCGTTCCAATTCTATTCCGAGAAATGGAGATTTGCAATAATTCCATTCCTTTCATTTCCTCGGAATGAAAAGGTATGGTCCGTTCCCACCCCCACCCCTGGCATGGCTTGGCAGCCCAGTTCCATTCCGTTAAATCCCACAATAAAAGAAAAGGACCGGCAACCATACTGGCAAGTCCAGCAGTGAAAGAGGAGATTGACGTTACCAAGCACGGAAAAAGCACAAAGACAAGGTTATGTTACTCTTGACCGTGTGCGTGTGCGGTGCAAATGGTGCGAGGTAGAAACCAGAACTGCCACCGGGGGACCCAGACCATTTCATTCCCATTCCTAGGGCAGTTTCCGCCATTCCATTCCAATTCGGGCTCTGCTAAATCTGGAATGATTCCGGAATCATTCCAACTCCGGAGTGACAACTCCGCAAACTACGCTATACGAGTGCCGCATTCATGTCTGTCTCTTTTTTCTGGTGCTGCTCTACTCCGAGGGCACTCAGGGGTTGTTGTGACAGTCCGCCGCACATTGTGAGTGGGGCGTAGAGCAGATGGTGGACGCCAGGCAGACGAGGAAGACGACTCACACGTTTTGTCATAACGCGAATGTTTCGCGTGTTCATTTTAACAGCGTGCAAAATCCGCGCTGAGTAAGTCACCTCCGACGTGTGCTTTCGCAACGTGATGAGCGCACATGCAACGGGCGCACTACGTCGTGACTCGTAGGCATCATGCGCCCGCCTAAGCAAATCTGGGACGTAGTTAGATCTAGGAGCGTAGTTGACCTCTCCCGACGTATAGTGTGAACGTCCTCAGTCGGCAAAGTTCTGCACTGCTGATCACGACGCTCACAGTGTCGTTTACTGCGACGGACTGAAGGTTCCAACATACTGGAGATCCAGGAATTGAGCGATAATATACAATATGTTACACTTTTCCTTTGTTCCTTACGTTCTGTACCTCGAACTGTTCTATCTCTGTCAGCGGGGCGCCGCACATTGATGCGTCACGTCAGAGTGCAGGTTCGAAGCTAGCCTTCCTCGTTCTCACCTGCGCAACGTTCTTGAAGAAGATCACCGCGACGTTGTACGCCAGCAACATGTTCCACCTAGAGGAACGTAAAGGTTTAATTGCCATATTTAATGTTTGACGAGTGAATGGCCATTAAGATTACTAATGCTTGAATTAGAATTTGAATAAAAACACCAAAACGAACAATATGTTGCGTTCCATCCTCTTATAATCGGAAGCAATAGGACACAAGCTTGACTGGGATAGTCAGGCTGATAAGGCGAGCGGAGTACGATTTTTGGAATGTGAATCCAAACGGTTAAATGTTCAAGCCAAGTGTTTGGAGGTTTGTCTGACAAGCAATGTGCACATGTTAAGGGAGCTACTGAGTCGCAACCATGCACTAAAGTGTGTTTGCAGCCAACATACAGACAGTTGGTGTCTGTCCACTGTCGGCATACATGCGAACATTGAACGGGGAGAATGCGCCCAGATAGCAGAAAATATTGGGCCTATATTGGCTGAGCATTGGCGATACGGGTATGGTACGGGGATCCGGTTTCCAAATATGATGAGAATGTCGGAAATATGGACCCCATACTGTCTGAAAGTGTGGATAGTGGGATAAACCTGTACTGCGCACTTGTACCAAATGGGATAACATCCCGAACATATGGGAGAAAGATATCTGATATATTGTCCCTCATAACTTCATCCGAAACCCATATAGGTATCGTATGACCTGATGTGACTTTCGTATGGTGCGCATATAAATGCCATATTGCCATCATATGACTTCGTAAAGCCATTCGTATGCCATATATATTATTATAGGACCCATACGAATCCGTACGGGACATATAACAACTGATATACGACCCATATGAGCCCCATACGGACTTTTCAAAATTGTGAGATCCGTTGCCGTAACTTGTGCGTTCCGGATACGCCGCTAATCAAGTTATATGTACTGGTTATGCTAGTCGTCCCTCACGTCGCAACCGTTCATCCACTGTAATCTAGGAAAGTATTGGTTTACAAATACGGAATGAACGTCGATTGCTTATGCATAAGAGTAATTTTCGGCCAGGGATCCTATTTTCTTTTCTAGTGCCCCGACAGCCTTCAGCAAAAACGACACACCAGGCCAAAATGCTTTCGAAGACTTCACCTGTACATATCGTATGTGCGGACTGCGATTGCCTTTTGAACTGCTCTTCGCTGTTGAAGCACCTAAAGCCCCAGTGAAGCCTGTTACAAGACATATGTTTGTGTATTGGCATATGCTGTAACGTTTTCGAAACAATTCGTGAGGACTAACAAACTTGTTCTATCCACCGCTATCGCTTTTCGTACATCTGCTTTGGGGCGACACGTACACTATCAGGAAGCGCCGAAGGAAAACAGGCGAAGCTGGGGCAGCACAACAATCCCGAGGATAGAAGAGGAAAGAGGTCGGTCGGCTCGTGCGCTCTTCGTCCAGCATTTCACCCGCGTTCGTTGCGCGGGTCCGGTGTGAGTGGCTCCCGGAAAGCACGTGGTTTGGGAGCACGCCCTTTTCCTTGACCGTCTTGACCGTCTTGACCTTCCGGCGGCTGCATAGTACAGCGCTGCCAGTGAAGTCTTTTGAGGGAAGTTTCGCTATGGATAGTTCTGTGAGTCTTCCTGGATCCTTGGACGAGACGGGGCACTGCGCCTGTTTTTCGTTTTTAGAGCGAAACTGTATGTATGGGCGGGCTGTTTTTGTAACGCGGTGTGACGTGAATCAGATTAAAACGACTGAAAGAGACGAATGAAGCCATCACCTTTAGTGGTGGATGTTATTCCGGATAGCGGATTATTATTACACCGATGCATCATTGGTATTATCACGGAAGAACTGGTACAATACGCGCAAAATGAGCTTGCCAATATGGGGTGTCCATATTGGTCCAATGGCGAGCCTGGTTGCAGTCTCATGCTGGCTAATATTGGCAGCCGATATTGACGAATCTAGAAGCCTGCATTGGTCCAATAGTAGTGTGCTGCCTGGGCGTCAGATCGCTTTGTGTCTACCTTGCGTACCTAACGTGTGCTATTCATCCCACTAGGCTGGTATAGGAACAGCCAACCAAGTAAAGGTACAGCGGAAGGTTCATGCCTATCTCGGATACCACTTTTAGCACATCGGCAGCCCCCCTGAAAAGGCGAAACCCACGCATCTCTGGAGGGAGACATCTGTGAGCACGACCCGCTCAACTCAGTTTGGAACTGACTTGTCCTGCGGTAGTGGAGCATATTACAACTGCTTGAAACTTACTCTTTGAGCAATGTATTCATCGGCCTGAGGAAGAAGTCGCTCCCACTCCAGAGGAAGGCGAGACATCCCAGGACATAGCCCACTGCGAAAACAGAGACGCGGCTAGTGCCAGCCAGGAACATCACGGCCAAAGTCATCCAATAAGAGGAGAAAAACGCACAGGACTGGATCACTGATAAGTAGGATCTGAAATATGAAAAAAACAAAATACGTTTTCGGATCGCTTTGCTTGAGCGGCGTACGTCAACGTTACGAGACGAGCTTGTACGTATGGCGATCCACCATTATATTCACTATAAGAGACAGTACAGACCCATGTATATTCGGGCTATGTGTTTTCCGAAAACCGGGTGTAAAATCGTCTTGTATCACGATCTGTCAAATAGCGTACAATCTGGCTATAAGGGCGTACATCGGGTGGAAAAGCAATTGGCGTGCAGAAAACAGAACACGCGACACGCATTTCCGATGAACGGCGAGATGCACAGCGGCTGAGTTCATTACGCAGTTTGTGGCGTTCACCAATACCTGTACTGTTTGCTGGCTCTGCAAGTTCACTTCAATTTTCAAGTTCTTTTGCAAGTTCACTTTCAAGGGGACTTTCGGGATTTACCCTGAGTGACGATGATCCGAATAATTTTATTGTGTTTAATTGGAGACTTCGGAAGGATTCGAAGAAAAAAAAAGAAATAGGTGAGCATCATACCGAACACGGACCGCTCCCTTGATACCGAATACAATATTCGCATTCATTTTGTGCGAGTAAGTAATCCGTAAATGATGACCATACGAAACCGAAACCAACATGCAAAGCGCACAGCGGTTCGCCCGGAGGAAGATACTGTGACGTCACCCGCCATTGTCAGCAACAACAACAACTTTATTTTCGGCCTTGGAGAGTGGGGAGTTTCATCGCAACAGGCGATACTCTACCCCAGTGCTTGGTGGAATGGGGGGAATAAAATAACGAGCCCCTTTACAATAACGATCGAAGTCCGATGGTGTCCAGAAATGTCAGAAGAGCTTTGAGCGCAGAGCGTTGCTGGGCTGGATTGGGCCAGGGACCAAGCAATTTCGGTAGGGAGAAAGGGCGAGAGTCCAGCTGACGAAGAGACTCGGAGAGTGTGATTCGGGAAGGTTCGTAGTGAGGGCAATGAAGAAGAATGTGCTCCAGATCCTCAAGAGCACCACAGTGGCAACAGGTGGGAGAATCAATTTGTCTCAAGCGGTAACGCCACTGAGCTGTAAAGGCCACATCGAGGCGCATGCGGTGGATTAATGCAGCATCCTGACGAGATGTGTTTCGTGGCATGCGGAAAGCGAGCATGGGATCAACTCTGGACTCAATTATTATTCTCCATTGCCTCTAACAACCTCCTTCCCCTACTGTCCGTCCTTCGGCTTCCCCAGGCCGAGTGATGTGCATTGAAGTCCCCTAGCACAAGCGCCGGGGCTTCCAGAGAACCAAGTAAGCGTTCAAGGTCACTCCACGGGACCTGTACCGCGGGACGGATATAGATACTGACGACCGTTAACAGAATGGGGCCAAGGCGGATCCTGCATGTGACGTAATCATAAGAGCGATGACAAACTGAGCCGATGGGTGCAGCAACGAGGTCATTGCGAACGTATAGCGCTGCTCTACTCTCAGGGGAATGATGAGAGCGATAGATTGTGTATCCACTAACACGATGTGTACAATCCATGCCGTGTTCGCATATAGCTATGAAAGGGAACTTGTACTGTTGGAGATGTAATTTAAAATCTGGGAGCTTGTTACGCAGGCTTCGAGGATTCCACTGCATGGCCAGGGCTTTTTTATACAATTCCGTCATGCTGATGCGAAGATAATGCCTCCAGTGCCAGAAGCGCTTGAACCTCGGGCAGTTGCGACGCACCAGGAAAAGCAGAGACAATGGCCTTAAGGGCAGCGAGTACCGCTGAGAAGAGTCCCAGAGGAGGCGTATATTGGGGGGCTGAGGAGGGTGCTGGTTCCGTCACACTGGCGTAAGTGTTTGTAATCTGTCTTGATGGACGAGGAGGCGGTGCGCTTGTGAGAGGCGTAGCCGCGACTGTGTTCAGGGACCCTCGTTTACCTGGTGCAGATCGAGGGGGTAGTGCAGGAAATTCTTGTGCATTTGTACGAGACGGGAGTGTGGCACTAGCATCCCTAGGAGCATCAGACGGAAGTCGTAGGGTTCGGTCTTGGTGCCTCTTGGTGGCGGCGGTCTTGACAGGACATAAAGAAAATGATGCGGGATGGCTGGATTTGCAGTTAGCACACTTTGGCTCTCTTTTATTGTTGCAGTCTGATCTCCGGGGAGGTCCGGCGCAGATGCCACACCGTGTAGAACCTCGGCAATTTCGTGCAATATGGCCAAATCGTTGGCAGTTATAACACTGTATGGGGCCTTCTATATACTCTTGGACTGTGAAGGTCTGAAACCCAAGGGCAATTCGGGGAGGAAGACGGATTGTAGGTTCAAAAGTCAGGATAACGCTCCGTAACGGGGTGAACACATCACTGCCATCTTCTGCTAGGGAATGCCGAACCTGTCGCCGTGCTGATAAAACCCCTGCGTCTTTAAGATAGAGCACGAGGTCGTCGTTCGAATACTCTCTTGGAACATCATATATCTTGCCCATATTTCTGGCGTACGATTGGGGTATGGATAATATCACCGGAATGCCAGCTAAGTACTTAGCAGACAAAAGGTTGCGGGCGGCTGCTTCGGACCGTACGGAGACGAAGAGAGAACCATCTCGGTGGAAACGGTGGTGCATAACCTGTTGTTGGGTTAGCAGGCGTATCTCACTAGCGACCGCATTAGGATTCACCTTCCAGAAGGAGTAGTCAGTAGTTGCTGGTCGAAACAGTATGGGAATACCGCCGGCTCGGTTCTTCTTGTAGGTGACAGTGGTGAACGGGTCATGAAGTGAAGTGGCAAGGTTGCTATCGTTCATCGCATCTGTCTGCTGAGGAGCTGGCGGTGCCGAGGTGTCCATGGTGTTATCGGGAACATTCACGATCTGTGGAATGTTGGGATCACCAGAAGAAGGGCTCCCTACCCGTTGGCGTTTGGCAGGGCTGACGGGGACCTGTTGACCTGTGGTAAGTGTCATAGAGACGTTGGACCTCCCGTCCAGATTACGGCGGGAGGTCCGTGATGGTTCGATTTCTTTTTCAACGGCTCTGAAAAAGCCTAAGGGCGAAAGGCTGTTCCACTTCACAACGACGGTTATCCTCCCCCGGCATTGTCGTCTGCTACGAAGCTTGCACTCTTCCATGCAGGATGACATCGGCACTGTTGTTTTCAGCGCCCTCTTGCTTCACAGAAGCGAAGCGCTGACTTCGTAATAATTCGTTCTAATGAAATCTGCGCACTCTGGGAACGCGATACTTCGTATGCACGTTTCTGAAACCCCAAGGGTTACTGCTATGTCACAATCGTTGTGGTGATTTTGTTGCGGAGTCCCATTTCAACCACAAAACATAATGCCGAATGCCGTACATAAGGTGCAGACACCGTGATGACATGCGGTAATTTTCATGGACAGACGAGCCAGCAGGTGTGAAACCGTTGTCCGACCCTGCAGCTGTACCGTCTTAAAAATGAACTTCACTGCATAGCACGTTCTTAGCCAACCATAATCTCGAATGATATCGTTATCTGCCCTGATTTGTTGAAAACAGGAGTCCTACGCCTTTGTTGTGACAAATATGAACGGATATAAGTGTCACAAAAAAGGTCCTCGTTTTCAACAAATCAAGTCAGATAACGATATCATTCGATATGATGGTTGACTAGTAGCGTGCTATGAGGTGAAGTTTAGTTTTAAGCGTGTACATAGAGATGCGATGCGTATCTCATGTCACTGTGTTACTACACTCTAAAAACAGAACTTCGCCGCATAGCACCCTCTGCGCCAACCACGGTCAAGAATGATAGGATTATCGCTTCTGATTCGACGACAGAGGTGGGTGTACGCCTTTTTGTGGCAATTTGGATATATGAAAATTGCCACAAAAAAGGCGTACGCCCCCTCTCCCTTCGAATCAGAAGCGATAATCCTATCATTATTGACAGTGGATGGCGCACAGCGTGCTATGCGATTCAGTTCTGTTTTATAGTGTAGGGAAGCATGAACCTTTGTCCGCGGAGAGCTTTCTTCCGTATTTGTTTAGGATCTTTGAGGATTTTTTTTTTCTGTGTGAGACCGATCTGGTCGCTGGTGTCCGATCTGGAACCCACAGGATCACAGAGCCTTGGCAGAGGCATGTGAGTGGACGAGACGACGGGATATCGGTGTAAGAGAAGAGGAATGCCTAAGAATATTTTCAGATCTACCCTGATGAAGAATGCCACACCTACTCTGCATTTCCTCAGGTTTCTTCGTTGTGCAACCACACCTTTTCAACGGAACTTCGCCACATTACAGACTCCTGGCCAACCACCACTCCTAATGACATCATTCTGCGTCCCCATTTGTCGAAAAGCGGAGGAGGAGCCTACCCTGGACACATTATGCATTTCCATGACAGGTGGCTCATCCTGGTTGGTGTGTGTGTGTGTGGTGAAATGTGCCATGTGGTGAAAATCAACTGTGGACCACACCGGACTTGTGGGAAGCTCGTTTCGGCCATTTTGTCACAATTAACATAACTCAGTATGTGTCAGAAAAAGGAGAACGCCCCCCATTTCCCACAAATAAGGGGAGAGAACGATGTAATTGGAGGTTTCCAGAACATAACCTCAGCAGCATTGTTTCAACATTGAGAAAATGGTGTCGTGGTAACGTTGCGCTTTGTCGTCAAACACTGCTGCAACATTGCAGCAACATTACTGCAGCACGAATTTACGTCTTGACTGGGTAATACTCCGTACGTTCCCTCTATTTTGTCATTTCGCAAAGATCATATCCAACGCGTCGAAAAACAACACATTGTAAATAACTCACGTGGCATAGGTGACGAAGTCCGGGACGGGATTGGGTGAGATTCCTACGAAACGCCCGTGCTTATCGTAGATCTCTGCGTTAGAACCTCCGTGGTGGGTTATGATCTGGGAGCGTTCCAGAGAAAAGGCGAAGAGCTGGCAGGAAGCTACCATCAGTTGCAGATGGTCCACTATGGAAAGAAAACAAACACGCACACACACACACATGAGGGTTCCACTGTATGACACACACACAGTTTGTGCTGACAAGACACGCCATCACAAGTCTGCGAAAACGAACAAGCTAGAAGCGCGCACGGTTGTAGGGATTCACACGCTCATGAACTTGTTGGGACGCACGATAGCACGCAGGTACTGGTCACAATCGCATTCAGTTTTCCTGATCAGCGACCACGTGCTAAGAGACACATTGTTTGAAACGCACTCCGCTTTTATAGGCGTCCTTGTTCTCTGACACGAACAATGACAGAACAAGCTGTACCGCGCACAGCTTGCTTTAGATTCACTTCGTTTACGCAGCTCGACGATTCCAAGGCCACTCAACTTCTGCGAGCACAACGAAACGATTCCGTTTGCAGGACGGTGCCCCGCTTGAGAGTATCCACCTACCAAACCGAACCCAGTGGGGCTGAAGGATTTCATTTCAGCTACATTACAAGGTCTTCTGCTAGACTCCAAGATTTACGCTGGCAAGAACACTGTGGATACAGACTAAAAAAACCCTTGGATTGGCTGGAGCCATTGCCAAACAACTTTCCTGGAAGACCAGTGTTTCCGGCATCAAGTGCAAAGTGTTTCTGCGACTTCTCGACTTTCGTCAACTACAAGACCTGTTGCACCCAATCGGGTACCACACAGTTCTTCTTGATCTCGTTCTGTTCGATGCCTTCAGCTAGAATAAAGTAATATATTTGAAAATCCTTCTGTAGTGTTTCCACAGGTCTGAGGAGGTTAGAGAGCGGGAAGACAGCGTTTACATAATTTGTATATAAAACTATGCGAAGTACCTAAATACGATTTTGACAGGTGGGCCATGAGGCCGCATGGGCACCCTGTTGGACAGCGTATTTAACTACGTACTGCTCTAGCAGCAGCTTTTTTTAGTAATAATCTGTAAAAGATAAAAAAAAACATCCTATACAAATGGTGTAGCGCTCCACTGTGGAAAGCACAAGTTCGAAGGCAGCGGTGTAGCAAGAAGCCTATTTCGGGAGGGGCTCTATGGATATTTTACATGGGAGAGGAGGATTCCCTCGTTTTCCCTTCCATATTTTCCCTCGTTTCACTCTTCCAGAAGCCCTACCAAAGGTACCATTTCAGAGAGTTTGAGCATCCAGAATCTCCCGTCTCCCTACGCCAGTGCCTGAAGGTGCCCAACGACACGAGCGATTCAAATATGACGGTCGTCAAAAAACCTAGACAGTGCCAGAAACCGAACCACGTCTCTCTCGATTGCCCTTCGATTGCCTGCGCAAGACAATAGAGAAAGTTTGTTCGCTCACCGCTCAGAAACGGAGTAAAATGTCGTAAAAACGGAAGCACTGGCGTGTTCTCCTTGCTTTACCCTCGTCAATGACACATTTTGTAGAATTCCAGGACTATCCCTTGATTTGTATTGAGCCCGAATGCGCAAACATTTTAGTGTGCGACACTCTATCGAGATGGCAGCACATGTTCGAGACGCGCCAAACTTTAATTTAGAAAGAAAACCAACAGCTCAACGTTGTGCCCTAAAAAATACGTCACTGACTAGAGAAAAGCTAAGAGAACACGCCAGTACCAATCTTAAGATGATAGTCTAGAACGCTCACGTGTCTTGTGCGATTTCTGAACAAGTGATTCCCTTTTAACCAATCACGCTGCGCCTGGCATCTCCTTTTGAACGACTTACCAAGGTGTCTGATTCAACTAATGCACGTGGCCTCATCATTCATCGTTTATCAGATGCGATTGCCTGGTACTCGTGTTGTATGTATGTGTGTGTATATTATAAGAGTTGTAGGACATTATGTGAAGAGAGTGTCCCGTTAGTTGACTGATGCGCCTTGGTAAGTCGTCAGAAAGCAGCTGCCAGCGTAGCGTAATTTGTTAACGCACTAATCGAAAGGTACCTGGTTCGACTCTTGTCGCCCTCTGGCTTTCTCAACCACTTTCATATTTCAATTGTTCATACGCCGTAGAGCTCGTCTCGTCCTGCTCTTTCGTCTCAGGAGTGATGAAAGCGCGAAGAACAGGGAGAGACAGACTACGGAGTGCCAATCACCGACTTCATCGCGGTTTGCGCGTCCTCTTTGTCCTTGCCACACAGCCTCTCTAACTCAGTCATTGCTACGGTCATTTGGACGCGTTTCCTGCAGCAGTTATTGCGGAAGTAATGGTTGAAATGCGGGAACATTTTCGAATTGTGCGTAATGGAGTGCAGATATGGATGAGATGTAGGAACACAAATCCAATGAGTTATGATGTAATTCTAGCCTCCTCGTTCCATGGGTACCCATTTGGGTACTTCTGAAAAAAAGAAAAAACCCGAACGAACAACAGTTAGGCAAAATTTCTGGCTGCAAAACCGGCAGTACTCGATCAGGTACGGATTGGTTTCCACTCCTCCCAAAGGAGGGAGCCATCGCTCGGGCACTTCCGCGTTTAAAGATGGCGAAGTCAAGTGGAGCGGGCATGGGCCGGCGAACACGTGAATCTCGTCGTCTGCTTCTTCTCTTACGGCCAAAACGTGCATTTCCGAGTAACTGTGGACTTAGTGTACCAGACTGAGTTTGTTAATTGCCCCAGAAGTCCGGCGCGACCGCCCTTATCTTCTTTCTGGCAACCGGCTTTTGCTTTCGGTACCCAATCGTTCACTTCGGGGTTTCTACGGATGAAGGGATTCATCTCGAGCGATATGTATGACTCTGGAGACAATAACTTCATATTTTCTTGTGCTGTTGTTCGCCTGTTTGCTGACTGAAGACAGGATTTGCTGACGATACCAGCGACCTTGAACCAGAGGAACGACATAAATATTCCAAGCCACATGATGCGGCACCAGCTGCAATCTATGCACAACTTGCTGGAAACGATAGGACCCACAAGCAATCAGAAGCTCGTATAAACGAATGATGCGTTTGAACTAAGAAAGGTACTCCACTTTGTAAGCATTCCTGTACTCTTCGATGAACAAAAAGAGAACAAGCTGTGCCATACTCAGCCTGTTTTAGATTCGTTTCGATCAGTCAGTTTGAACTATGCACCGATAGGACCGGACCGAATGCACCGGACTCGATAGAAACAGTTCAAAACAGGGCAGCCCTATTCATATTTGGCAGTTACAACTGCACCGCCAATGTCACTGCTATGAAAGATCACATTATTTTGTCTTTGCTTTCGGCTCGCCGACCAATAACTCGCCTCTGCTTGTACCACAAAATTTATTATCGTAATAATTACCTTATAGAATCGTTACTTCAAGAGCCTACATATATAGATCTCAGCTCGCACCGATCACCCACAGAAAATGGACATTCCCTCGTGCTCAACAAGAGGGTAAAATATGACGAAGTCCAGCGTGTTGAAAGGTCGTCAAGAAGAATAATATCGCAAAAATGAAGCACGACGTGAGGGTAACTATTTAATCCCTAAGCTTTCGTGCAGCTCAACAAGGTCATTTCAAGATCAATTTCTCTACCGTGCATCCCTGGTGTGGAACTGCCTTCCAGGTGCAATTACGTACCTCTGCAATGTCATTTCGCAATCGCCACGCTGTACAATTGCGCTCTAATTGTTGGCTCTAATCCACCCAGACGTTTCATTTTCTTTTTTATTTACTTCCACGAATCTGTGCAATTTGTTCGTGCGGACTTCCTTTCTTTCTCCGTTCTTTCTGTATCCTGCTCATATTACCATTAGATTACTAAATGCTAACAATCTCCTGTGCCTTGCCACGCGTCCCTGAATGTAAATAAATAAATAGGGAGTGGAGGTCGCACAACACCGTAGCCGTCCACCTTCGCCCTGCAAATTCTTTTACGGGGCCATGAACTTCGTTCGCAGAACCAGTCGATTTCACGCGACTACTGAAGCTTTTTTGTTAGCTTACAGCGGCCATAAACCTTTCTGCGAGCACGATTCCTGTGTCACCATCTATCGACAGAGCTGAATTTTCAGCGCAGAGACAAAGGAGTTTCTGAGGAGTGTGCCCACTAACGCTATCGTATTTTAAAAAAAAATGTTTTCATTGCAGTCTATCCAGAAAGCTGTTATGAGTGCCGTTGTAAATTACGCTGGCAGAACGTCGGATATACTGCCGGATTATCCCGCCGGTCCCTAGACAAATAATTGCAATGTATATTGCCATATACTCATGTTTATCGACGAGAAGGGACTCGCGAACACAGCTTCGTTATGCAGCAGGTATGAAGATGTGCTCACCGAGGATTTTGCTTGGGTCTGGAGGTTTCTTGTAATCTGGCAGGTAGAGCCACAGTGCCGCTTCGTGAAGTGTCTTGCGCGATGGATCACTCCAGGGGTAGCCTACGCAAATGCACAAATATGAAAGTGAGAGTGCACAAAATGCACAAATGAGCCACCACATACGATCAAACGGATACATATGCAATGTTTGAACATGCTTCTATATTGTGTTCCCTTCTACAGTTTCATGTTTTTGGCAATATTTTCCCAAACATCCTGCTAACCGACCGTCATAGTTTGAACAAAACGGAGAAACATGAAAATATAGTTTTAAATAAAAACTCAACATGTGAAACGTAAATTGTCCCCAATGAAGGTTAAACTTTCGATACCGAGGCTGGCAGGTACAACCAGTTTGAATCCCTGCGCCAGCTGCACTGTGTGAATGGTGAAGTTTACACAGCACGGATTCGGGACAGGTTACTCGGAAATTTGCGCATCAGGAGTTGTAGACTTCATCCCAATTCATTAAAAGATGGACGGGAACTTCCGGTACGCCCGGGAAAGTACAGCGTTTCTAGCACACAGAGAGCTTCACATGACGACTTCAATGTCTACGTCCTCGTTGTGCAAGTACACTCGCACTTCAGCAGAGCGTGATACAGGAGTGTCAAAACTAAAACATTTCTGACCAACGCAAAGTTCCGGCGGCAGGCCCACGACCGCGATATATTGGAGAAGCATCACGACGCAGAGGTAGGTCACGTAGCACGGCCATATACGGCTGAGCTGGTGCGTCCGAAGCAAGAACAGGACGCAGAGCCATATGGAAGTCACCAAGGCGTACACGTCCATACGTTGTCCCATGCAGAAGACCATTACTACAAAGGACACCTAGAAAAAAAAACGAGGTATCGTTTAGAATAAATCAATGACATAAACAGCGCGTTCTCCCCTCTAGCGCAGTACATCATAACTGGTTGCAGTTCTGCTCCTACATTTGACTCAGATCTTCAGATCATGACGAGCAACTTAAACTTATTGTTGAACATAAAAGTGGGATGTAAGAGAGTTGGTCATAACATGAAGATGAAACATGGTGACGTGACATCGTAACGTGTGACGTCCACGCTTTGCTTGGGAGTGCGTTCGATGGCTTGTATCTCGCCAAGTACAATACGTAAAATAACAGTTTTTTTCCCCTCTATATTCCGCCATCTCACAAGCGTGCGCATCTGCAAGCCTGTCAGCAAGAAACGGAAGCCACGAAGTGTTTGTATCCGTATAGTCCATTCTTCAGCTCGAATGAAGGAATGTTTGCGAAATTCAAACAGTGCGTGAAGGCTATTCCCAGAGGAAGAAGAGACGTAGTGCTAGAAACTCCTGCATGCACCATAAAAATAGAGCACCGAAAGGCTATGCTGGCCTGGGCTGCGCAAAAGGTCCTGCGCGTGGACAGCTGTGCCTACGACCGCAATAAGCTCTAGTGGCAGATGCTCTGGAAGGCAGCGATATGTGATTGTCCCGAAGTTGCGATAGCAGGGCGAATAGACTGTACTGCATGGTGTTCTTTGTGTTATTCATCTCCTTATTTTCTTTGAATAAATCGTTTCGAATAGTGCATGACTCGCCAGTGTTATTTTCTGACGATATAGTGCTGTCCACATTACATATACCTGGCTCAAAGTAAATCCACAACTACCAGGCGAGAAACGCCGTCCGATGGTTTGTGCTCACACTCAGAAGCACAGGACAGCCATAATCCTGTCATCGTTTCCCCTTCTTTGTTCTATCAGATTAACGTACCTGTTTACATAATTATTTAATCTACATCTAAAATCAGTTGCCTTAGTTACGGGGACGTTGTATGGAACGAAGTTGCGTTCTTAGGAGACACGGTCCTGTCAGGAAAATGACAAATAAACAAATTTCATCAACATTAAATCTGAGCTCCCGCATCATCAAATACACTTAGCACTTCTTTGGTTGGTTTGAATTCAACTCAACTCAGCTTTTTCATTTGTGGATTAAAACAAATGGCAAGATGATTATTTGATTTTGCAGCCTGATTAGAAACTTTGCGTTCCTTCGGATTAAACGGTATGACACATGCAGTTAGTAACAGTTAGTAACAGACAGTTAGTCCCGCTTCTACAGTAGACCTGTAGAAGCGGGAGACGGTGGGTTTTTAGCGTTCACGCATTGCACCTCTTGGGTCCTCCGGACGGCTGTTTGTTTGATGAGTCTAAAATTCCCCAATGTGACCTTCACGCACCATGGAGGCATACACCGTAGCAAACCGACACATACTTCTGCGTGTACCATATACTGAATGTACTATGATAATAGGACTTTACACCTTCGCGCAGTGTGCCACCTAGTGACCAGATATCCTGATTGGTACACATTTTATTAGCGCTTTAGGCTCGACCTTACCTCGATACCAAATTTGTAGAAGAAACAGTTGACAAGAAACATAGCGCACTCCGGGATGCTGTTATCAGCGTCGCGGCGAGCCACGAAGGAAAAAACAACGCCAGGTTTCGGTTCGAAAACGCCATGATGGGCCCGGTGGTAGTCTTGCCTGTGCCTCACGATGGCTTGTGCCGTGAACACCAGAACCAACACCATGTACGGCTAGAAGAGCAGTCACACCTGTAAAAGCTGCTCACAAAGTGCAGCTGAGACTCACCTTACAATAGGAAAAGTAATTTGATGTTTTTCTGAGTCCAAACCACATGGCGTTTGTTTGCGTGGCGTTAAGTGGCGACGTCGAAGACTCGGTGGCATGATGTCCGTACGGAACCTACATGTAAAATGTCATTCAACAAAGCAGAAGGGTAAAGCGGGCCTGTGAATGGAATTTTACACTTTTGACATAACTTGCTGGGGGGGTACAACAAATCCCTATTGTTATGGTTCATGATTTCTCGAAAGTGGAGGCATCTGACTGATCGTTATGTTTTCGTCAAGAAAGACCCCGTGCACTGCTCAAATCCGAAATGATCTGAACTATCATTTCCTACAGTAGCTTGATGTTTTCCCAGTAGTGTTTCACAGAATATTTCTCTGCCAGATCGACCTATAGGGGTCGACACTGTCAAATTTCTAGTGTAGATAACACGTGGGTCGATGTTCGGAATTAATGGTTCTTTTCCGCAATTCTAGTGTATATTCACTGGAAGATCACTTGTGCCGTGATGGTACGATACTGTTCGGTTCCCCAATGCTCCACCTACCGCACTGAACGCGGGATAAACGTGTAAAAGCAGACGACGCATCCACACTATACTGTACTTCGTTCTCCACAGCGCGCCGACACCGTTCGATCTCGGAGCGAATAGTCCTGAGGACGGGGCATTCAGGCGTTTGTTAAATGCCTGGGAATAAACGCATATGTTTATAGAACTTAATTTCACTAAAAATTCAGAAGGGCGATCGAGGGCGAGAGATCGAGTGTTTACTGACGCTCCAACTGAGCGTGATGTATGAAACAGCGTACCCAGCGATGGTGGGGAACGTTGTGCACTTACTGCGCAGTTGGTTGAACTGTACTCCATTCCAACGAATCCAAGCTGGTAGATGGTTCTGACGAGGAACAATATCGATGCCCACAATGAACAACAGTGGGAGAAGAGTAGTTGGAGCGAAGGGGAGGGGAGTGCCAGTACCACGAATACGACGAAGAACAAGTGCGGCACGCATACCTGCAAATTTGATAGGGCTGATGTCTATTGCTATACCAGTTTTCATTGATACGTTGTTCGTACTGTAAAGTGTCCCAACCGACATGCATCAATATTTAAAGGGAGTATCCCGTTCGTCACGGACGCTTCGAAAATTATAGCCCCGTTTTAATCCTCGCAGGTCACCGATAATAACGCTGAAAGTCCCTCGCGATTTTGTGGAATAGTTTGTGCGCAATTTGACCTGATGCATGGCACGACGTTGAGGGCATTCCTGAATTCCCTCCTTGGAAAACGGAAAAAACGTCACATGCATAGGGCCAATCAGGGAGCGACCTTCGGCGCGGACAAGACCGATCAGGGAGGAGTGGGAGAGCCTTTGGCGAGCGCCGGTGGGGAGGAGGGGGGCGTCTGCAGGACGAGGAGTCGCCGATATTGTGATCGGTTGTGCAATGTGTCATTTCTGGGTTAGCGCCCGACGTGCCCGTACGGCCACGTGCGTAACACGTGTTCCACGCGACACGGTATTCTCAGAGCCTACACAGATATGCTAATGTCAGTGTAATTACTCAGGACCTTTCCTTTGGTATAATTAACGTACCAACTTACTGTATGGTTGGTTTAGCTAGTGCGGTGATATCACCATCCTCGCAAAACCAATCACACCTGCTTTCCTGGCTGCCTCTATTGAATGTATTCCAAGATTTGCCCCTGTGGTTCTTTCCTGCATTGTTTTTAAGGGTGCTGGCAGCGAACTAGCTTAAGTAATAAGACTAATTCATTGGCTTATTCAGTGGTAAAACTACCTGAAATTATACACTTTTTTCTTAACAATACGTAATATTCTTATTTTCATTTTCCCCACTGACTAAAACTGAGCCAGGGAATAAATGTCCATTTAATGCTTGTTATATGTTGGCAGTTTTAATTGCTGATGAAAGGTTAGTTTTGCGGTTTTGTCAATGTTGAGTCGTTGTGGATCTTAACCTGGCGCTTTCAGTAATATAGCCTTGCTTATCACCTTGCCTTCGTATGTTAGGTTCTTTTGTACCTTTACTATCCACTCGTTCTGATTATTTCAATTGAATCGGCAACAATTTAATACCTAAATTCAGCAAAACTTGTATCATTGTAGCTAAGCTTGTTAGCATTATCATTTTCCCTAGTAATTTGTAGGTCGACCTTACCTAAGATATTTTTGACGTATTTATAATCTTATAGGCTTCTAAATTGAAACTGCGCCTGACCATTCTTAACAACATTTTTATAACATTTTTTTTATAAGTGACTAGGCTACACCTCGTGTGTTTAGAATCTTATTGTATTAACGACATTCGCATTCCTGTGCGTTACATTGTATTCTTCCAAAATATTGTTCCTACATCAGACGCGGATGCACCGTCAATTTGTGTTGAGGAGTGAGGTGTCACTGTGTGTAGTCTTCCACCCGCAAGGCAATATTGCACCCCAAAGGTCGGTTGTGTCACTTCATCGTGGCAGCTGGCGGTCTTCGAATCTAAGAGCGTGACGAGGAAGGTGTCTGCACTGTTACGAAGAGGAAGAGACCTTGTAAATACTGATCCATGCCTCTAAACGCAGTGTTTATGGAAGTCCGTGCTATGTGTGTACCCGCATATGTTTTCCGACGTGTTTTAGAAGTTTTCTCGATGCATGCCCAGCTTTGGGGACCACCGCGGAAAACACCCGCAGACAGCGATTTCTCGACAGTACTCTTGAACGGAGTCTGCAATCCTTGGCGACTTGCCGTTCGGTGCCCCTTGGAGCGTTCGTGTGGAATGTAAAACAAAATACTACTTTCACGTAATTTGGTAACAGAAGCCCATCAAGACGATACCTGATTGCTTGTATCACTCGCATTTCCGCTTCCGTTCGATGTCCACCGCCTCTGCGTCTTTTTCACACCTTTGTATTCGGGAGATATCGGGTCTCATAGTGGCATCCGCATGCCTCCGCATCTCAAAAATCATCTTTTCATTCACGAGTGCATTCGGCATCGGGGACGGGCGGACCACGACAAGAGGTCGGGTTGAAAACGAGCAATGAATGTGCGACGAAGGAGATGACAGACCAAAGAATCACTCAAACAATATGTGTTTATTTATTCGCACCCAGAAGGCAACTCAAGTTCCCCATATGTGTTTTCGGACTCTCTGAGCTCGAGTTTATGCCGCAAGGGGTACAGGACGGGCAATTCAGTCGGCAAGCGCATGTTTTCGAGTGCCTGAGGCGTTACAAACACTGTATTTGATTTTTTTTTTCCGTCGCGTGAATCTGACTGTATAGTAACTTGGACGGCTCTTGCTTTCTTCCACAATGGGAACGCTGCTGTGTCCTCCTTATTCAAATCAAATTGTTAATTACATTGCCTACACCGTCCGTGCGCCAGTTTGGTCGTCTGCTAGTTTCATTGCCTGTCCACGCCGACGCGAACACACCACAATGCCAGCAACCGCGTCCGGCAGGCAGCGATTGATCAAGACAGCGCCCCATCGCCTGCGCCATTCGCTAAGGATCTGTTCGCCCCAGACGTCGGCGAAATCGGTGGGTCGATATTGTTTTCCTTCTCGTGCAAAAAAACGTCGAGCCCTCGACGTTTTTCCAATTAAAAACGTTGAGAGGGCGTCGAGAAAACGTCGTATGCGGGCGACCTTTCCCAAGTCATTGCATTCCGAAGCACGCGCCCGGACGATTCGGACAAACCTGGAAACAGCCGACAATGGACATCTCATCCGACGTCGTCTCATCCGACATCCTGCGGATATTCAACCAGGGAGGTCCATGTATGGCGCTCCCAGGGACGTCCGACGGACATACACTTTTGGACGCGGACATTTGGGATCTATTTCCCATGTCCGCAGGATAAAGCGTTCTGTTTTGCGTCTCTTCGCTCTCCTCGTTTCCTCGTCATCTGCCGGTCCATCTTAATGAAGGGACGTCGGCAGAGCACGAGGTAATTATAATGACCTGTCACCATGACAAGGGTGTCTCTCACTAGAGATAAGATGGAGTATACGCAGGCAAGCTAGAGAATAAAATACACGAAGACAACCCGGCTCAGCTTTGGCAACATACACAGTAAAAAGGCAAGGCGTCTATGGAGTTTGTGTTTTGCTGCCGCATTACAGCCTGTTTCTCCTTCGCCACTCAACATTAGAACGCGTAGTTGAAGGAAGGCATGAGCATTGGAAGATATATCACTACATGTAACGTATCATTCAATTATCTTCTGGAACCCGATAACATGTTTTGCGTTGTAGACTAGCAATTTACTTTCATTGCCGAACCCAGGCAGTATAGTCTTACATCGTAAACAGATACGTATGTGACGCAAAAGAAGACGATCTTGTTAACGTGGACCTCGAGCAACCGCCATGAGACTTCCCTGGCGTCATTCAGGAACTTGCGAAGTTTATCCATGCATGTCCAAGAACGCAGGAAATCTGTCGGACGAAGAAGTTGAGCTATTATTTTTTTGGTACCGACCACTGCCAGCCTTGACCGTGGTTTGGCAACCATCAATTACGTACATTTTGGTGGAATTCATCATAGAAATGAAAGAATATGTTGCTGTCACATTGTTAAGGAAGATACGGAGGCCTTTGAACAGCGTATACAGGACTCCATCAGTTTAAACTGTTTCCTCAATGGTTATCCCTCCCCGTCCCCCGTTACTTGAAGGCTCCTTGGCACTCTTCCAGAATGTCGATGAGAAACACAAACCACATTTATTCTGGATGGACCTAGGTCCTCACTATGATCATAACTATATTTGCACCGAATGTGTCTCGAAATCGAAACAATGGGTAGCGTATTGCCTGTCAGAATAAAGGACCGCACCATCATGGTCATCATTAAAATGAAGCGTTGCTAAAGGCATCTGTCTGGCAACCAACATGTGACAACCCATTTGCCAGAGATCTGTTATTTTTTTCAGCCCATTTCACTACAGACGGACCCTACTTGTGAATATCATGTGTATCCAATGGAGATGAGGAAGCTATTGGACAAGAGAAACCATAAGCTACAAATTACCGGACTGGGAGTGGAAGTCCCCAAGTGACTTTCAAGCGGCTTGCAATGTAACAGGTGTTTCTTCAGTCCTTGAACTTTCCATGTGCTCAGATTCAAGTTACGATGAGTGGTGTAAGAGAAAAATAGGCTTTCTAATATATTTCATACATCAATATTACACACATCTTCCCTGTCATGATAGACGCTGTATCTTAATTCGCTTCCTCAGGTTGGTGCTTCACGGTTTGTGTGTATGTAAAATATCACACTTGTTGGGGTTCCATGAAATATCCGCAAACTAGAATGTCTGCTTTGTGATTTGTTTTACAAACGAGACAGGCACCAAACCGAAGCGCAGAAACCTTGTCACGCTCTACGCAATGATGCTAGAACCCTCTATGGAACATTTCAAATTGGTGGTGCATCATTTGCAGTTGAATTGCTACCTTTTGCTGTCGTGACGGCACTTGCAGTAACGAAAAGATAGCTAAGAAGTAAGCGAGCTGGTGAAGTTGATGTATAATGTAAAACCTAGAGACTAGGAATGACGAAGGGACAGACACAACACGAAGTCTCAAAGAGACCTGAGACTTCGTGTTGTGTCTGTCCCTTCGTGTTCCCTAGTCTCGGGGTTTTACGTTAGCATTAACGTGCAGTAAATTGTGGGTTTGTTCGAAAAAGCTATGCAACGTAAGAAAGACAATATAGTCGCAGGTTCGGTGTTAGTATATCCCGAAGCAGGCTTAAGTCACGTTTATCTGTATCGCACACCCTTACAATGTATACCTAGGCATGTAGACCGGTATAGGCGGCAACGTTACCCCCACCCCCTTTCCCGTTGTAGAGCCCTCTGACACATTACTGGATGCACATTTGTCCCCCCATACAGTGGAACAACATAGAACGAATTCCGCTGGTCGTAGTAGGAGTATAAGTACAGCTTGGGAGAAAAGTAAGTTTACGGAACACGACACCGGCATATTTCTTCATCGGAGTGGCCCACTGCTGGCTACCAGGAACACATCAAATAAGAAACAGGTGACCGACAATTTTATCCACCTTTCAGTATGTGTGTCTGCTCCTGTTTGCTGCTAGGGTATCGCTCCAATGGAGAAATGCGACATCCCGGCGTTCCGTATACTTTTGTCCCAAGCTGTACATCGTACGGCATCGCCTTTACGCACGTAAGGGAAGGCGCTGGTGCTCCTGCGCCCTGCGCGAAGCTCTCCTTCTGTTGTGCGCGTGCGCAGAACAAAAAGTATCCCTTTCGTACGCAAATGGGATAGTGTACGATGCACTAAAACTCTGCAATGTCAAAACCATGTGGAGGGCTCCCCTTTGATGCTAGCCTCACTTCTTCGTCCTCATCATCCCCTACCCTCCCGTGTCTCGCCGTACATCATGAGTCAGTGTGGTGCTTCAAGGAATCGAAACTTACCACGGATTGCTTGAGGAAGCAGACCAATCGATAAGCCGCTGACGTCAGTCACATGCGCGCCCTGTACTCCACATTGCTCCCCCATGACACCTCTTTCGGATCCCTGCTGCTTTCTGCCGATTCAAGATCTTGATTTAAAACTCCATTCCGATACATTGCCGCGCGTTCTCTTACGTGTAAGTCCCTTGGTTGGCCTTGAGGGAATCTTCACGAAGCCAGTTGAGCTGCCATACGGCAATGATCAATACCGAAGTGGGAACCAAGAACGCCATACACATATCGTATGTCGAATACTTCTCGAGCCCCAAGTCACGTTGTCTGCATCGAAAGGGCGGTTATTTAACGGTGTGCTACTCCAAGGCTCTTACTAAATACGTATAATACTTTACAATACAGTACTCTACTTTACAAGATGTATATATAACGTGTGCTGCCTAGCCATGCTGTGAGTATACGCGAAGCTAACTTGTTAGGCCACCTCGTCGTGTGATCTTCTACTTTTCTGGTTGCAAGTGGCCAACTTGAGATCTTGTTACATGGGTACATGTCACAAAGCCCAACTGTACTGCCGAACAAAATGGGGTTGACCGCAGATACTTATAATTCGGTTAATCGATTTGCCCTTTTAGCGGGTAGTGTTTGCCTATGGGTCCCACCTCTGTTGAAAGCGGCCAAAAGCAAACAGGAGCACAGCTGTAAGTGTAAGCTGTTGTTTGGCGCTTTCATTGATTAGTTTTTTTGGTCGCTCCCTTTCTCGTGAACGAACTGTTTAGCTTATGTCAGTGCTTGCAACGATTTAAAAGCGCGGGAACAGAAAAAGTGCAGAAAAACAGTAGGGACCACAAGGAGTCGAAAAGCAGCAGTGTAAGTGAACGGTCTCGTGTTGGGATCGGTTCGACGAAGTATGGGACATGAGAACTGCCACCAGGGATCGAGTGTGCGGTGTGTGCTGTCATCACTGGTCCCCGATGCCATGCGTCGGATCTTTACCTGGCACCGCCCGGGAGGCATTTCTTCGTACTCTGAGCTCACAACTGACGCAGCTGAGATATCTCATTTCAGTTTCGTTCTAAACTAAAGTTCTAAAAAATTAAGTTAAAGTATTTTAGATCTTAAGTTATTATTAACTATTCAGTTTATCTTCTAGTATATGAACTAATAAGTTTACTATTAGTTTAAAGTAGTTAAATCAGTAGTTCTGTAGCTAGAATTCCACATTTCTAGTAGTGCAATGAACATTGCATAACTTTCCTTCTCACTGTTAAAGTGGGATTCGGCAGCAAAAGTGCCACAAAGGTTGTAGTATATCCATAATATTTGGGTTCTCAGGAACATGTGTATGAAATATGTCGTTCCAAAACTGCGCAAATTTTACTGAAACGAATTATTGCGGAGAGAGCGCTTCGCCTTAGTGAAGCCTTAGGGCGCTGAAAGCAACACACTCATGACATCATCCGACAAGGGTGAAAGAATGCAGGCTCGGCAGCAGACGACAATGCTGGGTCACGTCACGGAATTCTCCTCTGGACGAACTGCCGTAATATGGAGTTCTGTTTGCGATTGTCATCACAAACGAATTAATTACCCACACAGAATGAATGTGAATGTTGTAATAGGCATCGAGGGGGCGGTTCGTGTTCGCTATGATGCTCACTTATTTATTCTTCTTTTTTTGTCGTTCACAAAGTATTCCCTTTAAGGGAAGTGCATCAGGACGAGACCCGCAGATATTTAGAGCGGATACCGAATTCTTATAGGCCCTGAAGACAAACAGTCTCAGTTGGAAATATCGGCAACTCTCGTCCTCGAGATCCGCCTTTAACAGTTTCCGGTTCGCTGGATTTCATATTCCTCTGTGTCCTTCAAACCGTGCTTCTATTGTTGCGGTACAGCTCATACCCAAAGAGTGTTAATTTCAAGCACATTACAAATCAATTTGCTATGAGACATTGACCTGTGCTGGGCCTCGTGTTGATTGCACCCCCAAGTTTCGAGAGGTGTTCACTGTACAGTCGACCGGACAAACCTCGACCTTCCGTTTTGTGGCACAGTGTGGGCTCAGTGGAGGAGGAGGGGGAGGAGGAGTGTCGTTGGGAGGAACCCGAGAGGTTTGCCTGCCTGATTAAGCGGCATGTTTCTCGGGAAGGGAAAGGTGGTGGAGAGGAGGAGAGGAAAGGGTGAAGTGGAAGACCGAGCAGAATCCGCTCGGGGGAGGATAGCTGCGTCCATGGGCCGTCAGGGGAACTGTGCCGGCATACGCCTATTACACATCTGAGGGAAACCCAGGAAAAACCCCAGACGGCACAGCCGGCCCGCGGATTCGAACCGCGGACCTCCCAGTCTCCAAGCGCACGCGTTACCGCTGCGCCACCGGAGCTGGTTGTGGGCACAGTAAGAGTATCCCTTAAAGAATTAAACTTTCTCGGGTCGCTCAAATATCACAAGCCCCTCCATCGTGTGTCACAGTGAGTATGTGCTACGAAGCGTAACGCACATATACTACTGACGAATAACACCATACATTAGCTACAATGTGTTCTACCACGCTGAACGCTTTTGAATGTGAATCTCAGAGATATACCTTAGCCCACAACCAGTACTGCCAAGTGTTGCCTTTGCACCGCGTACAGAAATAACATTTTGCAATGATGAGTTAGGTAAGGTCTGAAGACGCCGTACTATAACTCTTCATAAAACGCTCTTCCCACTTACATATCCGGAGGTACGTGGAGGTATTCTTCCCAGTAGGACGGAAATCGTTCGAATTGGTACGTGTAGACGAGGACTAGCACAGTCATCGTATAGATGACGACCGCCATCCAAAAGCAGTACATCACCTCTACACAGAGGTTGTAGGATAGCTGAAACAAGAGGATAAGGAATGCATGGTAACCAGGATGGTAAGGGACATAAGCACAAAATAACGAGATGCCGGTCAACACTGGAAGAGAGAGCACAATAACGGAAGCGTATAATTCAATACCGCAAGCGGTGCAACACAATAAATTACAAGCGTAAATACACATGAAAGTCTCTCACGCTCTACTGGTACAGAATATTTAATACCATTCACTTCTCTTTCAAGTCTGCAAGCTGCAGAACCAGCAATATCTATTTGCTGCTTAAGGTGGAACACCGCGGTGGATTCTAACTGTAGAAAACGCGGCACATCGATGGCTCCAAACAAAAGGACGGCCCAAACGGAACGGGAAGCACAGTAGCTCCGACAGTATTTCGAGAGTGTGGAGCCATTGTGGTACTTTCAAAGACGATAAATGAACTGTTTCAGAAATGGACATTCGTGGTGGTATTTGGTGAGCTATTTGTTAGAAAAATAGAGACGTTTCAATTCGAAACTTGTGGGCGTCGACATGTTGAAAGACCCTAGTGGTGATAGCATCCTACGAGATTGGCGTGGATTACCGATGATCCTTCTGCACCCACAGCTCGTAGACTCTCTTTCCTTCGTCAGTCGGGAATGAACGTTACAGCTCGTTGGAATTAGTCAGACGCAGCCTCGAATTTCCAGCACCTTAGGACCTTGAGAAATCAAACTGCAGCGTAAACACGGCTTTCTGTTCGCACCTATGCCGTCGGGTATTATTGGCTGTAGCCATGGTCATGGTACTCACGTGACTTCATTGCAGAGCGTTCAGACGTTAAAGCTCTACTGTCGAAAACATTCACAATTCATTTTCTCTGTCTTTACAGAGTATCCTGGTGCGAGATCTCGGAATGTGCAACAGCTCTCCGTTTCAAACGGATTATTTCTTCGGTTTGTTCCGTGTTAGCGCCGCGAAGCAACTGTGGCTATGAGCGGCGTACAGATGCGGAGAGGTGGAGATAGCAGAACAGGATAGGGTTGAGGACAGCGGGTCCGTATTATTTCGAATGAGAATGGAATCGATAACCACGAAATGTCCACGGAACTCCAGTTTCAGCGCAGTTATGACTGCGTTATACGTACGTAACAGCTCTGCCAGACATAGTTGTTGAATTGGTTACGCTGACTCACCAGCATGATCAATACGACCAAATTTCCTAAGAGCCGACATCCATTATTCACGCAATACTGACAACATGCAATGACTGCATGAAATATCGCACCACTAAAAGAACAGTACTCACCTGGAACATCAGAAGGAAGACAAGAAAGAAAAATAGATAGACCACCCTGTATACAACCACCCTGGAACCCCCGAGTGCTACCAGTCCAAGCGAAATGGCAGGAAACCAAAGACCACAGCCTGAGAAGCACCAGTGCTTTGGGTTGGCTCGTCGACGAACCTTCGGCTGAGTATCAGCAGCGTCTGCATCTATTGGTAAACCATTGATTGGTTAAACACACTCCTGAGAATGTCAATGAATGTCCTAAATGTTAACGTACCCATGTTGAGAATGGGCCCTGAATCATGACACGGTTCTCTTTTGTGGGCCCCCGAAATGTCACTCGGAGATCCACGGTGCCTCTCATCCATGTACTGATATAAAGTTATCCAGAACACTATGGTGTATGACATCTGCGAGCGATGGATCCACATGCAACGCATGACTGGGCGTGATAAAAGACTAGTGCTATTGCGCCTACCTTGCCGAAGAGTGCGCGATATGAGCTCTCGTGATACTTTATCAGCCCCAAATGAGAAAACTGTGGCAACTCCGTGTCAGTCACGTTGAAGCTGAAGACATACTGAAGTAGTAGCAAAAGCTCTGCGTATGCAACCAGTGCTGGAGACGTCCGCAAACAAGCTCGACGCGTGCTGCATTTGAGAACATCACTGCAGAATAAGAATTGCGCACGGTACCTTGCATCACATTCGCATCAATTCTGTATCTGCTCTCATTAATCGGCACAAGCATGCACTAGCAGTATTCGCTTGCAAGCTTAGCGTAACCTCTTCGTGTAGTGGGCTTCGTGTCGTGGTTTTGGTACTTAACGAACATCGACACTGTTGGAATAGATATACTTCGCATATGCACATGGACATGTTATGCATGTTCTTGAGGGCCGTTCATGTTTTCAACAAAATAGGACACAGAATGATATCATTCGAAATGAGAGTTGGCTAGAAGCGTGCTATGTGGTGAAGTCTGTTATAACAATGTGCTTCCTATACAATTAACAGTCTGCATAACGGGTCAGCGAAAATCCCAGCTTACTTGGACGTCATCCACAGAATGCAGGACCACAGCAGAAACACGAAGGTCAACCAGGAAGCATAGGTGATGCTCCAGGCCATCATGGCCACCAAAGTGAGCACATGGCTCGCGCCAGAGAGCAAAGTGAGATACTGGCACAAAGTAGTCATCCACTTCCTGCTCCGAGCGCTGTTGGGTACTGGGGGGATCACACAGCAGGGAACAGTCATGCCGCTTCGTAACGATTTGTTTTCTGTCTTGTTAGTGTTACAAGACAGGAAGATGTCTTCGTCCAGATCCTGCGATTGCGACATAGGTCTTTAACAGCTCGAAGTTCGTGAGAATCGTTGCGTTAAGCGGTAACCGCATAGGGTGTCTTCTCGGCGGAAATGAGGCGGCAGCTAAGGGATTTCTCGCGTGGCTGAAGAAAAAAAAAAAACATTCATAGAAGAAGGAATCCAAGGGACCCCAAGTGACGTCGTGCCGAGGGAAGTCAGAAGTGCCTCTGTCATGCGTTACGCGCGAACAACCTCCTCGTACAAATTCTCGCCCGCATATTGATGGTGCTGTAAATATTGGCGCTGTGTTGCAGAAAGTTCGATTCTAGGTCCTGGTTGCTTGTCCCTTAGTCAGTTGAGTGTCTTGTCGTAAGTGGTCTCCCGCAGAGCTGCTGCTATTTGACAGAGCGCAGAAACCGAAATATGAATAGGCAATTCCTTCGCGCCGCAGATGAATCATTTGTGTATCCTGTTTGTCATTTTGAACAGACACCACTTTTGAACGTTCTCTATTTTACGCGCGATTTCCTAGCCTTCTGTCGCGTATGCGCCTAGCCAAGACCCGTAAGGCCTGCAAGAGCCTGCAAGGAGAGGTATCGTACCAGACTGCACTGTACCGTCGAGAAATCTTTGCGCTGGGTTGACGATTTTCCCTCAGGCTGACGTCCCATGCGGAGAACTCACCAGTTTGGTGTCGAGAATATGCCGTGCGCGGTCACCGCTTTAAGGCCGCGTACCCACATGCGGTAGAGATGTGCGGAACCGCCTGCCGCAACCGGACGCGTATGCATGCCGCCCCAGCTATACTGCCTCCGCCCGCTACTCTCCACAGCGAAAGCTTGACAAGATGGCGAACGACAGCGAAGTCGAGCTACTGACTGTAGTGAACGTTTGCTTTCTTACATCTGAGCTTTTGCGAAATCAACATCGCAGACGCAAGAAACGCATGCTTTGGGTTCACTCGCTGTGACGATAGCGCGTTTTTTTCTTGTGAACAATGTTTAGCTTTCAACTTTCTGACATGATGACAGTCAATATCTTACACTTTACTTACCGGCACTCCCAAATTTTATTCCAGTGTCTACCCGAAAAGTCATTTTAATGCAACGCTCTATAATGTAGGCGGCAATAACATTTTATTTCCGTCATAAATTCGCCGGCCGAGAAACGTGAGCATCACTGCGACATACCTTCTAGTCCAGTGTTTACCCAAAGTGTGGTCCGCGGACCCCTGGGGGTACGCGAGAGTGTCCGTGGGGGTCCGCGACCGTCTCTCACGTTACAGTGAGGGTTTTCGTCCCCATAAACACGCGCTCGTACATGCTGCCCCATTTCCAAACACCCAGAACTTCCAAAATTGCTACAAGCATGCTTCAACGGCTAGCTTCTAATTTCTGATCGCAAAGTCCTGCAATGCACGTTTGTCCGCGTCATACACATACAAACAAGAAGAAGAAACAAGTCCGGAATCGTTTCTGAAGATGTATCGAAAGCACGCAGCAGCTGACGAGGTTGCTGGTTATGCACTGGCTGTGACGGTGTGTGTGTGTATGTGTGTGTGTGTGTGTGTGGTGGGGGGGGGGTCCGTGAATTGGTTCTCATCGCTTCCGGGGGTCCGTCACCGCCAAAAGTTTGGGAAACACTGTTCTAGTCAACGACGCCGTCAATGGGCGCGTTAGGCAGGCTGCCGAGCGCCATATCCCGGGTTCTCGGGGAATGTATCCTTGGTGTCTCCACTTAATTGCGTTTGTGAGGCTATCCGACAGCCGAGTGCCAGAGCCGCTGAGCGCGCGCCACCTATCGAGCTTTCTTCTGTCGTCTGCTTTTAAGTAAACATAGCAGTCAACCATAGCAGTCCTCTGGAATCGTATCACTATTTACCGCCGACATCCGATGATCCGGGAAACACAAAGAGCATGGGCATGTGCAACGGTTGCGCCATTTCGGCCATTTCGAAAGGCAGTGCACCGGAACATGTGGCACGCTCCGGAACTGGTCCGGCTCTTCCCTAGCGTTCTCCGGCTCCGAAGAAGGGGCGCGCAGGGTGCATCCGGGAAGGTGCACCGAAAGTCACTTTGGAGGTGTTAAGTGATCCCCTGAAAGAGGGAACGTTCCCGGAGCACGAACCTAACGCGCCCAATGCTCCCCGTGCGGGAGGCCGGAAGAAAACAAGAGCGCACGCAACTTCCGTTTACTTCGTGATTTGCCGACCATGTGCGGATGCCGCTATAAATCGTGTACTGCGCGATCGCCAAAAAGCGGAACGCGGAGGTGGCTTTCCACGCACAGCGGCAAGAGTTTACCGCGCCGCGTTCGCGTTTCCGCGCAGGTTCTCCGCATGTGGGTATGCGGCCTAGCTTTGACGCATGGACTACACTACTGCGTTTCAAACCGTGCAGACGTCTGCGTGGTTGTGCGTGCAACTGCGCTAGATGGTCCGAAACACGCGGCCCGCGATGATCTATTCTGTGGCCCAACGGCCCTCGATCGCTAAACAGAAGATTAGCTCCCGATATAGTGAGGGATTAGGAATAAAGCATTTTCAGGCGTTGTTGCTACAACTGCCGATATAGCACTGCTGACCTTATGTCCATGTCAGGCAGAACATACACATCTAAACACTTCGTCGGCTGATGAACCTCAAGGAGTTACGGACGGGGCAGCCTGATCTACACGCGCATTTTGATAAGCTACCTGTGGAACTGATATTAGGATAAAGATGGGCTCGTCTTTATTCTCACAGTAAATAATGCATTAATTAAATAAACAAGTGAAACACGAAAAATACAGACGGAATGGTTACGTACATTCTCCCTTGTATTTTGATATTTAAGAGTTTTAGTCATAGGAGCATTTAAAGTAGCGTATTCGAAGTCACCCATTGTCAATAATGTCAGCAAGTTGAAGCTGTACGTAGATACTGCGTGTACATGGGGGTACAATCGTTTATGAGGGGATACATATATTCGTGAAATCGTTCGTATATTTTCAGTCCCCGATTTGGATCATAGTGTGAGTGAATTCTGCACATACCGTCCCGCTCCATAATAACTGCACCGTTCCTGTTCTTTGGATACATTTTACTGTACATTAGGGAATTAGCTTACATTAGGGAAGATTAGGGAATCTTACCGAAGTTACCTCTTTGTATGTATGTGTGTGTGTGTGTGTGTGTGTGTGTGATCATGACGTGGTTTCCCACACACGACCCACAACTCGATTTGAGTTTGAGGACCACGCGCGCGGCTGTTCACATACATGCGGGCAGCGGACGAGGTATTCAACACGCCTATTTCGTGGCCTCTTTACCTATGTCAGAAAACTTTTATGTCTACTGCTTTTGAGTCGAGCGTGACAGAAGCTGCCCCCAGTTCGCAGCAAATGAATTTTGTTGGAATCGTGACGAATGAATCTTGGAATTCGTCTCACAGAGGGGGGAAGCGTCCGACATGCATTTGCGAAACGCACCCAGTGGTTCCCCGTTGGTGGCGCGGTGCCTACGTTGGAAATATATCAGATCGGACGAACTCCTAGCGTTCTGCCTTGCTTTCTGAAAGGTCTCCCCGCAGGGACGGTGCGAGAGGGAGTGCAACCCGGGGTAGCACCCCTGGGCCCGAGCCTCTTCGGGGGCATGTACGGCCCAAGGAGAGTCGTTATTATATAAAGATGAAATACTTAGGCCATGTTGTCGTGACGTGAGGAGCAGGCCCTTGCATGACCCATCCCGGAGACCCCTAATTTTTCTCGCCGAACCAGCTCACACGCGTCTGTCGCCAGGGTAAGCAACTCAAAACTCAAACACCAATCAGGATGCTCACCCATGCTGAATTTAGGAAACAACTAAGTATGGGTGAACAAATAGGAGCAAGATGAGTAATCAAGAGTAAAGAAACGGGGAGCTGAGTAGGAGATGAGTGAGCATAAATGAGCAAATGAGATAATGACACAGCAAAACCCTCTCGTGAGCATGAGTGAGCAAACAGGGATCTGGACAAGGAGTCATTGAGTATGAGTCAGCAAGTATCGAACTGAGCAGGGAATTAGTGAGAATGAATCAGCAGTCGTCGAGCTGAGCACGGAGTGAGTCAGCACGAGTCAGTGAGCGTGAGTAACCAAAAGGGTAGCTGATTAAGAGATGAGTGAACATAAATGAGCAAATGCGAATATGAATAACAGCAAAACTGACTGATGAGCATGAGTAAGCAGACGGAGGGCTTAGCAAGGAGTCAGTGAACATGAGTGTATGAACATGAGTGTATGAGCAAGCGAAGAGCGGAGCACGGAGCATGTGTAAGCGGCAGTCACGAGCGTCGATCCCTGCTCGAAACGCAAAAGAGACCTCGATCGCGATAATCAGACGCACGCCCTCATAACATCCAGGTGCAGCGTGTCATGATTACGTACATCGTCGTAAAATAAAAACCGCAAGTGAACAGGCATGGAGCCGGACGAAGTGTTCACACGACGTCTATTCGATTCGTACTGGAATAAAAATATGATCTCTAACTCAGTCGACTATAGACGGTGCGTTTAAGCTCGAAGAACGGCAAGCAAATTTTGTTCCTGCATTAATAAAACTCTTTCGGCAACCGGCAGATAAATGATATGGCACTACTTGTTAGTCAGGCTTTCTTTTCAGAAACGTAACCATACCATAATTGTCTACGCAGCACCTGAACACCAAGGCGACATAGAGACCAGGCCTTGCGACACCATGCACTGTCCACCGTCATTCTCTAAGTTCACTTACGTATTAATTACGTGTATTCAATTACGTATTACTAAGTTCACTTACTTAAGTATTAGAGAGCACGACTGTAATTCGGCACAAATAACGAATCCAGATATCTCCAGTAACATACGTTTGCGTCGGCGTCGACGTAGTTGCTTGTCGTGGAAGCATTTGTCTGTGCCTTCGTATCGGCTTCGCAAGGTAATATGGATGACTCCACTGTCAGCGAGGGACGTTCTGTCTTAGAAACCTGCACAGCAGACGTTCGACAAGTGACGGCAACGCAGCCTGTTACTGTTGGTTACCAACCTAAAGGAACTGCAAAGTGTATGGCAAACCTGTAGAAACCGTACGGTTCTCTGAAAGCTTGTAACTTGGACGCTTCAGATAATATTGATGATGTCAGATAATATATCTTCAGATAATATATAATATTGATAATATCGCTTTATATTGAGCACGTTTTCAGCAATTGATTTTCAAAGATTACTACGTAAAGCAGGCTATCGGACTCCAGAAACGCCCCAACCATGATTCGACTCATGCGGTTTGTGTATTCCGAAACACAAGAACGCAAACCAGACAATCGTGTAAATTACTTGGATGCGAAGTTTCGCAAACAGCAGCGACACAGCGAGCAGGCTACACAGTTTACACCAAACTTCTGAAGAGTCGCTGTCCTTTAAAACAAAGGCGAGTACTCATTAGTAACCTGTCTAAAATGCTTTACGTGTCGGGGTGTCTGTCCGCCAATCACGGGCTGACTCCAACTTTGTTCTTTGCGAACGTTGAGGGTCGCCACCTTCCAGTTTCTAAAACTGTTCAAAATCAATTATTGCGAAAAGTATGAATAACTGAGAGGTGATGACTTTGTGTGTGATCACACAGCCAAGTTCTATGTGATGGTACCTTGAAACATTGTGGTACCAGTTTTAACGCTCTTTGAATAAGAGTCACGTAGTTTAACGTAACTAGAGGACCACACTTACGTCATACACTACCGAAATGGAATATAGTAGGTTTTGCAGGAAGAACATCGCGGGCGAACATATTGGGTCAGTGACATCCAGTGACTGTCTAGAAGACGCCATTCTTAGAACGCTGCTTGTTGGGGTGAGGTCAACTGGAACAAGGGTTGGTGATCGCGACGATGATAAAAACGATAAAATTGGGGTACGTGAATTCCGATGACGTTGAACTGGCTATACATGTCCAGTGGAAGAGACACCAAGAAAACATCTCCCCATTGTCTTCCTCGACGCCACACTCACTCTACTCCACTCCGTCGAAGCTGCTACTGCTCAACTTAGTCATAACACTACTTGACCTCAAGAGCCGAGCACATGAGGCGACGTGTTTAGATGCAGTCACAAGCTTTCCGTTGGTCAGCCTAGCCTCGCAGCAGCGAGTGACGCCAACTTTTATACTTATATGCGCAATTCTGATGACACGAGCTAGACGCAATGTTTACTTTGCTTGTCAGTAAGTATTTCCTGGAAAAATATCTCCAATGTGCTCTTGTTTACCCATTAAGCGTAGCCACAGTTCCCGCAGCTATAACCAGTCTAGTGGTTCAGTTGATATATTTAGCGTAATGTACGTCTTCACAGTTGCTTCCATCTCTGCAGCGATTTGAGAAGAGATCTTGTTTAAGCTGCAATTCAGCGATGCTTCATGACTGAGAAGGAACAGATACTCACTGAGGGTTGCAGCATCTGGGTACGAGTCATAATTGCGGCGACATAGAAGAGAGCAATCACTGCAAAGCATTCCGCGTATGTAATCCAGTCCTGGTCATGGAATTGTAATGCGCGTACATCAGATGCTGTATCATTGACGAACAGCGATGTGTCACAGATAGGTTTCCGTAGCGCCGGGAGCCCCAGTAGCCTGCAGAACATCGAAGCGCGTGTATGCAGTAAGCATGCGTGGGGACAAGTTCAAGACACTGTAAAAAGTTTTGAAAGTGTGACACTTGGAAGTAATCTGTTGTTATGAAGTCACTCTCTTATATTTATGCTTAGAATTTATAAGCTGTTTGTAGGAATTACTTGTAAAATCTGGTCTCAGAAACAGCCCTGTGGTGCAAACAGAGCTAAATTCGTTTTCAGTCTCTTTTTAGTTGCATTGTTCTGTTCAGTTGTATGTCCGAAAATGGGGATGGAAGAAAATGTAGATGTAGTTCTGTGGCGCGATGCCAGTACATGTAATAACTAAACCTACTGTGAATATCGCTGATAAAAAGGGATCCCTCGTCCCCCACCAAAAAAAGAAAAAAACGAAACAATTCAGCAACAAACCTAGCACTGGTCGTTGGACAACTACTGGGTTGCTAGATGCAGGACCTGTTCTCCATAGCGGTTCCGGAGAGTCAACCAATACTTTGACAACTCTGGTGACACATCAATGTGCCCACGTAAAACAAAAATATCACCCCACTAATCATGTTGAACAGAAGAAAAGGAGGCAAGCAAGCTGGTGTATATCATTGAGCGAAAACATCTCCTTGAGTCTGGGGAGCAACGTGACAATGAAAACAGGACGAACACAGGACGGGACAAAAATATTTTTGTCGTCGTCGTCGGGTCTTGTCCCGTCCTGTGTTCGTCCTGTTTTCGTCCCCACTTTGCTCGTCAGAATCAAGGAGATGTTTCCGTTCAACCATCAATCATATCGGTACGGGCAACTGATAGACAATATAGATGATATTGCTCCGAAAGAAGAGTTTTGTGATAGGCAGCTCATATGTTCGGGATGCTGTTATAGGGATCCGGTATCATTAGAGATGGAAGATTGGCCTTAACCGGCATTGAATTCGCATTGACGCACTGTACCGCAAGTACTACCTCCTACCTTACGCAAGATAAGAGCTGTAGTATACCAGTCGGGATGCAAAATTGCCGGTTCTGAAGGTACGAGAGCAGAGAAACGCGTAGGGCAATTGACGTATCAAAGAGTAACGTTACCTGAGAAAGCCAATAAGGCGGTTCTGCACAACGCCAATTTGCGGGACACTTCGACAGGGTGCGACTACACCTACGTAGGAAATCACGCGCTATGCTATCCATCGAGTGCAAAACCGAAACCGGAAAACTAGCGTTGACGTCACAAGTCTGCACTCAAATTCCAGCCTCGCTGCTTGGCGAAATCGGGCACCGCCTGACTGTCCTTACTCCGTGGAAGGTCCCAAACCGGTCCCAAACCGGTGACCGCCACGACGTAGTTCGGGCTAAATCCCTGTCGACGCAGTAGTTCTCGTGCTCCCGGTAACGGTATATTAATCGCCCGGGCTCTTTTATCGCTTAGAACAAATTACCCGGTATCATACCTACCTCCACTGAAGTTCGGTAGGTGGAATAAGCTCCTGCGCGTAGTCCAACTGATAGAAATACACCATCACTATATGCAGTCCACTGTACAACAAGAGCAGGAAGCGTCTTCTGGAGAAACTGTCGTCCAGGTGGCGATGAAGGGCTAGGCATGTTCCCACGAAAAGAAAGGTGAGGAAATACGCCATGGATAATAGGGAACAGCGAAAGCTTCCCGCCGCAGCCATTAAAAAGAGAAGAGTTGACGCTCCAAAGAAACGGCCAGCAAGTCGGCTGCGGTCATGTTGTGGAGGTTGTAGTATGTGCTCGGTAGGGAAATTATCTGCAAAGGTGATATTCTTACGTTAGTTGCTTAGATGGGAACTCATAAGACGAAAGTGACAACGAGTGGTAGGTTAAACAGTGTCGGTAACGCAAACAAATCATGAAGTAGGATTTTACAAATTGTCGTCTCTAATGTGTCTAATGTGTGTATCGTGCACTACAGTACTCTTGAGCGGTCTGAAAGTGACGAGGTGGGAGGAAAATGTCTGTAGGGTATTTTCGTATATTCGCCTAGGGCATTTCCCTACGGCGTTGCATACGACACAGCACGAGGCTGTCTGCGCGCAAGGAATGAATATAAATGGGATTCAGTTTAATGGAGCTCAAGCGTATACGCGCGCATGCCTGAAATTTTCATATCCTCAAGTGGTAACCGCATAACCGCGTACGAGGATTTCTAGACGAAAAAAAAAAAAAAAACTGCCAACTTTCTCTCGCAAAGCAGGCGCTACAAAAGCACCCCAGACAACAGCAGGCGGGCGACAGCATGCTTCCCAGTTCCCAGGTTGGTCATACGGGTATCCGAAATGCCCGCCACGCTCGCTCGTGGAACGGTAGCGCGTGGAGCGGTCCTACTGGCTGCCGTCGACCGGCCGCTTCCGGCCTTCGCCGGATTTTTCTGTCCACCGCTGTTGTCGAGAAATCGGTGAAGTTCCCATTGCTCGCCTAGGCTCACCGGAACAAACGGTGACGGTGGCCGGTATTTTCGTCGAGAATGCGTCGTATCCGGTTAGCGCGTCATTCGGCCTCTTGAGCCTGTGGAACGTGAGAGTAAATGCTTGTCGCGACACTCACCTAGTCGTGGGCAGCAAAATAAAGTTGCCCCAGCTACTACGAAGACGACGAGGTCTAGTCCGAATAGGCGGAAGACCTGCACCAGAGTAAGGCCCTCCAAGCGGTCGATGCCGAGGACAGCTAGGAGACGCTGCTGTTTAGAGCACGTATCTAGCTCCTCCACTTGAGGTGCCGTTGCCAGCAAGAACACGTGGTAACCGATATGACAGAGGTGTACCACTGCGCAGGTTGCCAAGATGACTTTCAGGTAAATAGCAGGAGCTGAGAACAGGACATCGACGTGTTAGAGGGAACCAGGATAAATCTTGGTTGCGAGGCTCACCTGTTGTTCTATTGACCGTAGGGCTTGACGTCAGTGGATTAGCCAATAGCAGCAAAAGGTACAGCAGGGATATTACGTTGTAGCGAAGGAGTACAGCTGAAATATTATACGTCACATTTTTATAGCACACACGCACATAGAGCGCACACGCACATGCTCGAATGACTTTCATTATGTGTTGGCCATCGGGATGTATGACAACTGCGATGAGAAGTACAGTGCCTTCAGCTTGAAGAAACCGCGGATAATTCGTGACAGCTAAAGCGTAACACTGGCAGGGGTCTCTACTAGTAGCAAAATGACTAAACGTGAACGGGCGGAAAGTTGACTTAACGCAGACCAGACGGATCGCACAAGGATAGGCCTAGGGGCATCTAGGGGCACGTAGGCACAAGGCATGTGGCGTGACGATCACGAAATGAGCTTATGAATTGCCACTGAATTGACGAGCTTCAAGTTATTGCGTCCTTACCGGAAAGAAGAACGATGGGCAGCACGATGCGATACAACATCCAAGCTATGACAACCTTTACCATAGCTCTTGTTCGCTGCAGAGTAACAATATCTGTAGTTAACAGGGCCGAATGTTTGCCGTGTGACGAATTCCTGTGCACGCGCACGCACCGGGTAACATCTTCCACTCTTCGTGATGTCTCTCGCACAAGCGTTTCGGATTAAAAGGTACATACAACGCGAAATCTACGCTATGCAGCAGCCTGCCCCGACGGTAACTCGACGTCACCTTTCCGGAACATTACCGTACAGAGGGATAGCTGTGAAAATCGACTCACTGTGTTTGTGTTTTCTCCAGATTGAGCATCTGTTCCAGAATTATTTTCTGTGAGGAATCATAAAGCATAACTGCTTGTCTCTGATATTTGGTTTGGGGCGTGTCAGATGTCATGGATTTCGCATTGATAAGGGAGCACTTGCATAATCGAAGTAGATAAAGTAAACTGAAAGAAGGTAGAATGGGTAGGAACACTTTATTACAATTACGATGAACAAGGCTTTCGTGCAGAGCCTGCACTTCATCAGGTCAAAGAGTAGCCGTACAACAGGATGTATAGATATCAGTAGAAAGGGAGGGAGAAAGGAAAATAGTAAATCCAAAAACACAATCGAAGACACTTATCTAGCTGAGGGAGTTGAAAAAACAATAACTAAAATAGGTAAAAAGTGAAGCAGAGAGGACAAGACCAAAAACTACAGGCCAGGGTCATGTGTCACAGGGGAAAGTTAACAGCGCCGACAGCCAGAGTACGCAAGGCGACCCTTCCGATGCTCCCTGTAACCAGGAGTTTCGCGGAAGGCTCAACGTCGCTCTGCGGTCCCCAGCCGGCCGCACTGCCACCCCCCAACCCCCGGCCTGCGAGCACATCCACCCCCCACATCCACACTTCCTGGATAACGGAAGGACGACCCACTTGAAGCATAATTAAAAGTTGAACAACTGTAACGGGCCAGCGTATATGTTTAACCTCATGTGGCTGAAGGGAGCAAAATTAAGAGATCAGGTAGGATTCGCGATTTTTTCGTTTTATGTGATTTGTATATCCATATTCAAGGAGTACAATTGATAGATGAGTATTAAAGCCATGTCCCGATGCATTAAAGTGTACAGAGACAGGGGTGGGGCTATTATTATTGTCAGATTTGTGGCCATAAAATCTTTCTCGCATGGAGTTTGATGTTTCACCAACATATTGGACGTTGCATTATTTGCACATAATCAAATAGCATAAATTAAATGAATTGCAGTGTAAAGAGTGTCGGATCCTGAATGTAAAGGAATTAACGTTACTAGAGACAGATGTATATGCGTTTATGAAATGACATGTTTGACAGCGTGTTTTATTGCAAAGAGAGCAACCGGGTTGCTGTCGCATTAAGCGGGAGGAGGTGAGGATGTTGCGAATACTGCGAGGTCTGCGGAAAGTTACAACTGGAGCAGTTGGGAAAATATCCTTAAGTTTTTCATCGCTGTGCAGTATGTTCAGATGACGTTCAAAAATGGATCTAGCATTGTTCAATGTTTTGTTGTAGACGGTGACGAAAGTGATATCATCGTGCTGTTTAATAAGCTGATGGGATAGCAATGTATCTCTCTGCGAAAACTACATTTTAATAGAGCGTTCTCTCTCACTTTCGGCGGATAAATGCGCTTCCGAAAGTCAACTGACATTTCTCTAGCGCGTTCAAGAAATCATTGTCGTTAGAGCATATGCGCTTTAGGCGTGTAAATTTGCCGTACGGTATATTCCTTTTTTGGACGTTTGGGTGGTGGCTTTGGAAGTTTAGGTACTGGCGCTTATTGGTTGGCCTCTTGTAGGGTAAAAAGCGATAAAAACCGGGCTGTTTGGTGGAACATCCTAAAAGCGATAAAACCCCAGGGTAAAAAAGGGGTATGGTAAGCTGGCGGAACACTTAAGAACCTGTTCCGGGTGCGAGCCGCTGTTCAAAAACACAAAAGTGTTGTTTAAAAGTCATAAGTTAGGTGTTGTTCTTTATAAGGAAGCTTTGTTGATAAAACAGGCTGGAGATAGTTGCATTAGCGTGCCTTCCGTGTTGGTAACGGATACAATTCAGCAATTCATTGATAACTAACTCGAATTCTGGTTCCGGGGAGGCGTTTACTTGGTGCTCCTGTTTGCGTGATTATTTTGTGATAACTTTGTGATTACAGCATGATGGCCTTGACTGCCACTAGGGGTTGGGTGTGTGCAGCTGGTATATTTAAGATGTGTCTCTGTCATTAAAGTCGTTTGTCAGTCAGTGCTTCGTCTGTTTTGTCTCTCTGTGTCCCCTGCACTGGGGTTTTATCGCTTTTAGGATACTCTTGTAGGGGTCGGTAATAAGTTTGCCAGATTGTGTAGATATATTAACGTCAAGGAAATTTACCGAGGTGTTAGAATGGTTACAAGAGAATTTGATTGTAACGTGAAGAGAGTTAAAATGTTCAAAAAACGAGCACACTGAATCTTCATCGCTACACCAAATAACAAAAATGTCATCGATGTATCTAAGAAAAACTAGAGGTTTCGTTGGGAAAGAGTCTGGTGCTTTCTGTTCGAATTGCCCCATGAAAATATTTGCATAGTTCGGGGATACACGTGATCGCATAGCTGCACTTTGCACTTGGACAAAATGGTTGTCATTAAAAGTAAAGTTGTTATATGGGAGGACGAGTTGAAGAAGCTGAATAATGGCGGAAGTTTGGAGGATCTCAGAAGGGAAGGAAGAGAGGTAAGATTCCACGGCGCAAAGACCTTCGTCATGTGGTATATTGGTGTATAGTGATGCAACGTCCAGGGCAACGAGAGTCGTGTTACTAAAATTCATAAGTTGGTCATTTAACGAGTTAATTTTGACTATGAAATCATTGGTGTTCTTGACGTATGATGCAAGAAGCAACGGAATGTGTTTTATGCAGTGGTCAACAAAAAGGGATATGTTTTCGGTCGGTGTGTTGATGCCTGAAATTATCGGTCGGCCAGGGTTGTTCTCTTTATGTACTTTGATGAGTAGGTAGAATGATCCAGGTGTGGAGTTCTTTGGCTTGATGAAGTCGGCAATGTTGCGTACAATCAGGCTTCTGTCAAGGAGCTCGGTAATGCCTTTGTTGATAATTTTACAAAACGATGCCGTAGGGTCATGGTCAAGGGGTCTGTAGAACGAGAGGTTAACCAGGTGCTTGTTTGCTTCACTAATCTAGTCTGAGGTATTCATAACAACGATGCCGCCGCCTTTGTCAGGGCGCCTAATAATGATATCATTCTGAGATTTAAGATTTTTCAATGCGATTCTTTCTGATTTTGACAATTTGCAATTTATAGCGTTACACTTCAAGACGTTAGTGTGCGTTTCATGTCATTAAAGACTGCTTTGATGTAATTATCAATTTGATCGCTAGTTTTGGAAGGGTCCGGGGTCCAAATGGAAGGTTTTTTGAAAAGAGCTCGACCTATGTGTTCGTTGCCGTGAAAGAATGTTCGTAGGTGAATTCTTCTGCCTATTTTTGTAAATCGTTAAGAATATCGAACTCGTCAGTTGGTGGTGGGGTAGGGACGAAGCTTAATACTTTAGAGAGTACATTTTCTACATTTTCTGAGATTAGGATGCTTATCCCTCGACGATCTCAATTATGGCCGAGAAGCCGTTCTTGGAGCATCGGACTACCCGATCCGGAATCGGACCGGAATTTGCTAGCTAGCAACTTTTTCCCCCGGTATGCAAACGTCCGAGCAGCGGGTTGCCCATCCGGTGTCATCACATTCACACTGCAACGGAGAGCGAGTGCCCCCAGTGGCGCGCACGTCGAAGTTCGCTTGGTTTAGCGCAGGCGACTGAGCCCGAAGACGGGTGACAGCCATGCCTCTTGCGTGATCCAAGCGACTACGACCTATGGATTCCTGGCATTCATGTTCGAGTGACAACGGTCTCGTGACGCAGCTCGGGCGCCAACCTAGCAATCCCCGAGCGTTGGACCGTGTTCCCATGAAATGATCACCCGCTTTAATGTAAGAACTGGCTGCAGCTATAATTGCAATTCGAAAGAGTAATTATAACTAAATCAATCTGTATTTCTGTAATTTTCGCTTACGTCTTTTGACTAATTTATCCATGACGATAGCTTCTCAAAACAATCCATGCTAGGTGATATTTGTCATAGAGACGTGATAAGATAATCCTCTCAATGGGTAAGGCCCTTAGACGAGGCAGAAACAATGATGAGGATATAGAGGAATAGTGATCCCACTTATATATGACCATGGAAGGTTTTGGTTGGAGAACAAGGCAAGGTGTTGAATGTGATTCACTTGGTAGGTCCGGAATCGAGACGTACGACATTGTAGATGGGACAATATCAACTCCGGTATCCCTGTTTGTCACCAGAACGGCGTAGAAGGCCCCTAAGACTTGCTGAAGACTAGCTATAATTGCAATTCAAAAACAGTACTTGTAACTGTAACTCAGTTAATATTTCTGTAGCTCTGACTTCCGTCTTTTGACTAATTGACCCATGACCGATATCTTGACAAAATAATCCATGTTAGGTGATATGTGTCATAGAGAGGTGATAAGATAATCCTCTCAATGGGTATAAGACCCTTAGACGAGGCAGAAACAGTGATGGCGATAAAGGGGAATAGTGATCCCACTTATATATGACCATGGAAGGTCTCCGATGGAGAACAAGGCAAGAAGGTCTTGAATGTGATCCACTTGGTAGGTCGAGAACCGAGACGTACGACATTGTAGATGGGACAATATCACCTTGAAACTCTGGCATCAGAAACGTAGTTGATAGTTCTAGGCACCTCTAGGACGTAGGACAAGGCATCGTAGATTGGACAATATCAACTCTGGTGTCCTTATTTGTCACCAGATTAGTGTGGAAGCCGTCGAAACCTTGCTGAAGACAGTGTCAGGCCGTATTCATGTTGACACCGCAGATTTTTAGCATCCATTCGTTGTTGTTCTCGCTGATACTGCTCTCGAGCTGGCAATCTTTTCTGAAGTTACTGCAAAGCTTGCACGGTATTCTCCGAGTTTGTAGAAGCCTAGTTACAAGTTATCTGGTAAATCCGTGACGTATGACAAGGCATTGCAGATTAGTGTCTCTGGTGACAACTCTGGTGTCCTTATTTGCCACCAGAACAGCGTAGAAGCCGCCGAAGGCTATCTGCGAACAGAGTCAGCTTGCATCCGTAGTGTCGCCATACACTTTTTCATAAGCAGTTACTGGTTGTCTTCTCAATTACTTGTCTAGAACCCTGAAGTAGATGTAGATTGTGCGCACAATAGTAGCTGCACATAGTGTATCGTGCTAGGTTGTGGCTGAAGTCCCTGAAACTGTCTTTGCTCTTCTTTTGTAGGCTAAGCTATGTACGATATTTGCCTGCAGTTGTAGTTGATGTGAATTCGCAACATTGGCAGCCATGAATGCAGGATGGCTCGTGCGTGCCGGAGCCTGCAATTAGTCTCCGGAGATGACGTCCTCCGGAGCCCAGGAGCGCCGCGTTGAGGCTGCAGGTTGGACTTTCGATCCCTGGCTACCTTGTGGAAGATGGGGGTGATAAGATGAAGAGGTGATACGATGGATGGGATGATTAGTGAGATGAAGATACGACCACAAGGCAGACAACCCGCGAAAGTCTATCGGATGAAATTGGCCGTGATGGCCATGACTTGCGCAGCCGTCACGCAATCGACCTTGATCAGCAGGCGTCGGCTAGGCCGTGGATTTCAGCCACCTTCTCACTAACTCTTTCGTCGACGGCGTCGTCGTTCAAGAGCAGTAGGCGGCGAAGTGTCCTGGCCAAGTCCGTGAAGCGGAGGTGCCTGGGGTAGTTGCGAAGAATTTCGCCGATAATACCCAGGCACCCATCACGGATGCCTGGTGCGTGGCTCCTGATGTGTGAAGTCATTAGGGCTAGAATTTCCAGGAGGTAGCCCTGTGCCCTGGAAATGTTCCGGAGGTTCCTCCGAATTTCCGGAAAGACGTTCCGGGCCCCGATTTCGAGGTTCCACGTAATGGCCTCAAGAATGATAAGCAGTACGCTCGATGGGAGCGGGGGCTGGCGGCGGCGAAATAATCGCGCAAAGAATTCCATGACTGATTGGAACGAGAGTTGGGAGAGAGTAAATCGTTCTTTAGGGTAAACTGTACCCAATACGTTATCATCGTTTCTTGGGTGACTGTCATTCACTGATTTCAACGGCTGTAGTCTCTGCTTGTTGTATCAACTGAGTATCAACAAAGACATTATAAACGTATGCGTTACCGAAGGTACGTGAATAAGACGCGAGATTAAAAACAACTGGTACCTGTGCAGTGTACTGACTATTTTATTCGAAACCGGAGATACGGCATGAGATTGGTAAAGTACTGAGACAAACGACACAGCTAGCATCGCCATCTGGAGGGAACGATGACACTGTCCATAAACCGTTCCCAACGAAGGGGACACAAGACATTGGTGAACGATGACGAAGTTTCGTTGCCAAACAGTTGCACTGTTCCTTGGGCTCTGATGAATCGTGTATCTCCTCAGGTTACAGCCACATTTTACATTACATTCCTGCTGGAATATTCGACCCCAACCACTCCATACGGTACGGGCTTCGCCTTCGGGCAGAGGCTGCCATGAACGGGCCACAGGGCACACTTGACCTAAGCAATCGCACCGCCATTATGCATCAACCGCGTGATGCGGTGTCTCCACCGCTGGCTTGGAGCGATTCCCAATTGCCAGAAGCTTCTAATGAGCGTCGACCCCAGAAGCGTCACCGTGAAGAGCTCAGTAGCGACACTGTGACTTATGCTGGAAGCCTGACAGATGTTGAAAATATTCCCTCTGAAACAGAGAGAACCCATGTTGAAGACGAGTAAATGGACTCTTTCGAAGTTGTCACATATAGGAAAAACTGTGTGAGTGGGATTCCCGTTGTCTTCAAAACTACTCATCCTGCGAAGTCTTTCTGGAGAGTAAATCCAAACGTAATCGCAGGCGACATCGTCAAAGGTACGCAAGAAAAAATCTCGTCACACAGAATCACTCGGGATGGTAATCTAAGCATCAACGTCGCTTCAGAGTGTTCAGCTAAATGTCTCTTGCTGTTGAAGTCTGTTGCGGGTACTGAGCTTGAAGTGTCTATTGCCGCCTCCAACCTCCAGAGTCGAGGTCGGAATACCAGGCTTCTGAAGTGGTACATTGACGAAGAATTATTGGAGTACCTTCAATCTTACGGTGTGACAGGGGTTCGCAGAGAAGTTGTCCAGAGAAGATGACGGTTCATCCATAACCTACAAGAAGAAAAGCGTGATTCTGACTTTTCAGCCTGGAGCAGTCTTGTCAGCTGATGTGCGTCTTGGCTTCACATGTCACCCTGTCAGCGAATATGTGGCTCCTCCCGTACAGTGTTATAACTGCCAGCGTTTCGGCCGCATTGCTGGTGAGTGTCGCGGGCACGTCGCTGCAAGATTTGCTCTGGCTCGCATGATTTCAAGAGCTGCACCGCCCGTCGAGGTGGGCAGAGCAGCCGTAGCTACGCACGTTCAGAAGGTCATTTATGGATCAATGAGACATAAACAAACGTCCAACTCGAATCCAGACTACGTGAAACCCCTGGCGCAGCAACAGCAGGAGGTTGCTCAGCGTGACACCGAGCCGAAGCTACTTTGCTAATGGTTTCAGGTCCTATGCCGATGTGGTAAAATGCAATATGTCCGGAGAAGCACGGAACGTTGGTGTGGTGCACCACGCATTGTCAGCCCGGCGCAGGTGCAACCCTCATGCAGCAAGATTTCGTCTTCGAAGACCATCCTGAATCACCCCCCTGTATCGAAGCCGCTGTCTTGCGCTCAACTAGCTCTGACACTGAAGTTAAAATAGCACGCAGGCCATCCGTCTCGTCGGAACCTACAGACCTGCTGCTGTCACTTGTGCCCCTCTTTTTCGGAGCAATTCGCGTCCTTCTCCGTGGCCAGCCGGAATCTGCCAGAGCTCCCGAAGTTCAAGCCGTGCTAGGTTTTGAGCCACTCCTCGCAAGGTTCCTGCCTCAGAGGTCATCAACCGCTAGCAATGGCCTATACGTGTAATGGACCTACGGTTTTTCAGTGGAACTGCAACGGATTGAAGTCTAAAGCAGGCGATTTTCCGAACTTTGTGCACCGCCATGGGTTCCTGATTTTGGTGTTAGATGAGCCCAGAGCGGGTGCATCGTGTAGGCTTTCAAATTACGTGCTACACCAGTCCAAGAAACCAGGCCATGGACGGGAGATGGTATGTGTGCGGAAGGACTTGCCGCATTCCCTGGTAAGGTCATCGGTTCATGAGAACCTAGAATACGTGGTACGTATCAAGGATCAGAAGCACACTGTGGCCAGTGTATACGTTGCGCCCCATGTTCGTATTGCCGAACAAGATCTGCGAGGCCTTTTCGCCCGCCTACCTTTGCCTTTTATGGTATTCGGAGATTTTAATGCGCATCCTGGGGCAACAGTCACACTGATGGAAGAGGTCGTTTACCTGAGAAGGTTGTTGAGGAGCTGGGAATCTCAATTCTGAACGACGGGTCTCCTACCTTTTTTCGGGGGCGCTCCTACTCAAGCTGTTTGCACCTTTCCCTGTGCTCGAGGGCCATCGCACGCTCGATGCGTTGGACTGCCGACGTCGATCTAATGGGAAGGGATCATGCTCCTGTGCTCATTACTCTACTGTCTTTAACGAGTGGAACCCGGAGGTTGCGTGTCACAAACTGGAGGCAGTTTGCAGCTAAGGCGGAGTCTCAAACTTCTACTTGAGAAAACGATGCGAATTTCGATGACTTCACTTTGATTATAACAGGGTGCCAAGCCATGACAACAACTACGATTCCAGTTTCTGCCAGACGATCTGTCGTCGATGTGGAGTATTAACGGCTGCGAGCAATTCGCCGGAAGGCCGAACGCCGTTTCCCGAGGACTGGTGACTGTTCAGAGATTACAAATAAGCTTGTCGTATCAAAGATCTGCTCCGGCGTCGCCTAGATCGACTGGTTCGTAGAGCATGAAGATCGTTCTGTTCATCCCTATCACCCAATACCCCGACGACTCGAATATGGCATGTTGTGAAATCCTTGAGCTCCCCAGTGGCGCAAACGTCTCCCTTTAAAGCCTTAGCGATGCATCTCAACGTACACGAGCCTCTCCTTGCCGACGATTTCTGCAGAGTGATCCTAAGGCCATCAACAGCTTCATCATCTCCCGAGCATATGATCTCTCTTGAGATAGTTAAACTGGACACTGATACTAGGACCTCAGTCGAAAATTTTCCGCTGGACGTGGACTTCACGGCGCTGGAACTACCTGCGGCGCTGCGCGCTTCCCGTCTGTGTACTTCTGCTGGCCCCGACGGAATATCGAATCGAGCGATTTCAAACCTGGGTCCTGCAGCCTTACACGTTCTCCTACGGTTTATCAATGAGAGTTGGAGGGAGCGCAGAGTCCCTCACAGCTGGAAGGTGTAGCAGTAGTGCCTGTGCTGAAGCCTGGAAAGTCGCCCATGGCTCTTTACTTTTTCCGATCCATCAGCCTGACAAGCTGTCTGTGTAAGCTCACAGAGCGTACCATCATCAACCGGGTAGAATGGCATCTAGAGGCAAAGGTACTTCTGCCTCAGGCGATGGCCGGTTTTAGGAAATCCCGATGCACAATGGATTGCGTTATTGACCTGGTATCGATAATTGAGCACGAGCGTGGATATGGCTAGCTAACTGCCGCTGTCTTTTTAGACATCAAGAGGGCTTATGACTCTGTAAGCCACGCCCATGTGTTGCATCCATTGTGAATATTGAATGTTGTCGGGCGACCTCTTCGGTGGATTGCGTCGTACCTGGAGGGGCGGTCGATCTTTATCCGCACTGGCACTGGAAGGAGTCTCCACCACCTACTGTCATCGGGTGTCCCGCAAGGAGTAGTTCTGAGCCCCCTGCTCTTTAGCTTAGTACTGGCTTCACTCCCGAGCTTGCTTCCCCGCCGCGTGAACATCATGATGTACGCAGGTGACATCTGCTTGTGGTCGTCAGGCACGCAATGGCCAGCCATACCGCGTCGGCTTCAGGAATCGCTAGAGATTGTGGCGAACTTTCTATCTCAGCGTGGCATGGATGTGTCCATGGACAAAACAGTCGTCCTGCTGTTTACTAGAAAGAATCTTGCAGGCTTCCAACTCACCATCGGTGGGAACCCAGTCCGTAGAGTCACCTCACATCGGTTTCTGGGTGTTGTGCTGGGCAGATGCCTCTCCTGGTCAGCAGAGGTCTCGAGCCTTCGTGTGAAAAGGCTGCTTCACGCATTAACGTCTTGACGTTTGTGGCAGGCCAAACGGTGGGGGTCACCTTGTGCTGCGATGCTTGGGCTCCACTCTGCCTTGATTCGCCAGATGCTAGGGTATCACTTGTCGGCACTCCATGGCTTGTGTCCGACATCTGAGCAAGTTTTGCACAGCGTATTGGCTCGAAGCGTAAAGGTCTGCCTCGGACTACCACGTGCAACTCTGAACGACGGAACCATAGCTGAGGTTAAAGAGCCCCCTTGCAGGCGATACGTGCAACATAGTCTTTTCGTCGCTACGTTCGTCTCGCTATAGACGTTAGTTTCGGCCATTCAAAGACGACGTTTTTCAAGCATTCATAACGCAGTAATGTCATAGAAGAATCATATCCCAGCGCACATGGCACCGGTCCAACAGCATAGTCACTATGGACTTTTCAAACCCCTGTAGTCAGCACGGTGGTCCCGGACTTCCCGACAATAAACCTGCGTCAAGATGCGTCGTCCGTCAGTGCAGTCTGGACCTGATGACCCCGTACAGCAACCGAATGGCTGTATTCAGAGACGCTTCCAGCACGGCAACAGCGTCTGTTTGTGCTTACGTGATCCCGAACCTCCCTGTTCAAGGGTATCTTAAGTTATCACACCGTGCGTCCTCGACTGCTTCCGAAGTCTATGCAATAGCTCTGGCACTCAACTACATCGAGAATTCCACCAGTGCCACTACATGCGGTATTCCCACAATCACTTACGGGCGATTTCATTTCAATTCAGGCAGGGCCCCAACCTTTGGGTCCTCAATTTTCTTCGTTAATTTTTATATGATAGCTGCATGTGTGGCATGAACATTGGCGGTGGTCCGGATTTCCAGAACGAAGCGGTTCGTAAGATAAAAATTCAATAAGTGAGTAAGCGAGAAAGCCGGATTCTCGCGAATGCGTTTTTCGGCTACTTTGATGCGCAGTATTTCCTTATCCGTAGCCCACGTCACTCTGGCCTTTTTGCGACAGCATTACTGGGTCATGGGCTATGGCTGTGAGTGATATCTTTTCCCAGGGACCCCTGGAAGACCTTACAAAAAGGACACAAAAACGCTTCCCGTGCATTATTGCGCATATTTTGTTACCGTACCTGTGCGATTCACTTTCGCGGTAACCCGATAAAATGCATATCAAACGAAAGCTTGTTGTACGCTCTTTCTAATGGTATGCAGAACAAATTTCTTCATCGCGCTTTTTGTGGGGAAATCGCGTCTGAATTGACATAGGTCGACACGTTTTGTCGAAGTTGGCCAAGCATTCGCGTAAAAACCCCATGTTCTATTCGAAAAAGAAAAATTGTGCCTCAAGGTGGATGCTTTTTCTTGCTTTTGACGCAAAATTTCCCTCTGGTAAGCGCTCACAGGCCGAGTTACGGCCGTTGGGATCGACCCTACTCCGCAAGGCTCGTGCGAACTCATGCGCCACCGTATCGCTTGCCGGGCTTCGGCGCGCGAATTCTTCACGCATAGTAATCGATGGCTTGAATGGATTAAGACACAATTTGAAGTTGTAAATGGCACATATTTGAATCTGATTAATTGATTGGTTCAAAAAGCGAAAAGGCAGAAACAACGATGACAAATTATGGTACAGTACATAGAAATAAGGACCAGAGTAAACTTCTCTCAATTTTAAGATACACAGAGGGCTGATATTAATGCGGGATGCTGACTTCATTCATTGTTCGTGCAAGAAGGACCTCCGATGGTGCCGTGCCATTCGCCTTGTACCAGACGTGTGCGGACCGAAGACCGTACACTGGCCGCACTGTCGACCACTCGGTTTGTTTCGCACTTCGGAACGATGCAACTTCGCCTGAAGGAAGATGCAGGAGATGTGTTGCATGCCTGCGGTTTGTCAGCACAGAGACAAAGTCTTCGGCAGATCGTATGACGTCCGCTGCTGGCGACCGCAGGTTGTATACGCTTGCCGCGTGCTTGAGGGATCCGCCAACACCGTCGCAAGCATTTTTCCCATGCCCACTCGCAGAGAATATCCAGCAGGTCAGCAGGCTATTAGAGCGCATTTCGTGCACCTGATATCTGTTCTTGAAATGCGCTGCAGCACCCTCAGATATGTGCACGATGTGTGTAAACATGGAAGAATGTCCTCGGGCGTTTCTACTATTTGCTTCAAAGCAAGCAGCGCATGGGCTGTGTCATGCCGTAAGTCGTCGCTCACGGTTGCCATGCTTAGTGTGGCGTTCTGTGCTTTAACCACACACGTGAATATAGACACTTGGCTTCTCTGCCAATAGTGGCCCTGCACTTCATTTGGCAAGTTCACTGTCCAGTTCTCAGCAAAGTCGAAGTGTAGAACGATGTGTCTCAACATTGCGAACTGCTTTTCGTTCCAGATTGCCTTCCTCTGGATGTTGTGAACGTCCTCGTGCGTTACGTACAATGATGCCCACTTGCGTATCTCTTTCAGAAATGCGCGCCCGCTCATGGTCTTCCTGATGAGGTCACCAGACTCCCACATCGCCACCACAACTTCACATTCCGCAGAAATCTCTAGTTTCCTCAGGGTTATGCGCTTAGCCTCAGCGCACCTCCTGCACTCCCGGAAAAGGCACGCTTCGCTGGTGGGGTCGCACACACACAAACTTGTAATCGTTTCTTTGCATAACTTTGTTGCAGAAACACTGTTCGCTGCGATTATAACAAGTTCGAAGTTGGCGCAGTAGGTACACAGACACTGCAACTGGTAAGGTGCCATTCAAACCCATTTTGGTCGTAGGGAGTAGAACTTCGTCAAACCTAGCTTTATTTCCGGATGGTCTTTTTTAAAAATGCTGTATGTCTCACGTATGGAGCGAGTCATAAATCTTTTCACTACCGATTCCTTTCGGCCGTTTCTCAAAGTGTGAACAACGTCCTTCTTATTCGGGCTTTGCACGGAACAGTCTAGTTCGTCATCCAGGTAGTATTTCAGTGCCGTTGCAACTTCAGCCTCACTAAGCGGGTGCCCAGCGCATGGATCTGGCACGGCCCAAACACCTTCCGATCGCCTAATGCGTCTTGCCTTATCGATGACGTATTTCGTGGCTCCTGGTACCAAAGTCATTGTTTCTTTTTTGCTGATCGTGTCCGGCAAGATCGTTAGAAGTTGACATCTGGCCTGCTGTGAGGTACATTTCTCGTATGCTTTGGCAACGCTTTCTAGAAGGTCCGGACAGTACTTGCACTCCACTGCCAATTCACGCCGTTCGTTCACACCGTACGCATCACCGATTTTGCGGCGCACAGATCTGCTGATTGCCAATGTTACTTGAGCATGCTTGCGAGAAACGTAAGCCTCTATGATTTTTCCCTTCAAGGACCCCGGATGTCTTAAAGGGGTTACATCAATATCGGTAGAGGAGATCTGTTCGTTGATATCTTCGATGATCTCTTCGGGCTCAACATATTCGCTGTCACGCGCCGAAGAATGAGCTTCACTGGGCATGTCACTTATGACGTCGCGAAACTACCTGAAGCAGTTCTGGCACAGCTGGTCGTCCTCGGCCACGTTGCTGGCGACCGCTGGGTCCAGGACTCCCTTCAGCGCTGTCATGTTCAAACGAGAAAGACTCACAAAGTCACTCTGCTTTGAGGTGCGCTTCTTGTGTCGGCGACCACAATCTGCGCAATAAACACGGTCGCTGCTGTAGATCCTGATAGCCATGGATGGGTCACTACAGCTGACACTCACAATTTAGATACTTATGTGTGGCTTGTGCAAACTCGAAAGCAAAAATGACGAACTGCGGTTCCCACGCTTCGCTTATCCAAATCCTTCCAAATCTTACGACAAGCTCAGTTTTGTTACTGTACCTCGGTTGTTTCCGCCGCAGAGGGACCCGGTGGGGCCACACTAATGAAAACGACCTTCAACAAGAGTGTGGTCCACACTGCTGTCCGTCTCTGGTTGCGAATACACGTTTCCTTTTTTTTTTCTTCTTTTTGACGCCGCATACATAGCACCATCTGAATTCCCCGTTTGTCAGTGGTATTCATAAGTTAGGTATTGCTGGCGTAATTTCTGCCCGTTTTTATCTCTTTCTTTTTTATTTTTGTACCAATCGATGTATCTTATTCAAACATATGACAGTTCTAACTTCGAGTTATGCAGCAATCGTTTAGGTTTGCGTGAAGAATTCGCGCGCCGAAGCCCGGCAAGCGATACGGTGGCGCGTCAGTTCGCACGAGCCTGGCGTGGTAGGGTCGATCCCAACGGCCGTAACTCGGCCTGTGAGCGCTTACCAGAGGGAAATTTTGCGTCAAAAGCAAGAAAAAGCATCCACCTTGAGGCACAATTTTTCTTTTTCGAATAGAACATGGGGTTTTTACGCGAATGCTTGGCCAACTTCGACAAAACGTGTCGACCTATGTCAATACAGACGCGATTTCCCCACAAAAAGCGCGATGAAGAAATTTGCTCTGCATACCATTAGAAAGAGCGTACAACAAGCTTTCGTTTGATATGCATTTTATCGGGTTACCGCGAAAGTGAATCGCACAGGTACGGTAACAAAATATGCGCAATAATGCACGGGAAGCGTTTTTGTGTCCTTTTTGTAAGGTCTTCCAGGGGTCCCTGGGAAAAGATATCACTCACAGCCATAGCCCATGACCCAGTAATGCTGTCGCAAAAAGGCCAGAGTGACGTGGGCTACGGATAAGGAAATACTGCGCTTCAAAGTAGCCGAAAAACGCATTCGCGAGAATCCGGCGCTCTCGCTTACCCACTTATTGATTTTTTATCTTGCGAACCGCTTCGTTCCGGAAAGCCGGACCACCGCCAATGTTCATCCCACACATGGGGCTATCATATAAAAATTAACGAAGAAAATTGAGGACCCAAAGGTTGGGGCCCTGCCTGAATTGAAATGAAATCGCCCTTACACGAACTGAACACACTTGTGAAATGACTCACTTGAAAACGAAAGTGGAATCATAAAAACGACTTTCGAAATTTGAAAAAGTCTGGCTCCCACCGACCGTCCCGATGGAAGTACTTCTTCCTTTCTCTGGTCGGCCAACGTCACCGTGCATTAGTCATACCATTCGGCGCTGTTTCATGACTCTCACTGAAGCAGATGACCATTGTTTCTTTACATCTGCGTCTGAGTGATATGATCCCCAATCTCGTCCACTGTTTTGTTCCGGGAATGTAACGCAGCGGCTACGACCTCTGTGGTGGTGCTACTTGTCCGCTCCATGCAGGGTGACGTAACGCGTTGGCCTTCGGAAGGGAAAGGTTTTGATACTCCTCTCCTCATTCCTGTTTCGGATTGATTGCTCGCTTATTTAAGGCATAATTCGTCACACGAGAAAGAAACAAAGCTGATGGCAGATACACTGTGGACGTTACGCACCAACTACAACGTGCAGCGATTTTTTCACCGATCGTTCCGAAGTACCCCTCATTATGATGTTAGCTGCAGAGGAATTCAGGACATACTTTTTGTTTAATATGTATTTATTATTATTTAGTATGTAAGTTGTTTTCAAGTTTGCAAGTTAACCGTGCAGCGGTGTCAAACATTACCGTATCCACCCCACACATCGTTCCCATCCATCCATCACGCGTCTTAGATCCCTATTCTCGGCCGCGGGTCGCTCCAGTCAAAATCCGCTGGGTTCGCTACTGGAAATCGGACTCAGATGAGGGTTTGCCTGTTTTGCTTCTACTTGTGCAGTGCACAACGTATAGTTTTTGTGTAAAAACTGAAGAGGGTGCCCGGAGCCTGTTTGTCGATGAGTAATGAAACTACCCAGCTTAGTCAAACCACACTCTGGCTGCGTTACAGGTACGAGCTATTTGCACATGTTGTTGCAATGAACCGCATCATTTTGAATGACCAAATGCCAAACTGGATTAGTAGTACAGGATAGGTTGGTATAATAGGGGACCGCATGTTACCGGGTTGGTCGTTACCCACGTTCGCGGTAAGTCCATCCCATCATGGTAAATTACGCTCGCCTACGCTTCCAAGATACCGCTACATGCACATGCCAAAATAGACATACAGAGAAAGCACAAATGAAAATATGTTTATTAAAGCCAATTATATGCGAATGGTGCTGGAGATTGTGCCAGTTGTAATCCGAATCAGGAAAAAAAAAGAAACACCAAAAACCCTTCACGATCTGGAAGAGAGAGAAGACCAGGCGGCCCACACTTCAAGATAAAGAATATACTTTATCCTTACCAGAATCAACGCTTTCATATGGGTATTATCCAGAGCCATTAAAGCGAGTCATTGCCCAAACTGAATTAATTCAACTCTACTTGTGAAAATTTTAAGGGCGTACTGTCTGCTCTCTTTTTCAGATAGTGAAGGTTCTTCGCCTGGGTATTTCTCCTTCACTTGATTAGCATTACATTTCGCAGAATTCCCAGCATAATTGGGATGCACTTGGCTTTAACAGGCATGTTTTCACTTGTACTATTTGCGACACGGTTGACTAAAATCTCGAGTCCTTGGCCGAGCAGTACCCTGTGGGCGAAGTCGCGCACGAAGGAACCGTACCAATATAGTCTCGGAGGTAAGGCCACGCAGCGCCACCTGTAGCATCGTTATTGTTCCTTCGTGCGCGACATCGCCGATAGGGTATCGCTCCGCCACGGGCTGAAGATTTTAGACAACCGTGTCCCAAACAGTACTTTTTGTGTACTCTATTTTCGGATGGGTACATTGACGCGGCTTGGAGGCGCAGGCGCGCGTAATTTATCGCCGTGGGGTGGTTGTCGCGAATACTAACGACCGCACCGATAACAGATGGTCCCGGATTATAGCAACCTATCTTCTACCACTCAGGTACTCGCAAGATCATAAAGCCCACAGGCAGAAGAATTCTTATTCGGTTTCAACGAGCAATGTGGCAGTTATTGCCGTCGCCAACTTGCTGAGCGGACTCAGAGCGTGGCAGCACGAGTGTCGATTTGCCTCCCGCCCGTCGTCTATAGACGCGGTAGGACGGTATTTCTTCCGTAGACCTTCATACGTAGACCAGTAGACCATCGTGCCTGCCCATTCCTACTATGATAACGCCAACCTCGGCTCTACTCGGAGTCCATGCCTGGTATGCCACAGCCCTCTAATGACGAAGAAAGGCGTGCACGTATTCCTTTTACAATATTGGCCGACGACTTCAGTTGATTATTATTATTCTTATTCTTATTATTATTTTACCACTGTATATGGCAGGACGGCAAAGAAAAAAGTTGCCAAAGGGCAACCTGCAGAGCCCTGCCGCCCAACTTCACCAGCAGGCACATACTTATGGAAGAACATAAATATGAACTGCTGCAGGAGGCACAATTATTTGTGCCTCCTGCAGCAGTTCATATTTATGTTCTTCCATAAGTATGTGCCTGCTGGTGTAGAGTTTGCAGCACTAACAGTAACTGTAATTTACAATGATATCAAAGTAAAGAACACGAAACGACAGGAAGGTATTGTTTACAATCGGTACATCCAACACATCTCTTCAATGAGAAAAACAGTTCCGAACATTTTTCCTGTTACATGTTTTAATGAAGATACATTCGCTAGAGAACTGATTAAGTAGCTGCGGTGGACTTTAACAGAGTAATTGCATACCATAGTTAGTGCGAAGATAGGGGTATCCAAATTAGTTTACGCTGTGCTGCCTCCACCTAAAAGACAATTACTCAGTTGAGATTGAAACAGGGTAAAGTAAATTTGACTCAGGATTTTTAAGGGTAGAAACGAACATCTTGAGATAATACGCACAGCTTTGGATTACTGCCGCACTACGTAATGGACTTGAAAAATCCAACTCATATTCTTAGAAACGTGGACACTCAATATTCTAAATGAAATCACAATCTCGATCGGACTACACTCTTAAAATTGGTGGTGATGGTGGTGGTGGTGCTGAAAGGGCTTGCTGTTGTCGTCCTCACAGAGGTGGGCAACGTCACGACTGTCACCCATGGGGAATGTACGTCCTGGGCCGACTTCTAAGGGAACCGTGCAGACAGCTAAAATTGAACTTTGCCACATACCACACTCCTAGCCAACCATTTCAGTTTTGCGAACTACAGGAAACAGCATTGATGCTATTGATCGCGGAGTTCTCCGTGCCATAGTACGATTTTTTGAACCGTTCAAACAGGCGTCAGGCGCCGCCACGTGGCATGCATGCACCGATTGTGACGTCACTAACGGAACCTATTTAAGCAATATGCAACCCTTGTACCTCTTTTGTCCTGACGAAGACAGTGCCACTGTCGAAACGTCGACCATTCTTTTTTAATCTATGTGTTAAATTACCCATTAAATAAATTAGTTTTTGTTAACGTTCCCGTAATCTGTAGTCCACGTCTTGTTATTTCAGTTTTATTCAACTTCGTAGCCGTCTGATATATTAACCTATTTATCCTATATATATAAAGGGTGGGTGCAGATAAAGTAGCACCACATTTTTGCACGCATGGCGTTCCTTGCTTACCGCATGAACTTCCGGTGGCACGGGATGTCGCATTTATCCGGTACAAACACACAAAAAATCGTAGTAACCCACCTCCACGTAACAAAAAAGTTATCCACGCAATTGTTGCACTCCGTGCATCCCGATTTTCCTACGCAGAAGTCAATATGGCGGTCACGGCACAGTTGAGTCTAGCTACCGCTAGGCGTACCATATATCGTTTTGTTTGTGTGTAGGTGGCAACCCTAGCGGTAGGGTGATGCAACTGTGTTACAGGCAATGCCCCATTGGAGATATACGGAGCGAAGTTCACGTTGCTAACGATTTCATTGTGCTGAGTTTGGTTACCATTATCTTTTTTCTCGATTTGTACCGCATAAATGCACCGTCCTGCGCCGCCGGGAGTTCGTACGGTATGCAGGGAACGCGCTATGTGCAAAAATGTGGGGCTACTTTATCTGCACCCACCCTGTATATATTAGAAGCTGAAGACGGCGGTTGACCACGAGAATTAAATAAATAGGAAACATCAGAAGAAAACAAAGAGCTTACAGGAAAACACAAATGGGAGTTAAGTAACAATTAGTGACGGGGGTCGACGTTTCGGCAGTCAGCGCTGCCTTCGACGGGACCGGGGTTTGGTGACAAGAACAAGCTGTATATATGGGAGAGGGTTATGTACAAGGGAAAGAGAGCAGCGCATGCGCTTTTGTCATGACAAACATAGGTTGGTGACTAAGTCGAAGGGGAATGACCGAGTCAGTCCAGCAGGACTTTGGGGGGGGGGGGGGGGGGGGCGTACCTGTGAGCCTGAAAAGAGACATAAGAGGGTGTGTATTGTGCTGGATTAGGAATGCAAGTTGCGAATAACAGAAAGGATTCCTGGATCTTCGTTTATCTGACACTGGGATTTATGAATGAGATAAGATTCGCGCTGTTCCCTGAGCCGCCGGGAAGGAAAGCCTGAGTGAAGGATGAAAACAGATATGGTGATTGAGTGTCCTGGTTTACTGAAACATAATATAATATACTGATATGTAATATATACAGGGTGTCCCAGAAAACGTGTCATTGAATTATAATAATAAAAAACCTACACCACTTGGAGTCATGTGGTCAACGGCATCTGTTCTTACTAGGTTTTTGCCACCTCCTGATGTGAATGTCGTGTAACGCAAGTTCGTGTAAATTTTTGGGCGCTTAAGTCGGAAATTTTCCAAGTAAAGGCCACACATTTACCCCACCAATGTGAAGAGCGTGTCTAATTTACTCAAATTAATGATAATTGACAGGCATATTGAGCAGCTACCCCATCGGAAAAAATAGCCGAACATCGTGCTCTACGGAGCTCCCAGAGGATAGCGCGCGGTGAATTTTTCAGGGCGATCTTTCTCAATCCGACGAAAGGAGGTTGGAAACCCAGCCCACCCGGGCATCGCAGAAAGAGATAACACAAGCATGGCTTATCGCGTCCGACTTTCGCTGGGATAATGCTTTCCCTTTCCCAATTCTAGGAACTTTTTCTACTATCACTCTGTGGGCTGGCTTTGGAACCTCGTTTCGTCGGACTGAGATCGATTGGGCTCAAGAAGTCGTCGCGCGTTTTGGTCCGCTGTTCCGAAAAGCATGATGTAAAAGCATCCGAAAATCAAAAGCCGCCCCTGATGGTAACCGCGACAAAGCTCTAAACATCTATATCAAAGCAGTGCAGAAGGATATCCCTATGGCCTACCAAAATTCCAAAGCCAAAAACGATAATCAAACCTACTAGGGAAGAACAACACAGCTTAGCAGAACTGGAAAATCGTGACGATCTGGTCACAAAGAGAGCGGACAAGGGGGAGTGCAACAGTTGTCATGGACATGGTAGACTATGTCAATGAAGGCAACCGCCAATTAACTTGCGGTAAATCTACAGAAAACCGGAGGATGATCCTACCCCACGCATAGTCCTAAGCTAAGGCACTAAACAGCCTAAAAGCAAGGGGTAAACTCAATGTAGACCTATTAGAATACCTTATGCCTAGAGATCCCACACCCGGTAGGTTCTACATGCTCCCCAAAATTCACAAAGCAGGTAACCCTGGAAGACTCACTGTATCCTGCCATAGTACCGCAACCAAAAATATGTCTTGTTTTGTTGACAATCTCCTTAAGGATATACCCCCTAAATTACCATCATACATCAGGGATACTACCGATTTGCTTGACGCCAACCAAGATATCACACTTCTGGTACCATGTTTCCTTGTAAACTTAGATGTTAGTTCTCTCTACACTAACATCCCTCACACTGACGGAATTGAAGCTGCTAGGACGCATATTTGCGCTATTCGGAAAGAGACTACGATGTATGTGTTTTATCAGAGCTCTTAGAACTAATACTCACCAACAAGAATTTCGAATTCGATAACAAACGTTACATCCAAATGAACGGCACTCTTATGAGAACAAAGATGGCCCCAAACTATCCAAACATCTCCCCCTATGGGATCACTAGAGGAAACATTTCTCACTTAGAGTGAAAAACAACCACTCCTTTTCAAACGATTTCTAGACGACATCTTCATGATCTGGCCTCACTCCGAAGATGATCTATTGGAGTTCTTCAGTAGCTTCAACTCTCTACACCAAAGCATTAAATTCATTCATACCTACTCCAGGACATCTGTCAACTTCTTAGATGTACAGGTGAACATTGAAAACGGGAAAATTACAACCGACCTATTCCGCAAATCCACGGATTCCCAACAATACCTTTGGGCTGCCACCCCTGACATACCAGGCTTGCGATGTCATACAGCCAAGCACTTCGATACTGCAGAATAAGTTGGATGAGCACCTTAGTCAACTTGAGAATACTCTGGTCAGGCGAAATTATCGGCCCAAATTAGTCCAGGAAGCGCTTTCCCAAGCAAAGTAAACCGATCACCAATTTTTGTCTACCAGGGGAACCAAGCCGCAGTCGTCAAATTTAATAAATGTCACTTTATCGTTTCATGACAACATTCCTAACATTAATGTAATTGTAAAACGCCATAACTCCGTTCTCTTACAGTCCGAACGCATGGAGTCAGTATTCCCTGACCCACAACGCGTCACATACCGCCGTAGTCGTAATTTGTAAGACAGGCTAGAAAGAGCTAAGATCAACAAATCAAGAGATGTCAGATCTGCAAATTAATGGCATTAAATAACATGTCAAACAGTTCAAAGCACCAATTCACACTTTAAGACTACTTGGCAACTTGGATTGCAGTTCTTCTAATATCATCTACCTCCTTCAATGTACGTAACACTTGCAATTCGCAATATATCAGCCAAACAAAAACTTTCTTACTCTACCTGACTCTACTGCCCAACTGTTGACGAAGTTTGAACCTTGTCGTCTTCATTCCGGCACCACGTGCATCTCTAGTCATCAATGTGTGCGTACATATTCATGCCTGTGTTACTTGCCTTCTGGCGATTGCAATTTGCAATCTGTTACTGAAAACTTGCGTTGGTAATAAAGCGTTAAACATAAACTCCATTCTTATTCATTTCATGATTGCAGTGGCACAGCGGCCTTGAAGCTGTGGTTACCGTCAAGACAACAGCGAAACTTCAGAGTGGGAGTGGTGAATTTTCGGTGGCGAACTCCAAACATGCACTGATACTCTGATGCTTGTTTTTGTGCGCAGGCATGGCCTGGCTTCGATTCTAAAACTGCATATCAAACAGATTAATTATCACAGAGCACCATAAATTTAAGAAATCGTTTCAGAGGGACGTTATAAAATTTCAGCTACATTTAGCACTTTCCCCTGCGTGTTAGCTACTTTTCAGCTACTTTTTAGTGGTATTTCAGCTATTTTTCCGCTGTACAGTTCGGCAACACTGACGGCATTTGTTCTTACTAGGTTTTTGCCGCCTCCTCATGTGTATGTCATGTAACCAAAGTTTAATTATGTAATTTTTTGCGAAGTGAACTCGGAAATTTGCCAAGTAAAAGTCACTTTTTTACCCCACCAACATGAAAAGCGTGCCGAATTTGCTCACATTCATGATAATTGACAGTGATATTCAGGATCTATCCTGTCGGGAAAAATACAAGGTATATCTAAACTGGTAGCGAAAACTAGCGAAAATACCAAATCAGACCCATCAGCAAGGCCACCAGCAAGAGGCGCGAGCGATCCTGGGTGTTCACAGTAGAAGTACGGCGTAAACACAAAAACTTTACAACATGGGCGTGGCTTGCGTTTGTACTAATAGGTTATTCATAATTTCAATGTAGAAAAAGCTTTCTGTTGCCCCGCTCGTGCACATATACGAGATCATCTACCACTCCAGTACATTTCCGTATCCTGCTCCTTTGCGCATGTGACACAGTTGGGGGGTGTTTATCCGTGTGTCTGTGTATCCGTACCGTGTGTCCGTGCATTGTAATACGGAGTTCGTACACCCTTTGGATTAAACAGGAAGCGACCTTCACATCTCCGTGCTGTAGACCAAGATTAACAGGCGTGAACAGATGAATACAATGCATCTCCTGTTGCTTGGCCCGCGAAAAAAAAAAAAAAAACTTTCGTCATGGGACGAGCGGCCATGATGGAGTGAGTGTTAGCAGGAACCAACTGTGCACCAACGATGTGTTTTGTTGCAATGGACCTATAACGGCCACTCATTGAATAAATGCAAACGTCTAATCACTAGATGTACGTATAGCTCTAGGTGAGAAATGGACCTTATGTGAGCCTTTCTAATTTCTTTGTGGTCATCACGACGCCTTTCTGTTTGGAGTTGTCAAAATCTGTGATAACTGTATGTATTTGGAATGGATATGATTCATTAAATCTGATATGCTTTATTTTTCTGTGTTCTCGTCTGGTATTGTTGACTGGGCGCGGAAAAGGGAATACAAGGCGAGCGAAGTGGGCCAATATAAACGTGCATGGCTAATTATGCACTACTTATTATTCATACTAGTGACGTCGTCTCTGACGTCATTTATTTACAATCGTAGTAGTCCGCGCAACGGATGGATGGCGCTGACCGTCTCTATCATGGCGTCATTCTGAAGACACAGGGGCTTATGGGAGTTGCGCTAACTGTTTAAATATACTTTGAAAAATAGCCGAACATCCTGCTTCTCTGCGCACTTGAGTATAACGCGCGAGGGCTTTTTGAGCGCAATCGCTGTCAGTCTGACGAAAGGAGGTGGGAAACCTAGCCCATAGAGTGATAGTAGAAAAAGTGACTGTTCCTGAAATTGGGAGATGGAAGGTATGGTCCCAGCCGAAACCGGATGCGATAAGCTATGTCTGGGTTATCTCTTTCTACCATGCCGGTGTGGGCTGGATTTCCGACCTCTTTTCGTCGGACTGACAATGATTCTGCTGAAAAATTCATCGCGCGCTATCCTCTGCGAGCTCCGTAGAGCATGATTTTCGGCTATCTTTTCCGATACGATAGCTGCTCAATATACCTGTAATTATCATTAGTTTGAGTAAATTCGGTACGCTCTTCACATTGGTGGGTTAAAAAGTGACCTTTACTTAGCAAATTTCCGAGTTCAGTTCCCAAAACTAACTAACGTTACGCGACATGCGCATCAGGAGGTGGCAAAAACCTAGTAACAACAAATGCCATTGACCGCATCGTTCTTTGGCGTGTTTTTTTTTTTGCGTAGTTTTTTTAACAAAGTTCAATGACACATTTTCTGGGACACCCTGTGTATAATATATGATTGATAATATAATAATAACTTGAATAATTAACTTAGTTGACAGGCTGTACTCCTGTATACGTGCATTTCATTTGATGCATAGTGATATGGAAAATGGCAGAATATTGTAATATTTTGCTCATCTCCCTCTACTTATAATATTTTCAAATTGAATTTGCTGATTGTAATTTATATGTTACCGTTGGAAATTGCATTCTTATTCGTGTATGAGCGATTTAAAATGAAAAAGTCGAAAGATTAAAGCCTGAAAAATTGGCACTGGGTTGAAATATAGCTTAAAAAATTGGGGTGGGGTGGAGGAAGAGAGAGGAAGGAATAATCGTGTTGGTATTTATTTGGCCATTTATCACTACTACTGTTTAATGGAATAATAATACACTAGGTGCGAAGCTGTTGTGTTTGTCCCTTTATTCAGTGTGCAGAGGTACCGCAAGGTGCCTTCCAACCCTTCGGGTCTTTCAAGTAAAATTCTACATCTACGGGGTAGTTGCCCTTGCACAACCGACGACTGCAAGAAGACCCGCACGGAGAGCGCCATTCGAGGAAATTTCGGCAACGCCTGCGATAGCTGCACGGGTGGTCCCAGAAGCCAGGACTGCGCCACCAGCCGCTCCAAGCGCTAGTGTTGATGCGATTGCTATTCCTTTGTAGATCTTGTACTTCCGTTTGGATCGTGCTGCCGCTTGTCTGCTTTTATTGCTCTCGGCATACATCTTGTATTGAGTGTCGATTCCCTGCGCAATGATTAAATATACATAAACAGAGCATCACAACCAGGTTCCCTACACAACCCTCAGGGGGGGGGGGGGTGTACACCCTCCCTGCATTTTTGCAACACCCCCCCCCCCTGAAATTTCTCCGGTGACCCCACCCAGCTCGGCCACCAACACGTTCTGGTAGTGAGTCCGGCGCAGCGAATTACATCCTGTGCTGTCAAACTTGGGCTATAGGACCACAGTCACGCAGATGATCGTACGATGCATTTGTCCAAAATCATTTAAAAGTGACTGTGCAATGCATATATTGCGCGTATGTACGAGCAAAAATGCGTGCGGGCACACAAACTCAATGTGGATCATCAAGAGCCATTTGCGCCCAACTCAACCAAGCGAGGTATTCTAACGTTTTCACCGTTGATTGCTAGGTGTTCGTTGACAGGATGGCAGTCTCTTAACTTTGTCGGTCGTGCAGTTCTGCATCTTAATGTTGAATTGCCGTTCGCAATGAATCTCTATTCTAATGTACCGTGTCCTAAAGTAATGACATGTACAAATAAAAAACGGGAAAGCTGTGCAGATATGTCACCGTTGTGCCACGATTCTTTCCGTGTCTAAGAAAAAGTCCATAATTGGAACTTTCACCAAGCATGACCCCCCCTCCCCCCCCTTGAAAGCTCGGCACCCCCCAGTAGTGAATTTCTGGGGAAATCACTGATCACAACTAAACGTCCAATGCTATAAGAGGGGATACTTCCCGCCAGGCGCCATGTGTCTCGGGTTACAAACTTCGCATTGCCTTCCGGCAAATAGTTGACTGATCTTGCGTGATGGCGGTCGTATTTGGTAAAAGGAGGTGGTTTGTTGTATTAGGAAATACAAAGTTGTTTCCAGTGAAAATCAACGGGGTGCGAGAAATAACGGAATGCCCTTGATATTTTACATTAGCTGGACAAGGATCACTTCCAGCGAGCATTTTGACTGTATCATATGCACTTGGCATTATGGATGGTTCATTCCAAATAAGAATACGTCTAGCAATGCAATCATTTAAGGGAAAATGTTCCCCACGTACCATATTGGCAACATGTCCAACATTCAGCATTAAAGCTGCAACACAATCAAAGAAAAATGTTTTTCCAGAATTAGGTTCCCCGGTTACGTACATTGTATTTCTTTTTGGTTCTGTTTTTTCAAGAATAGCATACAATCAAGATATGAATTCCTTTACTTTGCCATCGTCGTGGTATTGAAAGATCAGCAATTCTTCTAAGATGTTTAAGGAATCTTCTACTGATAAGTAGTGATCCATTCTCCTAGCATAAAATACTGGTCCTTGTTTACATGCATTTATCCAACTTTCGATTTCTTTTAGACTAAGATGTTGACATTTACGTTGAACTTCGTTTACCGCTCTTTTATAATCATTGTCGGATTTATCGAAATATGCTAAAGAGTCGTTTGAAAGCCATTCTCTTAATTCACATGAGCTGTAAAAAGGCCTGTCGCTGCCTTCGGCAGTTCCGCCTTCCACCTCCTTCCTGTAGCCAAGGCAAGAAGGTGGTGGGAGGGGGCTTCAACCCCAACTCCCGGGACTAAAGATTACCAAATAAGGCAATGAATGAAACCGGAAATATTTGCGTGCCCAGACATGCCGAGGCATGTTTCCGTTCTTATCGATAAGCAAGCGTGCGCATGAGCGTAAGTTTATTTAATCGGAAGTGAGCAGTTATGGATGTTTATAAAAACGGAAGTTCTTGCACTCGGTCCTTTCTCGTAGTTAGCTTGCTGCGTTGGCTACAGGAAGGAGTTGGAAGGCGGAACTGCCGAAGGCAGCGACAAGCTCCCAGATTGAAGTAAGTTATATATTACATGTATATTAATATATTTTTTAGTGGCTCATTTTATTGGTCATAATTATTTAGGTCCTGGAACAAATGATTTCGAAGCATCTCCTGTTGATGAAGATGATGAAATAGCAAAGATACATGACAAAGAATATCTTTTAGCAAAATCAGAAGAAGACATTCGAAAAGCTGATTTAAAAGCTATTGGAAGTTTTCTTGGAACAAGATCTGTTGGAGGAACTCTTGGTGCTCTTGGATTAAGTGGAAAATACGCTATCGAATCTTTAACCGGTGTTTTATATCCAAAAATGCCACCAACAAGAGGAGAGAAAAGACAACGAACGGAACCTGTAGACGACAGTGGTATAGAAAACCCACAAGATGCTTCCCAAAATCAAAATATTGGAGTTGACCAAGTTCAAAGACCTCAAGCTGGATCATCAATACCTGGTGGAACTGGAAGTGATGTTATTGCAACAATTATACGAGATCCTGGAATAACGAAAGTACAAGGAATATATCGTAAAACTTTTCAAATTTACACTGCTGGATTACAGTTTGGTATAAAAAATTTTGCAAATTGGAAAGATTTTTGGAATATGAATAATTTTGAATTATTAACTACTCCATTTGCAGATATGACTCCGAATAATTTACAATTATTTATGAGTCCTACAGAATTTAGCAATCTTCCTATAAATACGTGGGCCAAAAGATGTAGAATCAAAATAACTCCTTTAGGATATAGATTACCCTTTGCAACTAATGAAGCAGTATCTTCTTTTGCTAATAGTCAAACATTAGTTCAAATTGGATATGGAATTGGATTAAATAAAATAATGAATTATATATCTACAAGTATAACAGTAGATCCTGCAGATTTAACATCCGTAAATGCTTTAGCAGATTCTATAGTACCTGCAAATACTTTATACGGAATAGATAACTCGATAGGATGCAATATTGGAATTCCACGTCATTGGAATAAATATATTGTAATTCCAAAACTAAAAAAACATAAAGGCACACCCAATTTATTAAGACATTATCAAATTCGAAATGTAAATGATTGTAAAGGAATACCAGTTATAGATTATACATATAATTATAAATGTGGTATTTTAAAATTTCCATACATGGCTCAAAGAAGCCAAAGCCCGCGATGCCGTTTAGGGTAATACTATCAGAGAGGGGTACTTGGCAGAAAGCTCTTGGCTTGTTTCTCCAGGAGAAGCTAAAACTTCTTGATATCGAGGATCCATTTCTTGTTAAAAACTCGGAAGAAGTTCTTGATTTTGCTCGCTCTCAGTCTGAGGGTAAGCTTTATGCCTTTTCTGTAGACATCAAAGATTTGTATTACTCCCTGCCCCATGACATGTTGATTTCTTGTGTTGAAGCTAACATTGACCGCTTTGGGATTGTCGCTTTTCAGAACACAGCTGGCTTATCTGCTTCAGGATTTGTACAGCTTCTAATTATGTATCTTAAATCGACATACATTCACTGGGATGGGAAACCGTTTCTACAGAAGAAAGGAGTTTGTATCGGATCTTGCATAGCCCCAGTGCTCAGTGATCTCTTGTTGGCAGATGTAGATAAGTCCATGTCAAGTATTCTACATAGTGAGGGTGTCATTAAAACGTTCCGTTTTGTAGATGACTATCTGTTAGTCATCAGAGGGAATGGTACCAACCCTGAGTCCCAAGCACTGAACATCATATCCAAGGTTCAAACATTCTTGAGCCCATTAGAGCTTACACATGAGTTGCCAGTTAACAGTTCTATCAAGTTTCTGGACATTACTCTCACCTTCAATCAAGACCATATGTGTTGGGCGTACTGCCCGCGAGCAAACAAACCACTCCTTCCTTACGAGTCTGCGCATTCAAAGTTAGTTAAAAGAGGGATTGTCAAGTACTGCCTACGTAATGTGTTGCAGAAGTCTTGCCCGCATCAAATGGCAGAGTGTCTTCAACGACAAACCGAGAGGTTGCATAGAGCAGGTTACCCAACGCATGTTGTGGTATCTGTAGCTGAAGCCTTGCTCAGGCAAATTCGAGCTCATGGCCCTAATCAACTGCCGGCACCCGACCCCGACAGAGGGAGAGTAGTTGTCATTCCCTACCTAGATAACATCTCGCACTGCCTAAAAAAGATTGGTGAAAGGGCAGGAGCAAGGGTTGTCTTCTCGGCCCCAGAAAAGCTAAGTAAGCTCAGTAAGTTGAGTTGTCCCCAGGCTACGCACACATGCAGTACCAAGCACAGAAATCCCGTTGTTCCCTGTGATGAAGGAGTGGTGTATAAGTTACCACTCACTTGTGGAAAATGTTATATAGGCCAAACAGGGCGATGTATTAATGATCGCTTGCGCGAACACCGGAACCATGTGAACAACAAGAAAAAAGAGGGGTGGTTGGCTTATCATTCTAACACTCATGGATGTGAACCCATCTATCGAGATTGCCATATCATCGCAAGAAACAAGACTAAACTAACAAGGGAAATAATAGAAGCAGAAAAGATAAATAACCATGAAGATGTATGCGTTAGCACACCTTCTGTATCTCTAACCGAAAAGGAACTGATCTTCTTCAGAACCAGTGTGCTCAGAACCGGTGCGCCCAGAATGTGACACGTGTGCTGTGAGGGGGTTTATGCTTTCTTACTCATTTTCTTCAATAAACTTAGTTGGAAGTTAGCGCCCGTCCTGTCTGTTTCTCCGTTCTTTGTCCGTGTATCTTGGGCTCTCAGTTCAGATGTCTCATTACCAACTAGCCCAATCCTCAACCCTTCTCAAGTATTTGGTAACTTTTAAAAAATGTAGTTTGAGCGGCGACCCGTTACTCATCCTCTCATTATATTTCCAAAGGCGTTACATAAAATTAATGTAAAAAAAAGGATTTCATGTGATGAGTACAATGAGATGCATTCCACGCCAAGTGATCCAGATTTGCTCGTCAACCATCGCCGATTTTAACGGAAGGAAAATCAGAGGTCATTATGGTGATGGACATCTGCCATCCCCCAAACATTATTAGCTTCAATCGCCGCAGTGTTCTACCGCTATAGGGCATTGGGTTACCATCCAATGCAGCCCCTCATGGGGTATCCCGCTGGCCGCACGCAATGACCTGGCCATCGTGAAAGCGAGCGGGACTGAGGGGTTCGGGGGAAGTGACTCGCTGAAGTCAGTCGGTGCTCATGCGAGGACGTGACAGGCAGCGGAAAAGAGGGATTCAAGGACGATATGTGAGCTCTACACTCCGTGTCAGAATCATTCTCTGTTGGCAGCAGGGAACAGACTTGTCTATTATAACGCACACCCGTGAGATAGGCCACCTAAATAGGAGAAAATGCCACAAGGGTTCAACTTTCCGCTCCTAGCAAAACCCAGACGTCCTATGGAAGCGTGTCGCTCAAAGGCGTGCTAAATCTTGTTCGAGCAGGTGTTCGTCGCGTTCTTCGTACACTGTAAACTGAAAAACACCCTTATGGGTGTAAATGGCTTGTCCTATAACTGACACCTCTTTTTACACCATATGGTCTTTAAACACCCTTTTCAGAGGGTGTATTCTGTGTAAGACACCCTTTGAAAGGGTGCTTTTCCTTGAAAATGCTTTCTGTTGCACCCTTTAAACACACTTCTAGGAGGGTGTAAAGTTGTTAAACACCCTCCTAAAGTGTAAAGGGTGTAAAGTTGTTAAACACCCTCCTAAAAGGGTGTTTAAAGGGTGCAAAAGAAGGCATTTTCAAGGAAAAGCACCCTTTCAAAGGGTGTCTTACACAGAATACACCCTCTGAAAAGGGTGTTCTAAGACCATATGGTGTAAAAAGAGGTGTCAGTTATAGGACAAGCCATTTACACCCAAAAGGGTGTTTTTCAGTTTACAGTGTAGAGAGAGAGCTGTGCTGGGAGCTGTGCACTTTGCAAGACGGTGGCAGACATCTTCGGTCCTCTTTGAAGATGATAGAGGTACGTATGTGCTTCACTTTTAGGTGGCCAAGTACAGTGTGCCGTTGTCACGTTCGCAGCTTTCCGCGAGTATTCGTTCGTTGCATGGTGACGTCCAGCACACATATTAATCTAGAGGTCATATTGCTCTAGAGTTGGCATCTACGTAGCCTTAGTTTAGTCCGTGTGAAACGTTAGAGGGAGCCAGTCTGTGTGGCTGGTCTTCCGCTCTGATGCCAATACAGAGGAAAGTACTTAAACTGAAGGAATTTGTGGTGTCGTACTTGCGACGTAGGCTATGGTCTATGCAGCACAGTCACCAAATATGAGCGCGCCTTGCTCCTGTGCACCTCGAGAAGCGTAGTGTAAAACTCAAACAATTACAACGGAAATACTGAAGATGGTTCTCTAAGCTAATTAAGTTAATATTAAAAAGGCTATTTGCCTATTGACCTTTTTCCAACGTCCCAATGTCCGATTCTTAAGAGGTCCCAAGCTTGCTTCGAGTTCGCTTGACGGCTCTTTTTCGTTTTCCCTCCTTTGGGCCTTTCCCGCCATACCATAATGTTAAATGATGGCAGTGAAATTTGAACGCACTGCGTTCAGTTGAATGAATAAGTGGGCCTCACGAGGCTTGTGTTTAGTTTGTATTACGTTTAATTGCCTCGTCCACTACACCGTTAGTTTAATGTTTTACTTGTCTCGACCCTCTATAACTTGAAACTTGGTTTCTGCTTCAGTGAGACCTCAGAATTTTCTCACCCTCGTTGAGAATAATGGCGCTAAACTAGTGAAGGTGAGCGAAGCATTCTGCGCAGGGAAATTCTATATATGCGACAGTTTTAAAATACCATAGTTTTAACATGACTGATTTGGACATGTGTAACATGCTTTTCCTGGTTTCCGCTTCCATTTTCTTTTCCTTTTTTTTTGTTGGTGTTGTTGTTGTTGTCGTAGTTGTCATTGAGCTGTTCGCTATTTTGAACCGTCGATGAGAGTTACACTATGCAAGTAGAGAAAACAACATCCACAGAGGTAAGTGTTGAATCGCTTTCCAGCATTAGCCGAAGCTCGTTTTACTAGCTACGGCTAGTAACACAAATAAAGTAGTAGAGTTCCATGAGGCCGCGCTCGCAATCGTACTGTCCGCGCACCAGGGGGACGTCATGGAGGTCACCGCGCATACCGCACGTGGAACAGAGGGTAAACGCGCTGACACCGAGGAGGTGTTTGAAAGCAAACGTCGAGTTGTATTATTTTTCCGAGGGGGGCGGGAGAGTTGCTCACTATATGCACTTGTGCCAAAGTGCAGATTTCAGTTAGTGATCTATTTCTTAGTAGAAACCTTATTTCACAGATGGTAGTGAGTCACAATATTATTTTAAAAAAAATAAAAATACAGTGTCAATCTCTGTCAGCACACGTACGACTTTGGAATATCGGCTCCTTGGTATATTTGCCACATCCCATGGGATGGGTTTTCTGTGTGGGTATTCATGCGGGGACGTTGGAGATGGTCGTAGCAAAAGCTGTCCTATACAACTGCCATTTAACAACCAAAACTTGACGCCTTATGATGTGTACATGAGTTGAAATGAATATTCGAGAAACGTCACAGCAGTATGAGTGGTCAAAATGAAAATTAAAGGAAGGCTACCATCCTCCCTCGATATACAGGAAGGTCCTCACAGTTTTTGGCACAATTACCTATCATTCGTTTGCTTCTCTCCTGTGATTTTGCTGCATAACAGACGTCACTCTCGCTAAAAACGACAGTATTCCTTCGGAGAAAAGGAACCGTTTTTTCAGCACGAAATGTTGCATAACGCACATAATTTCTTCTTGGCGTTATGAAAAGTAACGCATTACACAATTTTCAGCCGTGTTTCAGCAAGATTTTCTGTAGTACAGACTATAACACATATGCAGCACATATTTAGTTAGCGCGCATATAGCACAAAATAACGGAGAGCTCAACGACGGACAACCACAATAAAAAAATTCTAACAAATATTTTTTGATTAATCATTAATTAAAAAGGAGCGGTTTAACAAACCAAGATGAGCAGATTACATGTGTTCGAGTCAGTGGAGTTCAAACTATGGTCTCTTAATAAAACTGCCGTAAGTATAGAATTTTTGTGTGGAAAACAGCTCACTCGTTTTGATGAGTCAAGCACCATTATTGTCAACGAAGGCGTAAAACATCTGACACCTGACGGAAGCAGAAAACCATGACTGAACGCAAGGTGTACGACGTTGAGACCTATACCATAGAACTTTACAGTCGTAATCCGGCAAGGGTCAAAGGGGCGAAAAATTGAAAACAGCCGCCAGACGAACTTGGGAGCTCTTGCAGCCCCGACATTGAGGCGGTCGAGACAGATCATTTGGTAAACCACCTTTCTGTTTTAGCTTTTACGACACTCCCCAACATTTCTGTTGCAATACTTTAAGTTTATTTAGTAAGTTTTTCGTGTCTAGCAGGAGCAAGGTACGCTCATGGTCCCTGACAGCGGTGCCAAGCGTGCGTCGCAAGTACCTCGTCGCAAGTAAAATTTTCGTCAGTTCAACAACAAGTACTTTAATTTACTTCTGCCATAAACGGGGTGCTCTTCTAGTGTTACATAGGAAGCACCCTTCCTTGCTTTTTATAGGCGTTGGAAATTTTTTCACAGAGATATGCACTTTTCAAGAACTTCCGTGATATTTACGATTTTTTACTACATCTAAATGCAACAGAAGAGAATTCAACATTTTTTAGTTTAATTCAAGGTATTACTTATGGACTATACACCTGCAAAATCCTGTTTCATTAGGTGCCGTTATTGTTCTGTGCTGTTTGTAGGTTGTTTGTTTGTGAGATTTAACTTCATTTTAGTACTTTAATAGTACTTTAGTAGATTTGGTGGCTCCACCACATTGGTTACGCATTCACTTTTGTCTTCAGATCTCACGCACATTACTCATATTCGAGCATACTCTTCGAATATTCTTTTCTGTTGTCTGTTATGGGTGAAATAAGTAGAGTCTTTTCACCTCTTTGCGTGGCCTAACGTTCTGACTGGTCACTTTCTTGGGATTCTGATAGAGCCAAAATAGTAAAAAGACTAAAGGATCGTCGGCTACCTTCGCGCCAGGATATGGCCATATCGTCCTTGGATGAGCTGTCACATTCGACGCTGCTTTCGCAAGATCCTCCTAGTCCTGAAGCCGCACCGGCAGAAACAGAATTTACCCCAAACGCTCCTGTTGGCGGTGTCCAGCTATACACTCTAAATCCGGCACCCGATATGTACCGCATGAAAGAGGACCCGCATCTGGGCCAAGCGGTACACATGAGGTACAGTCCTCAACCAGCAGGTACAGTTCGCGACCACTGCGAAATTCAAGCGGTACAAGGGCTCCGAGACCCATCCGTACCGGCTAGGTACCTTTTAGGCGCGGTCTAGCAGAGCTGTACCTCATGTGTACCGCGTGTTTCCGGCGCATGAGTACGAACGCCTTCTCACGATCTCTATGCGCTGCAAAAATATTTCGCGTGATTCCGAATACCAGTCAATAAATTCCCTTATGCAGCAGTGCCGTAATGGATCAGCACTATCATTCTATCAAAGAAGTGCAATAGCTCGAACCCGTGACCGTGAGGGATCGCACGTTTGGGAAAAATGCGTTTCTTGCAACCGCTGGCAAATCAGTTTGTTTTGAAACGTCGGGGAGCGAGGACGAGTCTGCTCATGTCTTTGAAGAAACTCGTTCGACGCTTTCAAGATTGGAGTCATTTAAGGTGGGTATTATATCTATGAAGTAATTATTCGTCCGCACGACGCATTTTCGTTCGTCTTCGCTCTGATTCCCAGTGGTCCTGATCACCGGCAGGCTGGACACAACGACTGAGGGACGGGGACAACGAACTTTGAGCGTCATGCACGAACGTTGATGCGTGAATTAGAGAAGCCTAGATTGCACTTTACACCTGGATTTCACAAGCAAGTAGGCATGTTTTTCAGGCAAGCTATTAACGGTTGTTGGATTTTTTACACTGTATTTTCTCCTATTTTCGAATAAAGGTATTTGTTTGTGATATTTATCGTACAGAGTAGCTTCCTGGGGCTGTTAATATATCGTAGAGGAGGGGAACCACCACGACGGATAGGCCTAAATCGCTGCGCGCTATCCGTTGCATGTACCGCATGTGAGGGTGCGTTTACCTCTTAAATTTAAGAGGTACATTTTTTAAAAAATGTACCTCTTGGCCAAGCGGTACTTAACCGTTACATATGCGTTACCTGGTTTAGAGTGTAGGAGTGCAAGAAGGTTTGTAGGAATCTACACCACTCAAGCATGAGCATTAGCCTGTTCCACGACGTTGACACAAGATACCGATAGTACCCCACTTGGTAATCAGGCGAGGGACTTGGAAGAGACAGCCCCAACATCGTCTGCAGAACAACAAGGCGCAAGGCGCCCCAACGTAGAGTACCCCTCTCTGAAAAGAGGCAGCATAACTTCGGACTCCGAAGGGATGAACACCGTGCGAAAGCTATCAAAGGCTTGGGAGTAAACAGAGTCTGAGCTGGAGAGAATCTGCATCCTCGAACTGTCTTTCGAAGTGGCCCCCCATCAGCTACAAGCGCAAAAAGATTCAAACAGAAAGGCATTCCACGTTCGTGGTGAAGACGAACGTCGCGCGCAGCCTAACCGGACGAAATATTCAAATGGAAATCCAGAAGGACTCATGTAACCTTAGAAGTCGGCCCAGGACGCACACTCCCCCAGGGCGTGAGTCGTGACGTTGCCCACATACGTGAGGCCGACAACGGCAAGCCCTATCATCACCACCACCACCACTCATGTGACCCCATGAGGGGCATAATCAAGGAAATTGGAGAGCGCCGTGATCGCCAGCGTGAGACGGGTTCACGGCGCTCCGGGGGTTCGGCACGCTCATCTTGCTCCTCACGACGTTCTATTCATTCAAACATCAGTTCTTCAGCAAGCGTCGCAGAAACAAAACAACAACTTGTGAAACAATGAAATCAATTGCAATATAGCATATGCTGAAGGGCACTCCCTAGGGGGGCATTAACAGACTCCTAAGGCAATGTCTTAATTAACTTTCAATAATTAGCTTTTTAATTATGAAAGCTACGAAGTTGCTCCAATGAGAACATCTGATCTCTTCCGTCCAAACCAAACCAAATAAAGAAAAAAATGGCGCTCCTTCACGAATTTTTTTGCGGACGATCTATCGAACGGTATTTTGTTCTGAAAACGGTTTTGGTATCTGGTGACCGAAGAGATCAGATGTTCTCATTGGAGCAACTTCGTAGCTTTTATAATTAAAAAGTTAATTATTGAAAGTTAATTAAGACATTGCCTTAGGAGTCTGTTAATGCCCCCTAGGGAGTGCCCTTCAGCACATGCTATATTGCAATTGATTTCATCTCGGAAAAAGTGATTGATATATTTTTTAAAAATCTGTTCACACTTAGCGTGGACACCCTGTATATATAAATAAACGAACGGGGGATAACGGACGTATCAGGCAGCCCGTCTGTCGAGATACAAAAAGAAGATATACTGCTGTAGGGACGACACATGATATGTTTACTGAGAACGCCCCCATCGGCGCCGGTTTCCGACGTCACAAGTGTATTATCTCCATTCACAGTCGTACTATCTACTATGCCCCGGGTCGTTTTTTGTGCTGCGCTCACAGCATGAATCAGTACCAACTACCCCGCCTCCAGAGGTTATCAGACTTTGCCAAGCGCAACAGAGGTACTACAGGACGCAGACGGGCTTTATCATGGCATAGCTAAGCGCAGGCCCAACTCGTGCTCCTAGTAGGACGCGTATACTTGCCTGCATGAGTTTCTCAAGAAAACGCTTCTTGCAGTCGTCTCCACCAATGCTAGGAATGCCCAGAAAGCGCATCTCTGCAGAGCTCTTCAAGCGCAGGTGATGCTCGCTGAGTACACGGACCTTCATGCCTTCCTCCTTGCCACAAATCTACCATGTCAAATGTATGAAAATACGTTAGTCTCAAAACAAAATGATTACAGCTAACGTATTTCAACATATTGCACAAAATAAAAGTCCTCTGACCTCTCTCTGACCTGATCATCATGTCTTCATGCAATATACCAGAAACAGTGATTGTGATAGATCTCAAAGGAGATATGCTTTGTCGTTGATTTAAGTATTTTCACATACCGTTCTCGCGTGTATTCAATATGGAACAGCTGTAGTGCCTAATGACCACCAAGAATATCATTTGATGGGATTTGCACGACCTAGATCAGCAGTACGTTCCACAGTTCGTTTTCTCTTCTTTTTTTTCGCATCCTCGTAAATAACACTAGACGTGTTTGAAATTCAAAATTACAGATTAACATGGCTTCTATGGTTGCACGCAGAGAAACAGATACTCATGGAACGATGCGGCATATATGCGACTTTCTGATGGCATCCGCTCAAACGCTGTCTGCCTGCGTGCTGCTGATGAGGCCAGAGGAGGCCGAAACAGCTGTCCAGTACTCGCATGCCGACGTTTGACTTACAAACACACACACACATATACAGAAAACAGAAAATGCAGCCCAAGATAAGGGCGGTTCGAATAGCGTCGCCCGATACATTTGTTTTTGTTTTCTTTCCGCAAGTTAAAGCTCATCTTCGACGCATGAGGCTCCTTCACCATCTCACATTGAGGGTAAAGGAAAGACGCGTCTCGGAAGATGCGCAATGAAGGAAAAGAAGAACAAAAATGAGTTCCTTCACGATTTTTTTTTTTTTGCGGACGAGCTACCGAACGGATTTTTGTTCTGAAAACGGCTACGATATCAGGTCACCGATAGGAACAGATGTTCTCATTGGGACAACTTCGTGGCTTTGATAATTAAAAGTTAATTAACGATTTTTAGGTAATTAGTGATTTGACGGTTGAGTAACATATGGCCAAGAACGTCCGCAGGCTCAGAGATGATAGGAGTGAAAACAGCATGTCTATAACCCTTATAGTTTTTTTTAATGAAAAATCTGTATCGCCTAAAAAAAAAGCCACCCTGTATATATATCGTGTCTTCGTGAGTGTGCCACCGAGGATGGGAATATGAGACCGCGGTTAACTGCGAACTTATTCTGGTCCACAGTATGACACGTGACCATCTCCCGGCACAACGAAGGCAAAATTTGAGAGGTTGCTTGGGTAATTCTGATGTCGTGTTCTGAAGTCATTTAAAGTGGAATCTCGCCAACACTCGACTTGATCATTACAGTAACATGACTTGTACTGACCTGGACGTGTAACTGGGCGTGTTTTAAACATTGTGCGCGTCCAAAGCTCGAATGGATAAGATATTTGAGATCAGTTTCGCATTCGGGTTCTATATCGACCAATGGGGACGACGAAATCAAATAGACCGTGGTTGAATTAGCCATACCCACTGCGAAATACGTTACGTCGTACAGCGATTATGTCCAGAAAAGTCGTCCAAATATTTATATTTGCGTGTTTGTCAGCGGCGACTAAGACGGCCGCAAAACAGCGGCGCGAGGAGGCCATATCATTAGTCACTTGACGGAGCAGCGGCAGAACACTAAGAACAATACAGAAAAGTAGAAAAGAAGAAAAGTACAATCAACTTACTGAAATGTCCGTTTGGAATGCTTCATACTGATTTATTAAGTACCGTACCGAATAAGAAGCAAGCGCTGGGATCTGTCATCGGCGCTGTCAAATATGTCGTACCGCAGAGGCTCGCTGTACGGTGATATCCTACCGTTCCTCCAAAACTCTCACACTACTGAGATTGACATGCATAAGTGAATGACCTCCCGCAAGACATAAACATGTCCCGAGAATGGTTGTCGAACCAGCACCCTCCGCCATCAGATCCGTAAAGAACACTTTCATCCTGCATAGCATTGGACTCTTGAGCGCATTACTTAATTTCCGCTCCCCAGTTGCTGTGCTTCCGAACTCGAGTTCGTCCTCACGTGAGCACGATGGCAGAACGGTTTCCGACGCGAGCCTTCACTGAATCGAGAAGACGAACTCACCGTAACATCGCACTCATCTTCGTTTTGTTTTATACAACGTGGCCCATGATTTGTAAAAAAAGGATAAAAATACTGTTGAGCCGTTTCATGGTGCCCGTACCTGCACAACCCTATAGTAGATGTGTTCGGAACAAGAACAATACAAATTCCTTGAACTCAAAGAGATAAATGAATAAATGAAAAAATACCTCATCCATATCACTGTTATACTGTTTTATCTCTGTCGCGACAGCCTCCGAGTAATACACTTCTGCTGCTGCCTGGAAGAACAAAATACATAGTTTCGGTATTGTTCACGATCACTGAGAATCCAAAAAAAAGACTGAGACTTCAATTACCTGCAATATAGACCTGGGCTCTGGAAGTTTATCCATCACAAAAGTGTTCGTGTAAGCCTGAACAATTTAAAAAAGCTGTTAGTGTTACTGCCTCAAACAATGGCTCAACTGACGGTAGGTTACCTTGATGTACTTTAGCAGCGCCTCACAGGTAACTTCTGTGCCATTGATCTTTTTCACCACGAGGTTGTCTGGAGCGAGGAGCCTAGGTACCAGGTCATTTAGCTGAACTATAAAGTCTCTGCCGATATCTGCAACAAGAGAATATATATATACAGTCAACCCTCGATTTATGAACAGCCTCGGTTCCCCGAAAAATCGTTCATAAATCGAGGGATTCATAAATCGAAAATTCCGTTAAGTGAGTACTATCGAGCAAATGGAACAGTGTTTCCGATTTGATATTGTGATTGTAATGCAATATATTGTGTAATTTTGCTTTGGACCATGCCTTCTGCTGTATCAGTCTCACAAAACACAGATGTTAACGCATTCACACTCTGTTTATTATGCAATTCTAAATAGTTTAATTTTGCTTTGGACCATGCCTTCCGCAGTGTCAATCTTGGAAAGAGGAGATGTCAGCACATTCGCAGTCAACTGGTCTCGGACTTCCTCTGGGGTTTTTAACCTATGTTTATTAATCTCCGAGTGACAGCGGACACCTTATTCATGAATTGAGGTTAGGAACACTTCTGCAAAAACCCGTTTGTTGTTCGGATTTCGAGGGGTTAAGAACCGAGGGTTCAATACCTGGAAGACGTTTTGTCTGTTCAGGCGTCATTCATAAGACCACGAATAATCCCTTTGAAGGTTTTTGTTGGCCTCGGGACGATCCGTTCATAAATTGAGGGCAGAAACGCTGGGCAACTCCTAGTTGGTTCCCATAAATTCCATTCATTAATCGAGTTTCATAAAACGAGGGAAAAATGCATGTAAAAAGTTTGGTTCGTCGTGCTAGTGTTCATAAAACCAGGGAATTCATAAATCGAAGGTTCATAAATCGAGGGTTGACTGTATATATCAAAGTGAAATAATAACGTCTTATTATTTCACTTTTATTCAACTTCGTAGCCGTCTGATATATTAACCTCTTTCTCCTATATATATATATATATATCTTGAGAAGTTGGAGTTGGATCGGACGGCTACGTAATTATAGTTGAAATAAATGGGAGACAGAAGACGAAAGTAGGGGAAGTAACAAAAAAAGGGTTTATTAAAACTTAAAAATCATAAAAGTTAGGGAGGATGTCTACGTTACGGCGGAAGCTCCGCCTTCTTCGGGACAAAAGAGCTAAATGTGGCCACGAGGCTGATAAGGGGCTTGAGAATGACGTGGTCGGTTGGGGGAAATTCCCGCCACCTGGCGGTTGTCAATTGGGGAAATTCCAGAGCGTTTTTGTGTCAGGTCCAGGAGTGGGGTCATCGTCCTTGTGGGTCAGTGGGGATTTTGATCTGCCTGAAACGAGAAAAGGCAACAGGGTCTTATCTAGGTTGTTAGACTTCTTATTGTTGACAGCATGCCAGGGTCCTCGTTAATGGCCGATCGGAATTTGTAAATTAGGTAAGATTCCCGTTGTTCCCGGGAGCGGTCGGAGGTAAAGTTCGACTGGAGGATAAAAACTGAGGCTTCGTTGATTGAATGTTCTGGTTGTTTGAAATGGCGTGAGACTGGAAGATTAGGTTTCTTGGTAACATCCGATCGGTGATTGTTGAATCTAATTCGGAAAGAAGTTTTTGTCTGACCCACGTATTGGGCCCGGCATGTGTTGCATTGGATTAGATAGATAACGTTGCATGAGTTACAGTCTACGTCTGCGTTGATCTTGACGGTAAAGTTGGAATTCGTACTTCTGACCGTTTGTGCGGTCTGCATTAACTTGCAAATCTGGCATCTCCTGCCATTACATGGATGACAGCCCGCCGGATGGCTAGTGGGTTCGCCTACTTTAGAGCGGACCAAGCTATCTTGTAAGTTACGTGTACGTCTGTAAGCGACACGTGGTGGATTAGGAAATATGTTTTTCGTGCGTTCTGACTGGAGAAGGATACTGTGGTGGCGGCTAAGTATGTTGTTAATGTTTGGGATATTTCCGGCGAATGTTACAGTTAAGTTCACGGCATTACTTTCTGATTTGTTTTGTCTTTTCTCCAGTAAGCTTAGACGGTTTCCCTTGCGAGCTCTGTTGAGAGCATCTTGAACTAGATCGGGTGGATACTGACGACCGACAAAGGTTTGTTGCAGCTGTTCTAAATTTCTGTCCAGATCGTCGTCATTCGAGCAGATTCTCCTATACCGAAGGGCTTGACTATAGGGAATGGCCAGTTTCGTGTGGCGAGGATGACAACTATGGAATGACAAATACTGCTGAGAGTCTGTGGGTTTACGGAACAGATCAGACGTTAAAACTCCATTGGTTAGCTTAATTTGAACATCAAGAAAGCTAACAGTGACGGCAGAATAGGTGTGAGTGAAGTTAATAGAAGTATGGAACTCATTGAAATCGCGTATAAATTCCAATAGGCTGTCTTCCGAATGTGGCCAGATCATAAATATGTCATCAAGGTAGCGCTTGTATAAAGTGGGTTTGTCCTCACGCGTGTTCAAGAATGCCTCTTCTAGTGAACCCATGAATAGATTTGCATAGTTTGGTGCCATTTTAGTGCCCATAGCGGTGCCGTTGACTTGTAAATAGTGGCCATCGTTAAATTCAAAGTTGTTGTTCTTTAGGATCAGTTCTAGTAGAGTAGATACGACAGATGGATCACAAGAAGAATCAGAGTACTTTGAAAAAGCCGCCTCGGCTGCAGCTATGCCATCATCGTGGGGAATATTGGTATACAGGGAAGAAACATCTAACGTAACTAGGAGACTAGATGGGGGTGGCTGACATTGATTTAGTATTTGCAGGAAGTGATTAGTGTCCTTGATGTACGATGGTAGTTGCGGGGGTATGTCCTTAAGAAGATGATCTACGAAACTAGAGAGTTTTTCAGTGGCTGTCCCATTGCAGGAGACGATTGGACGTCCGGGGTTCCCCGGTTTATGAATCTTTGGGAGCATGTAGAATCTACCTGGCTTTGAGTTACGGGGAAGAAGGTATTCATATACCGCCGAATCGATCTTCTTTGCGGCCTTTAATGCCTTTAGATGTTTTGTGATATCTGAAACAATCTGTTCCGTGGGATCACTGTCTAAAGTTTTGTAAAACGTGGCACAAGCCAATTGTCGCAGTCCCTCATCGATATAATCCTGCATATTCATTACGACAATTGCACCACCTTTATCTGCCCTTTTGATTATTAGGTTTTTCGATTTTTTAAGATGCGACAGACTACTTTGCTCGGCTTGACTCAAATTTGGTTTGGTTTTGCGGGAAGAGGGATTATATGAAGTAATTATATCTTTTTGAACTGCTTTTATATATATATCAAGAGCTTTTTCGCGATTGGGCTCTGGCGTAAATTCACACGGTGGCTTGAAAGGTTTGGGTGTTGTATCAGGCTTATCATGAAAATACTCTTTCAGACGCATACGTCCTGCAAAATTATCTAAATCGAGATGGAGTTGGTATTCGTCTACCTTGTTATTATTTGGGCAGAATGAAAGCCCACGGCTAAGAAGTGATAGTTCAGAATCGCTGAGGGGGTGGGACGACAAATTAACAACATCTGTCTCCCATTTATTTCAACTATAATTACGTAGCCGTCCGATCCAACTCCAACTTCTCAAGATATTATTCTACGATGGCTGCTAGGACAGACAGGCCGAAGATAGTCAGGAAGTATCCATTTTATGCTCCCACAGTTGCTGTTCTCGGCGACTCCCAGACTAAGCACCTGTACCACCACTTTGATTTCAGGTCCCGCTCGACACCAACGATGTTCGTGTCCCGCAGCGGAGGACGTATCCTGGACTTCATCGAGGAGGTGGACCTACTACCGGCCAGCGTTCGCGTCGTTGTCCTACACTGTGGGACTAACGACATGCCGTTCGTTGAGCCCAAGTTGGCCATCTCGCACTACCAGACACTTCTCGAAAGGATCCGTGCCCGTGGAGGCATTGAAATGGCGGTATGTACCCTTGTGCTCCCTCGATCATATAACAGACGCCGCCCTTTCATTGACAGGCGTAGGGAGTTTCAGTGTAACCCACGGGCACACGCCTTCAACCGCCAGCTGGTCCAGCTATGCAGGAGGTCCCGGGACCTTTTCTACCTCGACCATGGCTTCTACCGACGACGTCCAACCCAGGTGCTTGCGGCGGATGGCCTTCACCCAAACTTCGAAGGAGTGCGGATGATGAGCCGCCACCTCCAGGACCTGATCCCACACCTGCTTCGACAACTTCCACCACGCAGAGCTGACGCCCCGGTCATCCCGGATCCAGTGTGGCCCACCCCACAAGAGGCAGCCATGCTGCGACGAAGACACTCCGAACGGACATCGAGGGCACGTAAACAGGACTGACTAACCGCCGGTGAGCGTACCTTTTCTAATCCAAATGAGCCATGCCCGAGTACAAAAACATTTTTCAAAATCCGACAATTAAACGACAAATATATACGCTACAATTCCCACCGTACCGCACTGCAAGTCTATAGCGATCATAACAAAATTCCTAAAGGACTCGCGATTAAGCTCCAGCCAACCTTCCCTCTGAACCACACCCTTCAAAAGAAATGGAATGAAACCCTTAGCAACGCCTCTACTGCATTACTGGAAGTTCTAATAGCCCACTGTGAGGAAACAACTGCAGAAATATCTCAGCAAGCTAAAACTATCCGCGATACTGTGACCCTTACGGACGCGCATGAGTCAGAATTGGCACAGTTCACTAGGAACTTGGAAGAAACTGTGAATAACACCAAACGTAAAAAAATGACAAGGGACCAGATAGATCCTGACCTTATGTCTAAATATAACGCGAATCTCGCAGGTAGTAGTAACATAATTACTCCCTCGTTAGATTCCCAAGGTGAAACCGAACACTGTGACAATCAAAATCCTAACGCTCATGACAACGCAACCAATACGTCACCTCAAAATGTTGTTAATTTGTCGTCCCACCCCCTCAGCGATTCTGAACTATCACTTCTTAGCCGTGGGCTTTCATTCTGCCCAAATAATAACAAGGTAGACGAATACCAACTCCATCTCGATTTAGATAATTTTGCCCGACGTATGCGTCTGAAAGAGTATTTTCATGATAAGCCTGATACAACACCCAAACCTTTCAAGCCACCGTGTGAATTTACGCCAGAGCCCAATCGCGAAAAAGCTCTTGATATATATATAAAAGCAGTTCAAAAAGATATAATTACTTCATATAATCCCTCTTCCCGCAAAACCAAACCAAATTTGAGTCAAGCCGAGCAAAGTAGTCTGTCGCATCTTAAAAAATCGAAAAACCTAATAATCAAAAGGGCAGATAAAGGTGGTGCAATTGTCGTAATGAATATGCAGGATTATATCGATGAGGGACTGCGACAATTGGCTTGTGCCACGTTTTACAAAACTTTAGACAGTGATCCCACGGAACAGATTGTTTCAGATATCACAAAACATCTAAAGGCATTAAAGGCCGCAAAGAAGATCGATTCGGCGGTATATGAATACCTTCTTCCCCGTAACTCAAAGCCAGGTAGATTCTACATGCTCCCAAAGATTCATAAACCGGGGAACCCCGGACGTCCAATCGTCTCCTGCAATGGGACAGCCACTGAAAAACTCTCTAGTTTCGTAGATCATCTTCTTAAGGACATACCCCCGCAACTACCATCGTACATCAAGGACACTAATCACTTCCTGCAAATACTAAATCAATGTCAGCCACCCCCATCTAGTCTCCTAGTTACGTTAGATGTTTCTTCCCTGTATACCAATATTCCCCACGATGATGGCATAGCTGCAGCCGAGGCGGCTTTTTCAAAGTACTCTGATTCTTCTTGTGATCCATCTGTCGTATCTACTCTACTAGAACTGATCCTAAAGAACAACAACTTTGAATTTAACGATGGCCACTATTTACAAGTCAACGGCACCGCTATGGGCACTAAAATGGCACCAAACTATGCAAATCTATTCATGGGTTCACTAGAAGAGGCATTCTTGAACACGCGTGAGGACAAACCCACTTTATACAAGCGCTACCTTGATGACATATTTATGATCTGGCCACATTCGGAAGACAGCCTATTGGAATTTATACGCGATTTCAATGAGTTCCATACTTCTATTAACTTCACTCACACCTATTCTGCCGTCACTGTTAGCTTTCTTGATGTTCAAATTAAGCTAACCAATGGAGTTTTAACGTCTGATCTGTTCCGTAAACCCACAGACTCTCAGCAGTATTTGTCATTCCATAGTTGTCATCCTCGCCACACGAAACTGGCCATTCCCTATAGTCAAGCCCTTCGGTATAGGAGAATCTGCTCGAATGACGACGATCTGGACAGAAATTTAGAACAGCTGCAACAAACCTTTGTCGGTCGTCAGTATCCACCCGATCTAGTTCAAGATGCTCTCAACAGAGCTCGCAAGGCAAACCGTCTAAGCTTACTGGAGAAAAGACAAAACAAATCAGAAAGTAATGCCGTGAACTTAACTGTAACATTCGCCGGAAATATCCCAAACATTAACAACATACTTAGCCGCCACCACAGTATCCTTCTCCAGTCAGAACGCACGAAAAACATATTTCCTAATCCACCACGTGTCGCTTACAGACGTACACGTAACTTACAAGATAGCTTGGTCCGCTCTAAAGTAGGCGAACCCACTAGCCATCCGGCGGGCTGTCATCCATGTAATGGCAGGAGATGCCAGATTTGCAAGTTAATGCAGACCGCACAAACGGTCAGAAGTACGAATTCCAACTTTACCGTCAAGATCAACGCAGACGTAGACTGTAACTCATGCAACGTTATCTATCTAATCCAATGCAACACATGCCGGGCCCAATACGTGGGTCAGACAAAAACTTCTTTCCGAATTAGATTCAACAATCACCGATCGGATGTTACCAAGAAACCTAATCTTCCAGTCTCACGCCATTTCAAACAACCAGAACATTCAATCAACGAAGCCTCAGTTTTTATCCTCCAGTCGAACTTTACCTCCGACCGCTCCCGGGAACAACGGGAATCTTACCTAATTTACAAATTCCGATCGGCCATTAACGAGGACCCTGGCATGCTGTCAACAATAAGAAGTCTAACAACCTAGATAAGACCCTGTTGCCTTTTCTCGTTTCAGGCAGATCAAAATCCCCACTGACCCACAAGGACGATGACCCCACTCCTGGACCTGACACAAAAACGCTCTGGAATTTCCCCAATTGACAACCGCCAGGTGGCGGGAATTTCCCCCAACCGACCACGTCATTCTCAAGCCCCTTATCAGCCTCGTGGCCACATTTAGCTCTTTTGTCCCGAAGAAGGCGGAGCTTCCGCCGTAACGTAGACATCCTCCCTAACTTTTATGATTTTTAAGTTTTAATAAACCCTTTTTTTGTTACTTCCCCTACTTTCGTCTTCTGTCTCCCATTTATTTCAACTATATATATATATATATATAGATACTCATGGAACGATGCGGCAGCACCAGAGGACACGTGTTTCGCCGTGTTTGCGGCTCGTCGGCCCTGGGTAGCTGGGCCCTGGGTAGCACGTGTCCTCTGGTGCTGCCGCATCGTTCCATGAGTATCTGTTTTTCTGCGTGCAGCCATAGAAGCCATGTTAATCTGTAAGTTTGAATTACAAGCACGTCTAGTATCATTTATTTGTTCCTTTAATGGCTTTTTTCCCTGCATTACAATTCTCTGGCTTGCACTGTGGCATTGAGGAGTGCTAGTCACCCTCCCAGGTGTATATCGCTCGCTGAGTGACCCCTGGTTTGCCAATTCGGAACGATGCGCAGCTACCCAGGGCCGACGAGCCGCAAACACGGCGAAACACGTGTCCTCTGGTGCTGCCGCATCGTTCCATGAGTACCTGTTTTTCTGCGTGCAGCCATAGAAGCCATGTTAATCTGTAAGTTTGCATTACAAACACGTCTAGTATCATTTATTTGTTCCTTTAATGGCTTTTTTCCCTGCATTACAATTCACTGGCTTGCACTGTGGCATTGAGGAGTGCTGAGTCACCCTCCCAGGTGTATATCGCTCGCTGAGTGACCGCTGGTTTGCCAATTCGGAACGATGCGCAGCTACCTAGGGCCGACGAGCCGCAAACACGGCGAAACACGTGTCCTCTGGTGCTGCCGCATCGTTCCATGAGTATCTGTTTTTCTGCGTGCAGCCATAGAAGCCATGTTAATCTGTAAGTTTGAATTACAAACACGTCTAGTATCATTTATTTGTTCCTTTAATGGCTTTTTTCCCTGCAATATATATATATATATATAAGTTCAAAAAAGAGCGGAAACAGATTTTATGGAATTTAGAAACACTAGTTTATTACATAGGGATATGTTAAAAAGTAAAATTGGCAAGGGGTCGACGTTTCGACAGTGGCACTGTCTTCGTCAGGACAAAAGTTTTTTGTACGATCTGCACGATAATCTAGTTAGCTATACGGTTAGTCAGCCAGCACATCCAGGAACCCGAGCGATGGTCGTAGGTGTCAAATATGCAAATTAATGCAAAGCGCCCAAGTAATTGAAAGCACTAACTCTAATTTTTCCGTCAAAATTAATGGTGACTTTGACTGTAATTCATCTAACGTCATTTATGTCATTCAGTGCGACATGTGCCAAGCACAATACGTAGGTCAGACCAAAACATCATTTCGGATCAGGTTCAACAACCACCGGTCTGACATTACAAAAAAGCCAAACCTCCCGGTCTCTCGCCATTTCAAACAACCAGATCATCCCCTATCACTTTTCATTCTGCAGTCAAATTTTAGCTCAGATCGGTGAGAACAACGTGAATCCTATCTCATTCACAAATTCCAATCAACCATTAACGAAGATCTCGGAACACTCTCAACGGTAAGAAATCTAGCCGCCTACACTCTAAAATCGGTACCTTATAACGTACCTTATATCGAGCTGTACCTGGTGAATATCAGGTACATCAGTGCTCTTCCGCAGTTGCTTTAAGAGGTACTGGGCGAGACAAAGGATCTCGCTTTGTATGTATGAGTTACAAGCATATTGATGGGGTACACGCTCAGTTTGTGAGGTACCGTGTCTTGTACCGTATAAAGCAGTACCTCTTGCGCAGAATCTTATTGTGCTTTCCACTGCTTTCAGCACTTCTTGCGTTCAACTAACGCCCCAAAGGGTTCGATGCAGTCAAATAATGCATGTACATCGCACGGACTTGGAGATAAAGATTGATTTACAACTATGATTGTTTCATTCACGGCATACCATAAAACATTCCTGTCTGCGTCGTCAGCTAAAGAGCCTCAACCGTGGTACTTTTGTTTAAATTGTCTGCGTCTGTTTCAAGTAGATTACGAACACAGGCTAGACAGTTAGGAAGGAAAATGCCGTTCTGTATAGGCGTGGTTTATTGCTTATTGGGTATTTGCATCGATAAAACAGAAAGAGATGGAACTCTCTCCGTGTGTTAGTGAAGGAGGCAGGTTTTCTTTTGGCCAACATGAAAACTAAAAGAAAAAGAACATTCCGGAGCAGGTAAGCTGTCGACGAACCGACAAGCCACACCTTCCAGTGGTTTCATGAGGTCATGTGGCATATGTTTCTTATTTTTTTTCTTTACCTTGCTTCATATCTAGCGAATCGAACTTTTGATACCTACGGAAGAAACATGCGTTATAAGTGCAGCCGCGTCCGCGTGTGAAGCTTGTTTGTGATCAGGAAGCCGCCGTCTTCGCACAGTTAAGTTGACCGGGACATGGAGAGGCTGGGAAGGTGCACCTGATGATAAGTTGCTCTTTAACGTTGTTCATTTTCGTTACAACTACGTGCATGTGGGGTGAGCTTTGTGAACACTAGCTTGCCTGAGTGCGTATGCGATTGCATTGGGTGCTCTAACAACCTAGAAGCGTTCCACGTCAGTGTATTATTTCAGGCTTGTCTAACGCTGCAGGTTATCGTCCCAGTTGTAGCTCTGAAATATTTTCCGATGTAGATACAGTGGCGCGTACACTTGCCTTAACCAGCGGAGCGCGTGTCATTGAGCGCTGATGGACAGCTGGAAACGAGATGAGGATGATCTACAATCCCGTTGAAAGGAGGGTCGGTACGCATAACGGAGATGCCGAAACGCGACCTCATTCGCTGTGCGTATCGACCTCCCTTCAGGGGGATAGTGGATCATCCCAATCTCGCTTCCAGTTGCGTCTCAGCGTCCAATGACACGCGCTCCACTGGTTAAGACAAGTCTGCGCGGCAATGTACCTCCCGGCAGTATAACGAACACTACTACCCCGTGACATAGCCACCTCCAATGGACCATTTCGAATCCAGCTCCCCGAGTAAGGAATAAAATTATAATTCTATATTGGAGGGAAATCTGATTACCTTTATACGTTGCTTTACTGGAAGGTCAGGCACCAGCAAGAGTAGCCAGTCAGCAAAACACCCATGGGTCAGAATGACGTCTTCACTTAACGGCGTAGCGATGTAGTTTGTCAACACTAATTATCCATACGCCAATATGGCTGGTCTTCCACGATGATGCAAATACATAGGATCGAAATAAATCAAGCGATGTGATCGGTTTTGTTATTCTGTTACTGCTCAAGCCGACAGTGTAGTTTTATCTCTAATACCTAAACTTCATTTGTTTCTCAGCTGATACTGGAATTCGACGTCAGATTCCGCAAAAGCTTTGATCAAGCTATGGTGGGGATGACCAACATCCTGGCGGCTTTTTCAGCCAGGAAAGGCGGCTTTTTCAGAAGGAAAAGAATCGCCCACGTTCGTCGATGTCCAAAAAAATTCCAAGTATGACCTGATATCAACGCTATGTGGACTGCCTCCTTTGTTTGAGACAAATCTTTTCAAAGGCACAAAGACGAACTAATTGCTGCGTTCCTCTCCAGGCCGTTCCCGAAGAGGTGGTCTCTCCGGGACCGAAACACTTTTTCGGGCAGGAGAGCCTTGTTTGTTGTAGTGACGGAGAGGCTGTGTAGCTGGAACCATCGGACATGCTTATATGAGTTTGTGCTGCTGTGCTGCTTGAGAGTTTACTACGTAAAAGACTTGACATACCCAACTGCTTTTGGCCAGTTGTTAGGCCTGCTGCAAATATATGTCGTGGGCGACAACGAATTCCCGAAGCCGTACAGAAAGCCACGGCTTTCGCAGCTGCTGAAATCGCTGAAGGTCAAATAAAGAGCGAATTAGTATTCAGATCGCCTTTTGTCTTTGTTCTGCATGTGCTTGCAACGCGTTGGTCGCCTTCGCGTATGTTACAGATGCACACTTCTGCGAGTGTGTATTACCACTACCGATACCAAATCATAAGCGCACAATACATGATGCGCGTCGTGCATTTTACTGTGCGTGCCATACCTCACGTGCGGATTATGTCACCACAAACATGTTCCTCTCTGTTGTGTGCGGACTGTATACTTAGACAACTGTACCCCTTAGACGGGCGTACCTCTTAGACGGATCTACCTGTTAGACGGCAGTACCTCTTAGGCGGGCGTACCTGTTAGACGGTTGTATCCTTTAGACGACGGTACCTCTAAAATGGCTGTACCTGTTAGACTGCAGTACCTCTTACACGGCTGTACCTCTTATACGGGGGTACCTGTTAGACGGCAGTACCTTAAAAGTGCTGTACCTTTTAGGTGGTTTCGTACCGCATAAAATAAATGGTACATTTTTGGAAAAATGTACCTTATAAAAGGGGTTTTTAAGAGGTATAGATTTTAGAGTGTAGTTGAGCATTCTGTTTCCGTTCCTTTCTTTCCTTTTTCTTTTTTTCAGCAAGGTCCGAAGGAGCAGTCACCCTGCCCAGGAATTTTTCCCTCAAAACGGAGAGGGACCAAAGGAGAATGACCTCTCCACCCGGACTTGACCTTCTGGAACATTCCCGTACCTGACTCACCGACAACCGCCTGTGGCGTGCCTTGTACCGATGATGACGTTACATAGCAAACCTATTTAAGCAATCTGTAACCCCCTCCGCATCTTTTGTCCTGACGAAGACAGTGCCACTGTCGAAACTTCGACCCCTTTTTTCATTCAACTTTTAATTTCTGCCCATTAAATGAACTAGTGTTTCTAACTTCCCTAAAATCTGTTGTCCGCGTCTTTTCCTTCCACAACTATATGTATGTATATATATGTATATATAAGTTGAGGAAAAATGATAAACGGCCACTAAGGTTTATAGAAGTTGCGGAAAAAGACGCAGAAACGAATTTTTGAAACGAATTTACTAGCACCGGTTCATAGTAAAAAAAAAGAAGGCGGAGCTCTTTGGCTGCACGCATAGCATATGTTTGCCTGCCAGCGTAGTGCTGACGATGGCCCAATAAGGCCGAAACAGCTGCCCAATACTTTCGTGGCGACGTTTCAGCACCTACAAACATATGTTATGCGTGCAGCCAAAGAGCTCCGGCTATTTTTGTCCCTTATATAATTCACTGGCTTTGCACTACGCTTTGAGTGGTGAGTTCGGACACCCTGACGAGAGGAATCACGTCCTACGTGACCTTCTGACGCCATCCGTTCAAAAGTTGCCTGACTGCGCACTGCTCATGATGATTGCCCAATAAAAGCAGAAACAGCTGTCCTGTACTGGCAGTGCGACGCTTGGGCACATACAAACATATGCTATGCGTGAAGCCAAAGAGCCCCTGCAATTATTTTTCCTTATATACTTTATTGACTTTGCACTGGGCCTTCAGTGGTGTGTTAGCGCACGCTGACGGGCGAAATCACGTGCTACGTGACCTTCTGACGCCATCCGCTCAAACGTGACAGGTAATTCATACCCGGTGAGTATAATGAGAACAAAAAACGCGTTTGTCTTCCACCGGTGCTATTCAGCTAAAAATTTCAGGTGTTTCGGCTAAAAAATATCGAATCGACAAACCGATTCGAACCAATGCTTTTCCACTTGAGACCTGCACATGAATCGAGCTCCATAAAGTAGCAGTTTCTTGAGGCGTCACGCTCCGAACAAGTGTTCACGAATCACAGCAGTGTCAGTAGCAATATATATTTTCACGAGAACCATAGCTATAGTTATCGAGACGAACCGTCGTCGGTCGCACAGGAAGCCAGCAGCGGCCGCTGAACACCTGTGTCTAAAATTCTTTGCGGAGTCTGCATCAAGTTCACGACATATCGGCTTTTTTATGTCCAGGCAACGGAGGAATCCAGCATGGCATGAATCATGCTTTCTTTATGATTAAAAGCGCTAGAACCCAGTGGCGGGGAGCTAAAGTAATAAAATACGCAAGTATTATTATTACGGGGAGCGACAAAAAACGTTGGCAGGCCTTTCGAGGATTTGTCAGAGCTGTGTTTTAAAATTTGGAGAACGAAGAATTATATATGAAAGAAGGAAGGTTCCTATTCTTCCATGAAGCTATGCGGGTAAAGAAAGCTGACTTGAAATGTGTAAGCCTGCCGTCAATTCATTTATCGGGTCGGGTTCAGAGGTTTCTTGATGGCAATAAAGAACGCACTGCTAGTGATAGGGAGGAACAACGGGGCATTGTTAGAATACTGGATCAGGGAGACGGAGGAGTGGCAACGTTGAGCAGAAGGCGAAGCTAATATCAGGGAGATCAGGATATAACCGGATTGGGGTCGTGCGCTTTTAATCATGTCCAAACCGCTCAATTTTTAACCTTCTTTCCTCTGCGAGGCCTTTCATCAGCACCACTTAACCCTTGACCCTCTTTGAGGCTCTGTTTATTCTAAGGGTTGTTCAAGGGGTTCAAGCCCAGCTCGCCACACCGCAAGAAGTTTCTCACAACGACGAAGTGTCCTCACGTGACGGTTTAGAGGGGACACACCACAAGCGCCGCTTGTTCAGTCAGGTCAGCCCATACAAAATACTAGCCTTGTACTAACAGACGCAGAAGTAAGTAGAAACCGGTACCGCTACAAGACAACCCGTAATCTACGATGCGTCTAAACAACTTCCAGACCATTAGAAGGAAAACGTTTGAAAATCTGATAAGCTTCCCGTTTACCGGGTCGATAGCGTCGCCCCCTCTTGCACGGGTTAAACGCCAGTCGTTAACTTCTCGAGTGCAGCACGCCATCTTGGCTCGCAACGTGTGGGTGGTAAGTCCTCAACGGCTGCTGCCCTTAAAGGGACAGTCTGGACCCCAGATGTGTACTAAACCGGTCGTATCAGGTGATTCCTTATATCTCTCCGTACCATTCAAGATTACCATTCAAAACCTCATTCCAAATATTTCGTGGCTCCGAGAATTTGTAATGCAACTTTCAACCTGCATCTTCTACGCCCGACTGAAAGCCGCACTTTGAACAGTCGTCGCTTCAGAACCGTTCTCTACCTGCGTTCCTTGTGGCGTCTGCTCGACCCCTCTTGGCGGGCTGTGTGTTGTGATTTGTTCGTCGACGCTCCTGGTTCCCGTACTTTCAATGGGCATGGGATTCCTGCTTATTGCTAAGAGTGACTGGTTACTGCATATGTGAAGGTGTTGTTGGGCGACAAGGCATGGGTCATGCTTAGTGCATCGTGAGATCGAAAAGAAAAACACAACATGCGTGTCTTTCACAGTCATGCATAAAAGCTTGGTGTAGCACCATTGCCTTTTGAAGAGACAAGTAAGTGTTATTAACTGTAACAGATTTGAATTGTTCTCGTATGAGATTTGACTTATGGAGCATAAACATTTATCAGGCGCATCTGTCTGAGTTACAGAAACAACACCTGTGTCACAAACGTCACACGCTAGATTGTTCGGAATAACATAAGTTATTAAATTAAACTGCCAATCCCAATTGGATCAGGTCTCGCCTGAAAATCTCAGTTTGAACCTTAACCGAGCACCGACTGCTGTTGTGTCGTCTTGCACAACTGTTACATCAGGCACAACGGTGACTTCACGGGAAAACCGAAACCGAATATGGGTTAACATTAGGATTTAGTTCATTTTATCTAAAACGGAGAAGCTTTGTCTCTTTCTATTCTACATGGAGGATCGAACGCAGTCGCCACCCGAATACCCTCCGGTGGTCCGAACTGTCGCCTTAAGGCGGTAATTTTACACACTGCCAACTGGATTTAATACCACCCATTCGAAGTATTTAACTCCATTACGTTTTTATACTAACATATGTGACGGCCCGTTACCACTTCAAGGGTTTTAGTACGATACCTTTTTGTCTAAGAGTGCACCGTGTTGGTGACTTCCACAGCCTGGTTAGACTTCGTAGGAACTCTGGCTTAGCAGACGGTCACGTTACAAAGTGATCCGCCGAGTCGAATGATTAATAAGCAATAAATGCGTTCATCGCGAGTATCAATTTAAAGTTCATGATCTTGAACTAAAGTTATAGACGAGATGACCTGAAAAGCTTCTCACCAGATGAGCGTCCGTCAAACTCAGCTGAAGTAGCCACCTTGAGTCCAGGATGAGGCATAAGGAAGCAATCCACCTCTGAGAAGCAGGATCGGATGTGCTCGCGGATTTGTCGCCCATCTTCATGTTGCTGCTCCGAAACGTTTAGCCATTCGTTCAGAACGGCCCTTCCGCCTTCCGCACCGTACGGAGCATCGAAGGGGGAGCTCCAGTCGCGCACAAGAAACGTAAGCTTGTCGAAAGGCTTCTCGGACGTGTTCCCTGCTGCAAGACGCCCGTACTCTGTGAAAAACTACATGCAGAAACCCATAATCGGCACTGATTCGACGATACTTTTACTTTTGCAGTAGAAACAGAGTCGTACTCCAGTTCAGTTAAGTAACAGCTACTTTCTCATAAGGTTCTACCCTCTGCAATGTTGTGAGGGATGTTCAATATTTCACAAGGGAAGAGGAAATATCAGCTATATTCCACAACTATACTGAGTATATAGTTGGGTTGTTGGATTTCATTAGAGAGTGAGGATATGGTCTCCTAGCTCTGAGCCATCCAGTATGACGCAATGTCCCGATCTCTTCTTCGCACTTGCTCCCGCTGCGAGGCGTGGCCATTCTTTGCAGTGGGAGCCTGGAACTGTGTCGGACGAGACACATGCAGTGTTTTACAGAGCGACAACGTCTGTCAGATGGTTGGTCTATATGCGCTCTACGATATGAGGGCCGCCAGAAAGTCTGCGCTGAATGCGGTAACCTGTGCCAGATTTACAGTGGTTGGGACCCCGGGGCACTGTGCTGTGGGGGTTCCCTCGTGTATTCCATGTCTATCCAATGTGTTATTCGCGGTCGATATGCCTGGACGTAAGATACATTTTTACCAAGTTTCCGTTTCACGGATGCGTTTGAGGCATGAAAAACAGATTTCCCGTGGACAAGACCTTTTCTGGTGGGGGCCCCAAGACAAGTGCCCCGCCTGCCCCTCCCCTCCCCCAAATCCGGCAGAGGCGGTAATCTCACAAAGTCGCCATCCTGGGTGTGAACGTCTTGATAGGATGCATCGTAACATAGCTTCGACGCTGTTTGACGTTCTTGGGAGCGAAACCGAGCGAGATGTTGTCTGGACCGTCCCAAAACTATTTTCATCGCTTTACCTTCTTCGCGCGTTCTAAGGAAGTAATATAATCGGCGTCAGCATGGAGAACATCCTAGCAAATGACCTAGCGAATTTTCATTCGCAGGGATCTGGAAACCTGCAGTAAGCTTGTCGAATTTGTTGATTGCGATCAATTCCCAGACTGCAACTCTAGGGAATGACATCATTTTGGCCAAATATCAGCTGCCGAATAACTGAGATAAGTGATATTGTGATTTTGTTGCATCTCCCATCCACTCCCATGCACTGAAAATTTGAGAAACTCGAATTCGCGAAAAATGAATGTATGGCCTCAGGCTTTCAAACATGTGTCACTCCTTCGATAAATTTGAGGAGAGACCCTCACATTCTTGTTTCCTGCAGAAATATAACCTGGTTTACTATAGCCCTGCGAACAAAAATCCCCCATAGACTTTCCTAAGAAGTGACCCAAGCAAGCAATGGTCGATGGCCCAGGGTTGGCAAAAGTTTGAATGACAGTTGGCCAACAACTCTTTCGGTGAGCCAACGTCGGCGCAACGTTGCATAGTGATAGGCAGACCGAGGATTGGAAAGCCGTCGGCCAGGGTAGGCGCTATATTTGCTTCAGAAGCTGCACAAGTGTTTGACACCGGGTGCGTAGTGTGTGGTGTTAATGGGTTAAGGAGAGGAACATTACTTTTCCACTTCAAGAGAGTCAGGATGGCGGTACGGAGACAGACGAAACTTATAATGGCCTCCTGGGCGGATGCGGAGCGGTTAGCGGAGAAAGAATGCCCAGAAATTGCCCATATACGTGAGGCCGACAACGGCAAGCCCTTTCACCATCACCACCGCCACCACCACCACCACCAAATCTTACACAATGAGTTGGCGCAAGGAGAACACCATCTGGATTTTTTATAGCTTTGTCAACCTTCGAGCGGCTGAAAAAAAAAAACGCAAGAACGTTTTCATTGCGATATCTCAGTTTTTTTCCTGTGTTTACATCTGTAGTCACCAAGTCTTAACCCTTAAGGTGTCTTGACGTCTACTCAATTTTCCTAGGGGACAGGAAGGGAACACGTAGCGTGAAATTACGAAGGAAAAATTGGCCCGCAGAGTACACCGTGGGTGATTAAAAGCCATTTTCGGAAATTTCTAGCATATTACGAAAACTGTGTACTTGGCTATTTTACTTATGCGTGCTCTCAGGCTACTCGATCTCACCTGCAGAAATTGGAGGACGTTTTCTTGTAACATCTGGGAGATGTTGTACACCAGGGTGGAACTAATCAGGGTGCTGAGAGCAAAAATGGTAGTGCACTCCTTCATTGTTGCACCACGGTCAAAGACGCCCTCTGTGTCCATGAAGACGACAGCCACCTGCTTGCCCTCAGATGTTGTAACCGTGAACACTTCGTCCCACATGAGGATACCCGATGTGTCCCCTCTCATACCAGCGCGCCATGAAAATCCCTTCAATGGCGCATCAGGATCTTCGAGCCAGTCTGCACACTTGCTTGAACATTGTGCATGTACTTGAAGATGCTTCATGTATCTGCACGAATATGGAGAAAGTTGCAATGACTGGCGACAGCTAGTGAAAGACCGCGGAGTGCTGTTTGGTTCACAAAAGTCATTCAAGGATGATGTGATGTCCTTGGATGACGTGTAATTTTTTACTCGCAAAATTTGCACGGTATGCTACTTCTAAAAAGAGCTTTGAAGAATCCAGACCTGAGGAAAAAGTTGAGCATAAAGGACTTTCCTTTCCGCAAGGCTCCCACCACGGGAATTACCGCAACAGGCTTGTCCCTTACACCATCTTGTAACAGAATACGTCGTAACACATTCTCGTCCAGTTCAAAGGTGTTGTTGACCGCATCGTGGATCACGATCTGCCGAGCCCTGTTCTCCGGGATCTTCGCACGAACCATCATAGACCTGTCGAAATTAAAGTGTGTATGAACTAGACGAATAGCACGTGCCAACCTGACACGCTGTAGACTGTAGGATGTACTGCGCCATTTAATACTCCTGTCAGACGGACTAATTTACTGTCATTTTCGTGATGTGCACTTCACCTGAGCGCAGTTCACTTTCATTGCGTGCTTACTTCATGAGATAACTAAGTGTCACTAAGGGATGATAGCGATCACGATAGAATAGGCGGAACTTGGACCCTCCATGAAGCAATTCACTATGATTTATGCCACGAGATGAGTTTTGTCTCTGCAGAAACGATAGAAAAAAGTTACTAGCCCGGTCAAAAATAAATAATTGTGACCAACCGCCACATATCAGAACAAGTATGAAGCAGATCCAAAATCCACACGCGAATATGGCGACCGCGTTGGCGACGTGCGACGATCCCCTAAGAATGGATTATGAACGCAGGAAACATCTTGTATCGGCGCTGCAGTACTTGCGAGCTAAGCGACAGCATAACGGAATGCGTGACGAAATAGTTCGATCTAGACATAGAGATAGAGGCAAGGGCACGACCTTCAAGGCATATTGAGGACCAGCTACATGCCAACATGTTCACAATAGCCGCCGTGATCGTAGATTGTGTTCCGAGAGTGCATCGAAGACGGTGGGCCTTCGAACGCAATAATAGCTGCTTCGAGGACACGTTGCCGCATTTGGGAGACTTTAATTTCAAGCAGGCCCTGCGTGTTTCACCAAGTACATTCGGGTACCTTCTTGAATCACTACGAAGTCTCGAGCACGAAGATACAAACATGCGAGTAGGAATATCGCTCGAGAAACGGGTTGCTGTCGGCCTTTACAGGCTGCGCTCGACAGCAGAGGACAGGACGACTGTACATTTATTCGCAGTTGGTCGATGGACAGTAAACACAATATTCAGGGAGTTTTGTGGCGCAGTGATTGAGCACCTCGAAAGCGAATGGCTTCGCACGGTGCGTCCTGATGAGATGGCGTCACATATGCGAGAGTTCTTTGCTCTCAGCGGCTTTCCACATGCTGTCGGAGCGCTGGACGGCTGCCACTTTCCTGTTTCCCCCCCAAAGCTCCATGCAGTTGACTACCATAACTACAAGGGGTGGTAAGTTACGTAGCACCTTTCTTTATCAATTTAGAGTTATAATACCACATCTCTGTGTGTAGTGTGCACAGGTAATTACTATGTAGGACTGATTGAAACTATACAATCACATGTTAGGATTACAGCACAAAAAAGGATAATTAAAATGTACCATCATGTAAGTGTAACATCATGATATGTACCATCATGAAGTTAAAGGGGTTGCGACAAGTTACCCAAAATAATTGGAAAAAAGTGTTCGTTGCATCGGCGACAATAGGCATCGCATGAAACAGTCCCAACCGCTTTAAGAGTGTCTGTCGCTTTCATCACAGACTCATTTCAAATTGATTGTTACTCGTCCAATATGCATGCAATTTTATCTGTGCTCTTTTTCCATGCAGGTACAGCATAATATTCCTTGCATTAGTGGATCACCAGTATCGATTCAGGTACATAAACCTAGGAAGCCCTGGGAGGTGCCACGACGCACATGTGTATGGACGCTCCAGGTTGTGCGCTCTTGTTAATGGGGACCATTTCCGCTCTCCTGTGACTATCATTGAGGAAACATCTGTTGCACCGATAATACTGTGTTACCAGGCATTCCCGCTCACTGAAAATTTGATGAAGCTGTAGAGGAGGTGGTGTTCCTCTACATGGGTCCTGACCGGCGATGACGGAATGTCCCAGCGGGCATATGGTCGTGGCCTCACGCTAGGACGGTGCCGGTAGAACTGGCTGGCAGGCGCAGTGGCGCGCGCCAGCGGAGGCACGTCTTCATTATCACACACGGGCCGCCACAAAGCCATTTGCAAATGCATCAAGGGACACACCCGAGGCAACATTCGATTACAAACTGTCAAAAACAAGACGTATTGTTGAAAACGCGCGCATTTGGACGACTGAAGGCACGTTTTAGACTTATAATGAAGCGCATGGAATGCCGAATTCCAACTGCAAAACTTGCTGTCCGTGCTGCTTACACATTGAATAATATCTCTGAAACCCTGAACGACAGTGTAGAGCAACAGTGGCTTCGAGAGGCACAGATAGTCGACACCCAGTACGGCCAGCCTTCACACAACACAGATGTATGCAGCAAAAGAGGTGATCAAGTGAAGAGTGCACTGACAAAATACTTCTGGAAGCTTGCTCCGCCCAGGAAAGAACACTAGGACAATATGACCGTGGTAATGTCAGCTCTTGAGGGCTCAAGCTGCTTCCTTTTACATGCGTCCTGCCCAGGAAGGCTAAAGTTGTAACATGTACAAGTTGCATACTAAAGATTTTTAAAATTGTAATTACAGATTTAATCTTAGAGCCCGATATCCCCCCGTGTCAGAGAAAGGCATTTAACCCAAAAAAAAAAAGGTCACTCCCTAGGTATACAGGGTGTTTCCTTTTATCTGCAACATTTTGTTTCATAAAAAGAGGAATTTCCTTAGGGCCGTATTGCTTCTGGCATTCGATTATTCGACGGGGCTACTAATAGGAAACCATTTTTTTTCCTCAGTTGGGGACTAATTAACAGGTGTATTTTAATCAACTTTTTTAATTGTTGACTTGAGGGAGCACCTTGCAATTGCGATATCAAAGCGTGATCACCACATGATCCGCTCGAACCACTGATGAAGCGCTAAGCAACCTTAGCGCGTGCAATAAACCCAGGTATTTCACCTCGGCCGTCCGTGGGAACAGAAAGTGGTGACAAAAAGAGCGACTTTGACGTCAGTATCCCCGTCCTCAGAAAAACGTCATACGCTATGTTGGCAAACGCTTGTCGCGGCATGTTTCACGATCTTTGCTGTGTTTCTCTCTTTTTTTTCCCCTTCCTGTCGTTCTTTCATGTGTTCGCAGTCGCTTGCCGTATCAGTCATTTCATTCTGCCGGACACAGCTCTTGGCCCTCCCCGGTGCGATAATCGCTGGTATGTAGTGGTGATGCGCAAAGTTATTTGCAAGCAAAAAAGAAAAACAAAAGAAAACAAAGATCGCGAAGTATTACGTTTTTCGGTGACGGTAAGTGGGGGCGGAGGTATTAGAGAGTTTTAGTGTATCGTACGCTATCGCCTTTGCGTACGTAGGGGATAGCGTAGTGGTTCTGCGCAGTGCGCGAAGCTCTCATTATGTTTTGCGCGTGCGCATAACCACCAACGCTATTCCTTACGTACGCAAAGGCGATAGCGTACGATCCACTAAAACTCACTATTGACGTCGCCGTCGCTCTTTTGGTGATCACTTTCTGTTTGCAGTGGACGACTGAGGTGAACTACTCAGATCTATTACAAGCGCTCGTCAGACTACTTTAGTGCTTCATCAGTGGTTCAAGCGCACCATGTGGTAACCAGGCTTTAATATTGCAGTTGCAATGTGCTCCCCAAAGTCAATAATTAAAAAGTTTGTTGAAATATCAGGCAGATACACATAAATACCCTAAATACTGCAACTGAATCCGTTTTCTTTTTTCTTTTACTTTTAGAAAATCAGGGAATAGTGTTCCTACACAAAACTATTGTCACATGTTAACATTGTCGTTAAGGCATTTTTCATCATAGTAATCTGGTGTTGGCATTAGAACATTCTCACTTTTTTGTGTGCGAAAACTTGCAACAATATGTAATCGGGATGTCTGAAAGCAACAACAATATAGCGGACGGAAAAAGTGATTTCACGGTCGACATCCAATCTCATTCATGACAATCATTTCAATATGGTGAGCATGTCAAAGGATGTGTAATCACAAAAGGCCTTTGCATGTCAATTGTCTCGCGACGTAAACTCCAAGTTATTATTATTAAAAGGCCTCTGTTCCAGGTTACGAATACATTTACGAAGAGTGCGATTTTAGCAATATACAAGCTTTAGTCATGTGACTGATACATCGACGACAAGAGGACACGAAGGTCACACTGACATAGAATTTTGTCGATAACCGACCATATGATTAAGAAGAAGCTTGATTAAGAAGATATGATTAAATAGAAGCAAACTTGAAGAGGCAACTGCATTGGAATGATGTGCGTTCGTGAAGAAGCATGCATAAAAGTTAACTCTTCTTTAATTAAAGGTTGTGTAAATAATATCCCTCTGACAGATTTTAGCATTGACTATTGATTGTTGTGTGTGTGTAGTATGTGAATGTTGCCTGCAGAAATTGTTCGTTTCAGCTTTACACCTCTCTATGCTGATTGCTAGTACTTTAGATTAATAAAATATTTTCACTTGTACAAATGTGTATGTCTGTTGCTTGCATGTCTGGGCGCGAGAAGGAAAGTACGCTATGTTAAGGGGAAGCATGGGGAGATGAAACACTCTTCCATGGAGTGGACTTTCTCACTCAGGATGTATTGTATGTGGAACTGGGCCGGAGAGGGAATAAGATGGGCGGGCAATAACATTTTGGTTGGTGGTTATGTACTTTGCATGTCCATGCATGCTCGAATGCGAGAAGGAAACCCCTCTCTACGCGACACGCGGCCGCGAAACGCGCGGGGCGGTCTTGGCGCGCGCTCCTCCTTGGGCGGAAACTATCCTGCTCCAAATATCCTCCGATATCAGACGAGGAGGGTAGCAATGGTCGAATCTATCCACCTATTTCGCGGGATACAGCTAATCTCCTTGTCACTCTACTACTTCCATTGCTATGTCGGCAGCTAGGGCGTTACCGGATACAACACCGAGCGCTCAATGTTCAACCGGAACTACTCTCGTTAGAGGAGCGTACAGAAAGCGATCCCGTTGTCTCAAAGTAAGTAGTAGGGGGTGGGGTCCAGGCTACACGGGGTCCAAACTACAGGAACCCTGCCCTGAGCCCTGCGCATATTTTTCCCTGCGCGGCGCGTGTGCAGAGGGTTGTCCACGTGATTATCGGCGGGGGGAGGGCTGCGTGCGTGCTTATCCTCTCACATTTTTCGGCCTGCGCAGACTTCTTTGGCCATACGTGGGCCGACTTCACATATTTTTTCATCTACAACGGGTGTGCAGTAGGCGGTTTACACAAAAGTACAAGTGAAAATATATTTATTAAAGTCATTAGTGTCAGAAATTATGTTATGACTCTGCGTGAATGGGAACCCAGCCAAAAAATCTGAAGTAGAAGGAACACAATACACGGAACAAAGAATATACTTATTACAGGTATGATACAATAGCATGGAATACGTATCGCAAATCAAACACAATATTTTTTACTAACAGTAATCACAAGTTTTCAATGAATCAGAAGTGATAACACATTTAATCAAAGAAGATATTCTGAATCAATACAATTACAATCAAAATTACAAGTTGTATTATAAAAGCCTGAGACGTGAGAACCTGATAGATGTAAGTAATTTCGACCACAATATGCTAGGTTTAATATTCCAACATGACACAAATTTAATTTCTTATGAAGTGAATAGCGCAGACATGTTAATAATTCGAATCAACAATAGAACAAACATGTAGGGAAATAATAGCTACACCATATCAAAACGAGAAACAGTCACCACATTTAATCAAAGAAGATATTCTTAATCATTATGATTATAAACAAAATTATAAGTTGTATTATAAAAAGCATAATATTCCTATACGTCAGAACCATCAGTGCAATAGCGGGAAGTTCTCATAGTTGTATGTAATTAACTGTGAACAGCAGAGACTCTGGAAGACTATGGGACACGAACACAAGAGGAAATAAAATCTATACCACTACATTGATTAATCAAAACAACATAGTAATCTATCATTCAGAAAATTAAAAAAAAATCAAACTCGTCGGAAAATAGACATCTTAAAAATGAACTTCACCACATAGCACGCTCCTCGCCAACAAACAGAACTAATGATATCTGCCCCCTGATTTGTTCAAGACGGGTGCCAATAGATGTATGGAAGACCACGGAACACGAATGACACGAACACAAGAGGAAATAAAGTCTATACCACTACAAAGAAGATATTCCTAATCAAAACAACAGAGTAATCTATCATTCAGAAAATCAGAAGAAAAAATCAAACTCATCAGAAAATAGACATGTTAAAAATGGACTTCACCACATAGCACACTCCTAGCCAAACAACAGAACAAAGAACGACACGAACACAAGAGGAAATAAAATCTATACAACTACAAAGAAGATAAACAACACAGTAATCTATCATTCAGAAAATCAAAGGAAAAAATCAAACTCATCAGAAAATAGACATGTTAAAAATGAACTTCACCACATAGCACGCTCCTAGCCAACAAACAGAACTAATGATATCTGCCCTGATTTGTTGAAGACGGGTGCCAATAGATGTACGGAAGGCTACGGAACACGAACGACAAGAACACAATAGGAAATAAAATCTATACCACTACAAAGAAGATATTCTTAATCAATACGATTACAATCAAATTACAAGTTGTATTATAAAACGTCTAATATTCCTATACGTGAGAACCATCATTGCAATAGCGTGAATATCTGTCATAACATTTCGAGCGCAATAGGGAATCTCAGTTTCATATTCCAACATTACTCAACTTTTAATTTCTTATTAAGTGAACAGCATAGATGTAAGGAAATAACAAGAAACAACACAATCAACAGCTACAATTAATAGAGAGCCAAACCTGCGCACCATCCAACACATAGAGAAATAATAGCTAATCAATCTATCAAAGGCGAAATAGCACAGACTTAACACTGTAGCACAGACTTAACACTGAAGAACAGAGGAACACGCGGCGACATGTAAACAACAACAGAGGAAAATAATCTATCATTGAACCATCATAAAATCGACCAATATACATTTTCATTCGACCAATATACATTTTCAGTGATAAAGCATTTCATGCTTTATCACTCAAAGGGTTAGGGGCTATATTACTTCGTCCAGCAAACAGGGCGCTCTAGAGTCAGATAAGAGAGTTCAAAGGCGATATATTTTATTGTGCAGCGCAAATAGATGTCGATATCACTCGCGGGGATCACTATCTTTTCGCATCCTTTCCTTGAAAGGGAAATCTTTCGTCAAGGTGGTTGTCAAGTCAACTAAGTTTGTAGAGATGCGATATTGTTATTGAACATGTAGAGAAAGTCCAAATTATTAATTGGTAGCAACGATACTCAATCAAAAACGAGAAACAAATTTAATTACATCATTTTTTTTAATATCTTGCAACAGAAATTTGTAATGAACCACACAGAAATATCAAATGTGAAACGCAACTCAGAGTTATGAGGCATTCCCAACTCAGAGGTACTTACCTATGTCAATCGAGTAAATACTTGAAACAAAATCAAAACAATAATTCTCACGACAGGTGGAGATTATAGCATTCTGAACCAGATAATAAAATTTTAATCAATAAAATGAGCATATATAAGCTTTTAATGAAGTGTAGACGTGCACGTGAAAACAGAAAAGACATTTGCTCTACATTGAAAGATGGACATATTTTGTACTCGCTGCCATAAATCATGGGAAGACGTGATAAAAAACTGCTTCGAAAAGGAAGAGCCGCGAAACGATTCCATTATCGTTGCCTTTCAATACGTCCTAGACATGGTCGTATTCGGAGATATGGTACAAACTACGGAGCTGAAGGTGCAAGAATTTATATGCCGAATCTACAATACTTATAAAAATATCTGCACATCAACGTCGGAAGGGCCACTGGGATTGATGGCTGAGTTTTTGAGGTTTGCTAACGAAGAATTGAAATACACTAGTCCAGATGTAATTGTAATCATTGCAATGGGCATTGCATTCATCAAGAAAGCAGGCAGATCAAATTATCATATACAAGCGGTCTATATCGCACGATTCATTACGGATTTGTTGAAATTACATATATCTGAGATGGAAAGTACATAAAATCTTTCATGTCATGTGTTCTACTACCACGGTAAACGCAATTATTTTATTCTACCAGTCAGTGATGTCGAATGAACAGAAGTTCACTATTGTTGTGCAAGGTCTGATGTATCATCATTTATTGAAACTCAACAAACATATCAATTGCGGTGGACCACCGGACGATTTTCATCTAATACTCGCTTGTACACCATTCAAGAATCTTCATACAAAGAAAGGAAACATCAATAAGAGACTGTACAAGTTCATCGCGACAAAGTGCATGTTGTTGAAACAATACAAACACATCGACAACATATCACCTGTGTTAATCAACGCTGGATTCAAGCGCCCAATAATCAGAATAAACTACTTGACGTCTTGGGAATTCATGAATCAAGACAACAAACGAAAACTTCAGAGTTTGGAGTAGAATTGTAATTTATCGGAATAAACAAGCATCAAATTGAAATAATAATTGTATTCTTTGACATCATTGTAATGTATTCTACACATCGCAACGAAAACAGCTTATGATTAGATTGAAGATTGCTAAGGAGACGAATATTCCACAATTTGTGTAAGAATTCTCATATGGAATGAGACCTGACCACCAAATAGGTTTTACTCGACTACACTCTGTACAAGTTCAACACCAGAAGAATAGAATTGCTGGAGAAGGATCGGTCATTGAAATTTAGAGACATGATACATCAGTCTATGATTACAAAAAGGATCACTAATCTCCTGTGAAAACTTATCATATTTCATGAATTAAATTCCACAGTGCATGTATATTTCTCAATCAGTTGCACTAGGCCAGACGTAGTAAAAGGAGAAGAAAAGGCGTCTTTGACAAGCAACCCGATTGGAGTGCGGAAGTCAACACAGTTGTCCGTTTGTATGACTGGATAGGAAAAATGAGCCGTCCAAGACAGAGCAAAACGGGAAATAAGGCAAGATAACTGATTGCGGCGGGATAACTGAAAGCGTTCGCGACACAGTGTCATCGACTTTTACAATCGCATTCTGGTTCAGTGCCTGGGAGATAACACGAAGCCTTCGCGAAAAGCGAATCTATTATCAGATGCCACAATGCAAAGGAAAGATTTTACGAGCATGACGTGCAGGCCAAGTCTACATTTCTAATCACGTAGTCTTCGTAACACACGGCACACAAACATATATGAAATAATTTCCAAGTGGCAATCAGATTTTGGGAGAAGTGGATCACACAACCGCCATCAGAAGTGCTTAACCAATATACTTATTTATTTTATTTTTTTCGTGGTACGTTAAAGGCCATTGGGCACTACATAACGGACGGCGGACACAGCACATATAAGAAAACACTAGGTACATACTATATGGGTTAACATGGGTTATATAAATAATTTTTTACAAAGATACAAAAGGTACAGACTTCAGCTACACACTGTTCTTTCGTTGTCCCCTATGATGAGTGCGGTGACTGTTTTTTTTTAATTCTAAAGGATCATGAAGCACTGCAATGTTACGAGGTAAATCATTCCAACATTTCGCTATGTAACAACCAAATGAGTTAAGGAAGAAGTCATGGTGGCAATGTGTTAGTTCAACCTTGTAGTCATGATCCAGTCGTGCAGAGATAAACGGCGCATTTTTTAAAAAGTTTGTGCTTAAGATTGTGTTGTGGTAGACCTTATGAAAGAGACAGAGACTGGATACTTTCCTACGTAAATCTAATGTTGGGATATCAATAGACGACTTCATTGTTGTTAGACTACTATATGGAGAAAAATTATTTAAAATGAATCGAACTGCGCGGTTCTGCACCGCCTCAAATGCACAAGAGAGGTTGGAGTGGTAAGGACTCCAGATGGGGGAGGCATACTCAAGTATGGGCCTGATGAAGCTCGTGTAGGCAGCTTTTTTTGTTATAGGTGGACAAGAACGAAGGTTGCGGCGGAGATACCCAAGGGAGCGGTTAGCTTTCGCTGTGATGTATGTAACGTGCTCAGTCCAAGTCATGTCACGAGTGAGGTGGACGCCAAGATATTTGTAGGTCTTTACATGTTGTAGTTCGCAGGGTCCGAGGTTGTACGGGTGATTTAAGCTTGAACGGCGAGAGAATGACAAAACCTTACACGATAGATCACAAGGCAGGTCATTGATGTAAATCAAGAAAAGAAGTGGACCTATTACCGAACCCTGCGGAATACCAGAAGCTACATGAGCGAGACTGGAGGTGGTACCATTTGCAACGACATACTGTTTCCTGTTTGTAAGGAAGTTCCGAATCCACGTAAGAACCATTGGATCAATGTTAAGACTTGATAACTTGGTTAGAAGACGAGAATGTGGAACCCTATCGAAAGCTTTCGCAAAGTCTAGGAACACTGCATTGACTTGTTTTCCTTTATCAAGATTATAGAGAATGTCGTGTGTTAGACCTGCCAGCTGAGTCTCACAGGAGTATCCCCTACGAAAGCCATGTTGATATTTGTAGAAGAAATTGTTAGTTTCGAGGTAGGTGACCATATGTTTAACAATGATGTGCTCCAGCAGCTTACATGGGACACTGGTGAGAGATATGGGCCTAAAGTGGCTTGGAGTTTGTTTGTCACCGGACTTATGAACTGGGATGATCTTACCGATCAGCCAACCGTCTGGGACACTACCCGTTGCTAGGGGCTGTTGGAATATTAGAGTTAAGTACGCAGACGATATCATCTTTGTGTTTTTAAGGATTTTGGTATTAATGCCATCAATGCCACAGGAAGAAGATAGTTTGCTATTATCTATCAGTTTCAGCACACCAGAGTAATCTATATCAAATGATAACATGTGCGGAAAAGAGTGCAATGGGGCCTTCGGAACATTACCGGTATCTTCCACGGGAAATACAGAAGTAAAATACTCATTGAACATACTAGCACACTGATCAATGGCTACAGATGCGCCTGTCGAATCCATTAGGTGTATCTCGGGGTGCTTGCGCGGCGAGATAAACTCCCAAAATTTTCTAGGGTTACTTTCCAGCAAGAATGGTAGGTTGTGCCCATAGAACTCTTCCTTTTTTGTTCGAACAGCTGTTGTGAACTGCTTTTCGGCAGAGTAGTACCGTTGCCAAGTATGGGGTGAATTTGTGGATCTAGCTTTGCGAAACAGGCGTTTTTTTCTTGAACGAAGACGTCTCAAATTGTTATTAAACCACGGTGTGGAAGGAGACGAGCTTACATGAAAAGTTGGTACATGGGCGTTTACAAGCTCGTTGATCTTGTTCTTAAACATCAACCAGTTTTCTTCGACAGTTCTCACTGCAAAGTGAGCTGAAAACTCGTCAAAAAACGAGACAAGCGCCGCGGTAATGGAACCGTAATCCGCCGCGTTATAGTTCTTAAACACCTTTTTTTCCCTCTGGACTCGTGGCGGAGCTGTCACCACAGAGAACACAAGAAACTTATGGTCACTTGGGCCATCAAAGCAAGTCACACTAGAGATACAGTCAAGCACGTCGGACAGTACCAGGTCTAAGACGTTAGAAGATGATCCCGACACTCGCGTAGGTACTTTCACAAGTTGATCTAAGTTATAATGCAAACACAGGTCAACAAAATTGCGTGACAACGGGGGAAGGTTGGTAGTATTCATGTTATCAGGCCAAGTGATATCAGGGAAGTTAAAATCGCCCATCAATAACAATTTGTAAGTAGGGAAGGTGCGTGTTACATCAGCCATGTGTGCTTCGAGTTCTTCGACAAACGTAGTCGCGTTAGGAGGCCGGTAGCACACACCAACGAGCACATTAAACATATGACACTTAAAACATGCCCAAACGATTTCAAGACTCGAAGGGACGTGTATAGCTGTTGGCATTAGACACTCTTTGACAGCGAGGAGTACCCCGCCGCACCTACGACCCAATCGATCGCAGCGAAAATGAGTATAACCGGGTAACAGTTCATCACTAGATATGTCCTCGTTTAACCATGTCTCCGTTAGTGCTACAACATCGGCGTTACAGTTATCTACAAGGGAACTGAGGCTATCACGTTTGCGAACTAAGCTTCTTATATTTCCCATCAAGATACAAAGATTATTGGCATTACGTCATACAGGACTATTGATGTTGGCCTGTGTACGGCTTATTTTGGAGTGTGTGACACGTGTGTTTACATCTGGATCCGTATTATCGGATGTGACAAGCCTTGTACTCCGCCGGACTGCCCAAGCAGCACAATGTACTGAAAGTCGAGTGCAATAGGGGTGGACGGTATGTGTCTTATCAATGTTCTTTAGTTGCACGAGCCTGTTCAAGGCCTTTCACCTACCCGTCCACCCCTATTGCACTCGACTTTCAGTACATTGTGCTGCTTGGGTGGTTGCCTTTGTGATAAGGATTCGTCCCAGGTGTATACATCATCATTAATAATCAGTTTGTCAAATACTAGGCGAACTTTGTGGCCCGACTGCCGATCATTTGCTGCGCTATTCCATAGCTTCTTCCGGAGAGAACGAATTCTCTCGGGATAGTCTTCACTAATGGAGTATTGGGTACCTTTCAATCGATAGCAATTTCTTAGAACCTTTGGCTTTTCCAACGAATTATAGAGCTTTAATATAGTAGGTCGTTCCTTATTGCCTCGTTTCGCTCCAAGTCTGTGCACGCGTTCAATAGAGGCTACGTCAACGCTTAAGATGTCACGGAATATCGAATCTCTCACCGAGATCAGTAAGTCATCTTGAGTTTCGGATTCCTTTTCTTCAATTCCGTAGATAATTAAGTTGTTCCGTCGAGATCGACATTCAAGGTCTTCCATCTTATTAGTTAAGATTGTAACAGAGCGTTGCACAGTGGACAGCTGTTCAGAAGACGCTAGAGTATCCGCGTGCACAGACTCAAGGTTCTTCACTCTTACTTCTATGTTTTCAACTTTTTTACTCAATTCATGAAGAAATGTTTCTGTCTGTTTCTGGCTTTGCTGTATGGACTGTAGTAACTTCCTGTCAGAGTCCTGATTGGCTAAGATCTGCGCTAACATTTGCTCAGAGTTCGGACCCGGATTTGTTTCTACGTCACCGGACAATATTAGCAGTGAGCATGCGACATCAAGGCACTCATACAATGAAGATGAGCGTTACGCATAAACACAATGGAAGATATGTTATATTAACTATAATAACCAGATCAGCGCAGGTCACACATAAATGTAGATCCAATTCACAAAATATACTCGAGATTTCACGTAACCACACAGAAAAACTATCACATTATTTTAATGTCATAGCATCCGAGCACTACAAATGGAAAGACCATACTTTAATTTTATAAGTCTTTAGCTCATAACGTTGTAAAACGCAAATTCCACACTGAAGATCATTTTCTTCTTTAAATTTTTAAAGTCAAAACAGCACGCTATTTCTCTAAAGATATAGATTAAAAAGTTGTGCATATACTCACAGATACTATACATGATATTCGATTGCGGATTAAATGCTAAAATTTATCGATTCACATTCAGGAGAAGTGGTGACTACCACACATCAGTAAGAGTTTAATTAAAATTTGAACAGGTGTTGCGATTTATGATCAGTGTTGTAGAATGTGTAATTTCACAATACGCAAGCTTTAGCTCGATCACTTTGACGAGCACTCTTTCACGATGTCAGAGAAGTTAATCGAATGGATTGATATTTTCTGTATACACTATAACATAACGCGAATTCCTTATGTCGTGGATATTAAAAGTTACGAATATTTTCCGAACGAAATTTACTTAAGACTCGAAGAAAGGGTCACCCGCGTCGACGAATCCGTTTCCGGAAAAAGCAACACGCTCGCGTGCGGTACCGCGTTAATGCGTCGGGCGCAGAATCGCGTACGGCATTCGGGAAACGCGGCCCGGCGTGTTGCCGAAACGTCTTCGAGGACGCGGGTGACCCTTTCTTCGAGTCTTAAGTAAATTTCGTTCGGAAAATATTCGTAACTTTTAATATCCACGACATAAAGAATTCGCATTGTGTTATAGTGTATACAGAAAATACCAATCACTCAACTGAGGGCCTTCTTCGGGATGTTAAATCACCTAATCCTTTCCTCCCTGGACTCGCTAAAATGAGGAAACCTCTACGGAATTTGCTATCGACAGAGGCAGCCTGGTCATGGGGCACGCAGCAATAGCAGGCGTTTGACCGCTTGAAGGAGCACCGGTACTCACGTACTACGACCCTCAACGTATAGCCTGGGGACAATCTTGCTTCAAGAAGATCGCGGTGGCCAGCGACGTCCAGTCGCCTACTCTTCGAGAGCACTAACGTCAACTAAGCAGTGCTACGCCCAGGTTGAAAAAGAGGCTTTCGCCATTATGTGGGCGTGCGAGAAGTTCCGCATGTACATTCTTGGCCTCCCGTTCCATGTCGAGACAGATCACGAACCGCCAGTGCCCATTTTTTCCACAAAAAGAATAGACGACCCAACTCCCAGTCTCCAGAGAATGAGCCTACGCACAATCGAGTATGATTTGTCAATCAGTCACGTTCCTGGTAAGCAACGGACGTTTTGTCAAGAAATCCTGTAGGAGAAGCAAAAAACGAATCCATGGATAGCGTGTTAGAGAACTACGAAGTGCTTGCCATCGGGAGATTGCCAGCATCAGGCAACACGTATACTACGTGCGCAGGCGGAGGACGGGACTTTGCAGCTAATTATGGAATACTGCACAGCAACGTGGCCAGCGACGAGTGATTTCTCCCCGGATGTACGCCAGTATGCAAGCATAGCAGAGGAACTGCCAGTCATAGACGGTCTTCTTCTCAGGGGTAGCCGCCTGGCAATACCGCCGACACTACGATGTGAAATACTTAAAAGGCTGCACTCAGGGCACCAATCTTCAAGACTACGTACAAAAGTGCCCAACATGTCCACTGCATAGGCGGCCTGGCACTCAGCCGCTGCTTCGGTCTCCTCTCCCGGACATACCTTGGGAGATAATTGGCATGGACATACTTTACGCCGATTATCGAAACTATCTCGTAGTTATCGATTATTTATCGAAGTTTTATGAGCTTGTCAAGCTCAAGAAGACTTCAACGGCAGATGTCATCTCGAAGCTGTCCCTTCTTTTCGCAAGGTTCGGTTTTCCGGATGTTATTCGCTCCGATAACGGGACTCAACTCTTCTCCCAAGAATTCAAGCGGTTCCTGTCGCAAAACGGTATCAAGCACGTAACCTCGAGCCCATATTACCCGCAGAGCAACGGGCAAGCAGAAAGAACAGTCCAAACTGCGAAAGCGCTAATTAATACACTCTACTTTGGTTTTCTACGGTTTCCCTCTTTACAGTCCTGCCTCGGGGACTTCTTGACCACACGGTTACAGTGTTATACGTATATCACAAGGGTTGCGTGAAACTTACCGTGGCGCTGTCACTGTTCAGTTCAAGCGGCTTCTGAGCATGAGAGCATAGTGCGCTCGTCCTACAATGATAGCTTTATATGTACAAGCAGGAGGCGCTGCTGGCGTCAACCCTCTCGCCACTTCAGGCTTGGGTGCGCGACGTGCCATTCTCAAGTATGAGAGCTCGTCACCGGATGTGACTCACCGGTTATCCACACGAGCGACTCTATCTGGCGAGACGTCACGCCAGGGCACGTGATCTCCTCGACTGTGACGTATGAAATGGACTGTCGCATCCGGAACCATGGTTACGAGTCCAATATCAATGTGTTCGGTACACAACCACGAACTATTTGCCAAATTTTGTCCTTCCAGAACTGCCCGGGTGATGAGGAATCGAATTTAAAAGATACGGTCTCGTTTTGATCCTCGAAAGCGCCGAGGACATCACGTGACGCAACGTCGAATCTCGCTATCCACGGTGAAGTACGCTGTCGTGCGCCGCCAAGTCTGGAGCTGCTTTTTTTTTTTTTTCCTTGACGTCGTTCGTATCCACACGTAACACTTTCTAGTGGCGCGGATGCTCTTTGTGAATCGGGAGAATCTCTACACTTGCGTCGTTCGCGAGAGACGTCGTTTGGAAACCGATGCAGCGTACCCGACTCCAGGAAACCTTCCCTGGAAAACGTTGACATTGATTTCGCACGCCTAGGGTACTGCTACAGCCACGCGAAGCGAAAGCTGGAAGCAGCTACATCACTAGCGGGTATCCAGATGAAACAAGGAGTATTCATGCTGTCCGTGTATGCTCCTCGCATTTCACCGATTATGTGTACTTGAGTGACAACATCATGCAAGTACAACTTGGATTGACACAAAAAAAGGAAAGAACTGAAACGTGACGCCGTTCCGACAGTGTTCCACGAACAAAGGGAGCCAGCAACTTCGACAGTAAGTCACAATGTCTATGTAGTTTCCCAGTCGGATCTGTCGCCCTTGCGCGTGAGTAACTTGACAGTAAACGACGAAATCGGTACAACATAACGTATTCCCTAATCTATGATTAATAAATATACAAATAAAATAAAATGAACAAGTAAAAGAACGTGATGTCACTTATATTAACGTGAATGGCTTTTTTCGTTGTCAGATGCGTTATCGCTGAACCCCTTTGACTTTCGTCTCCTTTTGTGGAAAGTGGTAGACATAATTGTTTTTCACGCGTATTACAAGTGCAGGCAGCTCGACAGGGTCAAGCGCAAGTGGTAAGTATATTAATTAAATACATATAATGTGTTTACAACTTTTGGACACAGAACAAGTCACAAAACTATGAACCTCGATCACTAAAAGGAAGAACTGACGCTGTTTGTGTGCTGGTGTTAGAAACAGGCACTATATACAAGCAGTACCGTCTGTCCGTAACATACGCGCCATAAACCACTTCCCAATTTCCTATTATCTCTCTGTTTGTGAACTGTTTGTTTGCTGCACGGAGGCGGTTTTTGCGGCTGTCGTAGTCAACTTGAGATCGACTTTTGACGTTCTGTGATATAGAAGGATCAGGTGCTTCTGATCCAAGTCCCATCCATCCATGAAACGGCATCAAACAATGTACGTGTGTGCACGACAATATTGCTGAGAGGCATGGTTTGTACACTAAGGCCTGTACGACGCCTTTGACAAATTAGGATCTTCCAGAACACTGCTTCCTTCATCCAAGTTCAAGAAGTAAAGAGAATGGGGAATGACTTCATGGCTCCTACTGACATCTCAGATCTACATGCCAGGACAAAATAACTTGAAAAAAGGAAACGAAAAAAAAAAATAAAAAGGGTCCTTTTCAGGTCCACCCAAATGCTTGTGCAGAGGCTGACAACAACAACTTTATTGCGAGATCATGAATGATGCTGACGCAGCGTTGAGATTAAGCCGATGTTTCCTTTTTTGCAATGCTATACATTACTGCTGGTTAAATGTAAAATTATGCACATGCCTCTGCATAAAACCTGCATGTTCTACGAGGCACTGTCACGCAGGGATTGGTCAAATTTGCTGTCCCGTGAGCTTTGATGGGATATACCGTAGATTGTAAGAGGAGTCTTACTGTAAAAGAGAGGTGCATTATTCGCGCAGTTGGGGCTGAGGCATGAAGGTCGTTTCAGGATGTACGAACCCTTCCAAAATTTTACACGTGGTTGTTCCCAGAGATCGATCCAGATCCAACCCCCCTCAACACCCCCAGTTTTTTTCCCCTGTGTACCACTGTTATAATATAACCGCAGCCCCATTTTTTTGCAACGCCCTCCAAGCTTGAGGTTCTCGGTAAACTACTGATTGTGCGTCTGGAAAAGGTAAGTGATGGTCTACCCCTGTTAATTACCCGAAGTTCATGAAACCGTCCAGAAATGTAAGGAACACACAATTCTAGATTTTCGTTGCAATTGAAGCTGTTTTTTTGTGAGTCCCCGCTTCAGATGCCAAGCGACATTGCCGGTGTGGTGCACGCTGATAACTGTTTGTGCATAGGATATAATAGATATCTGTGCATGAAGAGTTGGATGTGGACTTATGCAATGGCTCTCAAATGGACAACACTGAGTCAACACAGACAAAGATTTATTCACATTTGCATAAGTTTTTGCCTGTCACTATAATAATTATTATAATGCATAGACAAGAGGTAATGCTCTGCTAAGGGTCTCTGAAGTTACAGTCTTGAAAGCTGTTTTCAAAACAATGGTGCTAAAAAAATTGGATCAAGGACATGTATCAAAATTTGTTTTGCTGCATCAAGGCAGAAGAATCGTCGGTGGGAATGACAAATTGTGGACATTCCCAGACAGATGTATCACTTACTATGATAACGAGGTGTAACTAAGTAACTGTTTTGTGTTTGACACAAACAGAAATAAATGAAATGAAATGAAAATGAAATGAAACTGTACCATTAGTGAAGTTATGAAACGTTACCTGAAATTATTTGACATGCTAATCCCTCACATGCTACAATACTGCCAACGATAAGAACATGACACTACCATTAAAAGTATAACTGTCACTTATGGCCAGGCAGTTTATTGCTCCCGCATTTTCCTTTGCACTTCTCGGGATTACTGTAGTAACACAGATTCTGTTTCTCACTTCTCAATTGGAAACTACACAAGTCTATCATGGCGTAGGTGTGAACTGGAAATGAGGCACAGTAAAGATGATAGCCATGATAGGACCGGGGTGGAAAGACGTTGGCGATTCATGCGGACGACCCCCCCCCCCCCCCCAGGTATCTGTCGTTTGTTTCTCGGTCGAAGGAATCTCCAAACTCAGTTTGTAAACACACAATAAGCAGTGAACCAGAGGTAGCTGTAAAGAGAAAGGACACTTTCCTAAACACGTAGAACAGTTAATTTCCTGATAGTCGTTCGAATTCCAACCAGGCCCTTTAGTTCCACAGTTGGTTAGAGCTTTCGTAACTTTCATGGGGCATTCGTCGTGTGTGCAAACAACGACGACAACTACGAAAATAATGATTGCTCAGCGTACCTTTCTATCGTGGAACAGTAGGCGAAGACTGTGGTCGTCGCTGCAATACTGCGGTTGATACACCACCTGAAGTTCTGGCCGAAAACAGGGGGTTGGGAACAAAGTGTGTTTGCGTGCTTACACTGTACTTCGCCGTCATTGCACCACTCTATCACTTTACCAGCACTGCAGCATATAGGTACTCACCCGGTTCCTGGGGAGCACAGACGCCGCACAAACACTTGGATTACTTCCTGCGTCGTAGTGAATGTCACGGGATCAAGTATTGAGCACTCGGATCATGAGCGTACCTAAAGCAGTGGTCATGGGTCTCGTCTGTTGCGCTAACGCAGTTCCGGGATGAACATCACCAGCGACTTACAGAGGAAGCGGACACGTCGAATATGGGCCGTCATAAAACATAGGCCGTGACACATTCGTCAGGGCAACTATTACTAAAGGAATTTGAACAGCACGATTCGCCACTTTCGCGTTCCGAGTCCGCCATCTCCTTATGTGCCTTCGCCTCCCTGACCTTGGTCATGCAAGCTGTAAGCCACGGGAACTCCTCTGGCTTGCCGCGTTCTTATTGGTCAGATTTCATATGACGTTGCTAAAGATTCGCAGCAGGGAGTTCCGCTTGACGCCCGGATCCGTTGTCTGCTGTAGCGCAGCTTACACACGACTTATTAAAAAGTATTCCGTCGATCGGGATGGGACTTTCGGAGTCATGGTCAGTGAAGGACGGGCAATCGCATTTCACTGTGGTTTCGGAATCGATCTGTGGTCGATGCGACTGTCCCTTTAAGTGGCTTGAGGAAAGCGCGCGCTGTGTATAAAAGAGCACGCTATGACCTCTTGGGTTCTGGAAAAAGATTTAAAGAAAACAGAAAATTCAACCCAAGATAAGGGCAGCTCCGATAGCGTCAACTGATACATTTCTTTATTGTTTTGTTTTCCCAAGTTAAAGCTAATCTTCGACGCATGAGGCGGCGCTGTGCTTCTTCACCCTCTCATATTTGGGGTGAAGGAAAGAAGCATCTCCGAAGAAGCGCCAGGAACAACGTAGAGAAAACAATTGCATTCCTTGACGAATTTTTTTGCGGACGATCTACCGAACGGATTTTTTTGTTATGAAAACGGCTATGATATCAGGTGACCGAAAGGAACAGACGTTCTCATTGGGACAGGTTCAGAGCTGTTAGAGTAAATAAAAAGTTAATTAACGATTTTTAGGTAATTAGTCCTTCGATGGTTGAATAACCGGTGGTCACGTACACCCGCCACAGTACGTCCGTGTCAGCATAGTCCTGTGCGTTTGCAAAAGATTTTTGAGCAGTGTTACAAGACCCAGAGGTTATAGAAGTGAAAACAGGATGTCTATAGCTCTTATTGTTTTTTTTAATGAAAAATCTGTATCGAAAAAGAAGACACCCTGTATAGTATCAGCCTAATAGAAAAACAAGATACATATACGAAAAAAAAGACGTGGACTTCATTACACGCAGGGAACCTGGTGCAGACAGACAACAACAGCAAAAAAAAAAAAAGAATAGATGATTCGTGTTGTGCTCAGATAGTATCTAGAACGGCGTTAAGGTATATGCTAAAAAGACAACTGATGTACCTGCTTCATGTCAAACAGCTTCGACAAGAAGGTTATCATGTAGTACCCACCTGTAAAAGTTGTTACCAATTTTGTAGGACATCTTCTTGGAAATAGCTCTGCTACCATCACGCGACTCTGTTTCGTGCAGTATTACATTTCCACATGTTTGAACAAATTTATCGGCAAAATACACTGGGAGACCCTGTATGGGTTGCCGATGTTTTAGACGAGAATCATTGGATCAAGCGAAACGTAGTTCGGACAATTGGCAAAGTTATTTACGAAGTTCAATCAGCTGACAATCGCTCACGTAGGGTTCGCGCTGATCACATGAAGGTCCGAGTAGCGACAGAGCCACCCGACCCAGTTCAAGTGCCATCTCCGAACAACCATCCCCTACTGTGGCCAGAAGCAGTCACGACGGCCACGCGGGAAGAAGTCCAGGAACATGACGCGGCACAAACACCCCGATACCCCCGGAGGGTGCGTAAACGTCCAGCCTGGTAAGTCCCATCACGAGAGGAGGGGTGATGAGTACGAGACGCGCGCGCTGCGTGGATCAGCTGTTCGACTGGGATAGTTAGTCAGTCTACGTCCGGCATCAGTCGAATAAAGGCATTTTTTGTTTGACTCCGCTCGGTCTTCGTACAGTATTACACTGTTAGTAGTATATGGGCTTGTCCAGGCAACTTGGGGTCCAGTTAGAGACATGGGTGTCTGGTTCGAACCCCACAGCGTCTGGGACACCGTCGCGTGTGCGGAGGGCGTGGGGCCAGTGCGGAGGCTTGTCCGCGCGCTTATAACATGCAGAGACATGCAAAGAAGGGTCATACACAAAAAGTACGACTGAAAATATATTTATTAATGCCAATTGTAATGCCAATCAAGTTGCCAATTGTGCTGGGAATTGTGCCAATTGTGATGCCAATCAGGTGAAGGAGAAAAACCCAGCCGAAAAACCTTCACAACCTGTAACAGAAGAAACACAATACACATAATAAAGAACACATACATTTATTGTTCTCTAAATATTTTGTTCAATATCTCTATTATTACATTTTTAAAAACTCTTTTGTTTCCACTCCTGAAAGAAAACATAAAATTAACGTCGTCACATTTGCTTACCACACGATAACTCACGTTGGACACAGCACTGACCTGAAAAAGTGGATATTGTTATTATATGAAAGCACACTTATATTTCAATAATACATACAATGCTGTGGTGGCAGACCCAGTAGTCCGTAAGCGAATCTAAATTAATATCAGTTTATACATTTCATTAATACATACACTGTGGCGACGGACCCCAGTAATCTGTAAGTGAACATCATTTATTATTGTAATTATGCTATAACTTTTACTTACATTCAGGCAGAACTATTAAAATGGCACCGAATGAAGTGAATGAAAGTAACGAGGTTGAGGTCTTCAATAGACTCAATAGTAAAAAAGATGATGACATCACAATACCATTCGAAATTGGCCAGCAAGTTCGCGTTCTATTGAATCGATCAATATTTGACAAGGGGTACACAGGACACTGGTCTCACGTTATCTATACAATTTCGAGGTATAAGAAAACAGATCCACCTGTCTTTTACATTGCAGGCCCAGATGGTGTAGAAGAAGAGGGCACATATTATGCAAACGAATTGCAGCGCGTTATTAAAGAGCCTGATGACCCATATCCAATTGAAAAAATTATATCCAGTAAGAAAATTGATGGAGTCACTCATTATAAAGTGAAGTGGGCTGGTTATGACGATTCATTTAATTCGTGGGTTCCAGTGCACGATGTTGCCAGGCTCTGAGTTTTATATGTACCTCCTGTCCAATGATTGTACCGAATTATATCCAACAAATACACTGGACAACTTTACAATTGCTTTGAATGCACCCTTACAACTGAGTGGAAAGTATGAAGTTGGATTACAAGAACTATCTATCTGTAATCTATTCTGCAATATACCGCGGAGTGATGATGGTGTCATGCAGGTTGATTACAAACAAAGAGGTTCGCAAGACTATTGTCGTTAAAAAAACTATCGAAATGGCCCTTCTAGAGCTTTTTAAAGACTTGAACAGTTCTATCAATTATATTGAAGGGAGATATGTATTCCGTTTACCACATTCTGTTCGGTCAATTAAATTTATAGATGAAAACTTGCAAGAGACTATTGGAGTGTCATCCATTCAAGGCAATACTGTGATAGGTTCTAAGGTGCCTCGTCAGGACACATTCCTTCGAGAGGAATTCGCTTCGCAGCTATGCATACTAGAAGAAATTTCTATTCTTACTTCAAATGGCTTGATCGCATTCATTCCAGGTTGTTCTATCAAGGCAACATTAAATCGCTTTTTTAAAACACACAAAATTGAAGCAAATGTAACATTCCGGGAGAATAGTTATAGATTGACACAGCCATTACACAGTCTCTTTGCTATTCCAGAACAGCTCAAGAATCTCCTCAGATTAAATAATTTTAATATAAAAGATGATACAGCCTACTACTATGGAGATCCATTTGAACGCACTTATGACTTGATTATAGAGAAAGAAGTACTTGTTACAAAAAGAATAACTATTCCACCAGATCATTATGAAACTCCGAAATTACTGCTACATACAATCAACAATCAATTAGAAGGCAAAGCTCTACTCACATATAGTAACGAGAGAAAGCTCTGCACTATCAACCCAATTGACGGTGTTACTATTCATCTATCAGAATACCTCTCTAATATGCTAGGTTTTGCACCACTTACAACTTTTGCGAACAGTACAGTTGGAAACACACACCTCAGACTTACACCATTATTCCATCATTTTATAGTTTATTGCGATATTATCGAATCATCGCACTTGGGTGCAAAGAAGTTTCCCATATTAAAATTAGTTCCATACTCTGCAAAGGAAGACAGTATCATTCATTATGCTTTCCAAAACATACAATATTTTAAGCCTATTGCATAATGAAATAAATTTCATTTCAATTAAGTTGTGTGACGACTCTGGTCGACCTCTCCACTTCAAAGGACCGGGCAAAACAGCTCTAGCTCTACATTTTAGACATGTATCTTAAAGAAATCCCGGAAATCCACTACGGTCACGGACTGGGCAATATTATGCCGTACTCAGGACCGATGTTCCAGAGGGGCAGTGGATTCTTTAAATCATTGCGCAAGTTTGCATTACCACTCCTGCGACGAGCACATCCATACGTTACTAAGACCGCAATGAATGCGGCAAAAAACCTGGCACGAAAACTATCAGATGGTCAACATCTGAAAGAAGCCATTAGAAACAGTGCATCCGAGCTTAAGTCGCAAGTGTTAAAAGATTTTGCTGGCGGCGGTGGCAGACGTAGGAAAAGAAGAAGAAAAGACGTCTTTGGCAAGCAACCCAATTGGAGTGAGGAATAAATATTTTCGTCAACGCTGGCGTCCGTTTGTCTGACTGGATAGTAAAAATGTGGGAAATAAGGCAAGATTGCGGTGGGGATAAGTGCGACTGTCCACTTAAAAAAGCCATTAGAACCGGCGCATCGACACGGGAGGTCGCGACGATATCGGATTGCGGTGGGGGTAAGTAAAAAAAAAAAGCCGTTAGAACCGGCGCATCGACACGGAGTTGTCCAATTTGAAAGAAAACCGTTAGAAGTGGTGCGTATCGGCGGTCTCGACACGGGATCGCATTTCGTACTCGTTACCATAGGTCGTGGGAAGATGCGATAAAAAGCTGCTTAGGAAGAGTCGTGAAACGACGCCGGAGGTCTCGACACGGGATCGGATTTTGTACTCGTTACCATACGTCATGGGAAGATGCTTAGAAAGAGCTGCGAAACGATTCATTTCTTCTTAGAAGCGACACACTGTCTTCCAACTTGAAACAAGTGGAGGGGTAGGAAAAAGGGGAAATAAGTGGCTACAGGTAAACAATCCTAAAAAATAAAACATGGGAGAGGGTGACAATTGTATTCAGTCGCAAACATGTCACTGGTCAACGTAGTCCACGCCCAGTCCGAATTGGTTTTGAAGGGGGAGTGTGAGCTTTTTCAAATCCCACCCACTCAACTTTCTATAGAATCATGCGAGAATCAATTATTCTACCCTGTATCAACAATTACAGGCGGCGAATCTACGATTGAATGGAATATAAGCAACTTATCCGATCTCTATCTCGATGTTTCTAGTATGTACATTAAACTAACTATGCAGATATTGAGAAGCGATGGGAGTGATCCGTATACAAGAACGGCGGATGGTGTAGTCAACGATGTTGTATTCCCCGTGAATAACTTGGGAGCTGCTATGTTTAAGTATATTAATGTGTATATCAATCAGCGATTGGTATCATCAAATTGTTTGAATTCCTACCGATGTATGCTTGATACTTTGCTCCACACCAACACGCATCTTCAGAAAACGGTAGATGATTGCGGAATGTATATTTATGATTCAGGTTAACATGCCGCAAACGATCCAAATTCGAATGTTGCTAAAGCACTCATTTCTAGAACAAGTGGTGGCAAACTATTTGAAGTTGTCATGCGTGTTAATACGGATTTGACAGATCAAATTAAGCTATTATTACCGGGATTGGATGTTAGGGTGTCTGCTGTGCACGCCAGCGACATGCATCGGTTATTGACTGGTCCAGGAGAAACTCATCAACATCAAATCAAGATACACAATGCAGTACTGTCATTACGTAAAGTCAAAGTCAGTAACTCAACTTTCCTCTCTCAAAAGTCTATATTGAAGAAACATCCAGCGTGTTATACTATGCGAGGTTTAGAGAGCAAAATTAAGACAATAACTGCTGGCTCAGTGGATGGTATTTTCGACAATCTATACACCGATCGCGTTCCAGATCGGATCTCAATGGTTATGACACGGACCGACGCCTATCAGGGTGACTTCAAACTGAGTCCTTTCAATTTTGAACATTTCAACGTGACCTTTGGCCCGGCGACGACAGACGAAGAAACGAGACAGCGACGACGCAACTTTCAACCATTTACTAACGATGAAAACAAGTGAAACATCCATTCTAACCGACACTCCCCCCACATGACGTTATGTCACAGATAACACTTGATGCCAAACACCGATATCACCCAAACCAACAACCTTTCTTTATCACTTCTTGTTGCTTCTTTGTAAGCACCGCGGTGGGGGCACTAACACAATCGCTATCTTGTTCTATGATGAGTTGCGTTTCCACGGTCTGCCTGAGATACACATCCTTTGACCTAAACTTTATCTCAGTGGCTTCGAAATCAGGCTCGCAACCGCAACCCATTACGTGCTCCGCTAAACGGGAAGAGCCGACCTCAGCATTTGATACCTTGTTAGCATGCTCTCGTAAGCGCTCATTTACGCATCGGCCCGTCTCGCCTATGTAACACTTCCCGCATCCCAGAGGAATGGAATAGACCACCCCCACTAAGCAAGGGACCTGTTTTTTCCTATGCCGTACCGTACAGACACCCTCCTTCCTTCCACCATTCACAATGGCAGGAAGGCATCCCAATTTCCTCCTGATGGACACTACTACCTTTATACCATTCTTAGCTGCAACTTTCTTTAACCTGTGGGTGGCGGTATGGATATAAGGTAAGGTGACTGTCGGCTGACTCGTACTGGTACATTCTCCCTCCTCAGGGGTCCTCTTATTCCTCAGCAACCTCCTGACTACCCCTCTGACAAAATCCGGGGGATAACCCGCTCTCGTTAACCTTAGTATCTGATCTTCAATGCTCATCTCTACCTGGTGAGAACAGGACTTCGCCACTGCGTTGCTCAACAAATTCGACACCACCCCAAATTTTACAGTCTTGGAGTGACCAGATCTGAACGGGAGAACTGCCTTCTGCATCTTCTGCCCGTAACACCAACATAACTGGGTCCCCCTTTCCCTGGGAGTAGTTAATAACTTCAAATCAAGGTAGTGGAGCATTCCTTCGTGCGGCCTTTCTACTGTGAACTTCAGCTTGAAGGGATTGCTTGCAAACATTTTGACTAACTCATCCCACCTTACACCCTCCTTCCCCACAATCAATAAATCATCAACAAACCTGTAAATGCGTAACACCTGAGACTCCTCTCCCATCAACTGCCCTTCTAACCACTTGTCTACTACCTCCATGTACACATTACTTAGAGCTGGGGCGACCGACGAGCCTATACACACTCCCTTCCCCTGCCTTAATGTTCTGCCCTGAAATTCGACCGAGGTAGACATTATGTAGGTGGCGAGTCAGTTAGAATGGATGTTTCACTTGTTTTCATCGTTAGTAAATGGTTGAAAGTTGCGTCGTCGCTGTCTCGTTTCTTCGTCTGTCGTCGCCGGGCCAAAGGATATGTACCAACCGGCCCCATACACTATGTGTCTGATTTCAACGTGAGTTCAGTAACACTAACAATTAACGGACATCGAAAACAACTCTCATACGACTGGGGCAATGACCTATGCAGAGGAAGCTATTACGATTTCCTATCTCAACTGAATGATAGAAGCGTCGAGCTGCGTTATCAGAATTATCAAACCAATTCATTCATATTGCATTGGAACCTCAGTGCAGACGAGTCCGTTGGCGGCTACTTTAATCCGATACGTAAGAGAAATTGTAGAATTGAACTTAAATTTGCAAAACCATTGCCTCACGCTGTGTCGATTATACTTATAAGTGAGAGCCCCAAGATATTGACAGTCAATGCTGACCTTGCAGTTCATTTGGATTAAATCGTGGACGTTCTAGATCTTGAATTATTGTTTTCAATGAATCGTCAAACTGTGAGAATGTATCGAGGAACCTACGCTGTCGACAAAGTTTCGCCACTTCAAGAAGAAGGTTTCATTGTCATTAATACGCATCCACACGACGGCCCGGGAGAGCATTGGTTGTTGTACATGATGGATCGAAATGATAGATTCATCTATGTGGACAGCTTTGGTCTACCACCAATTGAAGAGGAACTGCTAGATCTACCTGTTGACGAATATTGTGACAAGTGTATACAGAGTCTCTACAGCTCCCACTGTGGCCTATTTGTTTCCGTATTTGCTTCCCGTCTTTGTATGAATTATTCACTCAAAAGCATTATGTCATTATTTGACAATAACCTTGTACACAACGATCTCAAGGTAATAAAAATGACTGAAGAGGAATACCTCATTTAAGAAAAATTCTCTCATTTATTCAATGTACAAGCACTTTGAAGATAATCCTCCAGACTCACTATCTTGCGAGATCCGTCTTCTTTTCGTTGGACGATGTAGTGCAAATGCTGAATGTAATAAGTCCGAAGGATCGGTCTTCTCAAACCGGCATTGATAATGGTCGGTGAAATCTGTTCACCATCACGGTAACGTCTTAACAAGTCACATTTCACGGCGACAAACTTTTGTAGTCTCTTCCCTAGTTGTCCGCGTCTTGTTTTGAGTTGATACGGTAAACATCGCAATATGAGTGTGAAGTCACTCTCAGGTCCGTTGCAATTCAAGTACGAGTTTAATTTCATCAGATCTTTATACATCATCCACTGTATAGTCAAGTGAAATCTCTCAGCCGAGTTCATACTCAATCCGAGTTGGGATGGCATCCGAGAAATGGTCTGATGTTATGATCTAGCCAGTCTGACGATTTCGATGAAATCAATCCCCCGCATCGGCATTGTCTCAGATGATTGCCATTTTGTATAAAGAAACTTCTGGGCGGTGTCTTCAATGTTTGCACAATGGGCAAGTCGCCTGTCAGAAGACACTCATAATCTAAAACAAAAAATCTCCTTAAGTTAGTGAAAGAGACGAGAAAAGCTGTAAAAACTCACAGTCCTCCAGGGAGAGTGAATAGCACTCGTCTGTTTCCATCGTTGATTTGGGAGAGAATGAGATGGAGAGGATGCCTATTGGTTTTCTTAGTATGCCATTGGTTAACGATTTTCTATATGCAATTTTCGGTTCCGCCCACATTTACTATAAAATAGTGGCTGGCGGGTTGTTTTTTCCACCAAGTTCTGTTGCCCTGGTTGCAGTGCTTGTTTCCTTTGCCAAAAAATTTGTTTTGGTGTGCTGCCGAGATCTTTGAAAAGTAAGTCTGCTTCTTGCTTATTGTTCTTATTTTAATTTATGGAATGTCTGTTTCTAGTGCCTCGCTGTGGAATCTGTGGGTATGATTGCGTTGAGGAGGTAATTCGTCGCATGGAGGAGGATGCTAATGTTCCAAATTTAGATCCTGCTTTGTTTGATGAAGAGTGGGGGTTAGAATTTGATCAGGTTTTGATGGATGGAGTTTTTGATGATAATACGCCGGCAGATGCCGTGCAAAACCCTGATAGCCCAGAGCCTGTTGTGAACAATCTCGCGGAACATGTTTCGGCGGCTCATCCTGGTGTTAGCGTACCATACTTTCCGTTCTTTGAAACCGCTGCGGCCTTTGAAGGGTACCTTGGACGTTACGTCCTGTTCGCGTCACCGTATGACGACTTTGTCGAGGATCCGTTCGAATACCTGGTACATTACCAGCACGATATAGTTTCCATATTACAACAACATCCCATACCTTTTAAATTTTATATGCGTGTGAAAGTATTAATGGTAAAGCAAGTTGGCGATTCGATGAGCAGCCACTTTGCTTTTCTAAGTGCCGTGTCGCGAGAAATTCAGTCTCGCGGATATAATGGTTGCGCTAAATGAAATGATTAGCGAGTTAGCGCGCAACCTGGAAAATTATCAGGGTGAAGGTAGCGGTTACGTCTCCCGAGACGTATCCGAAATCGAATTGAACATAAGCGCGATTGAAAAAAAGAAGATTGGCTGTGACACTGTAATTCCCGCCGAATTGAAAAAAAGAAAGAAAACACTCAGAAGTGTAAAATGCCCCGACAATGAGTGTTTCAAATATAATACTTTAGCGCTATTGCATCCTCAAAAAGCGCGTGCAATTGATTGGAAAACATATAGCAAATATCTGGTTGATCTCGATTCGAATCCATTGGCACGGGTCAAATGGTGGCCCGACGGTCCGGTATCGTATTCGGAGATTGCAGAATTTGAAGAACGGAATCAAATTGAAGTGTATGTGTACTCATATCAGGATGGGGGTATCCACACTTCGCGTGTTCCGCGTCTCGCATTTAACGATAAAGTGCAATTATTGGAATTTGATAATCACTTTTTTGGGATAAAAAAATTTTAGTACATTGAATGGTAAGAAAAGTAGATTTTTTTGTGAAAAGTGTACGAGGGGATTAGAACACTGGAAAACCTAGTGTCACATAGAAGAGTGTGTAAGAATTTTGATGAGCTTCTGTTGGAGTTCCCTGAGCCAGGTAAGAATGTTCTAAAATTTGACAAGTTTGGTCACATGTTTGCATTTCCATATATTATCGGACTCGATACAGAGTCTATCCTCGACCCTAATACGAACGTGAAAAGTGCCGTGCAGAAGCATGTTATGAATTCCTTCTGTTGCATTCTAATCAGAACCTATGATTCGAAAATACTCGCAAATGAAAAATATTTAGGCCCCGATGCCGCTTCCAAGTGCGTCGACTGCCTGCTACGTTTTCATAACAAGGTGGTCGATATCAGTCGTTGCCCTGCCACCATTAAACTCACAGACGAAGAAACTCGTAAACATATCGCTGCAACGCACTGCGAGTATTGTGGTGTGTTATTTAGTGTTGCCAGGAAAAAGGTTCGTCATCACGATCACAGTCGTGAAAGCAATGTCAGCAACTTTTTGGCTACCATTTGTAACGAGTGTAACATCAGTTGTAGCAATCACGGCAAAATTCCTGCGCTCATCCACAACATTCAGTACGACATCAGCTCCTTGTTGCATTGCTTCCATGCTTTGAAGTTGGAACACCCGCCCAAGCTCATCGCGACGAGTTCGGAGAAGATTCGCAATTTTGAATATGGGAATCTCATGTTCAGGGACACCACTCAATTTTTAAATAGTTCCCTTTCTTGTTTGGTGGATAGTAACAAGCCCATCGCCTCCGAACGGCAGTGCGCGACGTGGCCAACAACGGCGTGTCGGCGCCTCGCGTCCCAATCCATACCCGGAACCACCCAAGAACGCTCGCGTAAATGTCATGCTGGCTAAGAGGACCCCCAGACTACTTACAACAGTTCAAGCAGCTACCAGTGTACCTGACGAGCAAGTTCATGGCCCGCCAAACAATGGCGGTGTGAATTCTCGTCCTCAAGTTTGCCCTACATATGCAGGAGTAGCTGGGAGAACCTCGAGTGTGGGAAACAAGAGTCCACCCATGTATCAGCGGTCGGAGCCTGAGCGTCGCGTCGACACAAATGGCTTGGCCGATCTTCTGCTTCCCTTGATTTTCGCGGCACTCAAGGCCATCCTGCAAACTTTCCCGAGTTCTTCAGAGCTCTCAGCCGTTTAGCAGCTTCTTGCAACGGAGCGTTTCCTCGCATCTGTCCATGGACCGCTGCTATAAAAACGCAACTCTCCTCCAATGGAACGCACGTGGCTTGCGTAGTAAGCTCCCTGACTTGAAATTGTTTTTATTGAAGTACCAGACCCCCATATTGGCCATCAGCGAAGCCTATGTCAAAGATGACTTTCGACTTAGCGGATACCACATAGTGTGATCAGGAGATGCGGCCTCGTCCAGAACAATATTGTGCGTACGAAGTGACCTGACTTTTGCTGTGCAGCCACGGACGCCGGGTGTTGCTGTGGACTGCGTCACGTGTGTAGTACGCTTCCGTGACGTTTTGCTCACTGTGGTTAGCCTCTACGTTCCACCCTCATCAGCCCTTACGAAACGTGAGGTGAAGCACCTTCTGGAAAACTTGCCTCCTCCATTCATTCTCGTAGGTGATATCAATGCACATCACCCATTGTGGGGAAGTCGGAAAACGGACGCCAAAGGGAGAATATGGAGCGACGTCATTGACGAACTCGATGTGTACTTGCTGAACGATGGCTCCTCCACATTTATGCGTAGGGACTTCACCACGGATGTTCTCGATGTCTCTATCTGCTCGAAAGATGTCTTCAGAAAAGCGTCATGGTCTACGGATTGTGACGGGAGAGGAAGTGACCACCTTCCGATATACATAGCGATCCGTGGATGCACCATACAACGTGGCACTAGGTCCGTTCGTCTGGTTAACTGGAAGGTGTTCCGGGAGCGATGTGAGGTGTCATCACAGCGGGAGATGACCGCAGACCACTTCTCGGAGGTGTTGACAACTTCTCTTCGTGAGTCCTCCAGACACGTACCTGTTGCAGCAGGACATACGGGCTCTAGTCCCCAGGTGGAACAGCTACGTGCTTGCCGTAGAAGAGCTGAGCGAAGAGCTCGACGCACAGGTTTACTTTCCGATATTGTCGCAGCGCGTCATTCATTTAGAGCTGTGCAACACAGGTTGAGAGCCCTTGATCGACAACGTTGGCGCCGGTTTTGTGAGACGCTGTCGCCCTTCAGCAGACCCGCCAGAATTTGGCAAGTTGCGCGTAGCCTGCGCGATGGCCTTCCACGCACCAATCCACTGGGGTCACTTGCTCTGATCCTCAACAAGTCTGAGGTCGACGTAGCTCTGGACTTCTGCGGAACTGTGGCGGCGGCTGCGGAAGCTGCGGGAACTGCAACGTTTCATACCTACATGGTTGAACTTCGCGAGGATCTTGATCGTATAACGCTCCCGTCGAACGCACAGCTGGATGCGGATTTTTCTCTGCCAGAGCTTAAAACTGCCCTTCGTTTGTCCCGACCCAAATCGTCTCCTGGTGTAGACGGGATCACCTATTCAGCTCTTCGAAATCTTGGCGCTGGGGGCCTTCGAGCTTTGCTGTTTATATGCAACAGCTCATGGAGATCTGGCCAGGTACCCGCAAGCTGGAAGGAAGCCATGGTGGTCCCATTGCTGAAGCCTGGCAAGCATCCGTCGCACCTGTCGTCTTTCCGTCCAGTTAGCCTTACCAGTTGTGTCGGTAAGGTGATGGAGCGGATGGTTCTACACAGGCTGGAATGGTGGTTGGAAAGGAATCACGTTTTCCCTGATGAGATGGCGGGCTTCCGTCGGCACCGTAGCTCAGTTGACTCCCTTATGGACCTTGTGACTGCTGTTGAAGTCGCCAAGAGCTGCAAGAGGATGGTCGAGGCTGTTTTCCTTGATGTCAAACGTGCCTATGATACGGTCAGTCACACTTATGTATTGCACACCCTCCTACGGGCTAGAGTGTCTCACAGGCTTTTTGTCTGGGTGGCTGACTTCTTGTCCAACAGAACCATTTTCGTCCGCACTCGGGATGGGGACACGCAAAAAACAGTTTTGACCCAAGGCGTTCCTCAAGGAAGTGTATTAAGCTCCATCCTCTTCAATTTGGTTATGGCGGATATCAAGCGTTGCGTTCATCGCAAACTTCAGCTCTCTGTATACGCAGACGATGTGTGCGTTTGGACCACAGGTAAATCAAGGCCAGTGATTCAACGCCGCCTTCAACACTCGTTGGATGCTCTTCAGCATTACTTCACCAAGGCTGGCATGGACATCTCGGCTGAGAAGACAGTTGTGCTCCCGTTCACGCGGAAACGCATGCGCGCCTTCCCTCTTTCGCTAGGCAATAATACACTCAGCCAAGTGAAGTGCCACAAATTCCTGGGTGTTATCTTGGATGCCAATCTCTCGTGGAGCGCCCATATCAGGTACCTGGAAGCGAAAGTTCAACGCTGGACCAATGTCATTTCTCATTTCGCTGGCGCTGCATGGGGGATTGATCAGGAAGCGCTCCTATCGATTCATGGGGCATTGGTTCGGGGAACCATTCTCTACAGCCTCCCGGTCTTACATGGCATCTCAAGAACATCTGAACAGAGACTTCGGTGTCTGTTGGCCAGAAGCTTGAGGATCTGCCTCGGTGTACCCCGCGCCGCTGAAACGCGCATGGTGGTGGCAGAGGCCCGCGAGTTGCCAGTAGAGGTCTTACGTCTCAGAGAAACTGTGCGCCATTATCTACGTCTCGTCGCGGAACACCGCCGTCACCCCTTGGTTTCGAAGCTCAACAGGCGGAGGCAGAGCAACATTTCTCACAGCATCGCTGCTGTAAAGCCCTTGCTACCGGCTTTTGTTGGAAGCGCAGTCGTCCCCAGGTCCCCTCCGTGGGTCTTTTCGATACCTTCGATCTCCATTACCATTCCTGGGCTCAAGAGCAAGAGGGATCACGTTGCAGCACCCGTGTTGAAACAACTTGCGTTAGACATGATGCAGTGCCGTTATCCTTCGCACACTGCAGTATTCACAGATGGGTCGACCAACGTACACGGCTCCACTGCTGCCTTTACAATCCCGACTATGTCGTCGTGCCACGCATACCGTCTCTCGCACCGCACCTCATCTACGTCTGCAGAGTTGCATGCCATTTTGTTCTTCCTCAAGCACATTGCATCAGCCGCTATCAGCAGCTGGGTGATATACTGCGACTCCAAGGCAGCTCTCCAGTGTATAGCGAACATGGGATCACTTGCGCCTGTGGTGGTGGACATACTGGAGGAACTAAGCCGTCTTGAGATCAGCGGGCACTCTATCTACTTCCAGTGGGTTCCTGCCCACTGCGGCATCCGCGGCAATGAAGAGGCTGACGAGGCTGCAGCAGCTGCGTATCATTCCCGATCAAGCGTGCGGATTACCCTCCCCAAAGGCGACAGGCGAACCTTCCTAAATGATGTGGTGAGGCCTCTCGCACATGCGCAATGGTCTCGAGACGTTCCATCAAGAGTTCTGATGCGTGAAGTGGACCCTGACTTTGGCTTCACCATGCCTTCTCGTGTGCCTCGCCATTTTGCGTCGCTGATACACAGGCTTCGTCTTGGGGTTGCATTCACCCCCCATTTCAAGCATCTGATCGGCTGCTCTGACTCGATGCTCTGCTCTCGTTGTGCTGTTTTGGCGGACACCAAGCATGTGCTCCTCGACTGCCATCTATACACCTCCCAAAGAGCAGCTCTACAGTGTCGCCTGCAGTCGATCACGGCCGCACCACTCACATTGGCAACCATTCTCGGCCCTGGGTCTAACCAGACTGACCATCGTCAAGTTCTTGAGTATTTCAAGATTTTTCTGCGGGACACTGGTCTCCTGTCTACCCTATGATCTGCCTGCGTACCTGTGTGCTGTGTGTGTAGTATTTTTGTGTGCTGTGGTTTTGCCTACCGTTCTGATGTCATACTGACTCCACTGACTATCCCTATTTAGCATCGTTCATCACCTCATCATCAGGACACATCACACCCTGCCCCATTGTGCCTTGGGGTAGTGGGCCGCACCTCAAGTGGCGAATTTCCCCATTCATTGTCATTAACTTATTTGTTGTTGGTGGTGGTGGTGGATAGTTTGAAGGTGTCGGAAGGAATTGAGGCATTTAAGTGCCTACAGCAAGTGTATGGTAATGACTCTGCACGTTTAACTAGGAAAGGCGTGTACCCTTATTCCTGGATCAAAAGCTTTCAAGTCTACAATGAAGAATGCCTGCCGGCCAAGGATGGTTTTTATGACGATTTGAATGGAACACACATCAGCGATGATGACTATGCTTTCGCTCGGGAAACATATGATCATTTTGATTGCAAGTCATTGAAAGATTATACAATGATCTATTTGGAATGTGATGTCCTGCTCCTGTTAGATGTTATGCAGCATTTTAGACAGCTTTCTATGAAGACATATGGATTGGAAGTGCTGCACTTTGTCAGTCTACCTGGATTCAGTTGGCAGGCTGCTCTCAAGTATACAAAGGCAGAGATCGAGCTGCTTACAGATGAAGATATGTATCGAACCATCGAGTCTTCTATTAGAGGTGGTATTTGCCAACAAGGATTGAGGTATGCTGCTGCCAATAACAAATATTGTGCAAACTTTGACCCGGAGAAACCGCAAAGTTACATCTCCTATTGGGATGCAAACAGTCTGTATGCTGGTTGCCAAACATTGCCATTGCCTATTGGAAGATTCGAGTGGGTGCCCGAATCCGAATTTTCGAGTTTGGACATCGTTAACCATCCTCAGGATGCAGAGTATGGCTACATTTACGTGTGCGACCTCGTCTACCCGCCGGAGTTACATCAGAAGACCAGGTATTTCCCACTAGCTCCAATGAAGCAAAAGGTTGACGAGAGTTGGTTGTCAGAGTATCAGTTGGCTCTAAAAGACCAATTGAATTACAAACCTGCAGCACATGGTAACTTACTTCTCACTTGTAATGATAGAACAGAGTATGTTGTACATTATCGTTTGTTGAGTCTGTATTGTAAGTTAGGTATGCGGGTGAGCAAAATTCATAGAGTATTGAAATTTCGTCAGGGTACGATCTTTGACCCGTACATTGAAATGAACATTCAGCGACGCATTGCAGCGCAAACGGACTTTGAGAAGCAGTTGTATAAGATCAACTGTGACGCCCTTTGCGATAGGACGCTCCTTTCCCCCAGGCGATTTAGATCAATTAAGATAGCATTCACCAAAGAAGAGGCCCAAAGATATAGCTCCTCGAACGACTGCGTTCGATTTGAAATTTTGTCTGAGAATTGTGTGTTGTATGAGATGAAGAAAAGGAAAGTAAAGTGTAGCTTTCCATTGCAGATTGGTTTTTGTATTTTAGATTATAGTAAGTTGGTAATGTATGAATTTGTCTATTGCACTCTCTTGGAAAAGTTGAATTGTCCCATCACCATCATGTATTCGGATACCGATTCTATCATCGGTGTGTTTCATACGTCAGAGTATGAAGAGGAAATCAAAAAGATTGCAGATGATCACCTCGATCTTTCATCCTATCCCACTGATCATCCACTCTATAGCAATAAAAATAATGGTGCATTGTTCCACTTCAAGGATGAGACTGGAGGTAGGATAATTGAAGAGGTGGTTGCTCTGAAAGCGAAAATGTATTCTATCCGATTGAGTGACGATAGTCAAATTGCTAGAGCAAAAGGTGTTAAGAAAAGTATTGCTCGTAGGGAATTGCATCATGATGTATATAAAGATGTTTTGTTTAATAGTGTGAAGGTAAGTCATCCACAAAGGACCATATGTAGTAAGCGCCAATGTATGTATACACTGGAAACGACTAAGCTAAGCCCTATGATGATAAGAGATATCTCTTTAATGCTATTGAGTCATACCCATATGGAAGCTGTAAAATTGGTAATGAGTAAGTATATTCTTTATTATGTGTATTGTGTTTCTTCTGTTACAGGTTGTGAAGGTTTTTCGGCTTGGTTTTTCTCCTTCACCTGATTGGCATCGCAATTGGCACAATTCCCAGCACAATTGGCAACTTGATTGGCATTACAATTGGCATTAATAAATATATTTTCACTCGTACTTTTTGTGTATGACCCTTCTTTGCATGTCTCTGCATGTTATAAGCGCAGGGACAAGCCTCCGCACTGGCCCCGCGCCCTCCGCACACGCGACGGTGTCCCAGACGTTGTGGGGTTCGAACCAGACACCCATGTCTCTAACTGGACCCCAAGTTGCCTGGACAAGCCCATATACTACTACTGTTGACGTTTCAAACATTATTATTGAATGTTAAAATGAGGTTAACAGAACCAATGTCTGATTTGCGGTTGCGGTTTTGGAACATAGCTTTGCGATCTGCCCTGTGAGCCTTCCTTATTGCGTCCTCAACTAAACTGGGTGGGGATAGGCGACTGATGAATGTTTGCTTAAGTTGATTCAAATTTCAGTCCGGATCACTGTCGCTGGAACGGATGTATCTATAACGAAGTGCTTGGCTGTAGGGGATAGCAAGTTTAGTGTGCCGCGGGTGGCAACTATTGAAAGCTGGGTACTGCTAGGAGTCCGTAGATTTACGGAACAGGTCCGTAGTTAGGACCCCGTCAGTTAATTTTACTTGAACATCTAGGAAGTTAACATTTAGAGCTGAGTAAGAATGGGTGAATTTGATAGCCGGATGTGCTTGGTTAAAATCGCTAATGAATATACAGGGTGTCCACGCTAAGTGTGAACAGATTTTTTTAAATATATATCAATCACTTTTTCCAAGATGAAATCAATTGCAATATAGCATATGCTGAAGGGCACTCCCTAGGGGGGCACTAACAGACTCCTAAGGCATTGTCTTAATTAACTTTCAATAATTAACTTTTTAATTATAAAAGCTACGAAGTTGCTCCAATGAGAACATCTGATCTCTTCGGTCACCAGATACCGAAGCCGTTTTCAGAACAAAAATCCGTTCGATAGATCGTCCGCAAAAACTTCGTGAAGGAACGCAATTTTTTTCTTTATTTTATTCATTGCGCATCTCTAGAGACGCGTCTTTCCTTCGCATGCAATAGGAGAGGATGAAAGAGCACACTATCGCCTCTTGCGTCCTGGAAAAAGATTAAAAGAAAACAGAAAATGGAGCCCAAGATAAGGCAGCCGTGCTAGAGTCACCCGATAGATTTGTGTTTTTGTTTTGTTTCCGCAAGTTAAAGCTAATCTTCGACGCATGAGGCGGCACTGTGCTCTTTCACTCTCTCACACTGGGGGTAAAGGAAGGCCGCTGCTTTGAAGATGCGCAATAAACCAAATACAGAAAAAAATGGCGTTCCTTCACGAATTTTTTGCGGACGATCTATCAAACGGATTTTTGTTCTGAAAACGGCTTTGGTATCTGGTGACCGAAGAGATCAGATGTTCTCATTGGAGCAACTCCGTAGCTTTTATAAGTAAAAAGTTAATTATTGAAAGTTAATTAAGACATTGCCTTAGGAGTCTGTTAATGCTCCCCTAGGGAGTGCCCTTCAGCATATGCTATATTGCAATTGATTTCATCTCGGAAAAAGTGATTGCTATATTTTTTAAAAATCTGTTCACACTTAGCGTGGACACCCTGTACTTAGGTCGTCCTCCGAATGTGGCCAAACCATGAATATATTGTCCAGAAAACGTTTGTACAACATAGAAAACGATGCATAAAACGTCGACTAGCCAGGTTGTCCCTACTTGGTTTAAAACAACTTTTCAGGATGGTCACGCGATAAGTATTCTCCAGATTACTAGTACGTCATCACAGGACACTCTTTGTAATCAAAATAAGACGCCGCCTCCGCTGATCCCGGTAATCTCGAATGCCCCAAGTCTCATAATGTCGTTAACTTGCCATCCCATATTCTCACTGATTCTGAAACACCTTTACTCAGCCATTGACTTTCATTTTGTCCCAGGGATAATGAATTTAAAAAAAGTATCAATTTAACATAGATTTAGATAACTTCGCCCGCCGCTTACGCCTCCAAGAATACTTCCATGACAAGCCCTAGTCTGATTCCAACCCTTTCAAACAGCCGTCCTGTTTTACACCAGACGGTAACAGTGATAAAGCCCTGGATACGTATGTACGCGCAGTCCAAAAGGATATTATTAACGCGTACAGCCACTCATCCAACCGTAAATCAAAGTCAAGTTTATTGCCAGCTGAACACCGTAGCCTTTCCTACCTTCAAGAACGTAACGATTTGGTTATAAAAAAAGAAGATAAAGGTGGTACAATTGTGGTAATGAACGAAACTGATTATATTAAGAAGGGTATTCGACAGTTACCTTGCACATCATTTTACAAAGACCTCGAAGCTGACCCTACGGAACAGATCACTTGCGAATGTTATCCGTATCCTGGAAAATCTGAAAACGAGCAAAAAGATAGACTCCACCCTGTACAAATACTTCGTCCCTAGAGATTCCGTGCCAGGCACATTTTAGATCCATGACGAAAACCCGAGACTGGGAAATCTTATGGGAAGTCATGGATCTTAGCCACCAGCTCGCTTGCTTTTTAACCATTTTATCTGTAACATTTTAGATGTTCCCCAAGATCCACAAACCTGGGAACCCAGGACGCCTAATCGTTTCCTGTAACGGTAGAGCTAGATAAAATGTTTCCAGCTTTGTAGATTACCTTATCAAAGATATACCCCCAAAACGTATCCTAAATTAAAGCTCAAACCACTTCATGAAAATATTAAGTCAGTGCCAACCTCCTCCTTCAAGTTTGCTGGTCACACTAGACGTTTCTTCCCTCTATACCAACATCACCCACGGAGATGGCATTGCCGCAGCTCAAATAAAGTTTTTTAAAATATTCGGACAACTCATATGACCCTTCTGTTCCACTCACGATCCTTAACCTTATTCTGAAAAGTAACAACTTTGAATTTGACGGTAAACATTACCTGCAAGTTAATGGCACGGCTATGGGCACTAAGATGGCACCAAATTATGCAATCATTTTTATGGGAAATCTGGAGGAGGCATTTCTATTATAACGCGAGAAAAAGCAAACGTTGTCCAAGCGTTTTCTGGACCATATCCTAATGGTTTGGCCATATTCGGAGGACGACCTAAATTTATTCATTAGTGATCTTAACGAAGCACATCCGGCTATCATCTTCACCCATTCTTACTCACCTCTAACTGTTAGCTTCCTGGTGTCCAAGTGAAGTAACTGACGGGGTCCTGACTACGGATATGATCCGTAAATCTACGGACTCCCAGCAGTACCTAGCTTTCAATAGTTGCCACCCGCGGCACTCTAAATTTGCTATCCCCTATAGCCAGGCACTTCGTTATAGACGGATCTGTTCCAGCGACAGTGATCAGGACAGAAACTTAAGCAACTTAAGGAAACATTCATCTGTCCTCTATTCACAACCAGTTTAGTTGAGAACGCAGTAAGGAATGCTCGCAGGGCAGATCGCAAAGCTCTGTTCCAAAACCGCAACCGCAAATCAGACAGTGGTTCCGTTAACCTAATTTTAACATTCAATAATAATGTTTCAGACAACAACAGTATACTTAATCGGCACCACAGTATTCTTCTGTCTGGTACTCTTTCTGGTCACGAAACTCCGCCGGAAAGTTTGCCGAGGGAGCGGAGCTGCCGCGCGACGGCGCGCGCGTAGGCAGCAGGGGGTGACGATCGCGTACGCCGCGCTATCCGTACGTTCGTGCGTGGGCGAAGCTAGCCGTTTGGGCACAACAAACCCAACTAGGCTGTTGAGCATATTTGAATTTTTTGTTTTATTATGGTGGGCTAGAAAGACTGGTGTGCTTACCGCCATATTCAATACATGGAATGCACGATGCCCCTGTTTTGAAGCCAAGCTCCTGAGCTCCGGCGCTATGCGCTCGCTGCGAACCAAGCGGGTTCTCGTTGAACTAGTCCAACATGTGCCGTGTGTGACGGTGTATGTGTGTTTGACTATTTTTATAGTGAATATATTTGGACCAGCACTACGTTGGTTTGCCGCACTGACTGTTTACTACCATCCGCAGTTCTTTGTAACTAAACCACGTGACATTTGCTACCGTCACGTCTGCCTAGCCGACGATCCCTGCAAGCGAAAGATATGGGAATGTTGCGAAGCACGTGACCGCATGTCTTATCTTCGTTGGATGATGACAGACGGGTCGAAAAACAAAATAAAGAGCGGTACTGCGTCCGAGAGCTCGCCTCCTTGATAGTTTCTTTCTCTTCACTCTTTCTTTTCAGCCTAGATTATCGAGTTGCTGTGTACAGGAAGCTGGGAACACTTTGTCACGGAACATAGGCCGATAGTAGATTGTTCAACTAAATTGTCATTTAGCTAAACTATGGCGCTTTCTATACAGTGTACCTCGCCGCACATCTTAGTTGTTATGTAATTATTTTGCTCCCTATGTAACTATAAAGGAACATGGTATCGGCTATAAAAAACGAAATTGTAGCATCGCAGTAGTATTCTCTCTGCACGCACGGTTTTACTGTTGACCAGTAGAACGACCGAGTCATATATGTATAGCGCGAAAGATATATTCCTTATTTCCTTGCTCCTTCTTCCTTGCTCCTTATTTTGTTGCATATATATATAGAGAGAGAGAGAGAGAGAAGAAAAAATGCCACACTTGTATTATTAACCGAAAATGCTTGAATGGAATTGATGTTATACAAAGGGTTCCTAGAACATCATGTTAAACTCATTTTATCCACTGATTGAGCGGCCTAAGAGCGCTGCTAGCGTGACATTATACAATAACAACGAATACACTGATGATGATAAATGGGGAAATTCGCCACCTGGGTTTGTGGCCCACAACCGACAGCCTTAATGCGTCATTATAGAATATAAAGATTCAAGTTGAAAAGCGTAATATACATGTGCCCTATGACTTCCGAAGTGCCCGCTTGGTGTGCCCCCCCCCCCCCGCCATATTGCTTGGGTCATATTACTCTCACTCGTTCTGAGACCTTTGTCCTCATTTTACAATTGATCCGTTCACCGTATGTGCATCTGTTTGCATTTTCGTCGCTTGTAGGCGTCCTTGGGTGGCCCCGACTCTGTCGCGACTCATATCCCCATCTTTTTCTGTTACCTCATCATCGCGCCATCATCCGGTTATATTAAAAAGGGTGTAACATAGTTACAAATGAAACCTATTGACATTGAACACGGTCAAGGATATAATGCCATGATTGTTCAGTATATGGCCCCATGTTGAAGTGTAAATTAGGAAACCCCAAACGGAGTTTGAGACTTCATAAATGAAAATGCACTACTTGATATTGCCTTTTGCTATGAGGTACACTAGAAGTCAAGAGTTTTCTGCTTCAATACGTGATCTGTTCCTGGTGCCTAACACCTTTCACTGGAAATGGGACTGCCAAGTACTTGGTTGACATTCAGATCAAAAGATGGTTCTTGAGATGCACCATATAAACTTTAAGCATGACAGACCTAAAATCCAGATATTCCACGATATTCCTTGGGCAGATCCTTGTACAAATTTTAACTGGGTCTGTAGCATCTCGAGAAATGTTAATATGGCCTGAAATTTTTTCAAGGCCACTGTACACATGTCCACAAGAAAGTTCGTGTTCAAGAAGCCTTACCGGGGGAGGGGGGTAATATGTTTATTAAGAAAAAAAAAAGAAGGAAAGGCTAGCCAGGCAAAGAGCCGGCTTGCTATTCCAAAAAAATGGGAAAAACGAAAAAGAGAAGGAAGGAAAGATAAAGGAAAAAACGGGGAAAACGAAGAAGACAAGGTTTACACTCAAAGACCATGGCTGCCACGCGAAGCTTAGCATCTGAAACGTCGCATAAACAAAATTAGACGGCGATGGAAACTATCCCTGGTTTCAGGTTTGACGAAGGCACTGAAGGAGGAAATGAGGAAATTAAGTGAGACTAAAAATAAATATTATAGCTACGTCTTTGTTGCGTACTCCCAGCAAATTTGGCATATGACTACTCAAAGTATCGAGCAAAAGAGGAACAAAATGATGCACAGCAGAGAACAGATTATATAGAAAATGTGGGAAACTCCTAATTGATCTATCACCGTTGTCGCACAACTGAAAGTCCCGAATTATTATTAGTATGACATTACTTTAAAGCAGCGCTTGTATCTCTATTTCTTATAATGCCACTGTGGGAGGTAAATATGAAGAAGTCTTCTGCGGGTAGATTGGCAAAGGAAAAAAGTGGATATGCTAGTCCAAAAAGTCTCGGGACTGATTACTTCAGGACGCGATATTGTGGTCTTCTGGGCAAGACAATATTCCGAATGATTTTCTTAGAAGGTACGCCGAGTAAGCTGCGCAATTCCTCAAAATTATTTTCCAGATATCGCTGGACGAAGGGACTGTCCCGAACGAATGGAAATGCGCTCGTATAAAACCGATACGTAAGGCAGGAGTCCCGACTTTGGTTTCGAATTTTCTCTTCTTTCCAGCTTTTGTGAATTGCTAAAGCACATCTTTTGCAAACACTTAACATCATGATCAAGTAACAGCATTCCTTGCAGCATACCTTTCGTGGGGGCTACTCTGCTGTCATGGCCCTGTTTGATTTCATCCACGACTTTGCATTTGCTTTATATAATGACCTACAAATTGAAATATTGGTTTTGCATCTCTCCAGGGCATTTGACCGTGTACGTACCCTACAGATAGCTGACACATAATACCAAGATCATGGATTGGCTTCGAGACTGATTCCCTGTCTGATCGAACCCCATACACCTGGGGTATATGACAGGAGTCAGTCTTGAGACTTTTGCTGTTTCTTGTCTATATGCACGATGTGTTAAGTAACATTAATTGTAAAGCATGTTTATTCGCTGCTGACTGCGTAACATATCGCGCGATATATTCCGAAAAACATAGGGATGTCTGAACGTGCGTCCTCAATATGCTGATCGTTCTCTCTCTCTTTTTCTTTCTTTTTTTTCTGTGTGCTTTGCTTATGGCTCACCTTGCTCGCCTTATATTACGCACCTTTGCAAAGCAGTTTAGCACATCAACGAGTGGTGTTACAAATTGCAAATCAATTTGAACACCGACAAAACTGTGTCTATGCTGTTATATGTAGAACAAAGGCTTTGCCAACATCATAGTATACTTGCAAGGGAGCTTAGTACAAATATCTTGGGGCAGCCGTCCCGTCCGATTTTAGATGAAATTTTCACGTGCGCTTAATAGGCATCACAGTCAAGAGAAAGCATCTTCTATCTCAGAAGAACACTTCATTATGCTGCTGCTTAGGTCAGACTACCGGTATATAGAACACTCCTGTTACCAATCGTCACGTTCGCGAAGGTAACTTGGGACCCCTTTGCTGCGTCTCTTTTGCGGGTTTCTTTCGAATTGTCGCCACTATACGTGTATTATGTGTATATATTATATAATTAATGTACGTTCCCTACTCCTTCCCAGGTTCCTTCTGGGACCAGTATTCTGAAATAAATGTATAAATCGTTATATATTCGTGTCGTCCCCTTTGTCTTCCGGATTCCTTCCTTCTACTGACTGCTCATATGCAGACTGTAATCAGCAATTATATCGCTTCCGTTGGTTAGCTGCAGTTAACGTATATCTCACGTTTATAGCCCACCACCGACTAAACATTTATATCACAATCCCCCGTCACCGGACCTCGCAACCTGGAAGGTAAAGGTCGCTCAGATGAAAGGAACGATGAGCACATATCACGAATATCACTACCCAAAGGCAGAACGGGCTGCTCGAACACGTCTTTATCTTTATCAAAGTACACGTGTCCCAGACCCGAGGGCTGATAGGGACGCGCCGACGAATGTCAGCACTGATATCTGGGTGTGCCATTCGTTTGCTCCTGCAGGTGACACTCAAGGGGCATTTTGCATGCAGAGCAAAGAGAAGGCACGCTCATGGGTTAACGGCAGGTGTGTAATCACGTGACGAGTAGCACTGAAATGAGCCGCGAGAGGCGATTAGATCGCATAGCGCCGAGATACGCTTGGCGCCATCTCTCGGCAGGAACATCGGCGGGTACATATGACAACCGCCGAATGGCTCACCAGTCCTTCTAGCCCACCATAGTTTTATTTTATAAGTACACGGGTTTGCAGCGACATACAGCTCCCTGAGCAGTATAATCGGCTGCAACGGGACCCATTATGAGAACTTTCATCGAGCAATGGCTTTCACATACCGACGCCCAAACGGGACTAACCACAAATTATTTGTTGCTTATTAAAAACGCTAACTTCATACAGTTACTGCCTCCACACCATGGATGTTTTAATTAACTTCACATCACGATATACATTTTATGAATCACGAAACAACAGTGATCACTCCAGCGCGGGTTTTCATGCAAAATGTTTTTTTTTCTTCTTCTCAGTATCGTTTCTTATCTGGAAGGTGAAAACACTTTTGGTCTATGTTTGGAACGCATCAAAAGGTTCAACCTCCGGTGCATATAAATGCACGTTTCTCAACAACAACATATATATTGTGATGATGAAGTGGGGAGGTTTTCCACGTTTCTCAGGTTGTGGCATATATCGCATGAAAGTGCAATAAATGTGCCTATTTTGCCATATTTTCAGGTGCGAGAGCTTACTACTACTTTTCCCACGGATGGTTTTACTTGTGATGGTTTTCTTTACATGATGGTTTCACTTATGGTTTTACGGGCGGCGTTTGCCTTGGAACTTTTGTGATGCAGTAACAAGCTCAAAGCCATGATGAAACAAGCCCGAGCATGGCCAACACGAAAAATGCGAACACATGCTGAAGTCTGTTTCATTATGGCTTTGAGCTCGTCACCGCCATCATGATCATTAAAATGAGCATCTTCTTCTCATACTGGCGATGCACCGAAGGTCACACTGTCACGGGAAATACTTGTGTCGTTACGAACCCTCTCTTCCTAGTCACTGTATTTGAAAATGCGACAGCGCTCGAAAGTGGTCCTCAGGAGTCAGCTCACCAAGCATTCCAGTTCCGACCTGGCTAGAATGTCCGTTGGTTGATACTTTATCGGAGATCAGTACATGGCCAGAGTCACTATAACTCACGAACCCGCGAACGCACTTCCTCTTTGGTCGTTGTGGTCAACCAACATCGGCGAGCTGCGGAGACGCAGCGACCTTGCATGGAGCTGCCCGCCTGGCCGACTGCCCGCGAAAAGTGAGCTGTCAGATATTTCGAAACTTTGTCAACCAATCCCGGAGCGGGCAACCTCCTTCGGCCAATGGGCATCCGTCATGATGCCTGACGATGTAATACCACGTGACTATGACGTGATTTTCTTCCTGTACTGCCGCGAATGCGGGGAGCTATGGAGGCCTGCTCGCACCACAGTCAAATGACTCTCGCCCAATAAGCGCGAAGGAAACTGACGACAATTCTCGGAAACCAATGAGCATCCAAATATTTACACATATAATGTGCAGCCAATCAGAGATATCCAGATCAGGCGCGCCGGTGGCGACAGTATTTTGGAGGCGGTGCGTTTCGCTTTAGAGCCGGCGACCTGCGACTTTCGCGACGAGGTCACGTGATGGAGCCGAGTCACGTGGGGCTCTCCCGACGGGATGCAGACAGGAGCCATCTCGTACACTTCTCTCATTCTCTTCGATGTCGCAGACGAAGTGTCGCAGGCGCGGTGATTGCTACGTGCGTTATGGCTGGGCAGAAACAGTGTAGTGTTCATCTCTTCCAAGGTATATCTAAACTGGTAGCGTAAACAAGCGAAAATACCAAATCAGACCCATCGGCAAAGCCACCAGCAAGAGGCGCGAGCGATCCTGGGTGTTGACAGTGGAGGTACGGTCGTAAACACAAAACCTTGTGGAAACCTAAGTTCCCACAACCTCGGAGCGTCAGCCCGTCCGTTCCGCGCGCAAAGGAACAAGCGGCACACAGAGAACTTCAATGCAACAACATGGTTTATTCACCTTTTCTGCCACAACGTGTACCGCGCCAGGACAAGCATCTCCCGGAAAAAGGTCCCTTCCCCTGTCGCACCCTGCCTTTTTATCTTCTTTGAAGCAACGCCCCTCTTATCGGTGGCCAAGGTTGAGACACTTGGTGAAGCGTCATCCAGGGGCTCGTGTAGAAAGCTTCGTGGTGCTCGACCACACTCCTCCCCCCTCAGGGCCTCAGGCCCATCAGATCGCCGGTGATGTCGACAATGGCGTCGTCGGGTACCGGAGGAACCGGTTGTGTTGTGGGCTGCCTGGCAGGTGCGGACTCTACCAGCAGTTCGGGACGAAGGCGACGTAATGCAGCGATGGCGGTGGCAACGTCGGACACTGTGCGGGTTGCTTCGAGGCGGGCTTGGTGCAGGGCGCCTCTGCGGTGGGTCCCCCTGTGCACCTCGGGCACTTGACATTGCGGACAGAGAATCCGCCTCTCCTCGGCGGTCAGAGGTTGGAGGGGGTCCGAGGGGTGCCTGTCTGTTAGTGTGAGACCCCTGAACGGGGCAGGAGTCCGTGACTGGTCTTCTCCCCGCAGTGGCCGGGGCTGGCTGCTCCAGCGGGACCGTGACGTCCATGCCACAGGCAGGCCATTGGCCACGACCGTCCAGGTGGCCACGGAGCGGTGTTGAAGTGAGGAGGGGGCTGTGCGGTCCGGGGGTCCAGAATTCCGTGCTGGGTCTCCGCGTGAACGGGACCGGGAAACCGGGCGGTGTGGAGGTAGATCAGAACGTGGCATTGAAACTGCGAGAGAGAAAGGAAAACGGTAAGAGGGCATCCCCAAGCCGTAAGCGCCGAAAGGGCACTCCCTAGGACAAACAGCGGAAAACTGTGAAACAGAAATCACACTAATAAAGCACTATATCACAAGCACTATGCTTAGCGATGGAGATAGTGGCAGCTACGTGCGCCGCCTGCGGGGACGCAAGTTGTAGCGGCTGGACGCAGGTCCGGGAACGGGATCCGGGTCCAGGTCCTGGAGGGAGGCAGGTTGCGAATCGGGCTCCTCTCCGTCAGGGTCTCGGAGGTGGTAAGACTTCAGGTCCGAGATGTGAACTGGCCCAGTCTCTTCGCCGGTGTCGCACCGATGAAGCCTGTAAGTGAGGCCAGAGGAGCACGCACTTACCTCGAAGGGGCCATCCCACCTATCTGCGAGTGAAGCTGCAAAGCCTCGCGACGCATCACTTAGCGGGTGAGTCCGTCGAAGGACGAGGTCACCGACGCTGTAGGTGAGGTTCCGACGTCCGCGGTTGTACTGGCGAGCCTGGTCCAACCTTGCGACGTCCAGATTCCCCGAGCCGTCCGGGCTGCATCGTCCAGTCGACTCCGGAGGTCCTCAGCAATCATCCTTGAATAAGGAGGCCGGGTAGCACCATCCCGGAGGCCTAGAGCATTCTCCACTGCACTCTTAAAAAAAAGGGTGTACTTTAACTCCTTTTTTGCCACATATATAACACCCTTTTGAAGAGTACAATTACGCTCAAAAGGGTGTCTCCTCACTCCCTCAAGGGAGTAGCATAACACCTTTCTCCCCACTGGAGAGTAATATTACTCCCCGGCAGGGAGAAGGTGTTATGCTACTCCCTTGAGGGAGTGAGGAGACACCCTTTTGAGCGTAATTGTACTCTCCAAAAGGGTGTTATATATGTGGCAAGGAAAGGAGTTAAAGTACACCCTTTTTTTTAAGAGTGTGGAAAAGGGGCCTCTCGTCCCAAGTTCAGGAACGCCGGGGTGAAGCCTGTAGATCTGTTGACCGTCGTCCGTGTAGCGAACGCCAGCTCAGCCAGGCGAAGATCCCAATCACGGTGGTGCTGGCTAGTAAAAGCAACCAACATCATCTTCAGGTTCCGATTAACACGTTCGGTAATGTTAGCCTGAGGGTGATACGGGGAAGTCTTCTTATGCTGAATGCCTAAGACAGCGCAAGAATCTGAGAACACCTTACTTGTCAAGTAGGTTGCGTTGTCGGTGATCAGCTGTGCGGGAAACCCGAACCGGCAAAAGGTGTTGAGTAGTTTTTTCCCACACTCTCTGGGAAGTCAGTGTCCTGAGAGGAAACAGCTCAACCCATTTCGTGAAATGATCAGTAACCACAAACAAATATTGGTTACCTCTAGGACTGCGGAGAAATGGTCCCATCACATCACAAGCAACTATCTGCCAGGGTATATTGCTCTGAACAGGCTGTAAGCGCCCAGGGGGTAAACCACCACGAGGTTTCGCTCTCTGGCATACGGGACAAGTACGAACATACTTTGTTACATCCTGCCTCATTCCTGGCCATGTCGCAACACGACACAACTTTTCATAAGTTTTGCTGCCGCTGCTGTGACCTGCCAAGGCAGAGTCATGAAAGTAACGTATGAAAGACTTACGCAACTTCTGTGGCACCACGACTCTGAACGGGGATGAGCCGTCGTCCTCATCCGCCTGGGGTATGTATCTGAACAGGATGCCATCTTCGCCCAGCAGATAGGAGTCGTGCCGTCCGTCAGTCGTTCCGGTGTCCGCCGAGTCTTGCTCAGCTATCCACTGCGACACCCGCTGACCAAAGGCCTGCTAGGAGCTGCTCTCTCCTCACGACCGTGCCTCAAGACGAAGATACGTCTCGTGCCACCTGTGCTGCTGCCAGAAGTTGAGAAGGCACCTCGGCGCCTTCCTCTTCCCCCTCCGGTAGAGGCGCACGTGACAGTGCGTCTGCTACCACGTTCGTTGAGCCCCGTCTGTACTCCACGTTGAAGGAGTAGCCTTGTAGCGTCAGGGCCCACCTGGCAAGTCGTCCAGACGGGTTATGGAGCCGCTGCAGCCAAGAAAGCGCCTGGTGGTCAGTCTGGACAGTGAAGGTACTGCCGTCCAGGTAAAGGTCGAACTTCCTGAAATCGAAGATGATCGCCAAGCACTCCTTTTCCGTCACGGGGTAGTTCCGTTCTGCCGGATACAGCGTGCGACTTGCAAAAGCCACTGGACAAAGAGTAGCGTCATGCTCCTGCAAGAGAACTGCGCCAACACCATAATCGCTTGCATCTGTTTGCGCAACAAGTGGTTTGTTGAGGTCGGGCAGATAAAGCCTAGCCGTATCAGCGATTGCTCGTGATAGAGCTCGAAATGATCGTTTCTGGACCGGGATGGTGCTACCCGGCTTCCTTATTCAAGGTTTGCTGAGGACCTCCGGAGTCGACTGGACGATGCAGCCCGGACGGCTCGGGAGAACCTGGACGTCGCAAGGTTGGACCAGGCTCGCCAGTACAACCATGGACGTCGGAACCTCACCTACAGCGTCGGTGACCTCGTCCTTCGACGGACTCACCCGCTAAGTTATGCGTCTCGGGGCTTTGCAGCTTCACTCGCAGATAGGTGAGATGGCCCCTTCGATGTAAGTGGGTGCTCCTCCGGCCTCACTTGCAGGCTTCGTCGCTGCGACACCGGCGAAGAGACTGGGCCAGTTCACATCTCGGACTTGAAGTCTTACCATCTCCGAGACCCGGACGGAGAGGAGCCCGATTTGCAACCTGCCTCCCTCCAGGACCTGGGGGAGCTACGCTTTCCCTTATCGGGGACAATGTTTACGAACATTGCGTATCACGGCGTGTGGAATTGCAATCCACAGATGTCACTCTACGTCTTGCTTCCAATGACGCCGTTCCAGCACAGGCTGCAGTTGTGCTCTGGATACGTTTTGATGGGAGACGACGAAAGCAGCGCTTCGTGCACCTTCCTGGCCTGGCAGTTCCTGTTATTCTGGGCAGAGACTTCATCATACGGTGGAAGTTGGCGCTGGACCTGCCCAATGGACGATACCTGTACCACGGCTCACCGGGATTTTTCCACTTCGCCGCAGCACGGGACCACTGCACAGCACAGCAAGCTGTGGCAACGTCCGTTGAAACGTCTAGGCTGCCGACTGCCTTGGGGTCATTCCATGGTCCCGAAGAGCAACGCCGTCAGCTTGAACAAGTACTGCGGCAGTTGGACGAAATCTTTACCGAAAAACCGGGTACGTCGTCTGTGTTACAGTATAGCATAGACACCGGTAACGCTAGACCCTGGCGTTGTAATCCCAGACCACTGAGTGTGCATGAGCGTGCTTTATTAGACGCTGCTCTTAACGAAATGCTCCAAACCGGTACAGTTCGAAGGTCCCAGAGTCCTTGGGCAGTTGATTTGCTGGATGCAAGCTGAAAGGAAAATAAACCTGGTATGTTGTTGCATTGAATTTCTTGTATGTATTGTTATCAATTACGTAACAACTTAGGCTTTGGAAATATCCAGCTTAAAAGTGATGACGACGATGCGCGTATGAATACAGGACACGCACACTTGATCATACCTGGGTGGTAATAGCATTACTGTAATGAAATTACAGTAATGAATTACTTTTTCTGGTAATTTGTAATGTAATGCATTACTTTTGATATTAGGTAATTTGTAAGTAATTTAATTACATTTCGGCTGTAATTTTAAGGACATTACTCATTACTTTTTACAAAAGAATCGAGTGTGTGTTCTGTGTTGGCACTTGGCAGAAAGAGAGTTGGGGGACTGGCGAGTGAAAAGAATTCCAACGGCACTATGAACGGTGACGCACTCAATCGGCACGTGGAACGTCAATTCCCTTCGACGAGTAGGGTTGCCACCAGGCCGGTATTATACCGGCACGGCCGGTTATTTGCTTCTTCTGCCGGTTGCAGGTAGGAAGGTGATACCGGCAGCCTTTTGCCGGTATTTGTGGCTCAAGACCTTCCATAAGGGCTTTTACGGGGTTTTTCCTTCAACATTCCACTAGAGCTTGAATAAATCCGGAGCACAGACAGTCACCAGTCGTTTTCTTGGTTATTCATTAATATTATTATTATCATTGTTATTCATTACGCCTTGTGTTCGGAGGGTACAAGAGCAGTGGTTGTGCAAAGCTGTTGGTGGTTGTGTCGAGCCAGCTAGAACGTTCCTCACCCACTTTCCCTTTCCCACGAGGAGTTCCTCCTTTCCCTCTATTCCACCTCCACTCCCTCAGCCGGTATTTTTCACTCCGAAAGGTGGCAACCCTATCGACGAGCCAGTTGCCTTAGGTAGGGCACCCACAAACAAACGTTGTTAGGTCAACGGCCCTGGAGCCCTGGAGAACCATTGTTTGCGGGCCCCATCCTCCTGACAATCTTCCTGTTGTCGTGATACACGTATCTCCTTCGTCTCTACGTTGTGGAACCACACGTCATACGTCGCACACTAGCATGACATGTAGAAGAGACAATAGAAGAGTACAAGCTAACTGTTGATAGATTGTAAGCATACATTTTTTCCTGGAATTTCGGGGAAAGGCAAGTTTAGTCAACTTGTGTGTCCCTTGTGCCTTCCACAAACTCGGGAACATGTATGCCAATAATTGTAAAGTAATGACATTGTAACGTGATTACTTTTTCGCAGTAATTGTAATGTAATTTTATTACGTTTTAATTGCAGTAATGAGTAATGAATTTAATTAAATTCTAACTGGAGTAATGTAATTTAATTACATTTTAGAAGTAATTTACCCAGGTATGCTCTTGATCCTTGAGCCAGCTGAGCGCTATGGACGGATTGGGCGGCGACGGTCATTCGCACTGGTAAAAGAGAGGCCAAGAAAGTGCGCACGCACACGAAAAAGAGAAACGCAAAATCAGCAAACATACCAAAGAATGGCCAAACTCTCCCGATAGTCGACTCTATATTTGACTACATTACATCGATGTCGTGCGTTACTTGCACAGCTAAAACAGAACTTCACGGAATAATACGCTCCTGGGCATCCGTCATTCCGAATGATATCAGCCCCTCCTCCCCCCCCCTCCCTACTAAGTTGGCAAAACTGGTCACGGATCACATACAGACAGACAACCTACTTCCAGTGTACCGAAATCCTCGTTCACAGTTATAGCCCTCGCTTGCCCCAAGCGCGAGGAGGGTACTATTTTCCGCAGCGGACGTAGAGCCGTCGGCTGTCCACCAATCAGGGACGATGCATGTTAAAAGATTTATTTCGAAGCGTTTATTCTTCAAAGTTTATTTTTTGGAGTTTATTTCGACGGCGTGGATTTTCTCATGATTTATATTGAAGAGTTTATTTTGCAAATTTGATATTTAAGAGATTTATTTTTGAACGTTTTATTTTTACATGATTTATTTTGGCGTCATCCCATCTCTGTCGCGCCGAGCCGGTAATTCGCGAGTCGAGCTATCACAAGGAACGCACAAAATCCGACATGCTGAACAATTTTTCCTGAATACACCATTCATAGAAATTTCAATGCTATATTTTCAATGCTATATTTTTCCTTCTTGGGGCCCACCAATATGACTCACCGAAGAAGTTTGACGGCCGGACTCTGGACCGTTTGGCTACAAAAAGGCGCGAAATTTGAAAATTTGAGGGAAAATTGAAATCTTTGACAAGAAATAGCGCTAAAAGTGGACGTGGGACGGCACTGAAATTTGCACCAGAAATGTAGTATAGTGTTCCGGAAATCACTACAAAAAAATATCTTCAGGGTGTTTTTTGTTTAAAGCGCGCGACGAATTTTTCAATTTAAGCTCTAACAACAAGCCTGGACTGCAGGCTGAACTGAACTGTTCACTTTTTAATATTATTGTTAATTTTTTTGCTTGTTTGTCGCTTATACGATCAGTGATGGATCCGACGCTGTCAGGGCCAAACATGGATGGAAGACCAGTGCAAAATTTCATATGCAGGTCGCCATATCGCGTACACGGCACAACATTTCTTGCTTCGATGCTCCTCAGACGGGACATTCCAGCTCAAACCTCTCAATTCACCACGATTTCTATGATGTCAGAGCCCCATGTCTTTAGAGACGACAGAATGTACCTGAGGCGGTATGTTTGTTTGTGCGCTTACGAGGCTCTTCCGTGAGATCGGATATTTTTGGGCTGGGCCGGCAGTCCCACAAAGGAGGGACCGCCAGGATTACCATCCGCAAGGTCAAACCAGTCTTTCAATCCTTTCATTACTCCGTCGGAGTTGACCTTCCCACGCAGACCATTCACGAGTCCTTCTCCCCAAATTCCACATGTTCTAACGTTCTAGTCAAGGATTTCTGGTCAGTTTTTTCAGACGCATTGTTTCTTGTGATGCAGCGAGCGTCAAAGCCGCACTCTGCGTAATTAGCTTTAGCCGATAACTCCGAAACCGAAGCTCTCCTAACTTCCCCTTGCAAAATCCGAAACGCACACGTTACGGCAATGCACTGCACTATGAAACGCCGCTAAAGTACCGAGTGACTCGTAAATGTTGTACGTAATATACTTAACGTAATAAACCTGCTTTTCTTCCTCCGGTCACAACAAGTAACCAAACTTGTCTTACCGTTCTCCAGTGGGACATCGGAAAGAATGCGGACTTCCTCTCTGACGATTGCTGCGTCCTTTGGAGGTGCAGGGATTCCCTGTGATGTTCGTCTTCCCGCTGTTGTGGTGATGAGGTGGATGTACCATTGCGTTCTCGCATTAGTAGTTCGCCACAATCTAAATCTAAAGCATTCAGCACCCTCCAAACTACCCGCTAGCGTCTGCGAGCACAACGGTTGTAGTCCGACCCATGCAACAATCTAGAGTGGGACCAGTCCAAAGTGTTTTTTGAGACAGGTCTCATGCTGGTCCCCACTCCCAGGTGGTCCCAGTAGGGAACCACTCTAGGATGGGGACTGCTTGCGATCTGGAACCAGTCAGGAAGTGGGACCACTTGACGGATGGGATTTCAGTGGGACCCGTCTAGGCCCCGATCCCAACCCAGGCAAAAATCTGAAGTGGGACCACTTCAAAGTGGTTTATTGGACAGGTCCCACTTTGAGTGTGGGACCACTTAGTGACTGGTACCAGTTGAAAGTGTAACCAGATTCACGATGGTCTCACTTGAAGTGGAACCAGTGGAATTGATCCAGTGGTCCCCTCTGCTAAGTGGTCCGGGATCCGGCCACTTAGCAGCTGGGACCACTGAATGCATGAACGAAAATAATGCGTAGAAATGCACATATTACTCAAGTAAATACCGTTTATTCTGCTAAAAGCATATACTGAGCAGAAAGAAATAATCAATACATCTCTACATGTACATACTACATAGTATAAGTCTGATCACTGTGTCTAGACAAAGCATATGCCTGACTGTGCGATGCACTCACGGACCACAGGGAGCTTTCGTTCGTTGGCCACCTCACATCTTGTATTTTCTCAGAGAAGATGACACATATAACACTCCTGTTTTGCATGCAGGTCGCGACATACACCCCCTTCCCACCGTACGTTCGGAATCTTCTTATCCTGTCTTCAAGTTCCTCCTAAGTTTCTAAAATGAAACATCTAATTAATAGTAATCGAAAGATCACGGTCATCACTCATACCTGCAAACATTCGCGACTTGCAGTCCGACTGGCGTTTCACAGTGCGTTCTTGCCCTTACGCCGTTTACGTCTTCTTGGCGTCAAAACTCTTCCGGGAAATCGACAATGTGTTGCAGAATAACCACTGTCATCGCATTGGCTTACATACACAGACACACATACATTGGATGGTGATGGCGTGAGCGATTCACCGCCGCTCCAGGCGGTACACTGCCCTACACTCTTAATTCTGTACCCTTTATTAAAGGGTACAGAGTATTTTATCAGAGTACCCTCTATTTTAGGAGTTACCAAGTACCCTCTGAGCACTAACTTTTATAAAAGTTACAGGGAAACCCACTAATTAGAGGTTACGGCCTTCAACCCAGCACCTGCCCGTAAAGGTTACGCCAACGTGTGGCTTTTTATACAGGGTGTTCATTTTTATGCGCAACAGAGTAGCGCTGATTTGGCAGGTGGGTTATGCGAATTTTTGCTAATTGATCGATCTGTAGTTAAAAACACATGCGTCAGGAAATGTTTGTAACTACGGATGGGCTAATTTGCGAAAATTAACATAACCCACCTGCCAAATGAGCGCTGCTCTGACGCGAATAAAAAAAAAACACCCTGTACATTGTGCGGACATCGACAGACATTTACAGAACACACCAAGGTACCAAAATGCACCAACAGAAAAGAAGATCTTGCACATATGTATATTACAAAAACAGAAGTATATTTAGAGGTCTTGTATCACGCCTGATGTTACGAACACTTGAAATGCCACATGCTGACACACTCTGCACAAGAGCGATTCTGATGTGAGAAGAAGCCATGGTCACTTTACCAAAAATATGTGGAAAGAAAAACTATCGTCTAAGTGAGAAGCAATGCATAAAAGTGCGAGGAAGCCAGCTACTGAGAACAATCCCAGGCAGCACAGCGCGACGACCCGACGTTGATGCGCCCCCAGCGACCGACCCGACCGGGTCGGCTCCCGATCATGGTCCGGCATACGGTTTGCAACACGGGGATGTTAATGGTCCGTTATCGGCAGCCTGTATCGTACCCCAATGATTTCCCGAGGTGCAGCCAATGCACACTTACGGGTACCTTCTACTCCCCAAACAAGAATTAATTTGCGCGATTTAAAAAAAAAAAAAACAACATGTCATTGTAGAAAACTCTTTACTGCATCATAGTCACAAGATACATGAGTTCTTTAATGCATCACTTCACCAGCAATGAAAAAGAAAATAGTGTTACATTGAAAGTATATAACCACCAGTCCCGCATATGTACTATTTACTTACAAATATTCACTTAACACAGGTTATATAGAACAGAGATAGAAGTTGGAACTCGTTGCCAGTTAAGTTAGACTGTTGAAACATGGAAGTCACTGAAAAGGTTAGCCAGAACATAATTGTAGGTCGGTTCCATGTTAGCTCAGACAGGGAGGTCCCATGGACCTCCTGAATTTTCATGATTTTTTATATATATTTAGACGCTCATCGCAGATGATGATCAACATTGGTAAAATTAATCATTCGAATACTTTCCGTGCAAAAAATCGAGAAATCCAGCCCTGAATTTGATTGTTGCAATTTTGCCGTTTTTGCACGTGTATACATCCTGAGTTTGAAAAGATATCGTAGTGCATTTTCTTTGTGCTTTAGTATACCTAATTGCCAGCACTCAGAGTGCAAATTTAGGTGCACCGGTGCAACACTGTATCGTATAAAAAGCGGCGAACATGCTCTGTCGCGCAGTTTTGTTCAAACTTCGACGCTTCTTGCTCTGGCTGTAGGTATCTCCGACACGTTCGTACGCAGTGGGGTCGCGTTTTAACGCGCTAATCATCAGTACAGTGAACCCTCGTTAATATGACCCCCGATAATCTGACATACGCGCTTTACGACCATGCTCCTGGAACCTCTGCAAATCCCCCCCGTTAATATGACAATTCCGCATTATGACCAAAATTTTCGGGAACGGCCATGGTCATAATAACGAGGGTTCACTGTATACGCCTTTGGAGAAGAAGTTTTTGCGTTGGATGAAAGGCCTAACATCGGGCCATATCCTGGCAAAATATATACGAAATCAAGTGGGACCTTTTTGAGAAATGCACGCGCAAAATCCATGTTTATTTCGAAATATGCCTAAGCATTTGCGTATTTCAGCACATGCCGCTAGGAACTATATGCAGGATAGGTATATCAGATGAAAGAGCATTAAAAGCTGAGCGAGCTGATACCAAGTATTGCGATCAGGGACATCTATAGCCAGAGATATCAGGCGTCGAAATTAGGACAAAAGTGCGCGAGAGCGCATGTTCGCCATTTTTTATAGCACACAGCGTTGCACCTGCGCGCTAAATAAAAATAAACCTGCGCGCTCTTGATATACAAAAATTATATCAATATCTGCTACGACAAAAGAAGCCTACACTTATAGGCTTCTTTAGGGAGGGATTTGATGATTTTGATCTCGTAATAAGGCATATGAAAAAGGAGCACAAAGCAAGTTTATGCTCTACGAGTTGTCCCCTACATACATATCGTAGTACCGTGCCAAGTTTTAATCCTGCTACTCAATGCCCTCTCTCTTTATCAATACACTGCTTATCGTTAAGATGCGCGATGCCTGAGCTTCCTATCCCAAGCAGCACAATGTACTGAATGTCGAGTGCAATAGGGGTGGACCGTATGTGTCTTATCAATGTTCTTTAGTTTCACGAGCCTGTTCAATGCCTTTCACCTACCCGCCCACCCAAAAGCAAAGAGCAATGCAAAAAGTTACTGAAAATAGCTAAGCGGAGTAGCCTAGTTACAGTATCCAGTTACTGGTAACGAGTTACGCCCAACAACATGGAACACGTGCACAACTTGAGAATCCATACTACATGTGTCATGATCGTTCTATACCTTCTTTAAGAAAATAGAAGAAACATTTGCGCACCTTTGCTAATACGAGGACAACACGTACACACAATTTGGGAACCACAATCTAAGAAAAAAGGCGTGAGAAGGTGGTAACTTCCTTAGTTACCTCCTAAGCCAACATGATAAGGGGTGTAAAAAGGTGGTAAAAGAAATTATCATCCATCCAAATTACAACAAAGGTGTACGCCCCCCTCGCTCACCGAATCAGAAGCGGTAACCCTATTATTCGTGGCAGAGAGTGAGGTAGTAGGTAGAACTTTGCAGCCTTTTAGGCACAACATATGCGGCAACTGTTACCTCCTAAAAGGTCTAATTGCTCCGCTCTTTTTTTCTGGGAGTGCAGTATGGCACATGTAGTGTGACTCGTACCCTTGTCCTTAGGATAAATATTAATGTATCAATAAGATGCCTTTTCTTATGGCTTTCCTGCTACGAAGGCCTCTTATTACGGATACCTGAAGTCCTTTTAAAAGAAAAACAACGCAGCATACCAGATTGTATTCCTTTCAAGCAAGCATCACAGCGCGATAGGTTCATAGTGTTGTAACCGAAGTGCGGGGTTCATTCTGAAAGTGGAAGATAGCTTGAGGTCAGGGTACACTGAGAAAAGTACACCACACCACAAGATGCACACGTTATTGAATACAGACCCAATAGCTAAACTTACAGTTTTCAGCATGACATGATCCGCTAGAAAAATCTTGACCAACATCACTGGCTCTGAGGCAGAGATCTGGTGGAGGGCACTTCGGTGATACCTTCATCAAGTCATTGATTTCTTTAAGCACGCTCTGGTAGTGGTCCAGCATGACATTCTGAATGAAAGATCCGGATAGCTTTCATTCACTCACAGTTTCAAACAAATTGACATATCATGCGTCGATCACATTACGCAAACGGATTAAAGCGGAATAATTTATTCACTTCGGAGGTTCCTTTTTTTTCTTTTTATTTAGAATGACTACAAAAACGAACCTTGAGCTGAAGTCCTCCAGCATTCCAGTTTTGTACGCACGTAGGAGATGGAAAGCACAGCTGCAGCACGCAGTCGTCCTGCGAAATGGTTATATTTCGTTTGATGTCAAATACACAATACATACGATTCCACACTTTACTGAACCATATTTTCACCAAAACGGAGTCCATTATCCTAAAAGCAATGCATAAACCACAATGGATCACTGAAATCGACACTATGCGCTGCTGCGCTGCTAAGTTTCGAGAGCAAGCCTTCTAGAACGGTGTCACTCATGTTGAAAAGCATCTGTGAGTAACGTTTATCAACGCGAGGAATACCACAAAAAGAAATGGCACTTAGCACTCGATGAATCGCTTAAAAATGTTGGAGTTCCTCGAAAGTTTCGGGAGCACGGCCGGATACATTCATTTCTCGCAGCGAAAGCGACGGGGACTCCGACAGTGCAACCACGGCTGGATGATCGAGGAACATCATTGGCCAGATTCGAAACTGTCGGTTACGTGATTGCATCAGTCAGCGCCTGACAGTCTGGGAAGAGAAATCCGTTGCTGCACCCCGGTCATGTGACTGATTATCGTGAAGTGATCAGATCAGCATCGGGGAGCGATCCTGTATTTTGGTCACATGACCAAGGTCAGTCCAGACCGGGAAATGATCAGAGCAGCATATATTATTGTTTACATGACCAAAAGGAGACCAGAGCGGGAAATGATGAGGGCACCGTCGGAGGGCTACCTTATGTTCTACCTCCTCAGTTCCCACACCGCGGGGAACCACTCGGGCACTATCGCCCGTTCAGGAGCCGAAGCCCCCATTGCGTTCCCATTCTTTTCCCGAGGGTTTGTGCTGCCTGGGACTGAACTATTTTTGCTAAGCTGAACATACACAACGCAACGGAGCAAAAAACATTTATTCCACCTTCGCGTTGTAAAAGGCGATACAGTATTATATAAAACGCACACAACCTTGGGAACCATGAGTGTAGAGTAACGCAGGAGAGGCTGCAGCGTGGGAGGCGCTCTGGGACCAGTTTGTGAAGTACTCCATTGCGCTAGTGACGGCATGTGAACGTGCATGCGGGATCCTGGGAACAAAAGTTTGGGCATCGAGAGCAACATTTACGGAACCATTCAATATGTTATATGTTCATATACAGTACTGCTTTCTGATGAGCCCTCCCCAGCCTCTGCACGAAGAATTTCGTGGGATGAACACAATAAGCAGGTAGCCAATAAATAACCTCTAGCACTACTTAGAGTTTTATGGAACACCTTTCAAGCAGGGAAGCGCCGCCACAAATGCCAAAAGGAAAACAATAATTAAAGATCACATACTTTCCTCTATCCATGTGTCGTGTGGCGCACGAACCTCAAGACGCGGCCTTTATTACAACATCTAATTCTGCTCCATCTGCAAACATGATACCTAGCATTATACATAGCAGCAAGTAGGTACGAAACGTGATCTGACCGTTACATACATGAAATCTGAGGCTAGCAATAAGATAAAACTCGTTGTCGCTGCGCCATGAAACCCCTAATTATCATCATCAATATCGTAAAACTTGTTGCGCTGTGTACCTCTATTTGGAACAATGCACAGCCTCCATCCACATTTAGCAGCAACGTGGACGAAAGAATGTTTTGCTGAATTACATCTGTAGAAAGCACAAGGTACGCTGAGAGAACATCACAAATGAGGGAAGGCGTTCGTTCCGCGACTGAGTCTTAGAACATCGTAAGAATACAACAACAAGTAGGAAGCTGCGAATTATAGATATCGATGAATATATCCGCAGCTCGCAAAACGCACGCCGGTGTATTGACTTAGCGACCAAATAACAGCCGAAAAGTAGCAAGCGTAAGTGGCGTTCATATGCAGGACCGCAGAACGCTTGCGATAATCACAACAAACATGCGCTAACAGCTCTTGCTATCAAAATAATGCACGTACATAGCATAAAATGTACACTTACCCAGTGTAGTTAGCTGTGTGAACCAGAGCTGCAGTGGACGGTGTTTGTTTTCGGTTATGTATTCTTTGCAATCTTCGCACTCACTACACCTTCCCCTCAGAACACCGATTCACCGAAAATATCCTTGTTTGGTAACGACATCTCGCATTCCCGTTGTTCCTGACGGCACTATGATGAAAGCGACGAACATTGACGAGCAAAATCACATATGAAAACAGGTTGCACCTGTCAACTGACGCATGTTGAGCGTTCGGAGTTTCAAGGAAACCGCTCTCAGTGTAGCTAGACCAGGCCCGGCTACGCAACGAAATAGAAACTGTCGGAAATGCGGAAATCTTGGTGGTTGCGGCATTGGAATGGTTTTCCATCCTGTAGAAATAAACATGCTAACAGTATGCCAGACTGCAAACTTACAATCCGTGTTGACACAGCAGTGATAATATGTAGTCGACGCAGATGACGCTGAAACAGATATAAAATAAAAGCGTGCACGTAGATTCGCTACTCTCGTCTCGAATGCGAGGCTGAAACGCGGCATTATGCTGAAAAACAGAAGAAAAACAAACGACAAGAACCTAACAAAGAAACAGTCGTTGGAAATTTTGCTTAGAAGTTACAGTGTCGGAGTAAAGGGTACGTTTATAGGTTACAATAAGCTGTTTTTGTTTTTTCCGAGATGTAACTTCTGTTGCTGTTCTAAAGACATGATTTCGGTCGCTTTAACCTCTAAATATACGTTACGGTGGTGTAACGTATAATAGATCTCGAAATTTACGTCTATAATATAGACGTTACTTGTTTCTAAAAGTTACAATAAAAGGTACGGGTTTAAGAGTGTATGTCGCGTTGGGAGAGGACGAAGGCATGATGATGGGGGCTTTCAAAGAGCCGTCGCCAGACCGGTGGAGCACAAGTACTCCGCCAGAAGGCGAAGGCCCTGCGTCTGGTGGGTAGCGTTCGACCACGGGCCGAGGATCTTCGCTAGGTTGAACGGCCGCTTGTCAATGCGTTGCATAGAGACTTCCATTAGTGACGCTCGTGGTGGTATTGCCCACAAGCCACGATGACGTGGCTGAGGTCGCCGTGTACTCCACAAGTGGGGCAGAGGGAAGACGAGGTGGAGCCGAGACGGTGTTGAAAGGCAGGTGTAAAGGCAACGCGCCTCATGCGGTGGAAGAGAGCAGTTAAAGGGACTATGAAATTTCCCGAAGCCCCATACTTTTTTTCGCTGGAAACTGTCTTCCCACCGAGAAACTAATATGCCACAAATTTTTCCGGACGAAATCGCTCCACGCTTTCAGGAGCGCGCGCTGGAAATGTCTCTTCCGCGTTCCTCCTCTCCCGCGCACATTCTCCCGTCGATGGTGTAACTGTACGGACCGCACTTCTGTTCCCCGTTACGTCACCGGTGTTGCGCAATGTCAAGTAATGCTGCGAGCGCGCTGTGGCTGGGTGGCTGGCGCCGTCCAGTCGCGCAAACAAGGTCACAAGGTCTCTGGTCGCGTCTGAGGTTTGGAGTTGGAGCATTACGTTTTCTTCGTTGGAGGCGTTCGGATAGCACGCTATAATGAACAGCTTTTTGCGTGTGAATCGTTTGCTACAGTTGAGCTGGCAAGTATGACATGTGAGCTGTGCTTTTTCATCGAATGTATTCGTCCTCTGCTCTGCGGCCGTTCTCAACAAGGAACTCAAGTACCTCCGTGACTTTGAGAGTTTTGCTGACGAGTTACGTGGGCCTCTAGCGATTCACCGCAACGTGTATTGGTTGTATCGCCGTCACCAATGGAAAGTGTCTGGTGGTTGCTTGGCGTTGCAGTTATATTTACGTCAGTTGCAGTTATGTTTACGTATTGGCAATCTGACAACAAAGGAAGTGTGTTGTGAAGTGCGACTGTGATATTTGGAAGATGCCCCCTTTGTTGCTCGATTTGTTTGCACAAATTATCGTAAAAGACTGGATGGTCTAATGTTTTGTTTTACTTTGTTTCAACTCGTGTTCTTCGTCATCATTACTGTTATTATTCAAGGCAGCTTCGCGCCTTCAGTCGATTTTGATTTACTCTGCATTTATTGTTCCGCAGATGGCTGTATTTCCTTCCGTCGAAGGACTTCTTGTTTGCCTAAGATTATGTTTCACGCAAGAATTTATTTATGAGCACGTCACGTATTCTGTATTCAATGTTGAGCACGTCGTAAATCTGAACATTTAGCATTGCCCAACCACCATGCCTACAAAACTCAGCTGTAGCGTATTGTGTAAGAGTATTCTGCACATCGTCACTGCACATCTGATAAGTGTTTGTCGTTTAACAAATTTATTGTTCAACCAGGTTTCCAATACTGTGTAATACATCCCTAAGACTGGGGGACAATCTCACGACACCAGTGCGTCTGCTTCGTGCCCTCTTATATTATTGTGTTACGTAAGCTTGAAGTCACCAGTTGAGGTAACTGGAAAGAAGGAAAAAAACAGTACTGACGTAGCATGCCCAATATTTTGCAATTAGAATACCGACAAGTAATTGGTACTATTTCAAGTAAACTGCTTGTTGGTCTTCAGGAGGAAATCTGCTTTCTTTGTGTTCCATTTGCCACTGGGACAGAGTCCTCGCTATGCAGGCTTCTCCGAGGGTGTGGGCACACTTGTATGTGTATCAAGGACAAGGGCATCAGGCTCAAACAGCTGAAATGTCGACATTTAGCTCAAATAGTACAATAATTAAGATCTAACCATCTACATATACACGTCATATGCTATACATGCATAATTTTTATTTTTAATACAACACAGGATATGCTCTATTTTACACTGTCACGCCCAATATAACAACTGTATTGGCACCAGTGTTACCAGCAAATAAGGGCTGAAGTAGCTGCATGGCCTTGCAGGATGCCCAGAGCAAGTTGAACTGGTTGAACACAGCAGTACACCGGTATGATAATGGTTGGTAGGGTTATTTTTTGGTAATGTGAAACAAAACGCAGAATTGTAGCAGGGACAAAATCTCATGAGGACATAGTGCATCAAAGGTAGGTTCCTTTAATTTAGAGGTGACCTGCAAAGCACTTGCTGGAGTTGTCCTGGCAACCCTGTTACCCTGGTGAAAGACTTCAGCTGCCATACACATGGGCCAGTTCCGGTGAATGCAAATGATGTAATCTAACTGAGCAATGATTATAAGATAACGAGTGTAAACAAGAAAATGTCCCCCTCAATATCATACTTGTGCACTTGATAAAGCAAACTGTAAATCAAATGACAAAAAAGGTAAAAAGAAACTTGTGAACAATATACAGAGCCCGAATGGTGTGCAAGACACTGCATTAAGAGGAATCTGGAAAGAGAGTGCACAGGCATTTGTCTGCCTTGAATAGTGGGTTACAATGATTATGCTTTCTCACCTAAGGGGTTTCCGGCTCCGCTGAGGAAGTCACCTGTGAACATGAAAGCAGCTGAGTGAAGAGAAAAGAACGGATACGTATGTTCAACATATTACATAAATATTCTGTTGAAGTATGGTTTCTAAGATCATGTTAAACGAAGTGTACTTTTATCAACAGTGCACCACCTGAGTTTAGAGACTAGCCTTTTTTTCTTTTTTTTTACTCTCTCTGTGCCGTAAGCGGCGGCAAGGTTCAGAGTCACGCAGATGAGAATTAACCCATTCACGCAATCCTGAAATCTATTATAGCATTTGAACCACACGGACTGAGAGACCTCTGTTAGCCCCAATAACGAAAAATACACCTTTGCGCCGTTTAGGTGGATATTCTTTCCCCAGTGTGGGCAGGTTGCTACACCTTGATTCAGACGACACTGTGCTCGTTATCCAGTACGTTGAAGAGATTCAGTGTACCCTTCGTAAATTCGATCATGCAAATGTCCGCTAAAAACCCGAGCAGTCGATGGCACCGCATCGTCTTTCCACTCCGGCGGTCCGATTGCTTCGTGGCATCAAAAGCTGTCCGTCTCGTCACTGGGAAGCATGAGACATTGGATACCAGGCGACTATTGACGTAAATTAGGGCAACCAACTATCCAACATCGTCTCGGCATGTCGACGAAAACCACAGGATGCGACTGCGAAAATCTGCGACCATCGCGCGGAAGCTGCCGTCATGGAGATTTCCACTCCCGATGAACGCATACGCGGGTTCCTACGGCGCATGCTCCTTGCGGGATGCTTCGGCTCGGCCACACGTCACGATGACGTGTCGCCGAGCCGGCCGTGGTCCCGTCAAGTTACCCGCTGTGTCTCCGCTCGGCAGCTCGCCACGGCGCGGCGCCAGCTGTCCTCCCTTCGCCGCTCCGTTTAAATTCGCTCCCGAGAATACTCCTCGCGTGATGAAGGTAAAATTTTGGTTCTAGACTCGGAAAAAGGTTTACTTTCTGATGAAAACGAGAAAAAAATCATTTCATAGTCCCTTTAAGGGGCGCGGTAGTCGCGGAGGAAGGACGAGAGAAAGCGTGGGGTCTACATCAGAGAGAAGGGAGTGGGCTATGTCGTGTTCCCACTCAGCCTGCATCTTAGGACCGGTGAGTGTCGAGAGAAGGTGTCTTCGGTCGCCCGACGACATCATTATCGGGGGGAAAGCTGCGTGCTGATGGGCGCTCAATGCGGCTCTGTCTGCTTCTTCGTTGCCGCTGATACCGACATGTCCGGGGATCCACTGCAATACTACAGTGTGCCCTGCAATGGTCGCCTTCTTATAAGCTTGCAGGATGTCAAAGAAAACAGGACCGAGGAATCCATGTATCTCCAAGTTGTCCACACACTGGAGCGCGGGTCTTGAGTCTGTAAAGACGACCCAGGACTGAGCTGGACTGGCTGATATTTTTTGCATAGCAAATAGAATGGCGTAAAGCTCGGCACACGTACACGATGTTCTGTGAGAAAGACGGTGACCACGGGAGACTGACTGAGATGGAATGACAAATGCCGAGGACAATCCACCCCGAGCAGATGACCCGTCAGTGAAAACTGACGTTGACGCTGTGTAGTTGTCGTTCATCATGCCCAGGGTAAGCTGCTTGGCGACACACGAGGCTGTATCCCTTTTCCTTCCATGCAGGCCAGGAACAGTTGGGCAGGTGACCGGGCTTGACAGAGACCATGGGGGGGGGGGGGGGGGGCACTGGGAGCCACTATCTTCACTACGAAACGCGGGACGCTAGGCTTCAGCTGAGTCATCACCGAGTGGACCTTGCAGTGCTTGCGCCCCAATATCGTCGATACGAGCGGGTGCCGCCGACGATGGGATAAAAGGCGGAGGAAAAATCGGCAGGTCTCACCGTAGCGAAGAACATCCAGCGGGGTGTCCCTCGCTTCAGCAATAACTGCTCGGGTCTCTGCTGCTCGGGGGACGCCGAACCACACACGAAGGCTTCGCGCCAGGAGGCACTGCAGCTTATGCAGCTTTGGCGCGAGGGACCCTCGAGCCAAAGCCCTGTGGACGGCCAACAGAGACCTCGTGTCACTGCCCCATCTCATGCATGTCAAGCGACGGATCACTGCAATCCAACGGTGGATCTTGACCTCCATGCTTGCAATATGCTTCCGCCAAGACAGCCTAGCATCAACAGTGAGACCAAGGAACCTATGGTGAGACACGTGTTTCAACGGTATGCAGGCAACGGAAAGCTGGAAGGGCCTCATGTTCCGCCTTGTAAAAGGAAGTATTACTGTCTTCTCCGTCGATGTGTCTAAGCCCGCCAGTGACACGTAGTGCAACTTGCACTGTCTTACAAAGCGCATTAAAACACACGCAAATGCTGCACAGGAGGGAGATACACCATCCTTGCGACGGCAACGGAAGACAAAATCAACTTCCTGCGACGCGTCCAAGTTTCAACCAGTGAAGTGTTGCTGTAGCTTCCACAGTTTCGCCACGAAAACCACCGCCCCCCCCCCCTGACCACGTGATCATCCGTAACGAATCACGACAAAATAGCCGGAAAACGGCGCCAAAAAGTGCGCGCTGGCTGATCGAACTACGCATGTGCGCTGCGTGCCCTCTTTCATACCCTCTCACTCGAATTCTCTCCCCCCCCCCCCGGTCCTGTTCTGAGCGCTTCGCCAGGCCATCTGCTACTATTATCAGGAAGCAGAAAATGAAAATCCAGAAGACGACGGAATTCCCATGTACAAATTTATTGACACGGTAAACATATAAACAAGAAGCAACATTTGAATGCAAGTAAATCTACACGATTATTACAGAATATATAAAGAACAAATAGTGACGAGCAACAGAAAGCGTGACTATCATTTTATTCAATCATAACGGGGGGAAGGGAGTTGCCTCAGGACAAAAGCCGCCGATATTTCGAACAGAGACTGTTCTTCTTCTGGGCACCGCCCTCATCATTGACATGGTATTAGGCGACACACAGTTAGGCGACAGTATTAAACGTCTGATCACTGACATGCATCATACGTTTGTCTGCTTACCTTTCATTTAGGCGTTCGTCCATGGCTCGAATATCTTCGAAATCCACGAAACGAAACCACCGGCTGCCTACATAGACGCCAGCTACACAACGGTCATACGGGTCGGCGCCTCTGAGAAACGAACGCGGGCGAATCCACCGGTTAAATGAGTCTCAGGCAAACACGATCGAGAAAGGTCACGTGGGGGACCGGAGCCAATGAAAAGTAAATAGCCGGAATTTAGCGGAAAATGGCAGCGGCAACACTATTTTCGCGGCGAAACCCGCATACTGTGCCTCCTCTGGTGCACAAGATGAAATCTCAAAGGAGGAAGCTGGGAAGCTGCCCAACTTGGAGTTTCCAGTGACCATTCTGGGAACAAAATGGTACCTGCGGTTGGAACTTCTGGAACCATCTGAGACCAGAGAGGTACGCACTGATGTCAGCAAAGTGGAACCAGCCACCCCACTTGGGAATACAGCTGGGACCATCCACATTCAACTGGAACCATTCCGGGACCATGAAACATCCAACTGGAACCATTCTGGGACCACTCCAGATTTTAGCTGGTGAGAGAACACGCGTGGCCGGACAGACGTGATGTCACCGCTGTTCGACCGACGGTTTGGATACTCGCGCCTCAATCAAATGACTTTCGCCCAATAAGCGCGACGAAAACTGACGACAGTTCTCGGAAACCAATGAGCATCCAGATATTTACACATTTAATGTGCAGCCAATGCGTTTTCGAGGCGGTGCGTTTCACTTTAGAGCCGGCGAGTGGCGACTTTCGCGACGAGATCACGTGATGGAGCCGAGTCACGTGGGGCTCCCCGACGGGATGCAGGTGCAGGCAGGAACGAGCCAGCCAGCCATCTCGTACACTTCTCTCATTCTCTTCGATATCGCAGACGAAGTGTCGCGGGCTGATTGCTACGTGCGTTATGGCTGGGCAGAAACACTGTAGTGTTTATCTCTTCCACCGGATCTTGGAAGAGCGTTCGGCGGGCATTCTGCGCAGTGTATCGTCGTCTTCGAAGCAGCTGCAGCACTGGATGGTCTACTTTATTTTTGATGATGGAACAGTTCTAGAGTGTGATGGAGAAGAAGACGCTATCAGCCACAAACTGCGTGGAAATACACGGTTGATAAAGCACAGCGATGTGAAGCCCTTCAGAAACAACATGGTGAGACGTTAGACGTGCAACATTCAAATGCGATGGCACTTCAGTTTCTGTTTTTTTCGGCGCGATATGTACCCGCCGTCCATTTTGGTCCTTCTCAGACCCCACAACCCCTCAAGCTCAATAGGATGCTACCATCGTCGTGCTTTTGCTACTGTTTCTGCAATGTGCTTTCTTGTTGGTATTATTCTCCCCTTACAATGCGAGTGCAGTGGTGACAGTGCCACCTGTGGAAACGCCTTATCTCTGATTCGTTACGAAGAATGTGAGTCGAAACATGAAGCGGGCTTCACCTCTTCACGATCACCGAATCTAAAACAGCGAGAAATACATTTATTCCGCTAGCAGCGGTTAGCGTTTGTACGCTGGTGACACGTTACTTGGGATACGGCGAAGCCTCGACGCCTTTATGATGGCATATATTAGAGGGTATATAAGAGGGGATTATACCTGTTTCGGTGGCATACATTTTCTATGGGAGAAACAACCAAATTTTTCGCGGCAAATAACGTACCGATTTCAACGAGGCTTACTAATTTGTTTTTACACCCATGTTGGTGTAAGAGGGCTGCATTTTGCAACATACACCCAGATCACACCCAGTGGCGTAGGGTTGACCAGAGTGACGATCGCGAAAGTTCTCGCAATCCATGGCGTTTATCTAAGCAACATTCCTCAATGGTTTCAAAGTATGAGCTTTTCAAAATACTTCCAATCTCGTGACACCACCTCATTGGTCATGACAGCCTATACATGTAATCGTATTGTGAACGTCTAAATCAACTATTTTCGGTCTTTTTTTTTGCATCCGCATTTTGCAGTGTGCACAAGTGTGTGTGCTTCCCCCCGTCCCCCTCCGGGATGGTGGGGGGAGTGGGCAAGTTTTCGTATCGAGCACCCCCCTACCTTGGAGGTCTGGCTACGCCACTGATCACACCCACATTACACCCCTTCAAGGCTGATCCTCTCACAGATGGGTGTGAATTGGGTGCATATCTACATTGGTGTGCTAGGGGTGTAGTAAGGGTGTAATAAGCGTGCAATGGTTTAAAGTTGCTTTGCTTATGGGTGTTTGTTTACACCAAAAATTACACCAGTCAGAGTATCGTCCAATTAGCATTGTAGACTCCGCACACGCCGCACACACCTGCTAAGCATACGTTCCACCCTTCCAGAGGCAATGTGGGTGTATCATGATTCACACCCTTTCAAGTGTACAGGTTCGATGGAGTTGTGAAATACACTCTGAGAGGTGGCTGTGTTTCATTACACCCAACTTGTTGGGTGTAGCTACTTCACTCAAAAGGGTGTGCGATATGACGCGCCCAGCTGACACCAAAAATAGGGTGTAAAAGGGTGTGTCCCGGGAATGAAAAATGCCTCGGGGTTGACAACCATGCGCCTGAGGCAATTACGATAGTTCGTCGTGCTGGAAGCATGGTCAATATTTTGTGAGCCTGCTCGCAGACTGTCGCTTACCGTCATCTGCATGACTAATCGGCGAATGCAAACTGTGCGCGGATGTCCCGACTGATGAATTGTGCGAGCGTTCTACGATGCCAACGGCACGTTCATACTGCCCATCAGTCTAGGACACCGGCCTTCTACAACGGTAACGAGGTCACAATGTTTCACGGCCAACGCGACAGACCGACAAACTGGATTGAAAATAAGCGGCGTCCGTCTTACTAGGGTTGGGGGGAGGGTGAAAGAGGGAGGAGAGAGATGATGGTGGCACAGGAGAGGGAGGGGGCGTGCTAACCACACTTGCTCTGGGATTTGGTAACCCTCTGGATTTGCTAACCCTCTTTACCACAGAAAACATGCGAGCATCCCTCCGAAGTCTTCATTGGGAAGCTCCCTGTACCACGGTAACCGTCAGGATTATTGGCGAAGTTACCCCATCTCCCTCTTACTAGAGGGGGGGGGGATGACGTTGATATAGAGGAAGAGGAAACAAGGTCTGCCTTCGCTCTTACTAGCCACCGCCAAGATGCCCACCGTTGCACGATGTGATGCAACCTGTAGCAATGACACCACCCGTCGTTTTTTTTTTACTCACTTCCTGGTGTTGCTATCGCTTCTCCAGTCTTTTTCTTTCTTTTTTTTTTTTTTTTTTTGACCGCGCAAGATTGTGCGAAGTATTTTGCTAGCCTGTGTGGGCGCTGAAAGAGCAATGCGCCTGGCAAGCATCCAACTTGCCGTGGCCTTGCTCCTCTGAAGATTAATTGGTTGTATCTGGTGTCAAAAGATGTCGAGCACATACCTCATGTATATAGGCGCTTGAAATGCGGGGCTATGTTCTACGGGATTTTAGAAAAGGCAGAACCGGTTGTCGCCCGATTCTATTGCGCAATTTTTTCTCAATTCCGCGTTAGCGTCCGGAAGCAACTGTGGCTATGAACGGTGTACAGACGTGGACACATGGAGAAAGAAAGAGCACACAAAGAGCATCACCTCCATTTACGGTGATGACTGGGTTACCCAAGAATGAGCATAACAAGACACGGACGAATAGGATGAACAAACGTTTAGGCCCGGTTTCCGACGCCGATTAACATTTGAACCGAGATCAGCGACCCCTTAACTCCAATTTAACGCTTAACTCTGCTTCACAAAAGGGAGTTATTGTTACTGAAACATTCATCACGTCACCAACTAACGTTTACAAAACATAATTGAGCGTTAAGTTCAAATTTTGACAACGCTTGATCTCGGTTGAAAGTTAACCAGCGTTAGTGAAACCGGGCCTAAAAAGAAACTCACCGTACAGACCTCCCTGTCTGCTATGTCTTTTTTTTTTTTTTGTCTGGTATCTTTTCATTGCAACTACCATTGGCATATTTTGTAAAAAAAATGAAAAAATAACAATCGCGGTTTATGTTCTCATGCAGATATTCGTGTTCGATAACTTAAAGAATGAACTGAGCGCATCGACACTCCAGGGAGAACGTGGGTGCTTTTTCATATTTCTATCATCGAATGAACTGAAGTAAGGCGTACGTATTTTGACCATATTCCTCCGCCCCCAGGCAGGATTGTTGAACAGAGGGACCACGCCCGGAAAAGTGGCATGGATATAATCATGAATATAAGGCAATGCTGTATCGCATGATGCAGATGGTTGCACGGTTTGCTGGCTGGGGCAAATCTTCAGACATTTTGCAGCGCCATGCTCGCTGACTATGGCAACACCCCCACGATAATACTCGTACACAATAGATGATCCCATCTCAATTCTGACCAGGTGCTCCGGACAGCATCTGCGATTTTTACTGAAAAAAAAAAAAAAAACGTTGTAGCCTGACTCAGCTTGAGAATACAACAGCAAGCATTTTTTTCTCAAGTGACCGTAATTCCACGATAAAAGAAAAAAAACAATTCGGAAAAATATGTCAGGTACCGACACACTTTCGGCCACAGTGATTTTTGCATTCAGTATCATTCGAGCGAACGCGTTCAGGGCTTTGACTTTTCTTCCTCGCACTGCCATCTTCTGGGGCGAGGGTTCAGTTCCGGCGGACGTTTTGTTATTTGCAGGTAACAAAAAACTCAAAGCTGGCAACGACAACGAAAATCGCTCATATTCTTGCACCTATTGCGGCACTTGTCTGCATGCCGGTGGAACGGGAAAGCCATCGCCATGTAGTGGACACCGAGCCTCTGTAATTTGGTATCAAATGTAATATGTAGTGTCAAGGCCAGGCTGCTGTCAAGCATGGAGGAGCCTACCACATATAGAAAAAATGCGGTGTTAGAGCGCCCATATCTAAAGAATCCCACCCCGAATCAGACTTGTACGTATTTGGAGTATTGTATTAAAAATACTGTATTTTAAATACAATTTGTGGTATCTTGGTACTCTACTCAATATTTTTTGTTTTGTGTGTTTATACTCTATTTAAAATACATTTTATTGTATTTTATACTCAATACTCTGATTGCATATTTTGGATCTCCTTCTTAAAATGTCTATGTCTCGTCTTTCCATTATCTGGCTAGTTCAGTGGAAATTTCCTGAGTACCCCGGACTTGACCGGGAGAGTGACTCTAGACTCGTACATTGACCCTTCTTGGGAGTCTCCATCGAGAGATCTTGCCCCGTGTGTACTTATTCTTGGTCAGTGATCGTTCTGTTATGTGTGCCCTGACGCGGTGACGCCGAATTCTGACCTCGCCGAGGCGGGGCTTGCTAGAAGTTTGATTTGTTCTGGGTCACATATACTTAGTGGAGTTATGTGGTATCCCTTCTGGTGTCATCTTTTGGGGACATGTGTTTAGATTACTCCTGTCACACAGCGGCGGCTAGCGTAGCGCGCGTGGTTTAGGTAATTCATGTGGTGGTGGTGGTGGTGATAGGGCTTGCCGTTGTCGGCCTCACGCATGTGGGCAACGTCACGACTGATGCCCTGAGGGAATGTGCGTCCTGGGCCGACTTCTAAGGGAACTGTGCCGACATATGTCTGAAAGCGTCTGAGGAAAACCCAGGAAAAACCCCAGACAGCACAGCAGGCACCGGGATTCGAACACGGGTGATATAGCGGCGACGTGCCTCATTGACCACTGCCCGGTGACTTTTTGCGTTCAAGGATAAACAGTCCTTTATTGTATTTCAAATGCTTTTTGAAGCATTTTGTGCTCTATCTGAATTACTTTGATCTTCATGTATTTATACTCTATCTTATTTACATTCTAACGTTAGTATGTATTATCCTAGATACATTTTTGGAGAATCTTGTATACGTCTGAGCTTGTTCTAGTGGTTCACATCGATGTAAATTATCATCTTTCCCAATAACTTGTCGCGACGTAAGAATACCCCCTCAAGATCAGAGTTATATGATTTTCAAAACAAAAGTGAATATAGATAGCTGCACTTGCCGACGCTGAAGTTCTTCACATTTGCTACTTTTTTTCTGGTAACCCTACTAATAAACTGTGTCACTTTACTCGCAGAAACTATTGAAGGATGGTGTTTGTCACTCGAAAGAAGACATCAGAGAAGTGGTGGACGAACTGAACCTGAATTGCGAGAAGTATGACGTTGTCTCCAACAACTGCCAGCACTGGACCAAAAGGCTGCTCGGACGGCTGGGTGTCCCAGTGTCTGAGGTCGATCTGAAAGAAGCCACTGCCATTGGAGGTGCCGTCGTTGTAGGAGCCGCAGCTCTAGCTGCAGCTACAGCCTTGGTTCATTCTGCGTCTCGTAAGTCATAAGACTAAAGACCTTCAGGTTTACTCGCCTCGATAATCAAATGCGTTCTCTCGAAGTTCGTTCTCGTTCGCTCGAAAGTTCGCGTTGCCGGTGTGTCATTCTGACATATCATAAAGGAATAGAAATGTTTTCGGCGTACTGGAGAGGGAGTTGCAACAACGTGAGGACTGTAAATAGTATGCCTCCTTGAAACACCACAGCCTGAAGTGTCGGTATTGTGAAGTCCTCGTGCTCTTGCCTCAGCTGTAGTTCCAACACTTGCGAATTAAATAATACATATTGTCCACTTGCAATTATTTATTTATTTATTTCATTTGTTGTGCATATGCATCTATACATGTAGTGATCACTCGCTTTTCGCCACTGGATGCATTTAGATAAATTACGTATATTATAGCTATATGTTGGAAATGACAGTATATGCGTTCTGCACTGGTGAGAGCTCATGTTGAGCACCATTTGTTCTGTAGCGTCTGTGAAGAGGCGGGCGTCTTAGCCATGGCTGGCGAAGCTGTAACTTATACGTCGGTGTGGCGGTTAGGAAACAGTAACCTCTATTTATAGGTGATTTGTGTAGTGTTTATAGAGGGTATTCCCCGTAGGTTACAGGGTAACTTCTCAAATATAGGGTAACAATTGTGAAATGATTACCCTTTACTATAAGGTACCATATTTAGAGTGTAGAGAACGGGGTCCTCCCAGGGGTTGGCCATGCCTTTCATTGCGCGGCGTATATCAGATTAAAAGCTATAAAAATAGACGACAACACACTAACAACAAATTTATTTGACATGAGACGCACGTACTATAAAAGAGCTGAAAAACTCCCTCTCCTTTCCCGTTAAACAATGGACGGGCAGCTCACACATCAGGCTCCTCCTTCTACGATCAAAAAGGCTTCCCAAATTTCCCTTTCCCTACTATCACGGAACCTTGCCTTTAACTCCGTTCCAGTAGTTGTTAGTGCGCCTTCCGTGTGTGTGGTCCTCTTCTGTTTTTAGCGCTTTTAATCCGGCATGCAGTGCCAACAGGCCCAATTCTAGATTTTGAGTGCGTGACGTATAAAACGGTTCTCGGGGCAGCTTACTTTGAGCTCTTATTTCTGGGAGGATTTTGTTCTAAAGAACGCCTGATCGTCGGAGTGCTGTTCCTGGGAAGATATTTCCCAGATTTCCCTAAAATCTCCTAAAATTTTCCTAATCATAACGCTTGATGTAGTTGGGGATGTCGCTGGCGTTGTTAATGAGCCGTCGGCCCCTGATTCCAAGCGCAAGCCTGAGGATCCGGACGATTATCTGTTCAGTGATTATGTGTTAATTGCATGTTTTGTTTTATCTCCATTATTTATGTCCCCGATTTGTATCACTACCTTAAAGGAGCATGGAAGTTACACCCACACTATGGTTTTGTTTTCGCTGCGGCGTGTTCTGCAACGAATAAAGAGCTCCTGCGAAAGCTGGATGAGCGCAGTGATCTATACAGAGCACGCGTGCGGCTCTGTTTCGCACATATTTAAAAACTGGTCTCTTCCTGCAAAGAGTCACACCGAACAAGAGGGCGTCGTGACGTATCATGGGCTCCGTCAAGTGCACGCTGACGGACAGCGGCACAGCTGAAGCAAGTGTCAGCGGTGTACGAGCTCCAGAAAAAAAATAAGAAAGACACAGGGTTGTCTCCACATCACGTGATAGTGGGGTCGCCGTTTGTGGCTCCTTTCTCCGACTGTTTTTTTTTTTTTTTCATGCACTCACACTGGACACTCTACTGAGCATTATATGTCGTTGTCGCTGCGCCAGAAACCTCCCAATCAATCAATCAGTTATGCGTCCAGCTGGTGGTTGTGGTAGGGAACTACAGTTCCACTTGGTTTTCGGTCATCAACCGGTCATCCCAATTCGCAGACAGTTACCAACTGTTGGAACAAAACTATTAATCCCATCAATGAGCAACATGGTTTCAGGCATCAGGTTCCCCTCATGTTCTTCAAGCCCATTTTGCTGCAAGATGCGAAGTTTTCTACGTATGCCACAGCATACACCGATAGCGCATCTAGAAATGGCAAATCACACCAAACCTCATCCACAGCCGCAGACCTCCATGCCACGTCCTCTGCAGCACTTCGTTGGTTTTACCCCTCGCGAATGGGCCGTGTTCACTGACTCTGCATATGCGTTGGAAGCCACTCAAAACTTCTGGCATCAGAGGCTCAGCCGCACCGTTGGTGATGGATGTACTAATAGCTTACAGCGTTGTCTATGAAGCAGGGCAGAGGCCGGTTCTCCAGTGGGTTCCAGCCCATTGCGGTGTCTATGTGAAGGAGCGGGCCGACAGCGCCGCAGAAGCAGCTATCTCGTGCCGGAGCCAGACGCGTATTACCCTGCTGACAGGAGATCGTCCTTCCCTACTTTAACGCCTCGTGACTCCCCTGGACCACCCCTTTCCGCCAATGAACCGTCGACGTTCTCTCACAGTCCTGCTGAGCAGAGTTGATTCAGCGCTCGCTTTGCACATGCCTCGGCATACCTGTCCTCAAGATGCTGCATGAGTTCATCGAATGCACCTTGATGTGGCTTTTACAGCACGGTGGCTACCGCTTCAGACAAGACGACTCTTCTCAATGCTGTCACCAGGGTGCGGTAGAAGAACTAGACTACATTCTTCTCCATAGCCGACATTCTCAACCTTCGCGAACCCTACTCTCTGGATTCCATAAAATGGACAGTCCGAGACAAAGCGGAAGTTGATTTTTTCCAACTGCCGCGGAGGAACGGAGGTTTTCGAGACGCTGAATAAAAACTGCTCCTCTGAAGATATCCGGTTTCGTTTTTCTCCCTCCCATACTGCTTGCCCCAAGGATCCTCTATGTACATCTCCAATGGGCATAGTGAGGCCAAGGGCTGCGCCGTCGCTGGGGATGCAGAGAGGTATTTTTTTTCTTCCTATTAGTGTGCCGAGCAGTAGGCTGATACCTCTGTTTACATTGATGTCACTCTGCATTTTGCTCTGCATATCCTGTGATTGCTAATGAAAATCATCATAATGGGCATATGCTAGCACGCAACAACCGACTATCGAGCGAACAGACACGTGCAAGTCACGCGCGGCTTTGCTCTTATGCACGTCACGAGAGAGCTCGGTGCGGCATTTACACAGGACCGACTGCGGCATAGAAAAAAATTATTATAAATCGTCCGATACCATTTCTTCTGCAATATTTTGCACGGTGGTTGTAATGAATCATTCCCACCGACTCGTGAGTCGTATCTGTTTTTCGAGATCTTATCGATTGGCTTGTTATCGCAATGGGAACTAAAACTCCCTATTTTTCGGAAGAGGGAATCTTTGGGCGTGTTGTTCGCGCCCCTTGTTCGTCTCACTCTTGTTGTCCGTATCCTTTTCGCGCTTTTAAGCCGTTTTTATAATCCCTGTTGTCCTCACTGGGTAGCCATGCCTGGAACGAACTTCCGTTGCGCTTGAGATCCCTCGATATAAGGTCCATCAATGAAGTCCTGGAGATTGCGCTTTTTGACACCATAGTACCCTTGTTTCGGAGATCTTCTGGTTTTGTGCGATCATATGCGCTTCTTTTTTTTTTGCTTTGTGATCTGCACGCCTGCAGCCTGCGTTGCTGTTTATTCTTTTCGTTTTCTTTGTTTTGCTTTGTTACTCTCCTCCCCCTTATAATATATACGCTTATAATAACACGCGTTATGGGATAACGACAATCTGAAGATCGGCGCCCTGGGCCCCGGTCTTCAGATTGTCGTTATCCCATAACGCGTGTTAAATGCATCACATCGGCCCCTGATTCGCCGTGGACTCTTGCACGATCCTATCAAAGCGCCTTTGGAGCGCGCGAACTTTATATGTAACGATAACGAACGCTATGTGAATGTTGAAGATCGGGGCCTATCACAGGGCTCGCCCCCACAGTCCCGTACACTAATTTTGTATATGCCTTTGGAATAGAGGAGAAAGAAGATAAAAAGGAGAGAGACGCCAAAGAAGGAATGTCTTCTTCGCGATCACATGCGCATGTCTATGAGACGTCCCATGAACGTCATTTTTGATGACAAGCGGACAATTTAAGAAATCCAAGGTGGTCGAGGATATCTGGACCGGTTTGGGACGTCCATGGGACTTGTGTGGTTTATTAGGAACGGTATAACACATTTCACAAAATTCACAAATTTCGTTCAAAGAACCGGATATTACGAGGCAGTACAGTCGATTTATCAAAGTCTACAGTGATGTGTCAATAAATACCTACAGTTGATTGATTCACGTGCACCTGTGGTTTCAGTGTTCGCCCTCACCGGGGAAATCCAACATGTGTTCCGTACGTGTACAGCAATGTGAAGGCTGCTGATATGTGCACCCCAGAAATATTTGGGAATAATTCTTAGTAATGGTTTTTCTTCGCTTTTTGTTAGACCGGGGGCTGTTGTATTGGTGATCTCTGCCTCAAGCGTGAAGTAGATCAGAGAGAGAACACCGTCCTGTCCATGTATAAGCGTTTATTCGAGTTACGCTTCAGGCGTATCCGTCGAGAAGTACATATGAAACATGATTGAGCTAGCCACTTTCTTGACTGGTTGCCTGTTGCTAGGCGGTATTCGTGGCAAAGGAGATCACATCAATAAGACGAGATGTGGTCGTGACAAGAACGTACAAAAGGTAAGTCATTTTAAGACTGGTTGTTTTTATACAACGTGGAATTTTAAAGGAGGTAAGAACTCCTATCTGCAGCTATTTATGACGGGCGTAACAGCTGCAATAATGTTTTCCTACGCTTCGTAATTCTATTACAAGTTCTTGCTCAATGCTTCTCCTTCAAAATGGGTGCAGCGTTAAACAAAAATGCACTTTTTTCGGACACGGGCGAGTAGAGCCGTGCACGGGTTCGGGCCCCCGGCCCGGCCCGCGGACGGGGCCGACAAACATGTTTCCGAGAGTCAGGCTGGACCAGGTCACGCAGCTAATTCCACGCAGTGGAGGACCATTAGATCATAGCACCACGTGCTTGCGTCATTCTTGTGCATGGTATCTGCAGAAACAAGCAAGGGACACTGCATTATGCATATTATTTGACTCTCCATATAACATTCTGAAAGCCACTTTACATTGCTCCTGCCTCCTCACGTATTTCAAAAACGCGTTCGCAAAGCTCGCTGAGAGGGGTAAGGATTGGGAGAAGGATTGGGTCGGGCCCGTGCAAGCCCGTATCGAATCGTATCGCTTTACCTTGATACATAAAAGGGTGTGCGCCTCTTCCTCAGCCTATCGGGAGACAGCGTGATACCATCTGCGGTGATGACTGGCATACTGCATGCCATGCAGAGCCGTGTGTTAAAACAGAGGCTTGCCGTTAAGAGGAGCATAAAAAAGAGGCTCGACCTGTGAATCAAACTTAGGCGCATTTCGTTGGTTTGCGTTTTCCACGGACGCCGCCATGACACCTAAATTTCTCCAAAATGGAGGATGGTGCTTGGAGCGGCGAAGCGGAGATATCGACACAAAATTCTTTCATAAACAACTCAAATTTTATGCTGTGAGCGTGGATAATGGAGTGTGGTTGTAAACCATATTTTTCGAAAAGTGTATATAGGGTAGACGAGAAGCTGAATCAACGTCTTAAAGAGCATAACTACAGCACCAAAGGCGCAGGTAGTGGTACACTTGGGGTGCATGTAATGGAGTGTGGTTGCAAACCCGATTTTTCAAAAAGTGTATATATGACAGTCGGGAAGATGTATCAGTCAATGTCTTAAAAAAGCATAACTGCAGCACCAAAGGCACAGGTAGTGGTACACTTGGGGTGCATGTAATGGAGTGTGGTTGCAAACCCGATTTTTGAAAAAAGTGTATATATGACAGTCGGGAAGATGTATGTATCAATCAACGTCTTAAAGAGCATAACTGCAGCACCAAAGGCACAGGTAGTGGTACACTTGGGGTGCATGTAATTAAGTGTGGTTGCAAACCCGATTTTTCAAAAAGTGTATATATGACAATCGGGAAGATCTATCAGTCAATGTCTTAAACAGCATAACTGCAGCACCAAAGGCACAGGTAGTGGTACACTTGGGGTGCATGTAATGGAGTGTGGTTGCAAACCCGATTTTTCAAAAAGTGTATATATGACAGTCGGGAAGATGTATCAGTCAATGTCTTAAAGAGCATAACTGCAGCACCAAAGGCACAGGTAGTGGTACACTTGGGGTGCATGTAATGGAGTGTGGTTGCAAACCCGATTTTTTAAAAAGTGTATATATGACAGTCGGGAAGATGTATCAGTCAATGTCTTAAAGAGCATAACTGCAGCACCAAAGGCACAGGTAGTGGTACACTTGGGGTGCATGTAATGGAGTGTGGTTGCAAACCCGATTTTTCAAAAAGTGTATATATGACAATCGGGAAGATGTATCAGTCAATGTCTTAAAGAGCATAACTGCAGCACCAAAGGCACAGGTAGTGGTACACTTGGGGTGCATGTAATGGAGTGTGGTTGCAAACCCGATTTTTCAAAAAGTGTATATATGACAGTCGGGAAGATGTATCAGTCAATGTCTTAAACAGCATAACTGCAGCACCAAAGGCACAGGTAGTGGTACACTTGGGGTGCATGTAATTAAGTGTGGTTGCAAACCCGATTTTTCAAAAAGTGTATATATGACAATCGGGAAGATGTATCAGTCAATGTCTTAAACAGCATAACTGCAGCACCAAAGGCACAGGTAGTGGTACACTTGGGGTGCATGTAATGGAGTGTGGTTGCAAACCCGATTTTTCAAAAAGTGTATATATGACAGTCGGGAAGATGTATCAGTCAATGTCTTAAACAGCATAACTGCAGCACCAAAGGCACAGGTAGTGGTACACTTGGGGTGCATGTAATTAAGTGTGGTTGCAAACCCGATTTTTCAAAAAGTGTATATATGACAATCGGGAAGATGTATCAGTCAATGTCTTAAACAGCATAACTGCAGCACCAAAGGCACAGGTAGTGGTACACTTGGGGTGCATGTAATTAAGTGTGGTTGCAAACCCGATTTTTCAAAAAGTGTATATATGACAATCGGGAAGATGTATCAGTCAATGTCTTAAACAGCATAACTGCAGCACCAAAGGCACAGGTAGTGGTACACTTGGGGTGCATGTAATGGAGTGTGGTTGCAAACCCGATTTTTCAAAAAGTGTATGTATGACAGTCGGGAAGATGTATCAGTCAATGTCTTAAACAGCATAACTGCAGCACCAAAAGCACAGGTAGTGGTACACTTGGGGTGCATGTAATTAAGTGTGGTTGCAAACCCGATTTTTCAAAATGTGTATATATGACAATCGGGAAGATGTATCAGTCAATGTCTTAAAGAGCATAACTGCAGCACCAAAGGCACAGGTAGTGGTACACTTGGGGTGCATGTAATTAAGTGTGGTTGCAAACCCGATTTTTCAAAAAGTGTATATATGACAATCGGGAAGATGTATCAGTCAATGTCTTAAACAGCATAACTGCAGCACCAAAGGCACAGGTAGTGGTACACTTGGGGTGCATGTAATTAAGTGTGGTTGCAAACCCGATTTTTCAAAAAGTGTATATATATGACAATCGGGAAGATGTATCAGTCAATGTCTTAAACAGCATAACTGCAGCACCAAAGGCACAGGTAGTGGTACACTTGGGGTGCATGTAATGGAGTGTGGTTGCAAACCCGATTTTTCAAAAAGTGTATATATGACAGTCGGGAAGATGTATCAGTCAATGTCTTAAACAGCATAACTGCAGCACCAAAGGCACAGGTAGTGGTACACTTGGGGTGCATGTAATTAAGTGTGGTTGCAAACCCGATTTTTCAAAAAGTGTATATATGACAATCGGGAAGATGTATCAGTCAATGTCTTAAAGAGCATAACTGCAGCACCAAAGGCACAGGTAGTGGTACACTTGGGGTGCATGTAATGGAGTGTGGTTGCAAACCCGATTTTTCAAAAAGTGTATATATGACAGTCGGGAAGATGTATCAGTCAATAACTTAAACAGCATAACTGCAGCACCAAAGGCACAGGTAGTGGTACACTTGGGGTGCATGTAATGGAGTGTGGTTGCAAACCCGATTTTTCAAAAAGTGTATATATGACAGTCGGGAAGATGTATGTATCAATCAACGTCTTAAAGGGCATAACTGCAGCACCAAAGGCACAGGTAGTGGTACACTTGGGGTGCATGTAATGGAGTGTGGTTGCAAACCCGATTTTTCAAAAAGTGTATATATGACAGTCGGGAAGATGTATGTATCAATCAACGTCTTAAAAGGCATAACTGGAGCACCAAAGGCACAGGTAGTGGTACACTTGGGGTGCATGTAATGGAGTCTGGTTGCAAACACGATTTTTCAAAAAGTGTAGATATGACAGTCGAGAGGATGTATCAATCAACGTCGTACAGAGCACAACTATACAGCACCAAAGGCAGAGGTAGTGTTACACTTGGGGCGCATGTAATCAAGTGTGGTTGTACACCCGATTTCAGAAAGACACAGATCAATGGTAGGTTCAAAACAAAAACTGAAAGGGGAAGCGTTTCGAGCTTTTTTAACCGAGATATTGGGAGATCGAGCTAATTGTGTCAGCGAACCGTCCGTGGCAGTGAAGTACCTAGAAGGCAGATGTAGAACATGGGAAGTGACCTACTTGTTTTCTTCCTTTCCCTTCTGCAACTCTTTTTAAGGATTGCTTCCATTAAGATATGTTAATAGTAGAGCAAGTGTCGTCTTGTGTGTTTCTGCGTCTGTGTTTCCAGTTTTAATTCAGTCATGTACCAACAGGCCCAGTCTGCCATTTTGGTAAATGCTATCTGACCTTAGCCTTGAACGAGCTTTTCGTCGGCAAACTTTTGACGTCCTGCTGAAGAAAGAACCCACTCCTGGGAGTAGAGGTGAGTGCGGGCAAGGAACCTAGGACCCCCAACCGCACCGTACCCGCGCGTGTGTGACCCGCACCCGCAAGAATTTGATCTGGGCGACCCGCACCCGCAGTGCTATCTGTATACCCGCATTGGGACCTGCAGGGGGAACTGTTCTTCGTCCACTTTACGTTTGTTTCTATTTCAAAACAATGGAAATTGTGAGTGTTGGCTTCGTGTCTCGCACGGCTTCAATCGTTTGCTAATAAAACTGCAATTCAACAGAGAGCCATATTTGTCTGCATTAATAATCGAACTCGCCCATCAGCACTCGCCTGGGTATACCCGCATTACCGCGGTCGCCTTGCGGGTACACCCACATTTTGCCCGCCACACGCAGCGATCGCGAATTCCTACCCGCAAATCGTGACTATGTGCGGGTAACTGCTGGTACTTGCGGGCATACCCGCACCCGCGCTCAGCTCTACCTGGGAGTTCGTTATTTCCCGCAAAGCATCGAAGTGAAATCCTACTTTGCCGTACAGCCGTATTTCAACGACTCCGACGCCGACCATTCAGGATCTTCTGTCTCTTTGCCCTTTCCATTTTCCGCCTTCTGATTTTCGGCCTTTTGACTTTCGGCTTTCTGATTTTTCGGCCTTTTGGCTTTCGCCCTTCTGATAGTTCGGCGTTATGATTTTCGGCCTTCTCATAGCTTCCGTTGAGGTGCCATAGGTCTTACTTCTGTCAATATTGCAGGTTTACCCAGCATGACCCCATACTTTTTGAGACAGTGGCTTCAACGCGTATTTGAGCAGTCTTTTCACCCTCCTCAGACTCAAAGGATATGTTCCAAACACTTCGAGCCCTCATGCTTTTACTTTAGCCACAAGAAAAAATGGCTGAAGTCAGGTGCTATCCCCACTGTTTTCTCCTGGATACAGGACAGCAGGACGTTAGTGTATAAATTTCATTTGGTGATGCAGAGTTCAATACACACTTTCGGGTATTGGTAGCGTTTGCAACTGGTCGGGGGTCCATGTTGTTTGTTCTACACTTGTCCATGAAATATGTAGGAATGACACTTGAACAAGATATGGTACATTACAATTTATTTCATATGCAAAAAGTGGCATGGCCTTCGAATAACAAGACAGATGAAAGCAATGTTGGGGCAGAATGAAGCCGTGTATACATACGATGCTTCTCAAGAAAATAATTGCTTTGTAATAATTTGTTTTCTTACTTACTTACATAATTACACCTTGTCACCTCTGGCAGGAGTAGGTAGTAATAATCAAGATTTGTATTATAGTACGAGGAAATAACAGTTCCAGAAAAGTACTAATGTCAGAGATACGTAATAGCTATATGACTGAGGTGTAACTAACGTGTAAGTTCAAAATTAATACCTCAGTTTCGAGCATTATACAGTGAATGCTCTTTCAGTCACATTAACGTCACATTAACTGAAACTTATGGTCAAATCAAACACACCATGGTGCACAGAGATATTCACTCTGTTGTAAAGTGCAGTCCACTAGTCGAATTACTGCTTAGCTCCAGGGATTTCCCTACACCCTCCCCAGGGGGGTGTACACCCCTCTGCATTTTTGCACCCCCCTCTGAAATTTCTTAGGTGACCTCACCCAGCTCGGCCACCAACACGTTCTGGTAGAGAGTCCGGCGCAGCGAATTACATCCTATGCTGTCAAATTTGGGCTGTAGGGACCACAGTGATGCAGATGAGTGTACCATGCATTTGTTCAAAATCATTTGAACGTGACTGTTCAATACATATATTGCGCGCATATACGAGCAAAAATGCGTGTTGCACGCAAACTCAATATGGATCATCAAGAATTAAATGCGCCCAACTCAACTAAGCGAGATATTCTGATTTTTTCGTCTAAGGTTTTCACCGTTGGTTGCTAGGTATTCATTGAGCTTCGTGGGACACGGTGCTAGTATTTTTTTCTTTGTCGGTCGTGTGATTATGCATCTTAAAGGGTCTCTGACCAGAACCTGGTCAATGTCTTTGTTTGTATGGGTAGCGAACCTACATGGTGCCTCCAAGTTACAACTGAAACGTTTCGTCTCTGCGGAGCCGCCAACTATTCCAAACAAGGAGCCGAAAAGCGGTTTTGATTTCTGCCCTCAACTCGTGCGATCAGCGCAAACTCTAGCTATTATGCAGTGGTTTTCCCATGTGTATGACGTCAAACGCTCTCGACGTTTATTGGTGGAAAGTCCACACCGGAAGTTCGGGTGGTTTCCGCAACGTCCGTATTGCTCTGCGCTTTTTCAATATGGACGTGGAAGCACAGCGGGGCCGACAAGTCAGCTTTTCAGCTACCTTTCTGCAGCTGAGAGGAACCTGCTACGTGCAGCAGAGTTTGGAGGCCTTTCTTTTGAAATGTTGAGCCGCGAATCGACTTCAGCATGAAGAGGAAGTCCCAACGACAGACTGTTAGATGAGCTTTCAGCATCCATGATGATGGAGCCCATGAACAGTTGGTATAAATTTCGTGTGTGACGGCGCCGTGTAAAGGGGCCGGAGTGGTTCATGCATAATAATGCCGAAAGAAAGTGGAGTGCTTATGTTGCAAGGAGCTGCTCTTAGAGTAGCATATTTAGAACTTCGAGGGCAGCACGAACCTAGCGCTCATGTTCACAAGTAAGAAGAGTGTCTCATGCACAATCATGTTGGTACAAAATAGCTATTCTGAACTTTCCGTTATTGTTCGTAACTTATTCAGAAAGAGTGCAGCTGAATTAATACTCGGTATCCTACTAGCTTTAGCTTTGTTCAAAGCTTGCGTGTCATACAGGAAATAGATACACTACATACCAGCAGTTCGTGAGATGGGTGTTGCACAAACTTGGAAAAAAACGAGAGAATCGTCATACCAGTCTGCGCGGTGAGCAGGATTCGCAAGGCCTTTCCCATACTAACTACTACATGCTTTAAATACCCAAGATACTTGGTGGAAGTACCCACTGCAGGGGGTGCCCTTGCAATTTCAGCTGTAGACGCATGTCGGTACTGATGTAACTATAATAATGACTACCCTCTCCCCGAACTTTTTCAACACCCCTCCATGCTTGGGATTCTGGATAAACCATTGTGCTGCTCACCATCTCATGAGCCTGCTCTGCCTGATAAGAATTACATTGAGCTCTCAATTCCACCACAGACACAAATCCGATCCTGTTCTGACGCATCCCTTTGTCCACCCATTCGTAAGTGTTGTTCGAACTCTTACTGTCTGATGGCACCCAAATAGTATTGTTTAAGCACCTCAAGTATTTTAATTATCGTTATGTGGAAAGTAAATCAGACTGTTATGCAGGTTACCCAGTGTGTGACATCCGGTTCCTGCTCTCAGTCCTCCAGAAGTGCTGATTGCACATGTTAACTATCGAAAACCTCGATCTTCCTTTTGTGTGCAAACTGCGCACCCAGTTCGAGTAGGATGTAGACCTTGAGGAACCGAGCTTTTTATCTTGGGCTGCTCAAATAAGCATGTTGTAGTCAAAGATGATATAACATGAAATGTGGTTCATATAGTTTATTGTGGCACTCAGATAAGATCTTCATAATATGTCTGCACAGGTTGTTCCAAAATAGCGTATGTGATGCAGTATCATACATTATTGAGCTTTTAGGGAAAACCATGATTCACCTGATACAGACGGGAACCTTTGTAACGGTGTCTGACACATTTTTTGCAGCCACTGTTTTAAAATATGCATTAAAAATGCTCCAAGTATGAAAGTATCACGAAGTTCTTCATTTCATTTGTTTACTTTAAAGACCCTTGTGAAAGGATTTACATAAAGGGGGGAGGTTTGTATCCAAAAAGACAAATACCAAAATGATATTAAGAAAAACACACAAATACACCGACTTAACACAACAAATCAACAATTTACTGCAGACGTTTTGTCTCCCATTCGGGAGGCATCATCAGTGCAAAAGGCAGCAATGAGAGACACAAAAGTCGCTATTTCAGAAGGTCGACATAGATATCCGGGAGGGGGCCACGGTTCACGTTGCACGCAAGTGGGTGCAACCCCTAATGTGCCACGATTCCAGGAGCTTCCTGGGCCAGCACCTTTCTTCGCGAGCCAGAGCCTCCGCATTTGCAAAATCGAAAGTATGGCCGGCCTTCCAACAATGGTCAACCAGTTCTGTCTTTGACCTTGTTGCCTGTGTAGCATAGTCCACCAAACTCCACCATAGTCCTCCATAGTCATACCAAAATGATGTACACAAAAATACACAAAATTTGTTCACTCAGCACAAAGAAATTCATTCGATCTGAAAATGATCATAGCAGTTGGAAATAAATGACGATATATTTTGTTCTGGTGCTATGTGGGCAGGAAGGTCATTCAAGTTTGACACCATCAGCTGGTGTGGAGAGTAGAGGATTTTTTTTGTTTGTGTAGGTGGAGCAAGTACTTTGTGCGGGTCATCAAGTCTTAGAAGTAACTTGTGAGGATATTGATAGTAAGTGGGGTGGGGAGTATGGTGACCGTAATATAACTTATGAAAGAATGCCAGGCCTGATACCTTTCATCTTGTAATAAAAGGAGTAAGAAAGAGTTTGGCTTTTATGGATAAGACGCTGGAAAAAGGATGATAATCACGAGCAACAAACCGTGTGGTTCTGTACAAATTCTACTTTGTCGATTAAGAGATGTTGAGATGGGTTCCAGATTGCAGAGGCATATCCCAGTTGTTTTGAACATGGCAGTTGATGTTCTGAGACTGGAACACATAGAAAGGACAAATACATACGAAGCATCAAGTGCGTAAGAAATGAATGATGAAAGAAGGCAGTCACTCGAAAGGTTATCCAGTAGTAGGACTTTAACCCACATCTTCTGTATTACCGATCCAGGGCTCTTACCAATTGAGCTAAGCTAACACGCCTCTCCAGTGACTTCCAAGGGTGCAGATGTACCCTAGGAATAGGTTTATGGGCAGGAGAACATTAGTCACTGTTATTATATGCAGGCATAGCTCCCTCCTTGTCCAGTATGATCACCACAGAGCACATTTGCAGGAACTCACAGGCACAAAACTTGCATAATAAATATGTAATAGCCTAGGACATGGAACTCCAATAGCCGATGGTCTGGCAGTACAACACAGGTAATCTTGCCATCTCTATATATTTCCCAAAATGCTGAAAATAAATTGATAGAGTTACTGCAATGAACTGTTCAATTTTTCACCTCAGATATATTTTTAGCACTGTCTTTCATGTTTCAAAATATACTTACATCGAACCTACTGAAGCTTGTGTGTGTAAGTAGAGTCACACATCTCATGTGCAGCAGGCAGGTCTAAGTTGTATTGAGATATGTCAAGTCCTTACGCGTGCTCACCACCTGTAGATTCCTTTAAAGGGAAGAAAAAACTTTTTGTTAGTAACAGCTTCACGCTGCATACCACATTTATAAAAGAAATTGGTCCCCGACGGACAACTGTCATGACCAGTGCAGATGTCTTCCTCTCCTGTTCCTTCCACTTCCATGAAGTCATCACCCTAACATTGTTAAAAAAAAAGCCATACAAATTTATGAGGATCTCATTTCAGAGAAAATTAAATGAGGCTACCAGGCACGAAAGGCATCAGCCTGATGAGGTGCCTAACACCAATACAATGTGCGATAACTGAGATATTACCACTACGTGCATACAGCAGGTCACAACCACATAAATAAAATACACAATTGCACCGAGCTGTGCACATTTTCACACACACACACAATATATACATAACGTAGTGGCCTGTCTCTAATAAGACTTCAACAAGTTTGTGTAACTCTGTTTTGAAACTGGACACAGGAAGGCCATTTCCAATCAGATGAAAAAATTTGTTTGTGTTGATTTTCGTAGTAGGTCCGTAGCAGTGGAACCTTGTAAGGTGGCACAGTGATGAATTTCATACCGTAATGGCAAGTGTTTTGGATGGCGCTAAAAGACCCTGAATTTGCAAGGCAATTTTGTGTAAATGTCTGATTTCCAAGTGAACACTTTGTCAACTGTATTTTGCATGTCTTGAAGGAGATGAGGGGCGGGATGGATGGATGGATTGTAGTGGCACCCCTGATGGGCCTCTTTGCAACGAAGGTCCAGCACATTGCACCTGTAGACATGGTTGTCGGGCACCAGGCTTTTTTTTTGTGCACTGCAATTTTATAGTAGTTGCCCTCTGTGGTGTTTCCCCGGATTACACAGCAATAGTACAGCTTGGGGTAAACTAAGGATTTCAACTGCGTCGGTTTAGAATCCAGAGCCCTTCTTTACTATGCGCAGTATGCTGCATATTATAAGGAAAACAAATATATGAAAACTTGTACCTGATCCCTGCCTTGTATTTCCAACATTTGGTTTCACATCTTGTCCAAGGAAGTCATGAACTACATCGGTGCACACTGCTGTGACAATTAAAAGGTTAAACCTAGATGCGGAATACACAGCTTCATTTTACGTACTGTAGATGTTGCTTACTGCAATGGCATGGCTGCATCCTGAACAACACTCGGAATTGTACAGTATCTCTTTTCATTTAGTGCGTAAACTTCAATTTTCTTTCATCCTTATCTTTCTTTGTTGCGTAAATGGTCTCCTAACATCTGCATGCCACAACGTAATTCTCACAAGGAGAGTAATCACTGTATAAATTATACAGAAGACACTAACCTCGTCACGTCCAGATGCAACAGTCTTGGAAGATAGATTCAAAGAAAGCACTGCGGACTGCTGTAGACGGAGGTTCTTTGTACTCAAACTGAGGGGTCCGTCTCATAGCCTGCATTCTTCAAATACGATTGGTAAAATCCGCTGCCAACCATACCTGACGCTGCGGTTGAACGCGCAGTATCGGACGGCCCGCCGAGAAATTTCGCTTTGGCGACACCACCGAGGCACGTCAAATGAAGTCTGTGTACCTCGATAAATTGGTCGTTGTTCCAAAAGCTATAAATAAAGAAAACTTGAAATACACACACTACACTAACGCTGTGAAACAGCGCGCTGGATCCCGAAAGTCGTCGTAGGTGGAAGCTCGTAGCCTCGTATCTAGTTCCTCTTCCTCTTTGCACGGAAGTCGCTAACTGGATTATCGCAGTTATAAATCAGGTCGCAGATTTCGAAGTATATACATACTTTTTATTTCCAGACGTTATGACAACAGTAACAACAACAACAACAACTTTATTTTCGGCCTTGGAGAGTGGGGAGTTTCATCGCAACAGGCGATACTCTACCCCAGTGCTTGGTGGAATGGGGGGAATAAAATAACGAGCCCCTTTACAAGAACGATCGAAGTCCGATGGTGTCCAGAAATGTCAGAAGAGCTTTGAGCGCAGAGCGTTGCTGGGCTGGATTGGGCCAGGGACCAAGCAATTTCGATAGGGAGAAAGGGCGAGAGTCCAGCTGACGAAGAGACTCGGAGAGTGTGGTTCGGGAAGGTTCGTAGTGAGGGCAATGAAGAAGAATGTGCTCCAGATCCTCAAGAGCACCACAGTGGCAGCAGGTGGGAGAATGGTCTAAAATGAGAATGGTGTAAAAATGCTGGTTCTTGCTGAAAGTTGCTGTTGTAGTGTTCGATCACGTGAGGCATTCTGCGCGCTGATTGCATGGGCGAATGACGTCATCCCAGTGGGATGACCAGATGAGATTTCTATATATGCGTACGTTTTCTTGGATTGACGCTAGGTGTGCCAGCATCGGCGTAAACCGCGATGTTTAAAATTCGAGTTTACGAAAACTACGAGGTGTTAAGGCATGCATTTTCGTATGTGAAGTTGCTTTTGTGTATTCTATCGGTAGCTACTGCGGAAAAGTCTCTCCAGCTTCTGGTCAGAGACCCTTTAAAGTTGAAATGCCGTTCATAATGATTAATGAATCTGCATTTTAATGTACTGTGTTCTAACGTAATAACATGTACAAATAAAACGGGAAAGCTGTGCAGAGATGTCACCATTGTGCCACGATTCTTTCCGCGTCTAAGAAACATTCATTAAGTGGAACATTCACCAAGCATACCCCCCCCCCCCCTCTTGAGAGCTCCGCACCCCTCCAGAAGTGAATTTCTGGCGAAATCACAGCTTAGTTATAACACGAAGTGCTGGAAACTGGCTGTTCCAGTTACTAAGTGTTTACTGTCTGTAGCACACAGTAAAGTACACCTGAGAAATAGGTATTACAATGAATAAGGAAATACAGAAAACTGTTTAGTTGTACTGTGGTACAAAGCTTTACTATTAATGCTTGGCTACACACTCTGGCCATGCGACTTTCTCAAGGTAGTCAAGCGCCTTCACCCGTTTTCTGAGGCACGGTGTCACATTCATGTTATTCCAGAGGATATGACTGCAGTGTCCACAGCCTGTGAAATTAGGAGTTAAGAAATTGTGAAAATGAGTGCGCGCAAGCAACAGATTTGAAAACACAGTCTCTACATGCATATACGTGCAGTGAAATTCCTTCAAAATGAATTGAGCAGAAGTCTGTTTTGGTTAATCACATTGTCATGAATAAGGTAGCACAATTATGCCATAAAGTCTACTACATAGATCAATGACATCTCTTGGACAACTACATCTCTGAGCCCGAACATGTCATCCACTGGTGAAAGCGCCGGTGAAAGTGATCATGAAGCGGTTCCTGAGTACTGTTGAGGCTCCGCGAACTGTCTCGCAAAATAACAGAGAAATTCCAGATGGCGTACATCATGAAGAAGGGCTCTACAAACAAGTGCTCTACACGGACCACTGAGGCGAAGGTCACGACAAGACCAATAAACGAGTTCAACCAGTCATGTTCGTTACATATGCTAATTCTCCTTGAATATTTAGGCGCCAAGCGTCCCACGTTTACTCAGAATTTATGCTACAACTACGACACCACCTATCACATTTAAGGTGTCCCATTTTCCTGCGTCTGTGCGTCCGCTTAGTGAAGAACGCCGAGCTCAATGGAGGTCTCATATCAGAGATCCCCAGATCAGGCGCGCCGGTGGCGACAGTATTTTAAAGGCGGTGCGTTTCGCTTTAGAGCCGGCGGCTGACGACTTGCCCGACAAGGTCACGTGATAGAGCCGAGTCACGTGGGGCTCCCCCGACGGAATGCAGACAGGAGCCGTCTCGTAGTACACTGTACACTTCTCTCATTCACGCTGTCGACCCTCTTCGACGTCGCAGACGAAGTGTCGCGGGCGCGGTGATTGCTGCGTGCGTTATGGCCGGACAGAAACAGTGTAGTGTCCATCTGTTCCACCGAATCTTGGAAGAGCGTTCGGCAAGGATTCTGCGCAGTGTATCGTCGTGTTCGAAGCAGCTTCAGCACTGGATGGTCTACTTTATTTTTGATGACGGAACAGTTCTAGAGTGTGATGGAGAAGAAGACGCTATCAGCCAGAAACTGCGTGGAAATACACGGTTGATAAAGCACAGCGATGTGAAGTCCATCAGAAAAGACATGGTGAGACGTTAGACGTGCAACATTCAAATGCGAAGACACTTCAGTTTCTCGTTTTTTCAGCGCGATATGTACCCGCCGTCCATTTTGGTCCTTCTCAGACCCCACAACCCCTCAAGCTCAATAGGATGCTACCATCGTCGTGCTTTTACTACTGTTTCTGCAATGTGCTTTCTTGTTGGTATTATTCTCCCCTTACAATGCGAGTGCAGCTGTGACAGTGCCACCTGTGGAAACGCCTTATCTCTGATTCATTACGAAGAGTGTTAGAGGTAACATAAAGCAGGCTTCACCTCTTCACGATCATCGAATCTAAAACCGCGAGCACTACATTTATTCCGCTGGCAGTAGCTAGCGTTTGTACACTAGTGACACGTTACTTCGGATACGTGCAAGCCATTATGACGGGATATATTAGAGGGGATATACCTGTTTCGGTGGCATATATTTTCTATGGGAGAAACAGTGAAATTTTTCTAACAGTAAATAACGTACGTAATACAACGGAGCTAACTATTTTTTTTTGTACCCACGTTAGTGTAAGAGGGGTGCCTTTTGCAATGTTAACCTAGATCACACCCATACCCCTTCCAGGGCCATCCTCTCATAGACAGGTGTGAATTGGGTGCACATCTACATCTCTATTAGGGGTGTAGTAAGGGTGTAATAAGTGTGCAATAGCTTAAAGTTGTTTTGCCTTATTGCAAATTGTTTAACATTGTCGTCGAATACCAAATAACCGACGATGAACACTTATTTTATGGACACTAGCTTTCATGTAGCCTACATGAAAGCTAGTGTCCATTAAAGAAGTTACCTCTACCTGGATGCTGACTGTTTCCACCCCGCACCCCCGCATCCACATTGTCGTCGGATATGAAATGCGTGTGCATCGAGTCTTAATCCTCTATACCAAAACCAGTAAGAAACACAAACATTATCTTGGTGGTCAGTTGATACACAAAGCAATTCCTCACTTCAGTGTTTTTTTTTCTCTTTTTTTTGTGTGTGTGAGCGTGGGTAATCAAATGAAACATAGACACATCTCTCTTTGTTTTGATTGGAACGCGATCAAGGCATCGAATTTGCAGACGCTCGCAAGACAGGCAGTATTATCTGTTTTCTCTTAGAAAGGAAATGCCTTTCAAAGTAAGCTTTTCTTTCGCCATCCCTTTATATGATGTTTGAAATGTATCTCTAAATTTAAGCGCGTATATCCTTATCGGTATATCAGACCGCATTTTGGCTCAATAATGCACCAGTTTGGAATTGCAATATTGGGAGAACACAACGCATTTCGTGTTCATATAATGCATTTACTTTGGTTGATATGCATGACACACTCACTATGGAAAGAAAGCTGCACACGTTACGCCATTCTTAGGGGTGTTGATTTACACCAAAAATTATACCAGTCAGAGTATCATTCAATTACCATTGTAGACTAACAAGCCGCACACACCTGCTAAGTAGACGTTACACCCTTTCAGAGGCAATGTGGGTGTACCATAACCAGTGGCGTAGCCATGGGGGGGGGGGGGGCGAGCCCTCCTTACCTGCCAGTGACCGACCCACGCAAATCGTGCAAATCCGAGGAGAAAATAATATATGGGGGGGGGGGGACCAGTGTGACGATCGTGAAAGTCCTTACAGTTCATGGCGTTTATCTAAGCGGCACACTGGAATGGTTTCCAAAGTATGAGCTTTTCAAAATCCTTCCAATCTCGTGAGACCACCTCATTGGACATCACAGTATAATCGTATTGTGAATGTCCAAATCAATTATTTTCGCTCTTTTTCTTTTTTTTTCAGCTGCATGCTGCGGTGTGCGCAAGTATTGTGTGTTGTCGCATCCAGGATCAGCGCGGGGGGGGGGGGGCGGGTTTTGGTATAGAGCCCCCACTACCTTGGCTACGCCACTGACCATAACTCACACCCCAAACCGAACAAAACCTCCCGGGGTGTTCCTGTGGATATCCCTTCATGGAAATTCGGATCCCCCTGGGAGACAGACATTTTTCCTACGGACGTCCCCCACATCTCCGAGTGGCCACGGTTCGGACTTCCCACATATATCCGTCGTTTGTCCTCACGGGATGTTACATGGAGATGCCTGGATATTGCACGGACCTACTTATGTACATGCACACGTTGTGTGGACATACAAACATCAGTAGAGGAGATAGACATTTATCCTCAGTTTTCGTAGAAATCAACATTTTTCCGCCTGCCAGATTTTTTTAAATCCTCGCCTGCGCAGCGTGAATACGCGTGAATGAACGCAGCGTTTTAATAAAAAAAATATATATACAAAATCTCCGACAGGACCACCCAGTCTCATAAGCTGACTTCGAAAGGCAGTGCCATTTCGTATTGCAAACTGTAGGATGGGACAAGCGTAAGCTTGCCCACATCACGGTGCCATTTCCTTCCAAAGAGAGACCAGATACCATATACTGCTTGTCTCGCGAGCATCCCCATATTCCAGATACATTCTCGCCTGTGAATCAAAATGATGGGTGAGTTGTCTAAGCTTAATTCAGTTACGCACGCATACAACAACGAAGTGAGAAATTGCTCGTTGTATTAACTCGCTATCAAGACAACGTCCGTGTTTCCTACTGGTTTTGGTTAGAGGCATTCAGCTGGTACATCGAAAGTCAAACTTCCCAGTGCTACATTGCGACCCGTTTCTCTCTCTCCCTCAATAAATGATCCGTGTAACATGCCGACGGGGATCTAACTCGGACAATTCTTGAAACAGCCGCGACCGGACATCCTGTGAACACAGATCCTGGGACGTCCATGTACGAGGCTCCCAATAATATGCGACGGATATAGATTTCCGGAGATGGATCTTGGGATCTGTTTCGGACGTCCACAGGAGAAAATCTTCTGTCTGGGACCCTTTAAAGTGTACAGGTTCGAAGGAGTTGTGAAATACACCCTGAGAGGTGGCTGTTTCTCATTACACCCACCTTGTTGGGTGTAGCTACTTCACTGAAAAGGGTGTGCGATATGACGCTGACACCAAAAATGGTGTAAGAGTCCCGAAATCCCGGGAACACAAAAATGGCTCAGGACTGACAACCCTACGCCTGAGTCAACTACGATAGTTCGTCGTGCTGGAAGCATGGTCAGTATTTGGTGAACGTGGTCGCAGACTGTCGCTTACCGGCATCTGCATGATTGATCGGCGGATGCAAACTGTGCGCGGATGTCCAGACTGACAAGTTTTGCGAGGGCTCTACGATGCCAACGATACGTTCATACTGCCCATCAGTCTAAAACACCGGCCTTCTGCAACGCTAACGAGGTCACGATGTCTCACGGCCAACGCAACAGTTTGACAAACTGGAATGAAAATAGGGGAAGGTAACAGAAACGGATATCGCACAGTTAGAATACCTGAAAGAGAAACGGAAACGACAATAATTTCCTGTAATAATTCGGGTACCGCAGGACCCGAATTATTGTCTTCACCATATCATGCAGATAAATTTATGAAAGAAACCTTAATGAGGCAAACTAAAATTAACTGAAGAACTAAAACTAAAATCAACTATCAAACTGGAGCCTATAATTAAGTAGTATACAGTAAACAGAAGAAGCGTAGTTCTTATATGCTTATGGTGACCTGGAAGTTGCAAGCGTGAGTAATGTTCCTGGAAACCGTGTTCATATTAGCTGTTCACAGAAATCACGTACCTATATGTAGATGGGTAGAAATCCAGCGAACCGGTAGAGATGTAAGAAGGGAGTTGCCTCAGGACAGAAGCCGCCGATATTTCGAACAGAGTCTGTTCTTCTTCTGGGCACCGTCCTCATCATTGGCATGGTATTTAAAGGGTTAGGTGTGACGTGTTTAAAGGTTCATGCGAATTGTGGGTCAACAGCCCGGAGGGAAGAAACGGTCCGTACGGGCTTCTACGGCCGGAGTGAATGGCTGCTTTGTTAGAGTGTGGAGGGGATTATGTGAACGTAGTGATCTAGGCTACACGTTTTCCCGTTTCCCCACGTAACCACTAACCTCCTTATCTTTCGCTATGCTTGCCAATTCTTGCCTGTTGTCCCGTTTCGTCCACGTGTTCGTGAACCTTCCATTTTTCTGTAACCGGTCTGTAGCCTAGATCACTACGTTCACATAATCCCCTCCACACTTTAACAAAGCAGCCATTCACTCCGGCCATAGAAGCCCGTACGGACCTTTTCTTCCCTCCGGGCTGTTGACCCGCAATTCGCATGAACCTTTAAACACGTCACACCTAACCCTTTAAATACCATGCCAATGATGAGGACGGTACCCAGAAGAAGAACAGTCTCTGTTCGAAATATCGGCGGCTTCTGTCCTGAGGCAACTCCCTTCCTACGTCTCTACCGGTTCGCTGGATTTCTACCCGTCTACGTTCGCTACTGACGATCCGATGGCCTCAAGAGGTAAGCAACCCGTCCTCTCTTTCTCACATGTCGCACTCCTAGGGGATAGCTGTTACAAGTACATACACGAACACATCCCGCACGGAGAACACGGACCTCACATACACTTCTCAAGCGGCGCAAGAATACGAGACATCATGACACATGTAACCGCCGCCCCACCGAACATCACGCACTTCATCCTCCACGTATGGACCAACGACATCGCACGGTCGACAGCACAACATGTCATCCAGGAATTCGAAGCACTAGTTTCCTTCATCACAAACAACAGACCAGGCGCTGAAATAGTACTGACAACGATACTTCCCCGAAGACAGAACAAACACCGAGCATTCATATACCAGGACACATGGCTACACGAGTTCGACAGGAAGGCGCACGCTGTCAACAACCACCTCACCCACATGCGTCAGGTACACACCAACGTTATGGTTATCACAAACGCAGCTTTCGAATACCACGCTGAAGCATATGTCGCTCGGGACGGCATCCACCCAAACCACGCAGGCGTACGAGCTATGGCACACAACATCAAACACCTAATGGTCCATAGATGCCGTCCTGCACTGACATACGCTCAAACACAACATCCTCAACCAGCTTACACTTCCAGTGCCAGCACCGCAAACACGCCAGAACACACGATGGCATCAAAGGGGACCACAACGACCACTGCACCCACGCATACACACGCGGCAAACGACAACACTCCAAACACAACCCGCACACACACAAAGTTCACGCAAACTGTGACACGGAAAACCACAAGCACGCAACACAGACAGATGACATCGAGGAACACAGCGAGTCTCCACAGCCACTGACCCCACAGCCACCGACCCCACAGACACGACGCACGCGCACATCACGCAGAAAACACCGTTGACTATCTAATCACCAGCCTACCACGCAGTCAACGAACTTTCTACGAATGCGAAAACTTATGGAGAAACGTAGCCGATACTTACATCATCTACGGATCTACACCCACCACCTGGCTCACAACACAATACCTAAAGGCCTTACCCCTAAAACAGTTCCTGCATTAGGAAAGCTGACACCTGGACTAGAGCTAGAGTGGGCATCAGCCCTCAACAACACAGCCCGTACGTTTCTTCAAATATCGAAGAAACAGTGCCACGCGCAACTCGCTACGATCCAGGCCCATATGAACAATATCAGTCTCACCGACGCGGAGGCAAACACTCTCGAACTACACATTCAACAACTCAACCGCGAGCTAGCTAACAAGGAACACTCAAAACTCGGTAAACCTAATTCCAACAACGACACGGATACCGGATCCACTAACACGACACACGCAGCAGCCGAACAAATCATTTCGAGCATCACAACCACAACTCTCCGCAACATCGCTGAGCCACCCCGAGAAAACGCTGACGCAAGCACCGTAATAGATATATCACGCTCGCTAACCAGCGACGAACTACAAGCCCTCTCTAGGGGGTTAACATTCTGCCCTACACTCAATTCTGTTAACGAATACGAAATCCACAAAGACATATGAGACTTTGCGAGACGGCTACGCCTTATAGAGAATTCTTCGCTCATACAACACAAGAAAACAACAACGACCTCCGACTACCATCAACCTGGACACCAAATCACGGCCGAGAACCCGCATTAGACCTGTACATTAAACAAGTAAGCAACGATATCCTTCGCGGTATTTCCCAAAGCTCGCGTGGTCACAACCTCACTAAAACACAGCGTGACATCATCAAAGCGCTAGCTGACAGAGATGATATCATTATCAAGCCCACAGATAAGGGTGGGAGTATCGTCATCTGGCCCACAGATAAATATATTTCTGAAGCTCATAGGCAACTCAACAATACGCAACACTACCTCAAACTGAACCATGACCCAACAAAGGAGTACACGGCGCTAATAACCCATACCATACAGGACCTCCACGAACGAAAGCTCATCACAAGTGATGACCTCAGATATCTCACCCCATCAAACAGAGGCGCAGGTCGTTTCTATTTACTGCCCACATTCCACAAGGTACACGCCAACGAGCTCTATACGGCTGACATCCCCGGCAGGCCAATTGTATCTAATAACAACACACCAACAGAAAGACTCTCGAAATTCCTGGACCACTATTTAAACCATATTCCGACAACACTGCCATCGCATGTACAAGACACACCCCACCTCCTCAGGATAATCAAAGATATAAACAACACTCGTACATTTGGTAGGGACACAATACTAGCCACGCTGGATGTGACATCACTGTATACTAACATCCCACACAACGACGGAATCACAGCCCTCTGCAATACCCTTTCTACAACAAACACCAGAAAAGACACGGAAACCATACTCGCTCTAATGGACTTGGTCCTTAAACTGAACTACTTCGAGTTCATTGGCGAACACTACCTACAAGTACACGGTACAAGTATGGGCACACCTGCTGCACCCACATACGCAAATATCTTCATGGGGTTCTTAGAAAACAAAGTTCTCAGCGCCCTCTCATTGAAACCACAGGGGTGACACAAACCCGCCATTGTTGTAACTACCCTCAAGCGGGTGCTTTTGGCAAAACTGCCATCTTGTCCTGGTCGCACGTCATAGGAAACGTCATTTTGAGGTCATGTGACTTTGTTTACGTGCCGTTTTGCCGCTTATCGACATATTTTCACCATCATAACACCAACGGATGACCGTATTTTGCCAGCGTAAACTATGCGGTGCTTCTTCCGCAACATGGTAGTCCATTTCACCTTAGTTTAAGTACATCGCATCGGCTCGGTAAGTCTTAACGCGTGGTCGTCATCACATCTTTGGAAGTTGTCAACAATACGAGGCTTTATATGTAAAACTGCGCGTTTTATTGCGAGATTATCGGATAAAAATAATTACCGTAATCGAAAAACATCCAAAACGTCGTCCAGAAACAACAACCGCATTGTTTACAAACGGTTTGGCCGCCGATCACGGGCGCCGCCATCTTTAAGGTCACGTGTGCCTCGACGTTTGCTGTGACGTGCGACCAGGACCTGTCCAGGATGCATTGCGTTCGCCCAGCACGCTTTCGTCTACGGAGCAATACACTGGATGCCACCCCTGTGATTGAAACCCACGGTGTACCTTCGATACATCGATGATATACTGATAATATGGGAACACGGGGAACATGAATTTCAAATGTTCATAGATCTACTGAACACCCCGCATGGCAACATAAAGTTCACATCACAACAGTCAACTCACTTAATTAACTTCCTCGACACCACAATATCACTAGACAATGGCAACCTCATCACAACCCTGTACAAAAAGCCAATATACCAAAAACCGAAACGGAAACGTAACGGAAACGAAAGCAACAATGGTGGTGACCGAAACTGAAACAGAAACAAATAAGGGCCAGTAACGGAGGTCGTAACGGAAACGAAAAACATTCCGTTACCTTTCCCTGATTTTGAAAATAAGCGGCGTCCGTGTGACTAGGTGGTGGTGGTGGTAGTGACGTATTTGGAATGAGAAAACGAGGTTTGCCTGCTCAGAGTTGGCGGTTCCGTGTGACTAGCCAACGCCAAGACGCCGACCGTTGCACGACGTGATGCAACCTGAAGCAATGACCACCACCCGCCGTCTTTTTACTCACTTCCTCGTGTTGCTATCCTTTCTCCAGTCTGTTTTCAAGGCCGCGCAACACGGTGCATAGTATTTTGCTAGTCTGTGTCGGCGCCGAAGGAGCAATGCGACCGGCAAGCATCCAACTTGCCGTGACGCTCCTTCCTCCTCTGAATGTTATCGGTTGTATCCCATGCATTGCGTGCCAACGCTATAAATGTTAACTGAATAAACTTCATTGAACGTTCCAGAAAGCAATGGTTAAGCGAGATGCCGGTGTAAAAAAATGTCGCGCACTTATCTCATGTATATTGGCGCTGGAAATGCGGGGCTATGTTTTACGGGCTGTTAGAAAAGGCAGAGCCGGTTGTCTCCCCCCAGTCTGTTGCGCAATATTTCTCTTTTTTAATTGCGCGTTAGCGCCCCGAAGCAACTGTGGCTATGAGCGGCGTACAGACGTGGACAGATGGAGAGAGGACAGCAGGGACGAGTGGTGGGGGGGGGGTTACTATGAGTCCTGGGCCGACTTTAAGGGGGAACTGTGCCGATATTTGTCTGGAAAGACTTCCTGGAAAACCCAGGGAAGACCTCAGACAGCACAGCCGGTGGTAGGGTTCCAACCCGCGTCTCGCCGTAGAAAGCGATCATCTTAACCACTATACCACGGAAGCTGGTAAATTTTTCTCTGTATAATGTTGACGAGAAATGCGGTCATCACAAAGAGCATCACCTCCATTTACGGTGATGACTGGGTTACCCAAGAATAAGCATAACACGACACGGACGAATAGGATGAACAAACGTTTTAAGGGGGAATCACTTCTGCGCAAGACAATAGAGAAAGTTTGTTCGCGCACCGCTCAGAAACGGCGTAAAATGTCGTCAAAAGGGAAGTACTGGCGTGTTCTCCTTCGTTTGCCCTCGTCAATGACACGTTTTGTAGAGTTCCAGGACAATTCGTTGACTTGTATTGAGCCCGAATTCGCAAATATTTTAGTGCGCGACACTCGAGATTGCAGCACGTATTCGAGACGCACCAAACTTTACCAAACTTTAATTTATTAAAAATCAACAGCCCAACCTTGTCCTCTAAAAAATACGTCATTGACTAGAGAAAAGCTAAGAGAACACGCCAGTATCCATCCTGTGATGATAGCTTAGAACGTTCACGTGTCTTGTGCGAGCGACAATTGCCCATAGATTTCTGCAAATTCACGCTTAAAGCCCGGTTTCACTGAAACATTCACCACATCACCAACAAACGTTTGCCGAAAACAGTTGACCGTTAACTACGAGTCTTAGCAACGCTTGATCTCGGTTCACAGATAACCGGCGTTGGTGAACTCGGGTCTATGAAAGAAACTCACCGTACAAACCTCCCTGTCTGCAATGTCTTTTTTTTTTTTTTTTGGTCCTGTAATTTTTCACTGCGACTGCCATAAAAAAACGTAAATAACAATCGCGGTTTATGTTTTTCACGCAGGTATTCGTGTTCGACAACGTAAAGAATGAATTGCGCCCTTCGACGCTCCAGGGAGAACCTGGGTGCTTTTTCATATTTCTATCATTGAGTGAACTGAAGTAAGGTGGACGTGTTCTGACCATATTCCTCCGTCCTCGAGGCGGAACATCGTCCCCGGGCGGGGTGGTTGAACACTGGGACCACGTCCAGAAAAGTGGGACCTGCCCTGTCTAAATCTTGCCGTCTGGTAACATTTGGAGTAGGTGCGTTCCCTATAAGCTAAGAGTAGTCAAGAATTCACAGAAGCAGTACATTTCGGAATGCAGGTGAGGTGGAAGTGGGGTTCACCTCATTCCCCCCACCTTTTTTGTTTCTTGCATGAATCATGTATATGTCATATATATGAATATATCATGAATATGAGGCAATACTATATCACATGATGCAGATGGTTACGCGGTTTGTTGACTGGGGCAAATCTTCAGACATTTTGCAGCACCATGCTCACCGGCTACGGTAACGCCCCCACGATAATACTCGTACACTACGGGTGAATCCATATCAATTCTGGCCAGGTGCTCCAGACAGCACCTGTAATTTTTACTGAAAAAAAATGTTGTAGCCTGACTCAGCTTGAGAATGCAGCAGCAAGCATTTTTTTCTCAAGTGAGCGTAATCCCCCGATAAAGGAAAAAGAAAAATTCGGAAAAATATGTCAGGTACCGACACACTTTCGGCCACAGCGATTTTTGCATTCAGTATCATTCGAGTGATATTCTAGCGATTCGATGCGGTGTTTCAGCGCCCATATCTAAAGAATCCCACCCCGAAAAAGACTTGTACGTATTTGGAGTATTGTATTAAAAATACTGTATTTTAAATACAATTTGTGGTATCTTGGTACTCTACTCAATATTTTCATCTTGCGTATTTGTACTGTATTTCAAATACATTTTATGGTATATTCTACTGAATACTCTAATTACATATTTTGGATCTCCCTCTTAAAATGTCTGTTTCTCGTCTTTCCGTTATCTGGCTAGTTTAGTAGAAATTTCCTGAGCCCCTCGGACTTGACCGGGGTAGTGACTCTAGAGTCTAGACTCGGACATTGGCCCTTCTTGGGAGTATCCATCGAGAGATCTTGCCCCGTGTGTACTTATTCTTGGCCAGTGAGGGTTCTGTTATGTGTGCCCTGACGCAGTGACGCCGAATTCTGACTCGCCGAGGAGGGACCTGCTGGAAGTTTGATTTGATATGGGTCACATATACTTAGTGGAGTTATGTGGTATCTCGTCTGGTGTCATCTTTTTGGGACATGTGTTTAGATGACTCCTATCACACAGAGGCGGCTAGCGTAGTGCGCGTGGTTTACATGATTCATGTGATGTAGCGGCGACGTGCCGCATTGACCAGTGCACGGTGACTTTTTATGTTCTAGGCTAAATAGTATCTTTATTGTATTTCAAATACTTTTTGAAGCATTTTGAAGAGAACCCCTTCAAGCTCAGATTTATATGATTTTCAAAACATAAGTGAATATACAGGGTGTTCAAAATTAAGCTTTCACTAGCACTTTATAAATAGGCGAACAAAAGAAAACCGGTGCTATTTTTCTGTTCTTTGAGTAAGAAACAGGTGCTACATAATTAGCAGCACCTGTTTTTTACACAAGTAGCGTAAAGTTATCACCCGGTTTCCTGTCATCGCTGTGTTTGCGTAGCGCTCGTGAAAGCTTAATTTTGAACACCCTGTAGATAGCTGCACTTGCAGACGCTTAAGTTCTTCACATTTGCTACTTTTTTTTCTTCTGGTAACTCTACTAATAAACTGTGTCACTTTACACGCAGATACTATTGAAGGATGGTGTTTGTCTCTCGAAAGGAGATATAAGAGAAGTGGTGGACGAACTGAACCTGAATTGCGAGAAGTATGACGTTGTCTCCAACAACTGCCAGCACTGGATCAAAAGGCTGCTCGGACGGCTGGGTGTCCCAGTGTCTCACATCGATCTAGAAGAAGCCACTGCCATTGGAGGTGCCTTCGTTGTGGTAGTCGCAGCTGCAGCTGCAGCTGCAGCTGCAGCTACAGCCTTGTTCCGTTCTGCGTCTCGTAAGTCAGAAGACTAAAGACCTTCAGGTTTGCTCGCCTCGATAATCAAATGCGTTCTCTCGAAGTTCGTTCTCGTTCGCTCGCAAGTTCGCGTTGAGAGACAACTATGGCTGGCGAAGCTGTAACTTATACGTCGGTGTGGCGGTTAGGAGACAGTAACCTCTGTTTATAGGTGATTTGTGTAACGCTTATAGAGGGTATTGCACATAGGTTACAGGGTAACTTCTGAAATATAGGGTAAAAATTGTGAAATTATTACCCTTTACTATAAGGTACCAGATTTAGAGTGTAGAGAACGGGGTCCTCCTAGGGGTTGGCCATGCCTTTGATTGCGCGGCGTATAGCGGATTAAAAGCGGTAAAGATAGACGACAACACACAAACAACAGATTTATTTGACATGAGACGCACGTACTATAAAAGAGCTGAAAAAGTCCCTCTCCTTTCCCGTTAAACCAATGGACGGGCAGCTGACACATAAGGCTCCTCCCTCTGCGATCAAAAAGGCTTCCCAAATTCCCCTTTCCCTACTATCACGGAGCCTTGCCTTTATCTCCGTTCCAGTAGTTGTTAGTGCGCCTTCCTTTGAGCACTTATTTCTGGGAGGATTTTGTCCTAAAGAACGCCTGATTGTCGGAGCATTATCATTTGCAGTGCTGTACCTGGGAAGATACAGTATTTCCCTAAAACGCTCGACGTAGTTGGGGATGTCGCTGGCGTTGTTAAGGAGCCATCGGCCCCTGATGGTCCCGACGATTATCTGTTCACTGATTATGTGTTAATTGCATGTTTCGTTTTATCTGCATTATTTATGTCCCCGATTTGTATCACTACCTTAAAGGAGCATGGTAGTTACACCCACACTATGTTTTGTTTTCGCTGCGGCGTGTTCTGCAACGAATAAAGAGCGCCTGCGAAAGCTGGATGAGCGCAGTGATCTATACAGAGCACGCGTGAGGCTTCTGTTTCGCACATCTTTAAAAACTGGTCTCTTCCTACAAAGAGTCACACCGAACAAGAGGACGTCGTGACGTATCATGGGCTCCGGCAAGTGTACGCTGACGGACAGCGGCACAGCTGAAGCAAGTGTCAGCGGTGTACGGGATCCAGAAGAAAAATAAGAAAGACACAGGGTTGTTTCCACGTCACGCCAGAATGGGGTCCGCCTTCCGTGGCCGCTTTCTCCGATGTTCTTTTTTTTTTTTTCATGCACTCACACTGGACACTCTACTGAACATTATGTGTCGTTGTCGCTGCGCCAGAAACCTCCCAATGAATCAATCAATCAATTCTGTGTCTAGCTGGTCGTTCTGGTAGGGAACTCCAGTTCCACTTGGTTTTCGGTCATCAAGCGGTCATCCCAATTCGCAGACAGTTACCAACTGTTAGAACAAAACTATTAATCCCATCAATGTGCAACATCATTTCAGACATCCGGTTCCCCTCATGTTTTTCAAGCCCATTTTTATGCTCTGCAAGATGCAAAGTTTTCTACGTATGCCACAGCGTACACCGATGGCGCATCTAGAAATGGCAAATCACACCAAACCTCATCCACAGCCGCAGACCTCTATGCCACGTCCTCTGCAGCACTTTGTTTGTTTTACCCCTCGCGAATGGGTCGTGTTCACTGACTCTGCATATGCGTTGGAAGCCACTCAAAACTTCTGGCATCAGAGGCTCATCAGCACCGTTAGTGATGGACGTGCTAATAGCTTCCAGCGTTGTCTATGAAGCAGGGCAGAGGCTGGTTCTCCAGTGCGTTCCGGCCCATATTGCGGTGTCTATGTGAAGGAGCGGGTCGACAGCGCCGCAGAAGCAGCTATCTCGTGCCGGAGCCAGACGCGTAGTGCCCTGCTGACAGGAGATCGTCCTTCCGTACTTTAACGCCTCGTGACTCCCATGGACGGCCCCTTTCTGCCAATGAACCGTTGACGTTCTCTCTCAGTCCTGCTGAGCAGAGTTGATTCAGCGCTCGCTTTGCACATGCCCCGGCATACCTCTCCTCAAGATGCTGCATGGGTTCATCGAATGCACCTTGATGTGGCTTTTACAGCACGGTGGCTACCGCTTCAGACAAGACGACTCTTCTCAATGCTGTTACCAGGGTGCTGTAGAAGAACTAGACCACATTCTTCTCCATAGCCGACATTGTCAACCTTCGCGAACCCTACTCTCTGGATTCCATAAAACGGACAGTCCGAGACAAAGTGAAAGTTGATTTTTCCAACTGCCGCGGATGCTTACATGCTGTTCGGAAAGTTTAAGCTGACATAGTGGCGTGCTTTTCGAGACGCTGAATAAAAACTACTCCCCTGAAGATATCTGGTTTCGTTTTTCTCCCTCGCATACTGCTTGCCCTAAGGATCCTCTATGTACATCTGCAATGGACATGGTGAGGCGCAGGGCTGCGCCGTTGCTGGGAATGCAGAGAGGTGCTTTTTTTCCCCTCCTAATAGTGTACCAGGCCGTAGGCTGATACCTGTGTTTACATTGAGGCCACTCTGCATTTTGCTCTGCATAACCTGTGATTGCTAATCAAAATCATCATAATGGACATATGCTAGCACGCAACAATCAACTATCGAGCGAACAGACATGCGCAGGTGACGCGCGGCTTTGCTCTTATGCAGGTCACGCGAGAGCTCGCTGCGGCCTTTACTCAGGACCGACTGCGGCATACAAAAAATGGATTATAAATCGCCCGATACCATTTCTTCTGCAATATTTTGCACGGTGGTTGTAATGAGTATTAGAAATGATGAGACGGTGTTTCCCAGATCCATGCTTTCGACCGGACTGTCACTTCAAGGAGCTAGACTCGCCCCCTTTCTCTCACAAAATTGCTTCGTCCCTGGCCACATCCAGCCCATCAACACTTTGCCCTGAAAGACTCAGACTCATTTATCCCCTCATTTATTTTTCCAATACCCTCACGTTTGGTGACACCCCCTAATGTGTAAACTCCACAGGGATGGCTACTTCAGTTATGATGAGATGCTGGTAATTATATACGTGTAATAATTACCCACATGCTTGGAGTTCTGGATAAACCAATGGAGCATGTTATAGCTTCCTCACAGCCCCCCCCCCCCTACACAAAAAGAAGACTGCTTACAATTATTTAAATAAAGGAACAAATATACAAGGTTCAGATATGCTAGGAAACCGAACTGAAATTCTATGGTTTGTTTTACTACATTTACTTGTTTATTTGTGGGATGGCTTACTTCAACTTGCTATATTATTCTAAAGTGACATTTGCTTGTTGTGACGTGGTGCTTCTCTGTATTCTCCTCGCGGACCCCAGTGGCGACAAAGCAGGTGCCCCTATGTGAAGGTCTCTCAACTGTCGCAAAATTGGTTCAGGTATCGTGTGACTTTGCTTCATTAATCACAATCTATAACACGGGATGGCCCATTGGTCAAGAAAATCGTTAATTGCTTGTGTGCAAGGAGAGACCTACGAATACAAGATAAGAACGTGTATACAGGAAACTATACTGCATGGAATATAAATTGGTATACGTTATTTATCGATTTTCCAGCGTATAACACACACCACTTAAAATTTGCAGAAATTGACAGTTACATGTGTGATGCACACCGATAGATAACGAACATCTACGTCATGCAATTCCCAGTTTTGAACAGGAACTAGAAAGGAACACGTCTGGTCCAAGTACGGGTTATTACCTACTATTCTCACTATTATATTATTATTACATTTTAATTACCTACAAGGTACTTCCTCTATTTTAAAGCAGGAATGTCTGCCACCTGAGTGATGATCTAGAGAACGTGAGGTCACGTGAAAACAGCAGTGTAGACAGGTATTCCGAATATATCTGGGGACCCCCATCTGACTCGTGTGCTATGTCGCCCTCAGTCAGGAGCAATCCCGCTGCAAAGGATAGCAGCTATCCATCTGCAACCCAATATGTAGTGTCCCTTTTTTGCCGGACATCTGCCCCGTCGTAATCGGGTGCCGCAACGAAACTCCATGCATGGTTATCCGGCTACAAGTCACCTGACATCTCCCAGAAAGGTTGAATTTTTGGAAAGGAACTGATATGCAGAGTGTCTTTTTCTTTGATTCATCACATATATTTTATTAAAAAAAAGCTACGAGATCGGTAGGGATGCGGTTTTTGCAGTTGCGTTGTACGACCAGGCAGACGTCCTCTCGAAAATAGTATGTAGCTTCTAGATGATTAATTATGTAAAATTCACTAATTAACTCTTTAATGATGGGTCTTAGGATAAAAGTAAGCATCCAGTGGGACAGACAATTCTCGATGAAGGCCATTCTACCTTCTAAAAACCCTGAAATGAGCATGTGCGTTAAAATATCCGTCACGAAACATTTGTATGCAGATGAGGCAAAGACGAAACTGTTCACCTGAGAAGTGTATGTCCTTGGTCCTCGCAGCCTTATCAAGGCTGCAAAGTCTTGGCAGCACATCATAGGGCAACACCGTCTGACGTGGATTAAACCCTTTTTCCTCAGCGCATCTGGTTTGTGTGCTTTTGCCCCATTCGCATAGCAATATTTGACAATGGATATTTCAATGTACGGACTCACTTCATGGTTTGTAGAAGGTGCAATGACTTTCATCGAGGATTGTCTCTCACTCTGTGGGCTCGCTTTTATCCAAAGTCCCTTAATTGAAGTGTTAAGGAGGAAATTTTAGGTAATTAGTCGTTTAGTAGTTACATACTGTCTTCCAGAAGATATCTGCTTTGATGTGAAAATGAATCACAAAAACAGCATCTCTGCCGATGTCATAGCTTTTTATTAAAAAATCCAACGAATAAAAAAAAGAACACCCTGTATAGCACACAGTAGTAAAAGATGCACATTGCCTATTTGCAAATTTGCAACTCTTCCTTTCAATGTGTATAACATGCAGGTTATACACCAGAAAATATGGTACATCTTGAGCTGAAAGTCGGTTGAACACTTACTTGAACTAGGACAATAGTTTCCATACCATGAATTTTTCTCTTCCACGAGATCACATTCGTGCTCCTGTGGTTGCCTGTGCAACAGAAGACAGGCTGCGGGCGAGGCTGAAAGACTGGCCACGGGAGGAGCCTCACCTGCCTGTCCCTGACATTTACGAGTAGGAGCTCGTATCCCTGGACAGAGCACATGTGTGTAGCATTTCCACAGCATCACAAAAAGTGACATAGTAAATTCATGAGTCACACATCTTATGTGATGCAAAATGCCACTACAACAACAATTGCAGACGCCAACAGAAACAAAGCTTGACGATTAGAAATACAGTAAGCACACACACACACACACACACACACACTACTATACTGCATGCAACATGGTGTAAACAAAAGCATAATAATAAACAGACCGTACATTCTTATTACCTCATGGCTGTTGTGGTGGTGGGCAGACTCAACCCGAATATCTACACGTACCTGGAAGCGCTGCGCCAGATCGAATCGGCACGTGTGGTGCCATTCAACGGCAACGCAAGAAGTGGCAAAAGGAAGATGCCGCGATCCTCCGCCTTGAAGAAAAACTTCAGGCGGGGGAGATAACTATGGACACATTCCTCAGAAATGCCCAGGGGTACTGCGCGTCCTAGTTCCTTACAACAGCAACACACATTTATGTAAACAGTGCACCTGTAAGCTATATTACTCTTAGTAAATTTATGATCATTTTTGGAGCTATAGCTATGTAAATTGCCCTGACACACCCACAGGAAAAATAAAGTAAACGACAATAAGTCTACGAACTGCAGAATGTAAAAATGCAAATTGACAGACATCTCAAATTGGAATTTAGAACAAAAAGAAAATCAGAATTTAATTCTGTTTGATTGTAGAATTCCATGAGAATGTATTATGAGGATTTTCAATTCAGAATTTGGCTGCAATTTGGAATTTTGAACATAAAATCAGTTCGAATAATAAATTTTACACTTCACTTTAAAATAAAATGAGAATCTTCAATTCTGAATTTGGCTCTGCAGTTTAGAATTTTGAACATAAAATCAGAATTATGATCCGAAATTTCACACTTCAATGTAAAATTGGAGTTTAAAAAGCAAATTGAGAATTTTCAATTCAGAATTTGACTGCAATTTTCAATTTCCAACATAAAATCAGATTTCTAATTACAAATTTTGCAATCCATTTTTGAATTGAAAATTAGAATGCAAAATGAGCAATTTTACATTTGGAATTTGACAGTGCGCAATCAGACACTTTCCAGGCAGTAATCTATACTGAAAAAGATAGAATCGGCTTCTCCTGGCCGCATGGTGCTGCAGGCTCAGTGGTCGGAGAAACTGAATAGGAGTAGGTTCCTGCTCTTCAGTGAGGCAAACAATGGGCAACACACATTGTGCTTCTCTACCGAAGAGCTCTTCCTCCTGCTTGCAGAGAGTCACAAACATTATTTTTACTTGTCCACAAATTTAGGTCAAATATTGACCGTCAATGTGAACGAGAGAAGTCCCTTCCTGATGCCTGGAAAAAGCTGGAGGTGCATCAGTTTGCATTTTGAAGCCTCAGGTAGAAATTGCTAGTGAAACATAGCTTCAACAGGCACTTACTGGTGCACTGCAGGCAGTGTTTTTGCCTGCGCAGCGGGTGTCATTTTCAGAAATGTGCAGGCCTGTGTACTGGCAGCTGCTTACACCCACAATGAAAATATGTGCACACTTGTGCCACTCGCTTTTGTGCAGACACCGTGGGATCTACTGAAGGCAACTGCACTCAGGGTGTCTGGGGGCACCTGCAGCCTATTTTGGAGACACCTGCCAGCACAGGGCCCTACTTGCTCAGGAAATGGGAATAGAAAGTGGTGCAACAACAAATAATGCAACCCTAACTTGGTACATGAAGGCCCTTATCAGATGCGCATTACACAAACACAAAATGAGAATTTTCAATCACAGATTTTACACTTGAATTTAGAAATTGAATTTTAACAAAAAATGAGAATTGCATTGTATTTAATCAGGATTTTCAATTAAGAATTTGGCTTTGCAATTTGGAATTTAGAATGTAAAATGAGAATTTTCAAGGTTTTCGTGGATGGGGCATTCTTCACGTGCCCACATATTTTCGACCAAATATTGACTATTAATGTTGACAAGGATGGCAAGCACTTAATCGTGGCTTTCTTCTTGATGCCGGGAACGAGTTGGGACACCTATGAACATGCCTTTCGACGGTTTCTGCAGGAAATGCAAGATCAAGACCTTGCGTTATCCTTGGACTTGACGAGAAGTAATTTTGAACAGGCGCTCATTGGTGCATTGCAGGCTGTGTTCATGCCTGCCCGGCATAGAGGGTGCCATTCCCATTATGGGCAGGCTGTATGGCGCAATGTGCAGGTCTGTGGACTAGCGGCAGCATACAGACACACAAAAAAAATGTGTGCTTGTGAGAAAGACTAACAGTGGCGCTTTTGCTAGCCACTTTTGTGCGGATGGCATGGGGCGTACTGAAGTTCGTTAAAACATCCTTTTGGGCTTTTAGCGCTTTTACGTTATCGGAGGCGTACTGAAGGCTACTGCACCCCAGGTGCCAGGGGTGGGGGCTTTTGTAGTCTACGTCGAAAATATGTGGATGTATGGGCAGTACCCTCCGTTAACATTGAACCAACAGGGAAACCTTGGTGCACGGACAAATAATGCAATGGAATCGTGGCAGCATACATACATTGGTATGAACTTCCTGCCCTTTCTACATCATAGAAACACGGACAGCAATTAGGACAGATAAAGAGGGTGCCTAATGAGAATTCTGACAGCAGCAGTTGGAGATTAAAATTCAGGGTCACCTGCATAAAAATTAAATTGCACAACACATTGTTAGTTCATATTTACACCTCTCATTAACTAGCCTAATGGCATTAATTGAACAAGATTATTTGTATGCAAACTTGGTAATTTTGTACACAAAAATTTCATGTCATGGTCTTTAGTTGATTTCAGAATTTTGCTCTGCAGTTGGGAATTCTGAACATAAAATCAGAATTATGATAAATTTCACACTTTAATTTAAAATATGAATTTATAATATAAAATGAGAATTTCCAATTCAGAGTTTGGCTGTGCAATTTGGAATTTTGAACATAAAATCAGAATCCTAATGATTCATTTCACACTTGAACTTAAAATTGGAATTTAGAATGCAAAACCAGAATTTGCAATTTATAATACCGCAATATGCTCTTGCATAACACCGTCCATGCATCTACCGTGAAAACAGAGAGAACCACCCCCTTTTGGGCCACAGGCCAGATCCGAGTGCCAGCTCCAGCTTGAACAGTCTTTATTAATCTGGCTGTCCACATAATTTTCAATTAGGGATTTTAAATTTGATTTAGAAATGGAATTTAGAGTGTAATATGTGAATTCTCAGTGTATTTGTCCACAGATTTTGGTCAAATACTGACAATCCAAGAACAAGAAATGCTTAATACTTTCTTAGGGTTTACAAACAGCTGGGAGGCCTGTGAGCATGCATCTGGAGGCTTTAATCAGAAAATGCAAGAGAGATCTTGCATCTTTGGCCTTGAAATAGGTGCACTGTGGGCAGTGTTTGTCTCTGCATGGCACAAGGTGTGCCATTTTCACTGCAGTACATGCAAAATATGCAGGCCTTTGGACATACATAAACACAACGTAACAAACCTAAAAGACAAACACACTAACATAACATAGAAAAACAAATAAAATCAAAATTTTTTATTTCAAATGATGCTTCAACGTAGAATTAGGAATTGGAACAAAATGATGATTGACTGTAGAATTAGACACTGCTATTTTGAAGTAAAAGTTTAATTAGGAATTTTACTCTTCAATTCAGAATTGCATGGTATGTTTTGTGCAGTACTGTCCAAGCCATAATGTACAGTGGAAAGGGTCACTACTGGCCATGGCTGCAGCAGACCATGGACTCAGTGGTCACTATAGTGAGACTGAACAGGAGGAGGTTCCTGTAGCGCAATGGGCAAAACAAAACTGTGCTTCACTAGTGAAGAGCACTTTCTCCTGCTTGCAGAGAGCAGAGAGTGTTTTGTGGATGGGACTTTCCTACTTGTCCACAGACTGTTCATTAAATACTGACAATAAGTCCGGACAGAAACAATCAGCTACTTGTAACCAAGAATTCTGTAATGACCTGGCTATATATGGAGGCAGCTAAGCAGCATGATGAGCTCTTTGCTGGCCCTTTTTGTGAACATTGTTTAGGAAAGCCGTGATTGGCAAGCAATCTGTAGTCATACATTTGTGCAAAGCAGTATGTAATATCTCACTGTGACTATGAGCACTACACCTGCATGTTGCTTGCGACAATGCTGCTGCAGGTAGGTAGACTTCTTGTACGCTGTGTTGGCGTCTTGTTCCCTGCTCCTCAGACTAAAGGAAAAGTCACTCTTGCATATGTTACATCAGCTCGCTTGCCTTCTTTTGTCCTTTTGTTTCGTTCAATGAAAATCAAGTCCAACTCATCAATGATGAGCATTCCCTGGCAGCTGTTCAAGACCACAACATGACATTTTTTTCTTCCCCTCTTACTTATGGTAACATGCAACAATTTCTGGATGAATTATTTAATGCATTGTGTATCACTTTGGTTCTGATTTGGTATGAACTGGGATTTTCTGGCACAATGGGATCCAAACAGCGCCAGACTGGGTACATTGCTTAGTTGCCTAAGGTCAGTTGGATTGATTTGTTCTTCATAGCATTGTCTCACCGGGTGTAGGTCCACCTCTGGTAATGTTCCATAGTGAGCAATGTTTGGTCAACTTTCAAAACACTGCCAGCAGCAATTGTTGCCCGAGCAAAGTGTGCCACTGTTATTGAGGGATAGAATTTTGGATACCAGCCAGTTGAAGGAGTCCCCAGCAGCATTATGTATCACTCACACACTGAGATGACTGGTACAAATAGAAACGGTTACCAACAGAGCAAAGGTTGTAGACGAAGGTGTTTTCTGAGACTAACAAACTGTGGTCACTTGCAACAGCCCCCCCCCCCCCTCAGTTCTAATTTCAAGCCAAGAGCGGGGACCTGAGCTCATTGATGTCAGTTGGCCACAAATTATGAACTTGTGGTATCTCTTTTCTGGTATAAATGATACAACACATAACTTGAAGCAACGTAAGACATATATACTTGTGCAACATTGCTGTATTCAATCACTGGATCAGCAATCCAGATTTTTGTATGTGTACTGAGGAAACTTGGCACATATTGCCTTTAACTATGCCATCAACATCAGGTGAAAGGTTTATTTATTTCTTGCTGAACAATAAGCTTTAGAAGGCGAGCAATACAGAGTACAATAGAGCACAACAATAATGCACAGGATCATAAAAATTCAACTCAAATAACCTTCAAGTAAGGCAGTAGAAGACCAATATGTTCCAAAAGCCTGGCCTTATTGTTAAAAAATTAAGCTTCAACATCGACTTGACACAACACAACATTTAATAAGAGAAGTCTCGTCCCTCGTACGAGACACATCATCAGTGCAGTCACAGGGCAGAATGCGGGGAAAGACCATACAGGCTACTTAAAAACATCAGAATACATGAGAGAACTGATGTTCTGAGGCTGGAACAACATAGAAGGGACAAATACATAGCCTAAAATTGCTTAAGAAATGAACGATGAAAGATGGAAGTCACTGAAAAGGTTAGCCCAGCTGTAGGACTCGAACCCACATCTTCTGGTCCAGGTCCAGGTCCAGGTGGTAATTATACATGTTCTTTATTTGAAGAAGTAGGCAATTTAATTCAGCTCATAGGTAGGGCGCATGGGTAGGACACAGCCGGCCATTTGAAAGAAAAAAGAAGAAGAAAGCAGCAGTTTGCCTGCTTCCTCGCATAGGAGGCCATCCTTGAAATGATCCTGTGCGAGGTTCACTACTGACACAGCCGCAATAAAGATAAAACAGGGATTTGTGGCATGCGTGCAGTTCAGAAATTAACTATAGGGCCATCTCTGCAATACCTATTGAAACAGGCAGGCAGGTTACAGGGAGGCAGGTTACAAGTTTACATAATATGCTTTCCCACCCTGCTGCAAGAGTATAGAGAAAGATTCGGGATACTTGAAGGGACGAATGACAGGCGTAAAAAGAAACGAAGACACGAAGTGTAATAGTTCTACACACAGCTAAACGCCGTACAAGCAATCTGTGATACACGAAACGGGAAAACTTGGCAGTGTTACGTGTCAACATCAACCGCATGAGAAATGGATACATATGTGGAAATTCGCTATGTTTTTATTTGCTCCAACCCGACATATTAAGTTGAAGAAACACAATCAGATACAACTACCACTAGTTCAAACAACTTGGAGAAAAGAGGTGCTCACGCCAGCAATCGCTCCATTCCTGACGTCAGCACCCCTTTTCATTCAGTTGTTTGAATTGGTTAATTTTGGAGGGTTTGAGGCTCACGTGTCTGTGTCGTCCCGAATTGTGGTCTACCTCGGCAATTCTCGTTGTTTACGTTGCAAATACAACTTCTCGCTTCGTACAGACATGATAGCCTCCGATAGCCCCTGGTCTCAGTTGCTTTCCGCTGGAGGACCTGTAGATCGGTGTATTCATACGCGACATTTCATTTTGCCAATATTTCGATGATACCAGCTATAAATTTGAAGAAACACGATAAATGCGAGGTAGAACATCGCAAAATGCCCTAATCTTTTGTTGCCACCCACATAAAACACTACGTTGCTCACCCAATGTAGCACGGCATAGCGTACACATAAGCCTAACTATGATTTATTTTGAAAGTGTGGATTTCAAAGGGATGGATTCTTCAGAGGTTTGTTTCAGTGGATGAATTTTGGTGACTGGAATTTTAAGCGTGTGTTTCTCAATTATTTATTTTTAGTGGTGTAAAACAGGGTAAACCCGCGCAAGACGGTGCAAAGTATTTTGCTAGCCTGTGTGGGCACCGAAGGAGCAATGCGCCTGGCAAGCATCCAACTTGCCGTGGCGCTCCTTCCTCCTTTGAATGTTATCGGTTGTATCCAATGCATTGCATGCCAACACTATCAACGTTAACTGAATTAACCTCATTGAACGTTCCAAAAAGGAATGTTTCCGCGAGATGCGGGTGTCAAAGGATGTCGCGCACTTACCTCATGTACACAAGGTGTCCCAGAAAGCGTGTCATTGAATTAAAAAAACTACATCACCTAGAGTCATGCGGTCAACGGTATTTGTTCTTACTGGGTTTTTGTCACCTCCTTATGTGAATGTCGTGTAACGTCAGTTGAATTACGTAAATTTTTGCGAGCTTAAGTCGGAAATTTGCTTAGTAAAGGTCACTTTTTTACCCCACCAATGTGAAGAGCGTGTCTAATTTACTCAAATTAATGATAATTGACAGGGATATTCAGGAGCTATCCCATTGGAAAAAATAGCCGAACATCATACTCTACGGAGGTCGCACAGAATAGCACACGATGAATTTTTCAGCGCAGTCTGTGTCAGTCCGACGAAAGGAGGTTGGAAACCCAGCCCACCCCGGCATCGCAGAAAGAGATAACGCAGGCATGGCGTATCACGTCCGACTTTCGCTGGGATAATGCTTTCCCTCTCCCAATTTTAGTAACTGTTACTTTTTCTACTATCACTCTGTGGGCTGGCTTCGGAACCTCCTTTCGTCGGACTGCGAGCGATTGCACTCAGAAAGACATCGTGCGTTATGGTCCGGTGCTCCGAAAAGCATGATATTCGGCTATTTTTTCCGATGGGATAGCTCGTGAATATCACTGTCAATTATCATGAATTTGAGTGAATTCGGCACGCTCTTCATATTAGTGGGGCAAAAAGTGACCTTCCCTTGGCAAATTTCTGAGTTCAGTTCGCAAATATTTGCATAATTTAACTTGGGATACATGACATTAACTTTACAAGGTGGCAAAAACCTAATAAGAACAAATGCCGTTGACCACATGATTCTAGGTGGCGTAGTTTTTTTATTATAATTCAATGGCACGTTTTCTGGGACACCCTGTATAGGCGCTGGAAATGGGGGGCTATGTTTTCCGGGCTTTTAGAAAAGGCAGAGCCGGTCGTCGCCCCCATTCTATTGCGCAATTTTTTCTCAATTCCGCGTTAGCGCCCCGAAGCAACTGTGGCTATGAGCAGTGTACAGACGTGGACAGATGGAGAAAGCACAGCAGGGACAAGTGGGGGGAGGGGGTTAGTATGAGTCCTGGGCCGACTTCAGGGGGAACTGTGCCGATATTCGCCTGGAAAGACTTCCTGGCAAACGCAGGATGACCTCAGACAGCACAGCCGGTGGCAGGTTTCCAACCCGTGTCTCGCCGTGGAAAGCGATCATCTTAACCACTACTCCGTGGGAGCTGGTAAATTTTTATCTGTTTAATGTTGACGAGAAATGCGGTCATCACAAAGAGCATCACTTCGATTTACGGTGATGACTGGGTTACCCAAGAAAAAGCATAACACGACACGGACGAATAGGATGAACAAACGTTTTAGGGCCCGGTTTCAGCAACACCGATTAACACTTGAACCGAGATCAACGATCCCTTAACTGGAATTTAACGCTTAATTGTGTTTCATAAAGGGAGTTATTGATACTGCAACATTCACCGCACACCAACTAACTTCTGCCACACAACTGACCGTTAACTTCGAGTCTTTGCAACGCTTGATCTCGTTTCAAAGATAACCAGCGTTGGTGAAATATAAAAGAAACTCACCGTACAAACCTCCCTGTCTGCAATGTCTTTTTTGGTGCTGTAAATTTTCACTGCGACTACCATAGGCATATTTTGTAAAAAAATATAAAAAAAACAATCGCGGTTTATGTTTTTCATGCAGGTATTCGTGTTCGACAACGTAAAGAATGAATTGCGTGCATCGACACTCCAGGGAGAATCTATGGGTGCTTTTTCATATTTCTATCACCGAATGAACTGAAGTAAGGTGTACGTGTTCTGACCATATTCCTCCGTCTCCGAGGTGGAACATCGTCCCCAGGCAGGGTGGTTGAACAGGAGGACCACGTCCAGAAAAGTGGGACCTGCCCTGTCTAAATTGGGCCATCTGGTAATATTTGGAATAGGTGCGTTCCCTCAGCTAGGAGTAGTCAAGAATTCACAGAAGCAGTACATTTTGGAATGCAGGTGAGGCGGAAGTGGGGTTCACCTCATTCCTCCCCCTTTTTTCTCTTGCATGAATCATGTATATATCATATACAGGGTGTCCACGCTAAGTGTGAACAGATGTTTAAAAATATATCAATCAGTTTTTCCGAGATGAAATCAATTGCAGTATAGCATATGCTGAAGGGCACTCACTCGTCTGTTGCGGAGCGGTTTCTTCGCCACAGCATCGTTGGTTTTCGAATAAATTGTTTCTCTCCAGTGTATTTCTGTCTGTTTATTTTATTTTCTACCTATTTTTTTTATTTTTTATGGACTCTCGTAGTGCACAACGCTCAGCTGGTCTGGACACGAGATAGACGCTCCCCAATTAGTGTAATGACTCCCTGAATGATCCTAATTACTGTGGTGGGGCCCAAATTACTCTAATTGCTAATTAAATCGTGTGCAGGCCAGTTGAGCGTTGTGCACTATCAGAGTCCAGTCATTACTACTGGTACGGATGTGTCCCAGGACAAAACAGTCGTCCTGCCGTTTACTAGAAAGAATCTTGCTTGTCTTGTCTGGACAGATGCCTCTCCTGGTCAGCAGAGGTCTCGAGCCTTCGTGAAAAGGCTGCTTCACGCATTAACGTCTTGACGTTTCTGCCAGGCGAACGATGGGGATCACCTTGTGCTGCGATGCTTGGGCTCCACTCTGCCTTGATTCGCCAGATGCTAGGGTATCACTTGCCGGCACTCCATGGCTTGTGTCCGACGTCTGAGCAAGTTTTGCACAGCATATTGGTTGGAAGCGTAAAGGCCTGCCTCGGACTACCACGTGCAGCTCTGAACGACGGATCCATAGCTGAGGCTAGAGAGCCCTCTTGCAGGCGCTACGTGCAACAGAGTGTTTTCGTCGCTACGTTCATCTCGCTATAGACGTTAGTTTCGGCCATTCAAAGACGACATTTTTCAACCATTCATAACGCAGTAATGCCATATAAGAATCGTATCCCAGCGTACAGGGCACAGGTCCAACAGCGTAGTCCACTATGGACTTTTCAAGCCCCTGTAGTCAGCACGGTGGTCCCCGGACTTCCCGACAAGAAAGCTATGTCAAGCTGCGTCGCCCGTCAGTGCAGTCTGGACCTGATGACCCAGTACAGCAACCAAATGGCTGTGTTCAGAGACCCTTCCAGCACGGCAACAGGGTCTGCTTGTGCTTACGTGATCCCGGATCTCCCTGTTCAAGGGTCTTTTAAGTTATCACACCGTGAGTCCTCGACTGCTGCGGAGCTTTATGCAATGGCTCTGGCACTCAACTACATCGAGAATTCCACCAGTGCCATTACATGGATTATTTATAGCGACTCGAAGAGTGGCCTACAAGCGTTGCACAGTGTGTTTGTGTCTGACGCCATTTCTGCCCCCCTATACGAGAGAGCATGTTCGCCATTTTTTACAGCACAGAGCGTTGTACTTGCGCGCCAAAATGTGCGCTCGGACTGCACGCCTGTACATACTAAAGTATAAAAATTTTTCTCTACAATATCACTTAAAACTAAGGAGATATACGCGTGCAGGCGCGGCAAAACTGAAACACTAGAATTCAGGGCCGGATCTTCTCGACCTTCTTGCACAAAAACTATTCGGTAGAAATTATTCATTTTAGCGCTGTTGATCATTATGTACGATGAGCTTCTAAATATAAAAAAAAAATAGGGCGGTGGATGTGACCTCCCTGCCTGAACTGACGCGAAATCGACCAGTAGTGGATCATCCTCGCTCATCCGTTCGCCGCTGTGTCTGTGGCGCAAGATCGGTTTCGTTTTCGAGCACAGCGCCACAACATCAGGTGCGGCGTCGAACGAAGAGAACTGCTTCCGCGTTAAGGCTATAGCGACAGCGGTATACGACATTCAAAATGCACGATCTTCGACATTCTTCGACTCGTATCTCGGAACACGTTGTTCAAATAAATTAAAGTTTGTGCTTTTTTTTGAAAACTTCTGTCTTCGAAAACTTCTGTTTTCTGAAAACCTTTTATGGTAGTGTACGAAATTTCATTGTTATTAGACATGTATACGATTTTTAAAGCTTTTTCGAAATGTGTCGGAAGGTCTTGCCGTACCCTGTACGTTCGTGACTCCATTCACGTGACCTTTTATACGCCTTGGTGGTTACCCACAGTAATATGGAAGTAACTAAATATATATATTATAGATTACTACAAATACTGTCGGCACGACTAGCTATGCGAGGGGTGATTAAGTTGAGATTTCGCGAATCGGTGTGTAACAGTCACTCCGAACGAACAATGGAAGCGTAGGAGAATTTTGCTGCACTTGGTTCGTTGACTTCGCTCAAGCTCGACTGTTTGCAATTGTTCTTACAATGGTTGCCCTTTTGCTGACATTTTTGCTAGGACTGTGTGCCAATGTTGAGGCGATAAACATGCAACGAACGTCAGTAAAACACGTTTGATTATTAAGGATAGTTCCACTCTGAAAGTCTTCATGAAGGCATCTCATCTAAGGTCATGAAGAAAGGGTCCGGTCGCAGCGGTACAGGAATGGCACCTGCAATGGCGACTTCTCTCAGATCGACGTCAGGCACTGGTACGCCTAGCCTTCCAAGCAGCTTTTTGATCCAGTACTGGCAGTTGTTCCAGAGAACGTCATACTTCTTGCTATTCAGGTTCATGTCGTCCACCACTTCTCTGATATCTTCTTTGGAGAGAGAAACACCGTCCTTCAGTAGTGTCTGCGTGTAATGGGAGACAGTTCATTACTGGGGTTGCCAGACAACTTAATAAATCTGCCAAATGTGCAGCACGTACGCGCCGACAAGTGCAGCTATCAACAGGCTCTAAAAGATCAGTCGTATTTTCGTGCATGACGTGACACTTCCTTGACCGATACCTCGCTGACGCACGGACTTCGGCTGCGTCAGAGCAAATAATTTATGTCAGAGAAACCTACGAAAATTGTGGTTTCCAAGCACTGTGTAACAATATAAATACGACCACGCAAACTTTCGTGTCAATCCATCGGTATAGCGCGTAGGAAATGCACGACGACGAAAGTTTGCGAGGTCCCATTTATTTTGTTAGACCGTGTATGGTATCCACGACTTTTTCGTAGGTTTCTCTGGCACAAATTATTTACTGTGTGGTAGAGGGAGCCTGTCTCTCATGTAGACATAGCGTCACGCGCGAAAATGTTACTTTGACGGTAATTTGAATCTATGTGAACCTCTATTCCAAGCTTCCGAAATTTACTTTCAAGAGGTAGTGCATAAAGAACATTCTGTGTACGAAATTTATATTAAAAATGTGCTAAAACGACACCAGCTGCGCGCAATGCAGAATGACTACAAATACGTTAGACAATCTTCACTTGCATCACATCCGGCTGACCGGACAGTGGCATCAACAACAAACAACTTTATTCGGTGATGGACGATGATCCTGGTATTCCATCTTCACAGATAATGGCGTGTACCTCTATGTGAATGGCAGGTACAGACACATTCAGGTTTGGAATGTCGGCAGAACTCCTTGTCGTGAATAAAAGCCAGTTGTGTCTTGGTTTGTTTGTTTGTTTTTCCATCGTTAGAGCTAGCACGGCGGCCTCATCGTATCAGCAGAAATGGTCCGAATTAGGCTAGGTTAGGTTAGTTTTCAGAGGTTACATTAGTTTATAGGTTCGATTTCTCACAGTTCACCACGCGGTTGAGGGGGCTCGCCACAGCTGGGCGCGGGAGCAACGCTACGATATAGAGCCGTTTGGCATTTCGAACGTATCGTATATTTCGAATGGTGGATTCTTAACCGCGGCATTTCGGGATACCCTCAAAACTCGTACAAAGACCTCGCGATCACTGGGTGTGTCAGCATAGCCAGCGAACCCAGGCGTTGCAAAATGTCTGAAGGTTTACACGAGTGAACAAATCGTACAACCATCCATATTATATGATGCAATATCACACTGCCTTCCCAGTCGTCATGCGCAGAAAAAAGAAGCAAAAGAGTAAACGATGTCCCAATGGGCGGCCCCCGTTATATTGACCCCACTTCCACCTCCCCGCGTTCCGAAATGGACTGTGTCAATTTTTTTTACTATTCCTAATTTAAGGAATGCACCTGTACCTAATGGTGCCAGGTGTCCTGATTTAGACAGGACATGTCCCGCTTTTGCGGTCATCGTTCCGTTGTTCAACAATCCTTGCCTGGGGACGATGTTCCGCCTTGGAGACGTAAGAATATGGTCACATTACCTATACACCCCAGTTCAGCTCATTCGAGGATAGAGGTATGAAAAAGCACGCATGTTCTCCATGGCGTGTTGATGAGCGCAATTGGTTCTTTACGATGCCTAAATGTATCACATGCATCAAAAACATAAACGGGGAAACTTTTTCTTTCTGTTGTCCACATGATGTTGTTACAATGCACTGCTGCTGCAAACTTTCGAAGGTATATAGGAACGACAAAACATGCGAGAACTGATGTTTTGAGGCTAGAACAACATAGAAGTTAATGACAAAACATGTTTCTTCTATAAGCGGTGGGGAGAGGACAAGTTCCTTCACCCTTGGCCTTGTATGTCCCGCGCTACTGAATGGACCACCAGATCTCGAGTATTATAACGAGAGGATAGAGAAGCAGCAAGCGCGCTGGTGGTAGAGATCCATAACTTAAAAACCCGAGACTAGGGGACAAAAAAACGACAAACATAGACAAGGTCTCAAACACAGCTGAAAGTTTACTTAACAGCACAAACATATAAGGGTTCAAGTGGGTGAGAATGAAGGGTGAGGAGAACGTAAGAACATCCCCAAAACCAACGGGAAGGTCAGGGAAGGCTTGCTGACACAGTTCCCAGCAGAGATAATGGACAGCGTTTCCTTCATAAGCCTTTTGTTAAGGTCACTTTCACTGGACATTACAATGGTTTCATGCCAACTGGGCGCACAACCTCTACAGACTTGTAGGTGTTTTACCAATTCGGAAGAACAATCGTTATTTTTTACTTTGAAGGCATGCTCCGGCAAGCGATCATTTAGGCAGCGTTTACAAATCTGTAGAGGTTGTGCGCCCAGATGGCATGAAACCTTTGTAATGTCCAGTGAAAGTGACCTTAACAAAAGGCTTGTGAAGGAAACGCTGTCCATTATCTCTGCTGGGAACTGTGTCAGCAAGCCTTCCCTGACCTTCCCGTTGGTTTTGGGGACGTTCTTACGTTCTCCTCACCCTTCATTCTCACCCACTTGAACCCTTATATGTTTGTGCTATTAAGTAAACTTTCTGCTGTGTTTGAGACCCTGTCTATGTTTGTCGTTTTTTTGTCCCCTAGTCTCGGATTTTTAAGTTATGGCTCGGGTATTATGTCACACAAAACGAGAGGCTAACCTTCCCTCCTTTTGTTCGTTTTTCTAATAAATATGTCCCCCCTACACCCTGAAGAGTGGGGTCCCAACGAGGAATCGGAATGTTGTGTAATGCTTCTGAGATAGCCTATCCAGTATAAAAGTTTGCAAAACCGGAGGCATACACTAACAACTGGAGGTTGTCCTACTGGATGCCCGGTATCGTAAAAATGTGTCAAACGCGCATATAGACCAAACCACTTCCAATTTGCACGTAGAAACAAGTAATTCTACCGTTCCTTTTCACCTATGCGAGGAATGAATGTTGTGGCTGAGCAATGGTGAGCTACGAGTTTGAAAACATCGGCACTTTGAGGAACAAACAACTCGGCTCAAGCCATTGCTACGATTGTCAAATACAAAGCTCAGCGGCGCGATTCTTTCTGTGCCTACGCGATAAACTAAGTTGCAGAATTATTTCACAGCAAAGGAGGCTTCACTAGACAAGCATTAAAAGTGAAGATTTAGTACACATGCACGACACAATTGCTCTGCACCTCCGTTCTCATCAAACAAGTAGCTTAGGGTAAAAGTCGGAAGCACAATCGTGCCGTAAAACTTGCGGCAAAATCGGATGTAGTTGGCGCCTTCAGTCACCTAAATGCTGTAGTTATCTGCTTAAAGTAGTAGTTGCCACTACATTTCTGCAAGTAGTTGATAACTACTTTTTCACTGCAATCAGGTAGATTAAGGAGTAGTTTAACTACGTATAGTTAACTACTGGCCATCACTGGGTAACATAGAGCAAGAAGAGAGGAGCAAGAGAAGCAAGGAACTTGGCGCTAACACGACTCCATATGCGTCATGTTGAATTTAAGACAGGTCTAAAATTTCTTAGACTCGGAATGCCCAAAGACTCTGTCCGCGTAGATTGCGGCTTCTTTAGGACATCTGTAATACTCGAGCATAATCTATTGCGGAATGAAAACTCCGGCGTAACCTTTCTTCAAAAGTAAACTCCTCATGAATGAGCAAACGATAAGTTTCGCTGTCATTACCTTGCGTCACCACCACAGCGGAGAGTTTACAATCGGCTTGCTCCCCCTTGGAAAGCCCAGCGGGGACTCAAGCCCCCGCGCAGTCTGCGCCTTTTGCGCAGTCTGTAAAGGAGCCATCCAGGTTGGCCTTGGCTATGTGCCTTCTACCCGCAACCTCCTTCGCCACAGCTGGGTTAGCTGGATTACGAAAATAAAGTAAACAAGCAGAAAACGAAATTGCTTTAATCCTGTGTTCTACTTGTGTTATCGCACAGCTGTCCGATTGTGCACTTAATTCATGGTTTATTACTTCTCGCCGGGCCATACAACAGCAACTTTTTGCTAGTTTACTTGAAATGATGTTTAATGGTATGCCCTGTAGGCGTATATGTCCTTGCGAGAACCAGCACCATAAAATATGGCTCGTTCGATTGGTGTAAAAACGCCTTTCACCAACACTAGGGATAAAAAAGGACGGTGTTGCGTCCCGTGTTAGAGGTTAGGTTCGTTCCTCGTCGGCGAGCTTTTCTACTGTTAGTCACTGATAACTGTATGAGGGTGGGATTTCTGCACGTTTGCATGGTCTCCTGGAGAAATAGGACAGCACACGTGCTCGCACTGCACCCTCTGCAAGCCCCCTCTGCGCTCGTGGAGTTCCTTTGTTGGATATAACTACGTGCTACTATCGGACATCATAACAACAACATTCACTTTTACCCACAATGCACGAGGCACACAACAGTGCAATCATTTCCACAGAGCTCACAGAGCTCAACGTTTTTGTTTGCGATCTGCTCTCTTGCGCGTCACGTTCAAACGGGTGTCCGCATATTACTCTTTTAAACAAATGTAGGCGACACTTGCTAGGCAGCGGAATCCCGGTTATAATATATCGACCACAGGAATGCAATGCAATGGGTTCGAATGCGAAGCAACTACATCGCTGCATTCTATAGTGTCTAGTGGAACAGTGCTAGTACATCGAATATTGACCTCCGCTCATTGAAGAGGATTTTGCGCTTGAGTAAATGTGATGCGTGAGGTGACATTCCGCAATAAACTATGCTAGAGTGCTTCAAAGATACCAAAAAAGCAACACTGTACGCAAATTTCGGTCATTCTCATCCTCGGAATAGCTAAGCCAGTGTAGGAGTACATCGTGCATATGAGAATGGTGAGGTTCACTCCAAAGCTTGAGTGAAGCAGATGAAAGCTTGCGTCTATGCTGAAAATTTCTAAACTGAAATGGACGTTACTAAAAGTACGAAAAACGTCTTTAGAAACACAATAAGAAATACACCCATTTCGGTAAATCGTTTTAACCTAATGAATTGATTGATCGTGAAAAGCTATCAAATAAGACCAGCCCCGTTGAAATCGGTACATTATTTGCCGCGAAATAATTGATAATTTCTCCCATAGAAAATATATGCCACCGAAACAAGTGTTATCCCCTCTTATATCCCTTCTAAGATATCCCCTCTTAAAGGCTTAGCCGTATCACAGGTACGTGTCACTAGCGTACAAAAGCTAACCGCTGTCAGCGGAAAATATTGCTCGGACTTTAGATTCGGCGATCGTGAAAAGGTGAAGCCTGCTAAACGTTTTGTCCCAAGTTATTCGGAATGAATCAGAGATAAGGCGTTCTCACAGGTGGCACTGTCATCGCTACACAGCATTGTGAGGGAAGAATAATACGAATAAGAAAGCACATTGCAGAAGACGCTCTCCTGTAAGTTCCTGATGTGGCGGGCGCACTTTAGATACTAAAAGTGCGACGACGGTAGTATCCTATTCAGTTTGAGGGGTTGTGAGTCTGAGAAGGACGAAATGGATGAGGCGTACGTATCGCACGGGGGAAAAAAACGAACGAGAAACTAAGGTACCCTCGCATTTCAATGTTGCACGTCTCATGTCTCACCATGTCTTTTCTCAAAGGCTCCACGTCGCTGTGACTTATCAACCGTGCACTCCCACGCAGTTTCTTAGAGGTAGCGTCTTGTTGTCCATCACACTCTAGAGCTGTTCCGTCAGCAAAAATAAAGTAGACAATCCAGTGCTGAAACTGCTTCACAGACGACGATATACTGGTCAGTGAACCTAACGACGATGAGTCCAAGACTCGGTGGAAGAGATAGACACTACACTGTTTCCGTCCATCCATAACGCTTGTACCAGTCACCGCGTCTGCAACACGTTGCCCTCAATGTCAAAGAGGCGAATGAGAGAAGTGTACGAAGGGGCGAACGGGCTCCTTTTAGCACTCCTCAGGGGAGCGCCACGTGACTCGGCTCTATCACGTGACCTCGTGGCGGAAGTAGTTGCCAGGCGGCCACAGCTCCCCGTAGAGCCTATACTTCGAGATAATTCAGCCACCACGGGGCATACGACCAATGAAAATGGGTCGTGATGCCTAACAGCCAGCCAATGAGCAGCCACTCCGTTTGGCTCGCCTTTCGGCCAGTCCTGGCTACCTTTTATTTCTACGGGTTTTCATGCCTGGAGCCCGCTATTATACAATACCTAAGACATTTTTGACAGGCTAAATACAAATTTATTGATGCAACGTATAGACTCACATGTTTGACTCATATAATCACGTGCGTACAGGACGTTTCGTGCGTTGAATAGACTGCAACCAAACCAAGTTCGAACTTGCAAAACACATACACAGTCTATTTCTGGAAGCGAACAAGACCCACGAATGCGTGCAATTTCACAAATGAGCATCTTCTTCTCATGCTGGCGGTGCACCGAAGGTCACACAGTCACGGGAAATACTTATGTCGTTACGAATCCTGTCTTCTTATAGTTACTGTATTTCAAAAATGCGACAGCGCTCGAAAGTGTTCCTCTAGCGTCAGCTCACCACAGCATTCCAGTTCCGAACCGGCTAGAATGTTCGTAGGCTCATACTTTAATGGGGAACAGTACATGGCCAGAGTCCCTATAACTCACGAACAAACCCGTGAATACGCTTCCTTTCAGATCGTTTTGGTCAACCGACATCGGCGAGGCGTGGAGACGCTGCGGCCCCGGTTGCAGCTGCCCGCCTGGCCAACTGCCCGCGAAAGAGTGAGCTGTCAGCTATTTCGAAACTTTTTTCAACCAATCCCTGAGCGCGCAACCTCCTTCAGCCAATGGGCATCCGTTATGATACTTGACGAAGTTATACCACGCGACTGTGACGTGGAATTATTTTTATACTGCCACGAATGCGGGGAGCTATGGAGGCCTGGTCGTTGCCACACGCCGTCTGCGTTCGCGCAAACCAGACACTAGACGGGCCATACGCTGGCCAATTTCCAGCGCGTTAGACGAGGGACAAGGGCAGAAAAGAGCACGCACACAGGACCCGCAAGAGAGCCGTACGGAGGGAGTTGCCTCAGGACAGAGGCCGCAGATATTTCGAACAGACACTGTTCTTCTTCTGGGCACCGTCCTCATCATTGGCATGGTATTTAAAGGGTTAGGTGTCACGTGTTACCTTTAGCACGTCACACCTAACCTTTTAAATACCATGCCAATGATGAGGACATTGCCCAGAAAAAGAACAGTCTCTGTTCTCGGCTCCTGTCCTGAGGCAACTCCCTTCGTACTTCTCTACCGGTCCTCTCGGTTTCTACCCGTCTACGAGAGCCGTAATGTATTTTCTGTGTCTCCCCCCAATGTTTCTTCTTCTCAAGTGTCGGATTTGACGCCTGCCTTGGTCATTCTTTTAGTTGTGGCGGTATATCACCTTTGTCGCGGCATCCCACCTTGTTACTTTTCTTGGATTTTGATCGTGTGATACTTCAAAGGGTGTAGGCGCTGTGGGAACTTCGTCGTTATGCACTGTTGTGTCAACTTGTATTGCGCGAACATGTGTGTGTTTTGGTGAACGGTGCTGTTCGTAGCGGTTAGACCAATGAGAGACCGAAAGTTAACTTCGTGGTGTAGCGCCGGACGCTGTATTTTGTAAGTAAAGAAGTGAATATCTCTCAGTTTGCTTTACAAGAGTCATAAAAGTGACTGAGAAATGATTACATTGATGAGGTAGCGCCGAACGTAAAGTTCACATTTTATTTTACGTTTTGTGTTCGTCTCTACGCGTCATTTGGTCTGACTCGTTTGTCGATGGTGGTGTCGATGTTTTTTTTTCGTGTTATAAATCTAGTCTCGTCTTCTGAGTTGTATTCTTTCCCCTTTTATCGAGAATATGTCCATGATAATTTTACAAAAAGTCTTGTTGTCACTGTTTTAGGAATAGTGTGCCGCACGTGGCACACCACGCATGGTGTGCCACGCGGCAAGGTGGGGTGCCGCGGCAAAGGTACCGCCACAACTAAAAGAACGACCACGACAGGCGTCAAAGCCGACACTCGAGAAGAAGAAACGTTGGAGGGAGACACAGAAAACACATTACCGCTTTCGTGCGGGTCGTGCGTGCGTCCTTTTTTTTTCTGTCCTTTCTCCCTCGCCTAACGCGCTGGAAGGTGGCTTGCGTACGGCCCGCCTGCTGTCTGCTTTGCGCGAACGCAGACGGCGTGTGGCAACGACTTCCGCCGCGAGGTCACGTGGGACTCCCCTGACGGATGCTAAAAGGAGCTCGTTCGCATCTCACTTCTTTCGGAGCGAACCCTGCCGCCCAACACTGGGCAGACATACCTCCTTCTTTTTCTCCACTGACGTCACTCCTCCCCCCCCCCCACTTCTTTCATTCACCACTTTAGCATTGCGGGCAACGTGTGGCAGACGCGGTGATTGCTACAAGCGTTATGGATCGGAGGAAAAAGTGTAGTGTCTACCTCTTCCATCGAAACTTGAACTCACCGTCGTTAGGTTCTCTGTGCAGTGTATCGTCGTCTGTGAAGCAGTTTCAGCACTGGATTGTCTACTTTATTTTTGATGACGGAACTGCTCTAGAGTGTGATGGACAAGAAGACGCTACCTCTAAGAAACTGCGTGGGAGTGCGCGGTTGATAAGTCACAGCGACGTGGAACCTTTGAGAAAAAACATGGTGAGACACTAGACGTGCAACATTGAAATGTGAGGGCACCTTAGTTTCTCATTTTTTTCGTGCGATATGTACGCCTCGTCCATTTGGTCCTTCTCAGACCTCACAACCCCTCCAACTGAATAGGATGTTACCGTCGTCTTCTGGAATGTGCTTTCTTATTCATATTATTCTTCCCTTACAATGCTGTGTAGCGGTGACAGTGCCACCTGTGAGAACATTCCCAGAATTGCGGGACGCCTACTCTTAAAGTTGGCTTAACCTGCGAACTCGATGCCCTACATTGAAGCTAAACATTCCTCTGCTTTCCATAAAATATCCATTAGTACTGAGGGTTTGAAAAAAGTTTCCACATCTAGGCGTGACGGCAGAAGGTTCTTCGATTGTCCACAAGTAGATTGGTAGCTCGACACCGTCACACTTTTCCTGAGAGACTTATTTTCGCCATGTTGGCTTCATGGCAGAATACATTGGCGTGTCTTAATCCGTTAATTACGTCAAAACCAGGGCTTCCCTAAAAAGTTTCCACATTGGCATGAAAGACTGGACTGTCTTGTGCGCTCTGCAACTTTATGCGCAGCTGCAGGAGGTCCTAATTTAGACCCTTTTAGACCATACACCCGTTTCAAATTGATCATCATGTATATGGAGTCATGTTAGCGCCCAGTTCCTCGCTTCTGCTCGCATATCAATGTGTTCCCTATATACAGCAGCGCTTGCAGCTATTTCTCCCCACTCATCATCTCAACATAAAGTTGTTGTTCCTCAAAGCGCCGATGTTTTCGACCCCGTAACTCAACCATTGCGCAGCCACAACTTCACTCTTCGCATAGATGAAACGGGACTGTAGAATTAGTTGTTTCTACGTGCAAATTGAAGCGATTTGGTCGGTATGCGCGTTTGGCGCATTTTTACGAAACCGCGCATCCAGTAGGGCAATATCCAGTTTTTAGTGTATGCCTCCGGGTTTGCGAACGTTTGTATTGGATAGGCTATTTCAGAAAGATTACAAAACATTCCGATTACTCGTTGGAGTCCCAAAACTCTTCACGGAGTAGGGGGGATAAATTTATTAAAACAACGAACAAAACAAGGGAAGGTCAGCCAAACCGTATGTCGGCTTACTATTCCGCAAAACAAATAATAATAATAACAATAAAAAGGCAACAAAAGAAGTACTTGTTCTCCTGAATACATGGCGCGTATGATGATGGTGGGCTTCAACCCAACGCTGCAGCATAGCAGATGAAGCCTCATTTACATGTTGAAAATGGCAGAAACTTCCAAGGTCTAAATAGATCTAACACATGCAAACAAAACAAAATCGAAAACAAAATTCACATCAGAGTGACGATGGCAACGTGACACTAGCGGACGAACGCAGAGCACTGCAACCGGGATGTGTTACACACGCTTTTTAGATTCCTAATACATGGCTGCTAGACACATGAAAAGATGAATCCTGCGTTACGTTTCAGGATGAATTTCGCGTGATAATATTATTGTGTAATGTTATTAAGTGGCGAGATTACTTTTGCAGGTTCAATCCTGGAGAACGAGTTAGGTCCGATTTTCTCCGTTTCAGCATCATGGGGGTTATAAGACGGATTTTCCTCACGATAAACGATCACGCGATCGACAAGTAATCTCTTACCGTACGTCGTGCAACTGAGATGTCTCGTGCTCCTCGTATTTCTGCCTCACTCACAACATCTCGGGCGTTGTACCCGCCGTTACCACTCCGTTCCTTTGCGTTGTTATTTTTTACTTCAGTCGCCCCCAAGGCGGCGCGGGCGGTGCAATGTGTTGGCACATAGGGAGGCAATCTGTTTGGCAAGCATCCGGCTTACCGTAGCCCTCCTTACCTTCTCTACATATTATCAGTTGTATCCCACGCGCTTCGTGCCAACACTACAAAGATGTCAATGGAATTATCCTCATTTGTCGTTCCAGAAAAAAATGCTTAAGCGAGAGATACCGGCAGAGCGTCGAACCGAACAGTAAACCGGAATTAACCGGTTTTTTAGCTGGAACTGAACCGGACTTGAATCGATCTAAATATTTCGGTTACCGGTTCGGGATACCGGTTCGGTTCGGATTTGTGTGTGCCTCCTGTTATCTGTCTCATCTGGTGGCGGCATCCGTTTTATGTGACATAATACTCGAGATCTGATGGTCCATTCAGTAGCGCAGGTCATGCAAGGCCAAGGGTGAAGGAAGTTGTTTTCTCCCTACCGCTTATAGAAGAAACATGTTTTGTCATTAACTTCTATGTTGTTCCAGCCTCAGAACATCAGTTCTCTCATAAAAGAGATAGGGCGCAGACTAACTGGAGCATGATGATGAAGGAACGAATAACCGAGAGACGCGGGACACGAAGACAAGCACAAGAGTACAAGCACAACTCTTGTGCTTGTCTTCGTGTTTCGTGTCATTCGGTTATTCGTTCCTTCATCATCAGTTCTCTCGTCTTTTGTCCTTCCTACCTTCGAAAGTTGCAGCGACAGTGCATTGTAAAAACATGATGTGGAAAACAGAAAAAAAAAGTTGCCCCGTTTACGTTCTTCATGCATGTAATGCATTTCGGCATCGCAAATTATCATTTACGCTCATCAACGTGCCAGGGAGAACCTGCGTGCTTTTTCACATTTCTGTCCTCGAATGAGCTGAAGTGAGGTGTAGGTAATGTGACCAAATTCTTACGTCTCCAAGGCGGAACATCGTCCCCAGGCAAGGATTGTTGAACAGCGGGACCACCACCGCAAAAGCGGGACATGTCCTGTCTAAATCGGGACGTATGGTAACATTGGGTACAGGTGCATTCCTTAAATTAAGAATAGTGAAGAATTTTGAAACAGTGCATTTCGGAACGCGGGGAGGTGGAAGTTGGGGGAATATTGGTGGCGGCCCACACGAGCTCCGGCCGCTGGGACATCGTTACCTTATTAACTTTTTTCTTTTTTTGCATGAGGACTGGGAAGGCAATGTAATATAGCATCATATAAGGCGGATGGTTGCACGGTTTGTTGACTCGTGTAAATCTTCAGACATTTTGCAGCGCTCTGTTCGCTGGCTATGCTGACGCCTCCAGTGATCACGAGGTCTTTGTACGCGTTTCGAGGGTATCCAGGAATGCCGCGGTTAAGAATCCACCATTCGAAATATACCATATGTTCAAAATTCCAAACGGCGTTACAGCGTAACGTTGCTCGCACGCCCAGCTGTGGTGAGCCCCCCCAACCGCGTGGTGAACTGTTCAAAACGAACCTAAACTAACGTAACCCCTGAAAACTAACCTAGCCTAACCGAATTCGGACCATTTCTGCTGATGCGATGTGGTTGCCGTGCTAACCCTAACGGTAAAAAAAAAACGCTTTTGTTTACGACAAGGACTTCTGCCGACATTCCAAACCTGAATATGTCTGTATCTGTCATTCCCATAGAGGTACACGCCATTATCTGTGACGATGGAATACCAAGATCACGTCCATCACCGAGTAAAGTTGTTTGTTGTTGATGCCATTCTCCGGTCAACCGGATGTGCTGTAAGCGAAAGTTGTCTAACGTGAGAGAACTGATGTTCTGAGGCTAGAACAGCATAGAAAGGGCAAGTACATACAAAGCCTCAAATTGCCTAAAAAATGAACGATGAAAGACGAAAGTCATTGAAAAGGTTAGCCTAGTCCTCGAGCTGGCTAACCTTTTCAGTGAATTTCATCTTTCATCGTTCATTGTCTAACGTATTTGTAGTAATTCTGCATTGCGCGCAGCTGGTGTCCTTTTAGCACATTTTTAAATATATATTTTGTACACAGAACGTTCTTCATGCACTAGCTCTTGAAAGTAAATTTCGGAAGCTTGGATTAGAGGTTCACATCGATTCAAATTACCGTCTTTCCGCATAACTTGTGGCAAAGTATCAGAACCCCTTTAATGTCAGATTTATAAAAGATAAGTAAATATACAGGGTGGGTACAATAAAAAGTCAGTCAGATTTCCGCGCGTGACGCTATGTCTACTTGAGAGACAGGCTTCCTCTACCACACAGTAAACAATTTGCGCCAGAGAAACCTACGAAAATATCGTGGTTGCCATACACGGCCTAACAAAATAAATATGACCTTGCAAACTTTCGTCTTCGTGCCGTTCCTATGCGCTATACCGATGGATTGAGACGAAAGTTTGCGTGGTCGTATTTACTTTGTTACACAGTGCTTAGAAACCGCAATTTTTGTATATATATTTTTTGTAGGTTTCCCCTGGCATAAATACTTTACTCTGACGCAGCGAAAGCAGGTGCGTCGGCGTCGTATCGGTCAGGGAAGTTTCACGAACCTGCACGAAAATGTGGCTGGCCTTTTAGAGCACCCACCCTGTAGACAGCTGCACTTTTACTTAATTTTCTGGTAACCTCAGTAATGAATTGTCTCGCATTACACGCAGAAACTATTGAAGGACGGTGTTTCCCTTTCGAAAGAAGATATCAGAGAAGTGGTGGACGAGATGAACCTGAAGAGCAGCAAGTATGACATTCTCTGCAACAACTGCCAGTATTGGATCAAAAAGCTGCTGGAAAGGCTAGGTGTGCCAGTGCCTGACGTCGATCTGAGACAAGTCGCCATTCGGTATTGCAGGGCTGCACCGTCGTAAGCACGCATTTCCATCTTCCCTAGGCAGGGGCGGAGTTAAGGTTCTGTCACGGGGAGGGGGGGGGGGCAGTCTTAAGGAAATTTCGTGCTTTGCGGCGCAGCATCGTCCAGGAGATAGGGTTTTTACCGCCCCCCCCTTAAATCCGCCCCTGTCCCTAGGTGACATGATTGCATGAAGACCTTCAGGGTGGCCTGTCTCAATAATAAAACGTGTTTTGCCAAAGTTCGTTGCACGTTTATCGCCACAACATTGACAGACAGTCCTAGTAAACATGTCAGCAAATGGTAACCATTGTAAAAAAAACAGTGGAGCTTGACCGAAGTCAATGAACAAAGTGCGGCAAAGTTCTCCTACATTCCCATTGTACGTTCGTAGCTACTGTTAGACACCGATTCGGGAAATCTCAACTTAATTACCCCCTCACATAGCTAGTCATGCCAGCAGTATTTGTAATAATATAAAATATATCTTTAGTACGTCCATATCACCAGGCAACAAAGGATCTCTGTCATTCTATTCCAACAAGTCTCTTAATGGAATGTGCGGAGTACTGTATGTAAGATAATCAGTTCCAAAACGAGTGCCGTTTTAGTAGCCATGACTTGTTGTATCTGCTGGATTTATATCTACAATCACTAAAAGTAAAGGTTGACGACAAAGTGTGTATTCAAAAGTGGGGCATTAGCATAGGGTCCTACCTATAGCCCCCTTCTTTTCTTGGGATGTGGGGACAATGAAATGTTTGATCATTTACAAATGTCGGGTGCCAGGAACGTGCTTAGGTATGTCGACGAGAATATTTTATTTAGTCAAGGTGAAGTTGATGAACAGACGATTTTAAATACGTTTTCGACTCACGCTAAAGGGTTAGTGTTCACCCACGAAGTACCGGAAAATGGGAAACTTCAGTTCCTTGATTTATGCATGATTCAGGGGACTAGCCACTTATGTTCCCAATATAAACAGCGGTCCGAAAAACCCTTATTACCATTTTGTCCGAACCATTCGAAAACCATAATGAATGGAATTGGCATATCCTAGATCAGAAAAGCCTTAATAAAATCGTGCTCTCATCAGATCCAGCATAGTGTTTTAATCTACGTGTCCCGCTTGGCTGAGGCTGGGTTGCCTCATCATGTGATAGCTTCAATAGTGCTTAGGTTACAAAATGAGGTAAAATATGAAAAAAAAAGATCGGAATAAGCCTTCAGAACGACCAGTAGTTTTGCTACATATACACAAAACATCTCACCATATAAAATAAATGGCAAACAGCCTCGGCGTACCAGTCGTGTTCAGTTCATTGCAAGGTTGTCATCACTCATCCCAATGACAAATGAAAAATGATTGACGCTGTGTGACCTGATCACTAGAACCAATTTGTGAAGTGTGACTCCTCAATTGTGTATGAAATTCCCTTATCGTGTAAAAAGTGTATATAGGACAGCCGGAAAGATTTATCAATCAACGTCTTAAAGAGCATAACTGCAGCACCAAAGGCACAGGTAGTGGTACACATGGGGTGCATGTAATTAACTCTGGTTGCAAACCCGCTTTTTCAAAAAGTGCATATAGGACAGCCGGGAAGATGTATCAGTCAACGTCTTAAACTCCAGCACCAAAGGCACAGGTAGTGGTTTACTTGGGGTGCATGTAATCAAGTGTGGTTGTAAACCCCATTTTTCAAAAAGTGTATATAGGACAGCCGGGAAGATGTATCAAGCAACGTCTTAAGGAGCATAACTGCAGCACCAAAGGCACAGGTAGTGGTACACATGGGGTGCATGTAATTAACTCTGGTTGCAAACCCGCTTTTTCAAAAAGTGTATATAGGACAGCCGGAAAGATTTATCAACCAACGTCTTAAAGAGCATAACTGCAGCACCAAAGGCACAGGTAGTGGTACACATGGGGTGCATGTAATTAACTCTGGTTGCAAACCCGCTTTTTCAAAAAGTGCATATAGGACAGCCGGGAAGATGTATCAGTCAACGTCTTAAACTCCAGCACCAAAGGCACAGGTAGTGGTTGACTTGGGGTGCACGTAATCAAGTGTGGTTGTAAACCCCATTTTTCAAAAAGTGTATATAGGACAGCCGGGAAGATGTATCAAGCAACGTCTTAAGGAGCATAACTGCAGCACCAAAGGCACAGGTAGTGGTACACATGGGGTGCATGTAATTAACTCTGGTTGCAAACCCGCTTTTTCAAAAAGTGTATATAGGACAGCCGGAAAGATTTATCAATCAACGTCTTAAAGAGCATAACTGCAGCACCAAAGGCACAGGTAGTGGTACAAATGGGGTGCATGTAATTAACTCTGGTTGCAAACCCGCTTTTTCAAAAAGTGTATATAGGACAGCCGGAAAGATTTATCGATCAACGTCTTAAGGAACATAACTGCAGCACCAAAGGCACAGGTAGTGGTACACATGGAGTGCATGTAATTAACTCTGGTTGCAAACCCGCTTTTCCAAAAAGTGTATATAGGACAGCCGGGAAGATGTATCAAGCAACGTCTTAAGGAGCATAACTGCAGCGCCAAAGGCACAGGTAGTGGTACACATGGGGTGCATGTAATTAACTCTGGTTGCAAACCCGCTTTTTCAAAAAGTGTATATAGGACAGCCGGAAAGATTTATCAATCAACGTCTTAAGGAGCATAACTGCAGCACCAAAGGCACAGGTAGTGGTACACATGGGGTGCATGTAATTAACTCTGGTTGCAAACCCGCTTTTTCAAAAAGTGTATATAGGACAGCCGGAAAGATTTATCAATCAACATTTTAAGGAGCATAACTGCAGCACCAAAGGCACAGGTAGTGGTACACATGGGGTGCATGTAATTAACTCTGGTTGCAAACCCGCTTTTTCAAAAAGTGTCTATAGGACAGCCGGAAAGATTTATCAATCAACGTCTTAAGGAGCATAACTGCAGCACCAAAGGCACAGGTAGTGGTACACTTGGGGTGCATGTGATGGAGTGTGGTTGCAAACCCGATTTTTCAAAAAGTGTATATAGGACAGCCGGGAAGATGTATCAAGCAACGTCTTAAGGAGCATAACTGCAGCACCAAAGGCACAGGTAGTGGTACACATGGGGTGCATGTAATTAACTCTGGTTGCAAACCCGCTTTTTCAAAAAGTGTATATAGGACAGCCGGAAAGATTTATCAATCAACGTCTTAAGGAGCATAACTGCAGCACCAAAGGCACAGGTAGTGGTAAACATGGGGTGCATGTAATTAACTCTGGTTGCAAACCCGCTTTTTCCAAATGTGGATATAGGACAGCCGGGAAGATGTATCAAGCAACGTCTTCAGGAGCATAACTGCAGCACCAAAGGCACAGGTAGTGGTACACATGGGGTGCATGTAATTAACTCTGGTTGCAAACCCGCTTTTTCAAAAAGTGTATATAGGACAGCCAGGAAGATGTATCAATCACGTCTTAAGGAGCATAACTGCAGCACCAAAGGCACAGGTAGTGGTACACATGGGGTGCATGTAATTAACTCTGGTTGCAAACCCGCTTTTTCAAAAAGTGTATATAGGACAGCCGGGAAGATGTATCAATCAACGTCTTAAACTCCAGCACCAAAGGCACAGGTAGTGGTTTACTTGGGGTGCATGTAATCAAGTGTGGTTGTAAACCCCATTTTTCAAAAAGTGTATATAGGACAGCCGGGAAGATTTATCAATCAACGTCTTAAGGAGCATAACTGCAGCACCAAAGGCACAGGTAGTGGTACACATGGGTGCATGTAATTAACTCTGGTTGCAAACCCGCTTTTTCAAAATGTGTATATAGGACAGCCGGAAAGATTTATCAATCGACGTCTTAAGGGGCATAACTGCAGCACCAAAGGCACAGGTAGTGGTACACATGTAGTGGGTGCATGTAATTAACTCTGGTTGCAAACCCGCTTTTTCAAAAAGTGTATATAGGACAGCCAGGAAGATGTATCAAGCAACGTCTTAAGGAGCATAACTGCAGCACCAAAGGCACAGGTAGTGGTACACATGGGGTGCATGTAATTAACTCTGGTTGCAAACCCGCTTTTTCAAAAAGTGTATATAGGACAGCCGGGAAGATGTATCAATCAACGTCTTAAACTGCAGCACCAAAGGCACAGGTAGTGGTTTACTTGGGGTGCATGTAATCAAGTGTGGTTGTAAACCCCATTTTTCAAAAAGTGTATATAGGACAGCCGGGAAGATGTATCAAGCAACGTCTTAAGGAGCATAACTGCACCACCAAAGGCACAGGTAGTGGTACACATGGAGTGCATGTAATTAACTCTGGTTGCAAACCCGCTTTTTCAAAAAGTGTATATAGGACAGCCGGAAATATTTATCAATCAACGTCTTAAAGAGCATAACTGCAGCACCAAAGGCACAGCTAGTGGTACACATGGGGTGCATGTAATTAACTCTGGTTGCAAACCCGCTTTTTCAAAAAGTGTATATAGGACAGCCGGAAAGATTTATCAATCAACGTCTTAAGGAGCATAACTGCAGCACCAAAGGCACAGGTAGTGGTACACATGGGTGCATGTAATTAACTCTGGTTGCAAACCCGCTTTTTCAAAATGTGTATATAGGACAGCCGGAAAGATTTATCAATCGACGTCTTAAGGGGCATAACTGCAGCACCAAAGGCACAGGTAGTGGTACACATGGGGTGCATGTAATTAACTCTGGTTGCAAACCCGCTTTTTCAAAAAGTGTATATAGGACAGCCGGAAAGATTTATCAAGCAACGTCTTAAGGAGCATAACTGCTGCACCAAAGGCACAGGTAGTGGTACACATGGGGTGCATGTGATGGAGTGTGGTTGCAAACCCGATTTTTCAAAAAGTGTATATAGGACAGCCGGGAAGATGTATCAAGCAACGTCTTAAGGAGCATAACTGCAGCACCAAAGGCACAGGTAGTGGTACACATGGGGTGCATGTAATTAACTCTGGTTGCAAACCCGCTTTTTCAAAAAGTGTATATAGGACAGCCGGAAAGATTTATCAATCAACGTCTTAAGGAGCATAACTGCAGCACCAAAGGCACAGGTAGTGGTAAACATGGGGTGCATGTAATTAACTCTGGTTGCAAACCCGCTTTTTCAAAATGTGGATATAGGACAGCCGGGAAGATGTATCAAGCAACGTCTTAAGGAGCATAACTGCAGCACCAAAGGCACAGGTAGTGGTACACATGGGGTGCATGTAATTAACTCTGGTTGCAAACCCGCTTTTTCAAAAAGTGTATATAGGACAGCCAGGAAGATGTATCAAGCAACTTCTGAAGGAGCATAACTGCAGCACCAAAGGCACAGGTAGTGGTACACATGGGGTGCATGTAATTAACTCTGGTTGCAAACCCGCTTTTTCAAAAAGTGTATATAGGACAGCCGGGAAGATGTATCAATCAACGTCTTAAACTGCAGCACCAAAGGCACAGGTAGTGGATTACTTGGGGTGCATGTAATCAAGTGTGGTTGTAAACCCCATTTTTCAAAAAGTGTATATAGGACAGCCGGGAAGATGTATCAAGCAACGTCTTAAGGAGCATAACTGCACCACCAAAGGCACAGGTAGTGGTACACATGGAGTGCATGTAATTAACTCTGGTTGCAAACCCGCTTTTTCAAAAAGTGTATATAGGACAGCCGGAAATATTTATCAATCAACATCTTAAAGAGCATAACTGCAGCACCAAAGGCACAGCTAGTGGTACACATGGGGTGCATGTAATTAACTCTGGTTGCAAACCCGCTTTTTCAAAAAGTGTATATAGGACAGCCGGAAAGATTTATCAATCAACGTCTTAAGGAGCATAACTGCAGCACCAAAGGCACAGGTAGTGGTACACATGGGTGCATGTAATTAACTCTGGTTGCAAACCCGCTTTTTCAAAATGTGTATATAGGACAGCCGGAAAGATTTATCAATCGACGTCTTAAGGGGCATAACTGCAGCACCAAAGGCACAGGTAGTGGTACACATGGGGTGCATGTAATTAACTCTGGTTGCAAACCCGCTTTTTCAAAAAGTGTATATAGGACAGCCGGAAAGATTTATCAAGCAACGTCTTAAGGAGCATAACTGCTGCACCAAAGGCACAGGTAGTGGTACACATGGGGTGCATGTAATTAACTCTGGTTGCAAACCCGCTTTTTCAAAAAGTGTATATAGGACAGCCGGGAAGATGTATCAAGCAACGTCTTAAGGAGCATAACTGCAGCACCAAAGGCACAGGTAGTGGTACACATGGGGTGCATGTAATGAACTCTGGTTGCAAACCCGCTTTTTCAAAAAGTGTATATAGGACAGCCGGGAAGATGTATCAAGCAACGTCTTAAGGAGCATAACTGCTGCACCAAAGGCACAGGTAGTGGTACACATGGGGTGCATGTAATTAACTCTGGTTGCAAACCCGCTTTTTCAAAAAGTGTATATAGGACAGCCGGGAAGATGTATCAAGCAACGTCTTAAGGAGCATAACTGCAGCACCAAAGGCACAGGTAGTGGTACACATGGGGTGCATGTAATGAACTCTGGTTGCAAACCCGCTTTTTCAAAAAGTGTATATAGGACAGCCGGGAAGATGTATCAATCAACGTCTTAAACTGCAGCACCAAAGGCACAGGTAGTGGTTTACTTGGGGTGCATGTAATCAAGTGTGGTTGTAAACCCCATTTTTCAAAAAGTGTATATAGGACAGCCGGGAAGATGTATCAAGCAACGTCTTAAGGAGCATAACTGCACCACCAAAGGCACAGGTAGTGGTACACATGGAGTGCATGTAATTAACTCTGGTTGCAAACCCGCTTTTTCAAAAAGTGTATATAGGACAGCCGGAAATATTTATCAATCAACGTCTTAAAGAGCATAACTGCAGCACCAAAGGCACAGCTAGTGGTACACATGGGGTGCATGTAATTAACTCTGGTTGCAAACCCGCTTTTTCAAAAAGTGTATATAGGACAGCCGGAAAGATTTATCAATCAACGTCTTAAGGAGCATAACTGCAGCACCAAAGGCACAGGTAGTGGTACACATGGGGTGCATGTAATTAACTCTGGTTGCAAACCTGCTTTTTCAAAATGTGTATATAGGACAGCCGGAAAGATTTATCAATCGACGTCTTAAGGGGCATAACTGCAGCACCAAAGGCACAGGTAGTGGTACACATGGGGTGCATGTAATTAACTCTGGTTGCAAACCCGCTTTTTCAAAAAGTGTATATAGGACAGCCGGAAAGATTTATCAAGCAACGTCTTAAGGAGCATAACTGCAGCACCAAAGGCACAGCTAGTGGTACACATGGGGTGCATGTAAACAAGTGTGGTTGCAAACCCGATTTTTCAAAAAGTGCATATAGGACAGTCGGGAAGATGTATCAATCAACGTCTTAAACTGCAGCACCAAAGGCGCAGGTAGTGGTTCACTTGGGGTGCATGTAATTAAGTGTGGTTGCAAACCCCATTTTTCAAAAAGTGTGTATAGGACAGTCGGGAAGATGTATCAAGCAACGTCTTAAAGATCATACCTACAGCATCAGAGGCACAGGTAGTGGCACACTTGGAGTGCATGTAATCAAGTGTGGTTGCAAACCAGATTTTTAAAAAGCTGCATATAGGACAGCCGGGAAGATGTATCAATCAACGTCTTAAACTGCAGCACCAAAGGCACAGGTAGTGGTTCACTTGGGGTGCATGTAATTAAGTGTGGTTGCAAACCCCATTTTTCAAAAAGTGTGTATAGGACAGTCGGGAAGATGTATCAAGCAACGTCTTAAAGAGCATAACTACAGCATCAGAGGCACAGGTAGTGGCACACTTGGAGTGCATGTAATCAAGTGTGGTTGCAAACCAGATTTTTTCAAAAAGTGCATATAGGACAGTCGGGAAGATGTATCAATCAACGTCTTAAACTGCAGCACCAAAGGCACAGGTAGTGGTTCACTTGGGGTGCATGTAATTAAGTCTGGTTGCAAACCCCATTTTTCAAAAAGTGTGTATAGGACAGTCGGGAAGATGTATCAAGCAACGTCTTAGAGAGCATAACTACAGCATCAGAGGCACAGGTAGTGGCACACTTGGAGTGCATGTAATCAAGTGTGGTCGCAAACCAGATTTTTCAAAAAGTGCATATAGGACAGTCGGGAAGATGTATCAATCAACGTCTTAAACTGCAGCACCAAAGGCACAGGTAGTGGTTCACTTGGGGTGCATGTAATTAAGTTTGGTTGCAAACCCCATTTTTCAAAAAGTGTGTATAGGACAGTCGGGAAGATGTATCAAGCAACGTCTTAAAGAGCATAACTACAGCATCAGAGGCACAGGTAGTGGCACACTTGGAGTGCATGTAATCAAGTGTGGTCGCAAACCAGATTTTTCAAAAAGTGCATATAGGACAGTCGGGAAGATGTATCAATCAACGTCTTAAACTGCAGCACCAAAGGCACAGGTAGTGGTTCACTTGGGGTGCATGTAATTAAGTGTGGTTGCAAACCCCATTTTTCAAAAAGTGTGTATAGGACAGTCGGGAAGATGTATCAAGCAACGTCTTAAAGAGCATAACTACAGCATCAGAGGCACAGGTAGTGGCACACTTGGAGTGCATGTAATCAAGTGTGGTCGCAAACCAGATTTTTCAAAAAGTGCATATAGGACAGTCGGGAAGATGTATCAATCAACGTCTTAAACTGCAGCACCAAAGGCACAGGTAGTGGTTCACTTGGGGTGCATGTAATTAAGTGTGGTTGCAAACCCCATTTTTCAAAAAGTGTGTATAGGACAGTCGGGAAGATGTATCAAGCAACGTCTTAAAGAGCATAACTACAGCATCAGAGGCACAGGTAGTGGCACACTTGGAGTGCATGTAATCAAGTGTGGTCGCAAACCAGATTTTTCAAAAAGTGCATATAGGACAGTCGGGAAGATGTATCAATCAACGTCTTAAACTGCAGCACCAAAGGCACAGGTAGTGGTTCACTTGGGGTGCATGTAATTAAGTCTGGTTGCAAACCCCATTTTTCAAAAAGTGTGTATAGGACAGTCGGAAAGATGTATCAAGCAACGTCTTAAAGAGCATAACTACAGCATCAGAGGCACAGGTAGTGGCACACTTGGAGTGCATGTAACCAAGTGTGGTCGCAAACCAGATTTTTCAAAAAGTGCATATAGGACAGTCGGGAAGATGTATCAATCAACGTCTTAAACTGCAGCACCAAAGGCACAGGTAGTGGTTCACTTGGGGTGCATGTAATCAAGTTTGGTTGCAAACCCGATTTTTCAAAAAGTGTATATAGGACAGTCGGGAAGATGTATCAAGCAACGTCTTAAAGAGCATAACTACAGCACCAAAGGCACATGTAGTGGTACACTTGGGGTGCAGGTAATCAAGTGTGGTTGCTCTCCCGATTTTACAAAAACACAGATCAATGGTAGGTTCAAAACAAAAACTGAAAGGGGAAGCGTTTGGAGCTTTTTTAATCGAGAGCTTGGGCAAAGATAACTGTGTTAGTGAACCGTCCGTGGCACTGACACATTAGAAGTGAAGTATCTAGAAGGCAGATGTAGAACATGAGGAGTGACCTATTTGTTTTCTCCCTTTCCCTTCTGCAACTCTTTTTAAGGATCGCTGCCATTAAATCTGTTGATAGTTGAGCAAGTGTCGTCTTGTGTGCTTCTTCGTCTGTGTTTCTAGTTTTAATTCAGTCATGTACCAACAGACCCACTGTTCCATTTTGGCGGAGGCTGTCTTGCCTTAGCCTTGCCTGAGCTATTCGCCGGCAAACTGTTGACGCCCTGCTGAAGAAAGAACCCACTCGTGGGAGTAGAGGTGAGTGCAGGCAAGGAAACTGGGCCACGCAACCGCGCCGTACCCTCGCGTGTGGGACCCGCACCCACAATAATTTAATCTGGGCGACCCGCACCTGCAATGCTGTCTGTATACCGCATTGTGACCTGCAGGGGGAACTGTTCGTCGTTCACTTTACCTTTGTTTCTATTTTAAAACAATGGAGATTATGAGTGTTGGCTACGTGTCTCGCGCGGCTTCAATCGTATGCCAATAAAACTGCAATTCGACAGAGAGCCATATTTGTCTGCATTAATAACCGAACTCGCCCGCCAGCACTTTCCTGCTGCAGTCTGGCACATGGATTTATGCGGCCAACGACATACGGCACTGCTGAGCTAGCGTGTGACAGAGAGGGATCACATGGGGTGGGGCCATGGAATGCGGGTAATGCGGGTGTACCCGCATTACCTGCGGTCGCATTGCGGGTACACCCGCATTTTGCCTGCTACCCGCTGCGATTGCGAATTCCTTCCCGCAAATCGTCACGATGTGCGGGTACCTGCGGGTACCTGCGCCTATACCCGCACCCGCTCTCAGCTCTACCTGGGAGTTCGTTATTTCCCGCAAAGCATCGAAACGAAATCCTACATTGCCGTAAAGCCGTATTTCAACGATTAAATGCTCAGCGAACGTACAACTTCTCTCTTGCAAGCTGCGTACACGGTGATACGAACACTGTACAAATAAATATCGAACTAGGAGCGGCTTTTTCCGGGGTTCTCACGAGTTCATTTTCACGACATATCTGGGTTATGCAGAGGGCTGTCGCATGTTCTGTGCTGAAGTTGCAACAGTACATTTCCTCTCAGAGCTAAGGAAGTCGGCGAGTTCTCACATTTGTCATAATTCAACGTCATAATTTGTAATCAAAGCCATACGGGAGAAAAATACTAATCAACCGTCCAAGACGCATATAATGTACTTCGATTTCGCTGAAAACTGGACCGTAGCTATGCCTAGCGAAATACAAGCGTGCCACTGGGGAAAAAGAGATTACCATATTCACATGTGTGGTAACAGCTGGCACAGAAACGTACAGTCTCGGCGTGGTGAGCGAAGACTTGCGTCACGATTCAGCACACTGACTGTTAGCTTCTATGGCTTTTGAAGAGTGGCTTGACGAGAATGTTCGTCTTGGTGCGGTGCTAACGATTTACGTGTCAGATGGAGCGGCGAGGCATTTTAAAAAGCGACATAGGCTCTATGAAGTCTCCAAATCAATGTTTGCGAGCGCAACATGGCTGTTCACAGGACCAAGTTTATTTTGAATGTGGCGGAAGAAAGGGTCTAGCCCAGCGGTTTATACAGAAAGTCTGAGCTTGTGGGGCTGTCGCGAAAAACTGGGAGGTGGTCATAGTTCCTCAGGGGTCGTAATGCAGATAACAACGCATTTAAGACCTCCTTCCGCAGCAAGACCACCTGAATAACTGTGAATAAAGTCTGAATAAGTCTGACTAAATAAATCACTGTCTAAGTCTCGTATCCAGCAGCCCCTATGAAATGGCAAACATTCAGAGGTGGTTCCGTTTTCTGCCGCAGGTTTCTAAGCTATTTTTTATCAGTGTCTTGGTGGCCCTGATTCTAAGAAGAATGACAGACAGGTTCTTGATATGATATGACGCGCTCTTGAACGCGTGATTCTACGCGATCCTTATCAGCAGGATAGTTAACTGTTCATGATCATTATCTAGCGACTCCATTCTGGCCATAGAAATCATAAGGAGAGGCTAAGCAAAGGTGGCGCTGGCTCTGCGTCAAAACGAGGGATGCGCCATATTGTGGCGGCCAGTGTTGCCATGTGCCAGTGCTGTCTGCGCGCTGTCCTTGGCAGCTCGGTTTCAATGGTGAATATTGTTTTCTGTAATCAATTTATGATGAACAAAATGTGCGGTAAGCATAAAACAAACATGAAGTAAGTAACACTGCGCCCTTCCCGTGCTGTAATTACCTGTTCAAGAAAAAAAAAGGAGGCCTTGAGTGCAAGGGGAAGCTAGCGGAGTTTCGGTTCCGGAGTTATCGGCTAAAGCTAATTACGCAGAGTGCGACTTTGACGCTCGCTGCTTCACAAGAAATAATGCAACTGAAACAACTGACCAGAAATCTTTGACTAGAACGTTAGAACATGTGGAATTAGGGGGAAAGTACTCCTGAATGGTCTGCGTGGGAAGGTCAACTCCCAATGAGCAATGAAACGATTGAAAGACTGGTTTGACCTTGGGGATGGCAATCCTGGCGGTCCCTCCTTTGTGGGACTGCCGCCCCACCCAAAAAATATTCGATCTCCCGGAAGATCCTCGTAAGCGCACAAACAAACATACCGCCTCAGGTGCCTTCTGTCGTCGCTAAAGACATGAGGCCCTGACACCATAGAAATCATAAGGATGATTTCTCCTGATGATTTCTATGCCTGGCACTCTTACGTTCAACTTTCGGGTGCGACGAGTTGTTTTCTTTTCTTTTTACGCAATTAATACACATTGAAAAGGGGAGTGTCACTGGATCAGTGAAGCCAGGAGAAAGATTACATAATGTGAATTTTGAATGATTTGCGGGCTCGGCGCTCCCGGGGAAGAGGTGGAACCTTACAGCACAAGCTCGCCAAGAATTCTTTGGAACTCTGACTTTCTTTCTTTTTAATGTAATGGTCTGCTTTCTGGAGATGTGGATTACAGTTTCGAAGCCAGTGCAAGGAAGCTTCCCAGGCCGCAGGATCATGGTGAATATTGTTCTTCACTGTACACCGGCAATACCCACTATTCCCACTGTTGTTGTCATGTCAGCGTTTCTTCATTTGTAATAAGGTGTTTGGTGTTGGCTGGTGAACTTGCGAATCTTGCCGCACTGTATCTGGAGTTTTGTTTACCGAATTGTGTTTGTGCTTCGGGCACAAGTCATGCGCACTTCCAAGGTGTCACACAAGACATTCTGCCATATGGAATGTATTTCCACAAGTGAGTGTCATTATTCACTAACATTCCCTAACATCTTTATTGGAGACATAGAAGTAACCAAATCGTCATTTCTATTCATAGGCGATGGGAATTTTTGAGGTGCCATAGGTCTTACTTCTGTCAATATTGCAGGTTTCCCTACCATGACCCCATACTTTTGAGACAGTGGCTTCAACGCGTATTTGAGCAGTCTTTTCACCCTTCTCAGACTCAAAGGATATGTTCCAAACACTTCGAACCCTCATGCTTTTACTCTAGCCACAACAAAAAATGGCTGAAGCCAGGTAAACAGTGCTATCCCCACTGTTTTCTCCTGGAAACAGGACAGCAGGACGGTAGTATATAAATTTCATTTGGTATGATGCAGAGAGTCCAATACACACTTTCGCGCATTAGCAGCGTTTGCAACTGGTCGGGGGTCCACGTAATAGCTATATGACTGAGGTGTAACTAACGTGTAAGTTCAAAATCAATACCTCAGTTTCGAGCATTATACAGTGAATGCTCTTTCAGTCAAACGTCACATTAGCTGAAACTTATGGTCAAATCAAACACACCATGGTGCACAAAGATATTCACTCTGTTGTAAAGTGCAGTCCACTAGTCCAATTACTGCTTAGCTCCAGGGATTTCCCTACACCCTCCCCAGCGGGGTGTACACCCCCCTGCATTTTTGCACCCCCCTCTGAAATTTCTCAGGTGACCCCACCCAGCTCGGCCACCAACACGTTCTGCTAGAGAGTCCGGCGCAGCGAATTACATCCTGTACTGTCAAACTTGGGCTGTAGGACCACAGTGATGCATATGATTGTACCATGCGTTTGTCCAAAATAATTTGAAAGTGACTGCTTAATACATATATTGTGCGCATATACGAGCAAAAATGCGTGCTGCACGCAAACTCAATATGGATCATCAAGAACTATATGCGCCCAACTCAATCAAGCGAGGTATTCTGCTTTTTCACCGTTCGTTGCTAGGTATTCATTGAGCTTCGTGGGACAAGGTGCTAGTATTTTTTTCTTTGTCGGTCGTGTGATTATACATCTTAAAGTTGAAATGCCGTTCAGAATGAATCTGTATTCTAATGTACTGTGTTCTAACGTAATAACATGTACAAATAAAACGGGAAAGCTGTGCAGAGATGTCACCATTGTGCCACGATTCGTTCCGTGTCTAAGAAAAATTCCTTAAGTGGAACCTTCACCAAGCATAACCCCCCTTGAAAGCTCGGCACCCCCCCCCCCCCAGAGTGAATTTCTGGGGAAATCACTGCTTAGTTTAAACAAGAAGTGCTGGAACCTGGCTGTTCCAGTTACTAAGTGTTTACTGTCTGTAGCACACAGTAAAGTACACCTAAGAAATAGATATTACAATGAATAAGGAAATACTGAAAACTGTTTAGTTGTACTGTGGTACAAAGCTTTACTATTAATCCTTGGCTCCATACTCTGGCCATACCACTTTCTGAAGGTAATGAAGCGCCTTCACCTGTTTGCGAGGCACGGTGCCACATTCATGTCATTCCAGAGGATATGACTGCAGTGTCCACAGCCTGTGAAATTAGGATTTAATAAATTGTGAAAATGAGTGCGCACAAGCAACAGATTTGTCTCACATACATCTCTCTCAACACAGTCTCTACATGCATATACGTGCAGTGAAATTCCTTCAAAATGAATTGAGCAGAAGTCTGTTTTGGTTAGTCACATTGTCATGAATAAGGTAGCATAACTATACCATAAAGTCTACTACATAGATCAATGGCATCTCTTGGATAACTACAGCTCTGAGCCCCAACATATCATCCACTGGTGAAAGCGTGGGTGAAAGTGATCATGAAGCGGTTCCTGAACTGTCTCGCAAGATAACAGAGAAATCCCAGAAGGCGTACCATCATGAGCAAGTGCTCTACACGAACCAGTGAGGCGGACGTCACCTCAAGACCAATAAACGAGTTCAATCAGTCATGTTCGTTACATATGCTAATTTTACCTTGAATATTTAGGCGCCAAGCGTCCTACGTTTACTCAGAATTTATGCTACAACTACGGCAGCACCTATCACATTTAAGGTCTCCCATTTTCCTGTGTCTGTGCGTCCGCTTAGTGAAGAACGCCGAGCTCAATGGAAGTCTCACGTCAGAGATCCCCAGATCAGTTTTTTGGAGGCGGTATTTGGAGTATTTTGGTGGTGACAGTATTTTGGAGGCGGTGCGTTTTGTTTTAGAGCTGCGGCTGGCGACTTTCGCGACAAAGTCACGTGATGGAGCTGAGTCACGTGGGACTCCCCCGACGGAAGGCAGACAGGAGCCAGGAGCCGTCTCGTAGTACACTTCTCTCATTAACGCTGTCGATCCTCTTCGATGTCGCAGACGAAGTGCGTTATGGCCGGGCAGAAACAGTGCAGTGTCCTTCTGTTCCACCGAGTCTTTGAAGAGCGTTCGGCGGGGATTCTGCGCAGTGTATCGTGGTCTTCGAGCAGCTTCAGCACTGGATGGTCTACTTTATTTTTTATGATGGAACAGTTCTAGAGTGTGATGGACAAGAAGACGCTATCAGCCAGAAACTGCGTGGAAATACACGGTTGATAAAGCACAGCGATGTGGAGCCCTTCAGAAAAAAAACATGGTGAGACGTTAGACGTGCAACATTCAAATGCGAAGGCACTTCAGTTTCTCGTTTTCTCAACACGATATGTACCCGCCGTCCATTTTGGTCCTTCCTCAGACCCCACAACCCCTCAAGCTCAATAGGATGCTACCATCGTCGCGCTTTTACTACTGTTTCTGCAATGTGCTTTCTTAGTGGTATTATTCTCCCCTTACAATGCGAGTGCAGCGGTGACAATGCCACCTGTTGAAACGCCTTATCTCTGATTCATTACGAATAATGTTAGACGAAACATAAAGCAGGCTTCACCTCTTCACGACCACCGAATCTAAAACCGCGAGAAATGCATTTATTCCGCTGGCAGTAGCTAGCGTTTGAACACTAGTGACACGTTACTTCGGATACGTACAAGCCATTATGACGGGATATATTAAAGGGGACATACCTGTTTCGGTGGCATATATTTTCTATAGGGGAAACAGTCAAATTTTTCTAACAGTAAATAACGTACCTAATACAACGGGGCTAACTATTTTTTATACCCATGTCAGTGTAAGAGGGGTGCATTTTGCAATGTACACCTAGATCACACCCATACCATACTCCTTCCAGGGTTATCCTCTCATAGACGTGTGTGAATTGGCTGCACATCTACAACTCTATTACGGGTGTAATAAGGGTGTAATAATTGTACAATAGCTTAAAGTTGTTTTGCCTTATTGTAAATTGTTTAACATTGTCGTCGAATACCAAATAACCGACGATGAACACTTACTTTATGGACACTAGCTTTCATGTAGTCCACATGAAAACTAGTGTCCATTAAAGAAGAAGTGTTCATCGTTGCTTCTATTTTGTGTTACCTCTACCTGGATGCTGACTGTTTCCACCCCCCACCCACGCAGCTACATTGTCGTCGGATATGAAATGCGTGTGCATCGAGTCTTAATTTTCTCTTCTACCAAAACCAGTAAGAAACACAAACATTATCTTGGTGGTGAGTTGATGCACAAAGCAATTCCTCACTTCAGTGTTTTTTTTTTCTCTTTTTTTTGTGCGTGGGTAATCGAATGAAACTTAGACATATCTCTCTTTGTTTTGATTGGAACGCGATCAAGGCTATGGAATTTGCAGACGCTCGCAAGACAGGCAGTATTACCTGTTTTCTCTGAGAAAGGAAATGCATTTCAAAGTGAGCTTTTCTTTCGCCATCCATTTATGTGATGTTTCAAAGGTATCTCTAAATTTAAGCGCGTATATATCTTTATCGGTATATCAGACCGCATTTTGGCTCAATAATGCACCAGTTTGGAATTGCAATATTGGGAGAACACAACGCATTTCGTGTTCATGTAATGCGTTTACTTTGGTTGATATGCATGACACACTCACTATGGAAAGAAAACTGCACACGTTACGCCATTGCTTATGGGTGTTGACTTACACCAAAAATTATACCAGTCAGAGTATCGTCCAATTACCATTGTAGACTAACAAGCCGCACACACCTGCTAAGTATACGTTAAAACCTTTTCTGAGGTAATGTGTGTGTACCATAACTCACACCCTTTTAAGTGTACAGGTTCGAAGGAGTTCTGAAATACACCCTGAGAGGTGGCTGTTTTTCATTGCACCTACCTTGTTGGGTGTAGCTACTTCACTGAAAAGGGTGTGCGATATGACGCTGACACCAAAAAGGGTGTAAGAGTCCCGAAATCCCGGGAACGCAAAAATGGCTCAGGATTGACAACCTTACGCCTGAGTCAACTACGATAGTTCGTCGTGCTGGAAGCATGGTCAATATTTCGTGAACGTGTTCGCAGACTGTCGCTTACCGGCATCTGCATGACTGATCGGCGGATGTCCAGACTGACAAGTTTTGCGAGAGCTCTACGATGCCAACGATACGTTCATACTGCCCATCAGTCTAAGACACCGGCCTTCTGCAACGCTAACGAGGTCCCGATATCTCACGGCCAACGCGACAGTTTGACAAACTGGATTGAAAATAGGGAAAGGTAACAGAAACGGAAACGGGGGTATTATACCGGAAATATTGCAGGTAGCAGAAACAGAAACGGATATCGCACAGTTAGAATACCTGAAACAGAAACGGAAACGATAATAATTTACGGTAATAATTCGGGTACCGCAGGACCCGAATTATTGTCTTCACCATATCCTGCAGATAAATTTATGAAATAAACCTCAATGAATCAAACTAAAATTAACTGAAGAACTAAAACTAAAATCAACTATCAAACTGGAGCATATAATTAAGTAGTATACAGTAAACAGAAGCAAATTAGCTGTTCAAAGCTGTTCTGTTGCAAATTAGCTGTTCGCAGAAATCACGTACCTATATGTGTATTTCGAATAAACGTTGTCTCTTGTATGCATGTACCCCTGGAGTCCTCAAAATAGACATCAGAACATAGATGGATTAAGTTTTGTCTCTTTTCTCTTTTTTTTTAAAGAAAAGAAAGAAGGACAACAAAAAGCTGGAGGTGGGGCGGTACCAAAAACCGAAACGGAAACGTAACGGAAACGAAAGCAACAATGGTGGTGACCGAAACTGAAACAGAAACAAATAAGGGCCAGTAACGGAGGTGGTAACGGAAACGAAGAAGATTCCGTTACCTTTTCCTGAATTTGAATATAAGCGGCGTCCGTGTGACTAGCCACCGCCAAGACGCCGCCCGTTGCACGAGGTGATGCAACCTGTAGCAATGACCACCACCCGCCGCTTTTTTTACCCACTTCCTGGTGTTGCTATCTTTTCTCCAGTATGTTTTCAGGGCCGCGCAAGACGGTGCATAGTATTTTGCTAGTCTGTGTCGGCGCCGAAGGAGCAATGCGCCTGGAAAGCATCCAACTTGTCGTGGCGCCCCTTCCTCCTCTGAATATTATCGGTTGTATCCCATGCATTGCGTGCCAACGCTATAAATGTTAACTGAAGAAACTTCATTGAACGTTCGAGAAAGGAATGGTTAAGCGAGCTGCCGGTGTCAAAAGATGTCGCGCACCTACCTCATGTATATAGGCGCTGGAAATGTGGGGCTACATTTTACGGGCTTTTAGAAAAGGTAGAGCCGGTTGTCGCACCCATTCTAGTGCGAAATTGTTTCTCAATTATTTTATTTTTTATTTTTTTATTTCTTATTTTACTCTCAATTCTTAGCGCCCGGAAGCAACTGGGGCTATGAGCGGTGTACAGACGTGGACAGATGGAGAAAGAAAGAGCACACAAAGAGCATCACCTTCGTTTTTAAGGTGATGACTGGGTTTACCCAAGAATAAGCATAACACGAGACGGACGAGTAGGATGAACAAACGTTTTAAGGTCCGGTTTCACCAACACCGATTACCATTGAAACCGACATCAACGGTCCCTTAACTGGAATTTAACGCATAACTGTTGCTTCACTGAAGGGAGTTATTGTTACTGACACATTCATAACATCACTAACTAACGTTTGCCGAAAACAGTTGACCGTTAACTTCGAGTCTTAGCAACGCTTGATCTCGGTTCAAAGATAACCGGCGTTGGTGAAGTCGGGCCTATGAAAGATACTCACCGTACAATCCTCCCTGTCTGCAATGTCTCTTTTGGTGCCTTAAATTTTCACTTCGACTCCCACTCTCTCATTTTCTAAATAAAAAGAAGGAATCGCGGTTTATGTTTTTCATGCCGGTATTCGTGTTCGACAACATAAAGAATGAATTGCGCGCATCGACACTCCAGGGAGAACCTATGGGCGCTTTTTCATATTTCTATCATCGAATGAACCGAAGTAAGGTGTACGTATTTTGACCATATTCCTCCGTCCCCAGGCAGGGTGGTTGAACAGCAGGACCACGTCTGGAAAAGTGGGACCTGCCCTGTCTAAATCGGGCCGTCTGGTAACATTTGGAATAGGTGCGTTCCCTCAGCTAGGAGTAGTCAAGAATTTACAGAAGCAGTACATTTCGGAATGCGGGTGAGGTGGAAGTGGGGTTCACCTCATTCCCTTTTTTTTTTTCTTGCATGAATCATGTATATATCATATACATATGACGAATATATATGAATATATCATGAATGTGAGGCAATACTATATCACATGATGCAGATGTTTCCAGGTTTGTTGACTCTTCAAACATTTTGCGACGCTATGCTCGCTGACTATGGTAACACCCCCACGATAATACTCGTACATTATGGTGATTCCATCTCCATTCTGGCCAGGTGCTCCGGACAACACCTGTGATTTTTACTGAAAAAAAAAATGTTGTAGCCTGACTCAGCTTGAGAATGCAACAGCAAGTATTTTTTTCTGAAGTGACCATAATTCCCAGATAAGAGAAAAAGAAAAACCCGGAAAAATATGTCAGTACGACACAGTTTCAGCCATAGCGATTTTTGCATTCAGTATCATTCGAGCGAACGCGTTCACGGCTTTGATTTTTCTTCCTCGCACTGTAATCTTCTAGGGCGTGGTCTCAGTTCCGGCGGTCGTTTTGTGATTTACAGTTAAAAATACTCAAAGCTGGCGACGACAACGAAAATCGCTCATATTCTTGCACCTATTGCGGCACTTGTCTACATGCCGGTGGAACGGGAAAGACATCGCCATGTAGTGGAGACCGAGCCTCTATAATTTGGTATCGAATGCAATATGTAGCGTCTAGGCCAGGTTGGTGTCGCCCATATCTAAAAAATCCCACCCCGAATTAGACTTGTACGTATTTGGAGTATTGTATTGTATTTAAAATACTGTACTTTAAATACAATTTGCGGTATCTTGGTACTCTATTCAATATTTTTGTTTTGTGTATTTGTACTCTATTTAAAATACATTTTATGGTATTTTCTACTCAATACTCTAATTACATATTTTGGATCTCCCTCTTAAAATGTCTATGTCTGGTCTTTCCATTATCTGGCTAGTTCAGTGGAAATTTCCTGAGTCCCTCGGACTTAATTGACCGGGATAGTGACTCTAGACTCGGACATTGGCTCTTCTTGGGAGTATCCGTCGAGAGATCTTGCCCCGTGTGTACTTATCCTTGCCCAGAGAGTGCTCTATTATGTGTGCCCTGACGCGGTGACGCCGAATTCTGACCTCGCTGAGGAGGGACCTGCTAGAAGTTTGATTTGTTCTGGGTCACATATATAGTGGAGTTATGTGGTATCTCTCATCATGTGGTCATCTTTTTGGGGACCTGTGTTTAGATGACTCCTATCACACAGCGGCGGATAGCGTAATGCGCGTGGCTTAGGTGATTCAGGTGGTGGTGGTGGTGAAAGGGCTTGCCGTTGTCGGCCTCACGTATGTGGGCAACGTCACGACTGACGCCCTGGGGAAATGTGCGTCCTGGGCCGACCTTGAGGCATATGTCAGCACAGTTCCCCTAGAAGTCGGCTTAGGTGATTCAAGTGATGTAGCGGCGATGTGCTGCATTGACCAGTGCCCGGTGACTTTTTGCGTTCAAGGCTAAATAGTATCTTTATTGTATTTCAAATACTTTTCGAAGCATTTTGTACTCTATCCGAATTACTTTAATTTTCATGTATTTATACTCTATCTCATTTACATTCTAACCGTTAGTATTTATTATCTCAGATACATTTTTGGAGAATCTGGTATATGTCTGAGCTTGTTCTAGTGGTTCACGTCGATGCAAATTATCATCTTTCCCCATAATTTGTCGCGACTTAAGAGAACCCCCTCAAGGTCAGATTTATATGATTTTCAAAACATAAGTGAATATAGATAGCTGCACTTGCAGACGCTTAAGTTCTTCACATTTGCTACTTTTTTTTCTTTCTGGTAACCCTACTCATAAACTGTGTCACTTTACACGCAGAAACTATTGAAGGATGGTGTTTGTCTCTCCAAAGGAGATATCAGAGAAGTGGTGGACGAACTGAACCTGAATTGCGAGAAGTATGACGTTGTCTCCAACAACTGCCAGCACTGGATCAAAAGGCTGCTAGGACGGCTGGGTGTCCCAGTGTCTGAGGTCGATCTGAAAGAAGCCACTGCCATTGGAGGTGCCTTCGTTGTAGGAGCCGTAGCTGCAGCTTCAGCTTCAGCCTTGCTCCGTTCTGCGTCTCGCAAGTCAGAAGACTAAAGACCTCCAGATTTGGTCTCCTCAATAATCAAATGCGTTCTCTCGAAGTTCGTTCTCGTTCGCTCGAAAGTTCGCGTTGCTGGTGTGTCATTCTGACATATCATAAAGGAATAGAAATGTTTTCGGCGTACTGGAGAGGGAGTTGCAACAACGTGAGGACTGTAAATAGTATGCCTCCTTGAAACTGAATGTCGTTCACCACAGCTGAAGTGTTGGTATTGTGAAGTCCTCGTGCTCTTGCCTCAGTTGTAGTTCCAACACTTGCCAATTAAATAATACATATGGTCCACTTGCAATTATTTATTTATTTCGTTTGTTGTGCATGTGCATCTGTACATGTAGTGATCACCCGCTTTTCGCCACTGGATGCCTTTAGATGAATTACGTATATTATAGCTATACAGGGTGGTCCACCAACCATGATAGAAATTCATAGTAAAAAACGTAGGCCCCGGGACACATGTGGTCAAGGGACTTTTTTTTTTGCCAATAACTTTTGCCACACATTGGTAATTTTTATTTTGACGGAAAGTTAATCTCTTGAATTGAACTCCGAAATTTCCCAACGTTTTCTTTGCGGAACTGGGTTTCCCGGGGTCATTTTACTCAGTATAGCACATAATCCCGAGATACACGCACATAATAAGATACGAGTAAATGAAGTTGCGATTTTTGCAGGCAGATTGTATCCTGATTGATATTCTGCATCGATGGGGTCGTTCTCGGTAACTTTTCGCCTGCAAACTAAAACTGCGGACGAGCGCTGTACGAATCATTCCCACCGACTCGTGAGTCGTATCTGTTTTTCGGAGGTCTTATCGATTGGCGTGTTATCGCAGTGGGAACTAAAACTCCCTGTTTTTTCCGAAGAGGGAATCTTTTGGCGCGTTGTTCGCGCCCCTTGTTCGTCTCACTCTTTGTGTCCTTATCCTTTTAGCGCTTTTAAGCCGTCTTTATCATCCCTATTGTCCTCACTGGGTAGCCATGCCTGGAACGAACTTCCGTTGCACTTGAGATCCATCATTATAAGGTCCATCATTGAGGACCTGGAGATTGCGCTTTTTGACACCATAGTACCCTTGTTTCGGAGATCTTCTGGTTTTGTGCGATCATTAACGCTTTTTTTGTCTTTGCTCTGTGACCTCCACGCCTGCAGCATGCGTTGTTGTTTATGCCTTTCGTTTTCTTTGTTTTGCTTTGTTACTCTACTCCCCCTTATAATATCTACGCTTTTTCATATATTGTTTGGCCAGGGCCCCGAGCTTCAGCTTGTCGTTATCCCACAACGCGCGTTAAATGCACCACACCGGCCCCTGATTCGCCACGAGCTCTTGCACGAGCCTATCAAAGCGGCTTTGGAGCTCGCGAACGATATGTGAAAGTTGAAGACCGAGACCTATCACAGGGCTGGCCCCCACAGTCCTGTACACTGATTTTGTATATGCCTTTGGAATAGAGGAGAAGGAAGATAAAAACAAGAGAGAAGTCAAAGAAGGAACGTCTTCTTCGCGATCACATGAGCATCTCTAAAAGACGTCCCATGAACGTCATTTTTGCAATGAGAAGCGGACATCTTATGAAATCCAAGATGGACGAAGATATCTGGACCGGCTTGGGACGTCCATGGGACTTGTATGGTTTATTGGGAACTGTATAACACCCCAAGCAGCACAATGTATTGAAAGTCGAGTGCAATAGGGGTGGACGGTATGCATCTTATCAATGTCCCTTAGTTTCACGAGTCTGTTCAAAGTCTTCCACCTACCCGTCCACCCCTGTTGCACTCGACTTTCAATGCATTGTGCCGCTTGGGACATTTCACATTTCCTTCAAAGAACCGGATACTACGAGGTAGTACAGTCGATTTATCAAAGTCAACATGTCTACAAACTATCTATCAAAGTCTACAAAGTCTAAACGTGATGTGTCAATAAATACCTCTACAGTTGATTGATTCACGTGCAGCTGTGGTTTCAGTGTTCGCCATCACCGGGGAAATCCAACACGTGCTCCGTACGTGTACAGCAATGCAAAGGCTGCTGATATGTGCAGACCATAAACGTTTGGGAACAATTCTTAGTAATGGTTTTTCTTGGCCTTTCGTTAGACCGGGCGCTATTGTATTGGTGATCTCTCCCTCAAGCGTGAAGTAGACGTCAGAGAGAGAACACCGTCCTGACCACGTATAAGCGTTTATTCGAGTTACGCACGCTTGAGGCGTATCTGTCGAGAAGTATACATATGAAACATGATTCAGCTAGCCACTTTCTTGACTGCTTGCCTGTTGCTAGGCGGTGTTCGTGGCAAAGGAGATCAGACCAATAAGACGAGTTGTGGTCGTGACAAGAGTGTACAAAAGGTTAGTCATTTTAAGACTGGTTGTTTTCATACAACGTAGAATTTTAAAGGAGGTAAGTACTCCTATCTGCAGCTATTTATGACGGGCGTAACAGCTGTAATATTGTTTTCCTACGCTTCGTAATTCTATTACAAGTTCTTGCTCAATGCTTCTCCTTCAAAATGGGTGCAGCGTTAAACAAAAACGCACTTTTTTCGGATACGGGCGAGTAGAGCCGTGCACGGGCTCGGGCCTCCGTCCCGGCCCGTGGGCAGGGCCGACAACCATGTTTCCGAGAGTCAGGCTGGACCGGGTCACGAAGCTAATTCCACGCAATGGATGACAATTATATCATAGCACCACGTGCTTGCGTCATTCTTGTGCATAGTATCTGCAGAAACAAGCAAGGGACACTGCATTATGCATATGATTTGACTCTGTATATAACATTCTCAAAGCCACTTTACATTACTCCTGGCTCCTCACGTATTTCAAAAACGCGTTCGCAAACCTTGGTGAGAGGGGTAAGGATTGGGAGAAGGATTGGGTCAGGCCCGTGCACGCCCGTATCGAATCGTATCGCTTTATCTTCCGATTGATACATAAAAAGTGTGCGCCCTCTTCCTCAGCCTATCGGGAGACTGGCATACTGCGTGCCATGCAGAGCCGTGTGCTAAAATGGAGGCTTGCCGTTAAGAGGAGCATAAAAAAGAGGCTCGACCTATCAGTCAAACGTTTTCCACGGGGGCCGCCATGACACCAAAATTTCTCCAAAATGGAGGATGGTGCTTGGAGCGGAGAAACGGAGATATCGTCACAAAATTCTTTCATAAACAACTCTAATTTTATGCTGTGAGTATATATCCTTCTCTACGCATACGCAAAATCAGCTTCAACTTACTCTCCGCCGCCATCATTCTTCGCACGAAATTGAGATGTTTCGTCCCTAACTTTAGGCCTGCACTCTTAAAAATGAACTTCACTGCATTGCACGCTCATAGTCAACTATCATCTCAACTGTCATCGTTCTCTCCCACGATTTGTTGAAAACGGGAGAGGTACGCCTTTTTGTGACACTTATGCAGATCAGTTAATTGTCACAAAAAGGCGTACGGCACGTGTTTTCCACAAATCAAGAGTGATACATGTATCACTCCGTACGATGGTTGGCCTTCAGCGTGCTATGTGGTGGAGCTTTGAGTGTTATAAGACTGAGATTCCGAAAAAAATAGCGCGAAAGACGCACTTAAGATTTTGCATTACATGATAGAATACATACGTACCTTTTTGCGCATTTTCGGTTCAGTCAACTTACGTCACTTGATTTTATAGACATAATAGACAACTGTATTCCGGCTTGTGATTGGCTGTATACCTCAAAACGTGGAGCCTCAAGTATATGCAGGTCCCATTAATGGCCAGACTCCTTTTTGATATACGGCACTGGTGCTATGCAGTCTAGAGGGCCCTGTGTTAGTGCCTAGAAATCCACCCTCCTAACTCCGTTGCCATCGACTGTCCCGCCACAAGACGCCACGACGTTTGCCTTTGCTACGCGAGTTTCAACGAATGGCCGCAATTCATGACGGGCCTCACTAGTGCCCTCACCCTCCTTTGGTAGTGGTGGCCCGCACGTTGTTATAGTACACTTTAAAGTTAGCTGCGCTTCTGCGTTCAGACGATACACTGCTCCGTTCGTAGCGATAGCGGCGAAGCATTATTAAATCCGTGAGTTGTACCTTTTACGAGAGGGTTACAGTGGGGGAAGTAGCAGACTTCAAAGTGTACTCGAACTTCCTTTCAACGATTTCGTTATCGCCATTCCGCGTGCTGTGAACCATGGACAATTTTCTCCTTATCATTTACCAGTTTGATACTGGTGGCCGACAACAGAAAAATGCAAAAAAGTGGGAAGTCAATATACTGCAGATGTTGGGACGCGGAAGACAGGGACTGAAGGAAGCACACAAACACAAGCGTCACTCGCAACCAGTGGCGTAGCCAGACCTCCGAGGTAGGGGGGGCTCGATACGAAAACTCGCCCCACTTCCCCCCCCCCCGCTGATCCTGGGTGCGACAACACACACATACTCATGCACGCCGCAAAATGCGGTTCAAAAAAACCGAACGAAAATAATTGATTTGGACGTGCACAATACGATTACATGTATAGGCTGTCATGTCCAATGAGGTGGTGTCACGAAATTGGAAGCATTTTGAAAAGCTCATACTTTGAAAACCATTCAAGAGTGCTGCTTAGACGCCATGAACTGTAAGAACTTTCGCGATCGTCACACTGTCACCCCCCCCCCCCCCCATATATTATTTTCTCCTCGGATTTGCACGATTTCCGTGGGTCGGTCCGTGGCAGGTAGGGGGGGCTCGAGACCCCCCTAGCCCCCCCGTGGCTACGCCACTGCTCGCAACTAATATGTATTGCAGGCAAAAGATTGCTTTTAAAACACAACCGCTGGGCGACACGTGCCGGGTTATAAGCCTCAAACCGTGCTGATAGACGCACGGCAGCCAGTAGATAGTAAGGACGTAATTAGGTAGTTAGGAAGGCAAGTTCTTTATCAGAAAGTGTTATAGATGGTTGACTGACACACTTGGGAGCTCAATTGATACCAGTTTGGTTGCAGTTGCCTACGCCTGGTCATGAACTCGAACCAAGTGGAACCAAACCGGTGGCAACTGGAAACTAGAGCGGTACCAGTTCAAGCTGGGCCGGTTGCAAGTGGACATGAAGGGGTACCCGTTCGAGCTCAGCTAGCGGCAACTGGAAAGTGAAGTGGCACCAGTTCAAGCTGCACTCTTAAAAAAGGGGTGTACTTTAACTCCTTTCCTTGCTACATATATAGCACCCTTTTGGAGAGTACAATTACTTTCAAAAGGGTGTCTCCCCACTCCCTCAAGGGAGTAGCATAACGCCTTCTGCCTGCCGCAGAAGTAGTACTGTTATGCTGAGAAACTACGGCCATGTTAAACGCCGGCTCCCCCGCCAGGGCAGTGCCACCGTCACGCCGACTTTTTTCGCGTATTTTTCCTCGCGCGCGGCAGGCGGCGCTCGGGTGGAGGCTCTTACCGGTGGGCGGAGCGTGGCCGGAGGGCTGCGTGCGCGCCTAACCACTCACACTTTTCAGCCTGGGCCGACTTCTTTCATCATTTTTCAGTCTGTGTCGAATTCAATCGCAATTTTTCCCACGCTACAACAGGTGTGCAGTAGGAAGTTTACATGCAAAAGATAGCCATACACAAAAGTACAAGTGAAAATATATTTATTAAAGTCATCAGTGTCGAGAATTATGTTATGACTCTGTGTGAAGGAGAAAAACTTAGCCAAAAATATGATGCAATAGCATTGAAGGGGTATCACATCTTTTTATTAGCGATAATCACGCAAGTTTTCAATTAAGCAGAAGGAGTAGCACATTGTAATCAAAGAATATATTTTAACCACTATGATTACAATCAAAATCAAAAGTTTTATTATAAAAACTCTAACATTATTATACGTGACCACCATAGTGGAGCTCTAATTAGAAGTGCCGATAGATGTATGTAACTTCAAGAACAATAGCTGGGCCGACTTCTCTAGCGATTTTTTATTACCTCCTTATGTGCCTTCACCTCCCTGACCTTGCTGATGCAAGCTGTAAGCCACGGGAACTCCTCTGGCTTTCCGCGTTCTTATTGGTCAGATTTCATATGACGTTGCTAAAGATTCTCAGCAGGGAGTTCCGCTTGACGCCCGGATCCGTTGTCTGCTGTAGCGCAGCTTACACACGACTTATTAAAAAGTATTCCGTCGATCGGGATGGGACTTTCGGAGTCATGGTCAGTGAAGGACGGGCAATCGCATTTCACTGTGGTTTCGGAATCGATCTGTGGTCGATGCGACTGTCCCTAAGTGGCTTGAGGAAAGCGCGCGCTGTGTATGAAAGAGCACGCTATGACCTCTTGGGTTCTGAAAAAAGATTAGAAGAAAACAGAAAATTCAACCCAAGATAAGGGCAGCTCCGATAGCGTCAACTGATCAATTTCTTTATTGTTTTGCTTTCGCAAGTTTAAGCTCATCTTCGACGTATGAGGCGGAACTGTGCTCCTTCACCCTCTGATATTTGGAGTGAAGGAAAGACGCATCTCCGAAGAAGCGCTACGAACAAAATGATGAAAACAATGGCGTTTCTTGAAGAATTTGTTAGCAGACGATCTACCGAACAGATTTTTTGTTCTGAAAACAGCTACGATATCAGGTGACCGAAAGGAACAGACGTTCTCATTGGGACAACTTCAGAGGTTTCATAAATAAAAATTTGATTAACAATTTTTAGGTAATTAGTCATTCGACGGTTGAGTAACCGATGGTCACGAACATCCGCCACAGTACGTCCGCGTCAGCACAGTCTCGTGCATTTGCAAAAGATTTTTGAGCAGTGTTACAAGACCCAGAGGTTATAGAAGTGAAAACAGGATCTCTATAGCTCTTATAGTTTTTTAATGAAGAATCTGTATCGAAAAAGAAGACACCCTGTATAGTATCAGCCTAATAGAAAAACAAGATACATATACGAAAAAAAGACGTGGACTTCATTACACGCAGGGAAGCTGGTGGAGGCAGACAACAACAGCAAAAAAAAAGAAAGAAAAAAAGAATAGATTATTCGTGTTGTGCTCAGATAGTATCCAGAACGGCATTAAGGTACATGTTAAAAAGACAACTGATGTACCTGCTTCATGTTCCTTCATGTTCATTCCTACTGGATTCTCCACCTGTATGTAAACATGTATGTATTTTCTAATAGAAATGACTAATAAAAATATATATATATATATAAATATATATGTCAAACAGCTTCGACAAGAAGGTTATCATGTAGTACGTACCTGTGAAAGTTGTTACCAATTTTGTAGGACATCTTCTTGGAAACAGCTCTGCTACCATCACGCGACTCTGTTTCGTGCAGTATTAGATTTCAACATGTTTCAACATGTTTCAACCAGGGGAATGAACGTGTAGTATATTTCTATTGTTGGAAAAACCCACGTGACCTCTGACGTCGGGCCAATCATTGGGCCTCGGTAGAGTAGTTTTTTGCTTTGTTTTATTTTGTCTCCCTGGGTGACGGGTGACGTAAAGCGACGCTGCCGAGGCGTTCTTTTTCCCTTTCCCCTCTGTTCTCTCCCCCGCTTTGGCGGTTCTGGATTTTCGTTCGCATCCAGTGAAATAAATACAACGCGGAAGCGTTGGCTCTTTCTGTTGCACAAGTTGCTTTATTTTTCGGGATTGGTATTTCCAAATCACACATATGCAGTCTTCTGTATCTGCGCCAAACACAAACTTTACATGAACATTGTTTCTGAAGTTCCGAGTGAAGTTCTGAAGTTCTGAAGTTTGAAATATGCCGAAGCAAATTCGCATTCAGTGTTAGCTGATATGTCTCACGTGGAAGATTTCACAGTGAATCAGTAAATTCACTGCACAGGCACACACATTCACAAATCCAGCATGACAGAAAACATGTCCATATCCCTTTGCTGCTTGTGTAGTCACATGTCAAGGCTGACCCGTCACAAAGGAACCTGTGCGGCTCCTAAGCCGAAAGATGATGTTCCAACCACTCAGAGTGGCATATCCATTCTATTGCGTCCTTGCAGATGCTTTTCTGAAGCAGATATGAGTTGAGCAGTACCTAGTTGATACCTGAGCAAGAAAGACCAGAACAGGGATCAGAAAACGTGAAAACTAAAAATTCTACCGGCCGAAATGTTGCGTATATGCCAGTGTGGTGCCATGCTATGCTACGCTAAGCGGCAGAATGGAATAGGAACTGACCTACCTGCCATCGAGTGGAAAAACACAGTATTGATCCTTCTTGAACCGTTGTCGCGCCAAGCAAGCGAAGCAGACCTGCATTCCACTTATCTATCACTGAATTTACTTGCAGAAGTATCCAAGAAGATTCTAGTTTTGCAGAGTCGGTATCGACGGGCACTAAAGACCATCCAAAGCGGTACCGGCAAAGATGCTTTGCGTGCGTCCCTGCTGCACCATATTTCGAAACTTCACGGCGAGCTGCTCTGGCCAGTGGAGTGCAGCTGTAGCTTCCACAGTTTCGCCATGGAAACCACCGCCCCTCTTTACCACGTGATCATCCGTAACGAATCACGACAAAATAGCCGGAAAACGGCGCCAAAAAACGCGCGCTGGCTGATCGAACTGCGCATGTGCGCTGCGTGCCCTCTCCATACCCTCTCACTCGAATTTTCTCCCCCGCCCCCACCTTGTTCGGAGCGCTTCGCCAGGCCGGCCAGGCCATCTGCTAATATTATCGGGAAGCAGAAAATGAAAATCCAGAAGACGAAGGAATTCACATGTACAAATTTATTGACACGGTAAACATATAAACAAGAAGCAACATTTGAATGCAAGTAAATCTACACGATTATTACAGAATAAATAAAGAAGAAATAGTGACGAGCAACAGAAAGAGTGACTATCATATTATACAATCATTAAGGGAACCTATTCGGTTTGGAGAAAGTAGATATTACTATACACATATATAGCACGTGATGAGTCGCAGAAGCCATCCGCTATATCCCAGCACAACTGTAGAATCTTCAGTTGACAGGGGCCACATGTTCACGGATCACAGGGCCACGAACAGCTGTCGGTGTCTGAATGGAAAAAATAAAATTAAAATAAAATGAACCTCTTAATGATATGGTAAACCCGAGCACAGGCAACGTTAATATTCTGTATAACGCCATGTAAGACATGCAATCGTTACGCGCCTAATGTCGACTAATGACAAAATTCGAATACCCCTGCGTACGCGATACACGCTGTTTTCCTTTCCATCTGGGGGCTAGATTTTGAACGTTTCGCTATCCCGTAACGCTTGCTAAACGCTCGTGCTCCCCGGTTGACGGCCAATGCGCGTGACGGAATGAGCGCGCAAATTTTGAAAAATAGCTATAACGATCGCTATGTGCACATCAAGATTGAGCCCCAGTGTATTAAACATCAGACACATTCAAATAGCGGAACAAAACGCAACAAGTAACGCCACGCAGAATCATCAACCAGATCATGACTGTTAACCGGCAGAAAGTGATGTAATACGGGACAAGGCGTACCTCCATGTGTACACAGTTAGGCGACAGTATTAAAAGTCTGATCACTGACATGCATCATACGTTTGTCTGCTTACCTTTCATTCAGGCGTTCGTCCATGGCTCAAACATCTTCGAAATCCACGAAACGAAATCACCGTCTGCCTCCATAGACGCCAGCCACACAACGGTCAGACGGGTCGGCGCCTCGGAGAAACGAACACGGGCGAATCCACCGGTTAAATAAGCCTCAGCCAATCATGATCGAGAAAGGTCACGTGGGGGACCGGAGCCAATGAAAAGTAAATAGCCAGAATTTGGCGGGAAATGCCAGCGGCGACACTATTTTCGTGGCGGCGAAACCCGCTTACTGTGCCTCCTCTGCTCTGGCACCCCAGACACGGCGGTGCCGGCTTACGCGCGCGCGCGCCACGGAAAGGTTATAATTTCAAACCGGCCAATGAGCGCTCACATACCGGGGGAGCGGCCGCAGGAGCCAATGGGATGCTCTCGGTAGAGAACTCGCGCTTCGACGTAAAAATTTTGACGTGTCATGACGTTTGATGACGCGAAAGGCTCGCAGCGCCTCACTTTAGTCCGCAAAGGAACTCGCGAGTTTCATCCCCTTGTTTCAACCATCACGAGAGGAGGGGCGATGAGGACGAGACGCGCGCGCTGCGTGGATCAGCTATTCGACTGGGATAGTCTACGTCCGGCGTCAGCCGAGTAAGACATTTGTTGTTTCACTCCGGTCGGTCTTCGTACAGTATTACACTGTTGACGTTTCAAACATTAATATTGAATGCTAAAATGAGGTTAACTGAACCAATGTCTGATTTGCGGTTGCGGTTTTGGAACATAGCTTTGCGATCTGCCCTGTGAGCCTTCCTTATTGCGTCCTCAACTAAACTGGGTGGGGATAGGCGACTGATGAATGTTTGCTTAAGTTGAGTCAAATTTCAGTCCGGATTACTGTCGCTGCAACGGATGCATCTATAACGAAGCGCTTGGCTGTAGGGGATAGCAAGTTTAGTGTGCCGCGGGTTTCAACTATTGAAAGCTAGGTACTGCTAGGAGTCCGTAGTTAGGATGGAATAGCATGCCGACCTTGGTCTGGCAGACCTTTCCTTTCAATAAATATATATTCCCCCCCCCTCCGTAGTTAGGACCCCGTCAGTTAACTTTACTTGAACATCTACGAAGTTAACAGTTAGAGTACGAATGGGTGAATTTGATAGCCGAATGTTCTTGGTTAAAATCGCTAATGAATATATTTAGGTCGTCCTCCGAATATGGCCAAACCTAGAAGATATCATCCAGAAAACGTTTGTAAAACGCAGAAAACGATGCAGAAAACGTCGATTAGTCAGGTTGTCCCTACTTGGTTTAAAACAACTTTTCAGGATGGTCACGCGATAAGTATTCTCCAGATAACTAGTAAGTCATCACAGGACCAGGACACCCTTTGTAATCAAAATAAGACGCCGCCTCCGCTGATCCCGGTAATCTCGAATGTCCCAAGTCTCATAATGTCGTTAACTTGCCATCCCATATTCTCACTGATTCTGAAGCACCTTTACTCAGCCATTGAATTTCATTTTGTCCCAGCGATAATGAATTTAAAAAAAGTATCAGTTTAACATAGATATAGATAACTTCACCTGCCGCTTACGCCTCAAAGAATACTTCCATGACAAGCCCTAGTCTGATTCCAACCCTTTCAAACAGCCGTCCTGTTTTACACCAGACGGTAACAGCGATAAAGCCCTGGATATGTATGTACGCGCAGTCCAAAAGGATATTATTAACGCGTACAGCCATTCATCCAACCCTAAGTCTAAGTCAAGTTTATCGCCAGCTGAACACCGTAGCCTTTCCAACCTTCAAGAACGTAACGATTTGGTTATAAAAAAAGAAGACAAAGGTTGTACAATTGTGGTAATTAACGAAACTCATTATATTAAGAAGGGTATTCGACAGTTGCCTTGCACATCATTTTACAAAGACCTCGAAGCTGACCCTACGGAACAGATCACTTGCGAATGTTATCCGTATCCTGGAAAATCTGAAAACGAGCAAAAAGATAGACTTCACCCTGTACAAATACTTCCTCCCTAGAGATTCCGTGCCAGACACATTTTAGATGTTCCCCAAGATCCACAAACCTGGGAACCCAGGACGCCCGATCGTTTCCTGTAACGGTACAGCTAGATAAAATGTTCCCAGCTTTGTAGATTACCTTCTCAAAGGTATACCCCCAAAACGTCCATCCTAAATTACAGCTCAAACCACTTCCTGAAAATATTAAGTCAGTGCCAACCTCCTTCTTCAAGTTTGCTGGTCACGCTAGACGTTTCTTCCCTCTATACCAACATCCCCCACGGAGATGGCATTGCCGCAGCTCAAATAACGTTTTTTTTAAATATTCGGACAACTCACACGACCCTTCTGTCCCATTCACGATCCTTAACCTTATTCTGAAAAGTAACAACTTTGAATTTGACGGTAAACATTACCTGCAAGTTAATGGCACGGCTATATGGGCACTAAGATGGCACCAAATTATGCAATCATTTGTATGGGAGATCTGGAGGAGGCATTTCTATTACAACGCGAGAAAAATCAAACATTGTGCAAGCGTTTTCTGGACTATATCCTCTTAGTTTGGCCATATTCGGAGGACGACCTAAATTTATTCATTAGTGATCTTAACGAAGCACATCCGGCTATCACCTTCACCCATTCTCACTCAGCTCTAACTGTTAGCTTCCTGGTGTCCAAGTGAAGTAACTGACGGGGTCGTGACTACGGACGTGATCCGTAAATCTACGGACTCCCAGCAGTAGCTAGCTTTCAATAGTTGCCATCCGCGGCACTCTAAATTTGCTATCCCATCTGGCCAGCCACTTTGTTACAGATGGATCTGTTCCAGCGACAGTGATCAGGACAGAAACTTAAGCAACTTAAGCAAACATTCATCTGTTCACAACCAGTTTAGTTGAGAACGCAATAAAGAATGCTCGCAGGGCAGATCGCAAAGCTCTGTTCCAAAACCGCAACCGCAAATCAGACAGTGGTTTCGTTAAATTAACCTAATTTTAACATTCAATAATAATGTTTCAGACATCGACAGTATACTTAATCGCCACCACAGTATTCTTCTTCTGTCAGAGCAAATGGGAGAAATCTTCCCGGAACACCCACGTGTGACGTACAGGCGCATGCAAAACGTCCATGATAATCTAGTCAGCTCCAAGGTCAACCGAGCGGCATGCCCGACAGCAGACTGCCACCTGTGCAATGGTCGCAGATGCAAACTAATGCAAAGTGCCTACGTGCTAGGCAGCAGAAATTCTAGTTGTACGTCGAAATTCATAGTGACCTTGACTATAACTCATTCAACTTATTTATCCCATTTAGTGCAACGCGTGTTAAGCACAATAAGTAGGTCAAACCAAAACATCTTTTTGGATTAGATTGAACAACCACCGTTCGGACGTTAACAAAAAGCCAAATCTTCCTGTGTCTCGTCATTTCAAACAGCCTGGTTATTAGACAAATGACGTCGCCCCGTTCATTCTTCAATAAAACTTTAGCTCAGATAGAGGCAGGGAACAACTAAAGTCTTACCTGATTTACAAGTTCCAATCAATCATTAACGAAGATCCCGGTGTACTTTCAACAGTAAGGAATCCGGTCTCCTGGATGGGATATACTTTCCTTTTATTTTTTGTCCCCTTATTTATTTTCAGCTACGGCCTCAGTACAGCCACGGTCCCTTGGTACTCTTTCTGGTCACGAAACTCCGCCGGAAAGTTTGCCTAGGGAGCGGAGCTGCCGCGCAACGGCGCGCGCGAAGGCAGCAAGGGTTGACGATCGCGTATGCCGCGTTATCCGTACGTTCGTGCTAGCCGTTTGGGCACAACAAACCAAACTAGGCTGTTGAGCATATTTGATTTTTTTTTATTTTACAAGTACACGGGTTTGCAGCGACATACAGCTCCCTGAGCAGTATAATCGGCTGCAACGGGACCCATTATGAGAACTTTCATCGAGCAATGGCTTTCACATACCGACGCCCAAACGGGACTAACCACAATTATTTGTTGCTTAAAAACGCTAACTTCATACAGTTACTGCCTCCACACCATGGATGTTTTAATTAACTTCACATCACGATATACATTTTATAAATCATGAAATAACAGTGATCACTGCAGCGCGGATTTTCATGCAAAATCTTTTTTCTTTTTTTCTTCTCAGTATAGTTCCTAATCTGGAAGGTGAAAACACTTTTGGTCTATGTTTGGAATGCATCAAAAGGTTGTGGGATTTATCGCATGAAAGTGCAATAAAAGTGCCTATTTTGCCATATTTTCAGGTGCGAGAGCTCACTACTACTTTTCTCAAGGATGTTTTTTTTTTTTTTTTACATGATGGTTTCACTTATGGTTTTACGGGTGGCGTTTGCCTTGGAATCTTTATGATGCAGTAACGAGCTCAAAGCAATGATGAAACAAGTCCGAGCATGGCTAACACGAAAAATGCGAATACATGCTGAGGTTTGTTTCATTATGGCTTTGAGCTCGCCACCGCATCATGATGATTAAAATGAGCATCTTCTTCTCATACTGGCGATGCACCGAAGGTCACACTGCCACGGGGAATACTTGTATCGTTACGAACCCTCTCTTCCTAGTCACTGTATTTGAAAATGCGACAGCGCTCGAAAGTGTTCCTCAGGCGTCAGCTCACCAAGCATTCCAGTTCCGACATGGCTAGAATGTCCGTTGGTTGATACTTTATCGGAGATCAGTACATGGCCAGAGTCACTATAACTCACGAACCCGCGAATACACTTCCTCTTTGGTCGTTGTGGTCAACATCGGCGAGCCGCGGAGACGCAGCGACCTTGCTTGGAGCTGCCCGCCTGGCCGACTGCCCGCGAAAAGTGAGCTGTCAGATATTTCGAAACTTTGTCAACCAATCCCGGAGCGCGCAACGTCCTTCGGCCAATGGGCATCCGTCATGATGCCTGACGATATAATACCACGTGACTATGATGTGATTTACTTCTTCTACTGCCGCGAATGCGGAGAGCTATGAGGCCTGTTCGCACCTCGATCAAATGACTCTCGCCCACTAAGCGCGAAGGAAACTGACGACAGTTCACGGAAACCAATGAGCATCCAAATATTTACACATATAATTTAGAGCCGGCGGCTGGCGACTTTCGCGACGAGGTCACGTGATGGAGCTGAGTTACGTGGGGCTCTCCCGACGGGATGCAGACAGGAGCCACCTCGTACACTCCTCTCATTCTCTTTGATATCGCGGACGAAGTGTCGCAGGCGCGGTGATTGCTACGTGCGTTATGGCTGGGCAGAAACAGTGTAGTGTTCATCTCTTCCACCGGATCTTGGAAGAGCGTTCGGCGGGGATTCTGCGCAGTTTATCGTCGTCTTCGAAGCAGCTTCAGCACTGGATGGTCTACTTTGTTTTTGATGACGGAACAGTTCTAGAGTGCGATGGAGAAGAAGACGCTATGAGCCAGAAACTCCGTGGAAACACACGGTTGTTAAGTCACAGCGATGTGGAGCCCTTCAGAAAAAACATGGTGAGACGTGCAACATTAAAATGCGATGGCACTTCAGTTTCTCGTTTTTTCAGCGCGATATGTACCCGCCGTCCATTTTGGACCTTCTCAGACCCCGCAACCCCTCAAGCTGAATAGGACGCTACCATCGCAGCGCTTTTACTACTGTTCCTGCAATGTGCTTTCTTATTCGTATTATTCTCCCCTTACAATGCGAATGCAGCGGTGACAATGCCACCTGTGGAAACGCCCTATCCCTGATTCCTTACGCTGAATTTTAGACGAAACATAAAACAGACTTCACCTCGTCACGATCACTGAATCTAAAACGGCGAGCAACTCATTTATTCCGCTGGCAGTGGTTAGCGTTTGTACGCTAGTGACACGTTACATGGGATACGGCGAAGCCTTTATGAGGGAATATATTAGAGGGTATATAAGAGGGGATAATACCTGTTTCGGTGGCTTACATTTTCTATGGGAGAAACAGTCATTTTTTTCTCGGTAAATAACGTACCGATTTCAACGGGGCTGACTAATTATTTTTTTTTCACCCATGTTGGTGTAAGAGGTGTGCATTTTGCAATATACACCCAGACCACACTCCTATTACACTCCTACGAGGCAGTCCCTCTTATAGATGGGTGTGAATTGGGTGCATCTGCATTGGTTTGCTAGGGGTGCAGTATGGGTGTAATAAGTGCAATAGTTGTTTGCAATAGCATGCAACTTGCAATAGATGAAGTTGTTTTGCCTTATTCTAAATTGTTTAACATTGTCGTTGGATACCAAAGTGAACCGACGATGAACACTTATTTTATGGACATTAGCTTTCATGTAGCCTACATGCTAGTGTCCATTAAAGAAGTGTTCATCGTTGGTTCTCTTTTGTGTTACCTCTACCTGGATGCTGACTGTTTCCACCCCCCCCACCCCCCACCCCCGCAGCTACATTGTCGTCGGATATGAAATGCGTGTGCATCGAGTCTTAATTTTCTCTTATACAAAAACCCAGTAAGAAACACAAACATTATCTTGGTGGTGAGTTGATACACCAAGCAATTTCTCACTTCAGTGTTTTTTTTTCTTTTTTGTGCATCTGTAATCAAATGAAACGTTGACACCTCTCCCTTCGTTTTGATTCGAACGCGATCAAGGCTATGGAATTTGCAGACGCTTGCATGACAGGCAATGTATGTAGTATCTGTTTTCTCTTAGAAAAGAAATGCCGTTCAAAGTAAGCTTTTGGTTCGTCATCCATTTATGTGATGTTTGAAATGTATCTCTAAATTTAAGCGCGTATATCCTTATCGGTATATCAGACCGCATTTGGGCTCAATAATGCACCAGTTTGGAATGGCGATATTGGGAGAACACAACGCATTACTTGTTCATGTTATGCATTTACTTTGGTTGATATGCATGATGCACTCACTATTGAAACAAAGCTGCACACGGTGCGCCATTGCTTATGGGTGTTGATTTACACCAAAAATTATACCAGTCAGAGTATCGTCAAAATTACCATTGTACACTAACAGGCCGCACACATCTGCTAAGTAACCGTTACACCCTTTCAGAGGTAATGTTGGTGTACCATAACTCACACCCTTTTAAGTGTACAGGTTCGAAGGAGTTGTGGAATACACTCTGAGAGGTGACTGTTCTTCATTGCACCCACCTTGTTGGGTGTAGCTACTTCACTGAAAAAGGTGTGCGATATGACGCTACACCAAAAAGGGTGTAGACGTCCCGAAATCCCGGGAACGCAAAAATGGCTCGGGATTGACAAGCCTTCGCCTGAGGCAACTACGATAGTTCGTCGTGCTGGAAGCATGGTCAATATTTCGTGAACGTGCTCGCAGACTGTCGCTTACCGGCATCTGCATGACTGATCAGCGGATGCAAAGTGTGCGCGGATGTCCAGACTGACAAGTTTTGCGAGAGCTCTACGATGCCAACGATACGTTCATACTGCCCGTCAGTCTAAGACACCGGCCTTCTGCAACGCTAACGACGTCACGATGTCTCACGGCCAACGCGACAGTAGCTGGATTGAACATAGTGAAAGGTAACAGAAACGAAAACGGTATTATACCGGAAATATTGCAGGTAACAGAAACGGATATCGCACAGTTAGAATACCTGAAGCAGAAACGGAAGCGATAATAATTTACGGTAATAATTCGGGTACCGCAGGACCCGAATTATTGTCTTCACCATATCATGCAGATAAATTTATGAAATAAACCTCAATGAAGCAAACTAAAATGAACTGAAGAACTAAAACCAAAATCAACTATCAAACTGGAGCATATAATTAAGTAGTATACAGTAAACAGAAGAATCGTAGTTTTTACATGCTTATGGTGACCTGCAAGTTGCAAGCGTGAGTAATGTTCTTGGAAACCATGTTGATATTACCTGTTCACAGAAATCACGTACCTATATGTGTATTTTAAATAAACGTTGTCTCTTGTATGCATCTACCCCTGGAGTCCTCATCCTCAAAATAGACATCCGAACATAAAGGCATTAAGTGTTGTCACGGTCTCAATGCTCTCTTTTTTTTTTTAAGAAAAGAAAGAACAAAAAGCTGGAGGTGGGGCGGTACCAAAAACCGAAACGGAAGCGTACCGGAAACGAAAGCAACAATGGTGGTGACCGAAACTGATACAGAAACAAATACGGGACAGTAACGGAGGTGGTAACGGAAACGAAAAAGATTCCGTTACATTTGATGATGCAACCTGTAGCAATGACCACCACCCGCCGCTTTTTTTTACTCACTTCCTGGTGTTGCTATCTTTTATCGAGTATGCTTTCAAGGCCGCGCTAGACGGTGCATGGTATTCTGCTAGTCTGTGTCGGCGCCGAAGGAGCAATGCGCCTGGAAAGCATCCAACTTGTCGTGGCGCTCCTTCCTCCGCTGAGTATTATCGGTTGTATCCCATGCATTGCGTGCCAACGCTATAAATGTCAACTGAATAAACTTCATTGAAAGTTCAAGAAAGGAATGGTTAAGCGAGCTGCCGGTGTCAAAAGATTTCGCGCACTTACCTGATGTATATAGGCGCTGGAAATGCGGGACTATGTTTTACGGGCTCTTAGAAAAGGCAGAGCCGGTCGTCGCCCCCATTCTACTGCGCAATTTTTTCTCAATTCTTTTTTATTTTTTATTTCTTATTTTATTCTCAATTGTTAGCGCCCGGAAGCAACTGTGGCTATGAGCGGTGTACAGACGTGGACAGATGGAGAAAGAAAGAGCACACAAAGAGCATCGCCTCCATTTACGGTGATGACTGGGTTACCCAAGAATAAACATAACAAGACACGGACGAATAGGATGAACAAACGTTTTAAGGCCCGGTTTCACCAACACCGATTAACACTTGAACCGAGATCAACGGTCCCCTACCTGGAATTTAACGCATAACTGTGTTTCACTGAAGGGAGTTATTGTTACTGAAACACTCACCATATCACCAACTAACGTTTGCCGTTGACAGCCTACAGTTGACCACTAACGTCGAGTCTTAGCAACGCTTGATCTCGGTTCAAAGATAACCGGCGTTGGTGAAGTCGGGCCTATAAAAGAAACTCGCCGTACAAACCTCCTTGTCTGCAATGCCTCTCTGTTTTTTCCTTGTTTTTTTTTTTTTTTGTCCTGTAAATTTTCACTGCGACTACCATTGGCATATTTTGCCAATGATGCCAAAAAATGAAAAATAACAATCGCGGTTTATGTTTTTCATGCAGGTATTCGTGTTCGACAACGTAAAGAATGTATTGCGCGCATCGACACTCCAGGGAGAACCTATGGGTGTTTTTCATATTTTTATCATCGAATGAACTGAAGTAAGGTGTACGTGTTGTGACCATATTCCTCCGTCCTCGAGGCGGAACATCGTCTACCAGGAAGGGTTGTTCAACAGGGGGACCACGTCCAGAAAAGTGGCACCTTAAATCGCGGCGTCTGGTAACATTTGGAATACGTGCGTTCCCTCACCTAGGAGTAGTCAAGAACTCACAGAAGCAGTACATTTCGGAATGCGGGTGAGGTGGAAGTGGGGTTCACCTCATTCCTCCTTTTTTTTTTTCTTGCATGAATCATGTATATATCATATATATGACGAAGATATGAGTATATCATGAATACGAGGCAATACTATATCACATGATGCAGATGTTTGCACGGTTTGTTGACTCTTCAAACATTTTGCAGCGCCATGCTCACCGGCTACGGTAACGCCCCCACGATAATACTCGTACACTATGGATGATTCCATATCAATTCTGGCCAGGTGCTCCGGACAGCACCTGCGATTTTTACTGAAAAAAAAATATTGTAGCCTGACTCAGCTTGAGAATGCATCAGCAAGTATTTTTTTTTCTCAAGTGACCGTAATTCCCCGATAAAAGAAAAAGAAGAATCCGGAAAAATATGTCGGGTACGACACACTTTCAGCCATAGCGATTTTTGCATTCAGTATCATTCGAGCGAACGCGTTCACAGCTTTGATTTTTCTTGCTCGCACTGTAATCTTCTAGGGCGTGGGTTCAGTTCCGGCGGTCGTTTTGTGATTTACAGTTAAAAATACTTAAAGCTGGCGACGACAACGAAAATCGCTCATATTCTTGCACCTGTTGCTGCACTTGTCTACATGCCGGTGGAACGGGAAAGACATCGCCATGTAGTGGAGACCGTGCCTCTATAATTTGGTATCGAATGCAATATGTAGTGTCTAGGCCAGGTTTCTGTCAGGCATGGAGGAGCCTACCACATATGAAAAAATGCGGTGTTTGAGCGCCCACATCTAACAAATCCCACCCTGAATTAGACTTGTACGTATTTGCAGTATTGTATTTAAAATACTGTATTTTAAGTACGATTTGCGGTATCTTGGTACTCTACTCAATATTTTCTTGCATTGTGTATTTGTACTGTATTTAAAATACATTTTATGGTATTTTCTACTCAATACTCTAGTTACATATTTTGGATCTCCCTCTTAAAAGGTCTGTGTCTCGTCTTTCCATTATTTGGCTAGTTCAGGGGAAATTTCCTGAGTCCCTCGGACTTGACCGGGATAGTGACTCTAGACTCGGACATTGGCCCTTCTTGGGAGTATCCAACGAGAGATCTTGCCCCGTGTGTACTTATTCTTGGCCAGTGATCGTTCTGTTATGTGTGCCCTGACACGGTAACGCCGCATCCTGAACTCGCCGAGGAGGGACCTCCTAGAAGTTTGATTTGTTCTGGGTCACATATACTTAGTGGAGTTACGTGATATCTCTCTGTCATCTTTTTTTCGGACATGTGTTTAGATGACTCCTATGACACAGTAGCGGCTATAGCGTAGTGCGCGTGGTTTAGGTGATTCATGTGATGTAACGGCGTCGTGCCGCATTGCCCAGTGCCCGGTGACTTTTTGCGTTCAAGGATAAATAGTATCTTTATTGTATTTCAAATACTTTCTGAAGCATTTTGTACTCTATCTGAATTACTTTGATTTTCTTGTATTTATACTCTATCTCATTTACATTCTAACGTTTTTCTTGTCTTAATTCTCAATTCTTGTATATGTCTGAGCTTGTTCTAGTGGTTCACGTCGATGCAAATTATCATCTTTCCCCATAACTTGTCGCGACGTAAGAGAACCCCCTCAAGGTCAGATTTATATGATTTTCAAAACATAAGTGAATATAGATAGCTGCACTTGCCGACTCTTAAGTTCTTCACATTTGCTACTTTTTTTTCTTCTGGTAACTCTACTAATCAACTGTGTCACTTTACACGCAGATACTATTGAAGGATGGTGTTTGTCTCTCCAAAGGAGATATCAGAGAAGTGGTGGACGAACTGAACCTGAATTGCGAGAAGTATGACGTTGTCTCCAACAACTGCCAGCACTGGACCAAAAGGCTGCTAGGACGGCTGGGTGTCCCAGTGTCTGACATCGATCTAAAAGAAGCCACTGCCATTGGAGGTGCCTTCGTTGTAGGAGCCGTAACTGCAGCTTCAGCTTCAGCCTTGTTCCGTTCCGCGTCGTAAGTCAGAAGACTAAAGACCTTCAGGTTTGCTCGCCTCGATAATCAAATGCGTTCTCTCCAAGTTCGTTCTCGTTCGCTCGAAAGTTCGCGTTGCTGGTGTGTCATTCTGACATATCAGAAAGGAATAGAAATGTTTTCGGCGTACTGAAGAGGGAGTTGCAACAACGTGAGGACTGTAAATAGTATGCCTCCTTGAAGCACCACAGCTGAAGTGTTGGTATTGTGAAGTCCTCATGCTCTTGCCTCAGCTGTAGTTCCAACACTTGCCAATTAAATAATACATATGGTCCACTTGCAATTATTTATTTATTTATTTCATTTGTTGTGCATGTGTATCAGTGCATGTAGTGATCACTCGCTCTTCGCCACTGGATGCCTTTAGATGAATTACGTATATTATAGCTATATGTTGGAAATGACAGTATGCGTTCTGGACTTGTTAGAACTCATTTTGAGCACCATTTGTTCTGTAGCGTCTGTGAAGAGGCGTGCGTCTTAGAGACAGCCATGGCTGGCGAAACTGTAACTTTTAAGTCGGTGTGGCGGTTAGGAGACACTAACCTCTATTTATAGGTGATTTGTGTAACGTTTATAGAGGGTATTGCTCATAGGTTACAGGGTAACTTCTGAAATATAGGGTAAAAATTTTGAAATTATTACCCTTTACTATAAGGTACCAGATTTAGAGTGTAGAGAAAGCTGTCCTCCCACGGGTCGGCCGTGCCTTTGATTGCGCGGCGTATACCGGATTAAAAGCGCTAAAGATAGACGACAACACACTAACACCAAATTTATTTGACATGAGACGCACGTACTGTAAAAGAGCTGAAAAACTCCCTCTCCTTTTCCGTTAAACCAATGGACATGCAGCTGACACTTCAGGCTCCTCCCTCTTGTAGCTCAAAAAAGCTTCCCAAATTTCCCTTTCCCTACTATCACGGAACCTTGCCTTTATCTCCGTTCCAGTATTTGTTGTTAGTGAATCTTCCGTGTGTGTTGTCCTCGTCTGTTTTTAGCGCTTTTAATCCGGCATGCAGTACCAACAGGCCCAATTCTACATTTTGAGTGCGTGGCGTATAAAAAGGGTTCTCGGCGCAGCTTCCTTTGAGCTCTTATTTCTGGGAGGATTTTGTCCTAAAGAACGGCTGATCGTCGGAGCATTATCATTTGCAGTGCTGTTCCTGGAAGATATTTCCGTAAAACCCGCTCGATGTAGTTGGGGATGTCGCTCGCGTTGTAAGGAGCCGTCGGCCCCTGATGATCCCGACGGTTATCTGTTCACTGATTATGTGTTAATTGCATGTTTCGTTTTACCTGCATTATTTATGTCCCCGATTTGTATCACTACCTTAAAGGAGCATGGAAGTTACACCCACACTATGTTTTGTTTTCACTGCGGCGTGTTCTGCAACGAATAAAATGAGCTCCTGCGAAAGCTGGATGAGCGCAGTGATCTATACAGAGCACGCGTGCGGCTCTGTTTCGTACATCTTTAAAAACTGGTCTCTTCCTGCAAAGAGTCACACCGAACAAGAGGACGTTGTTACGTATCATGGGCTCCGGCAAGTGTACGCTGACGAACAGCGTCACAGCTGAAGCAAGTGTCAGCGGTGTACGGGCTCCAGAAAAAAAATAAGAAAGACACAGGGTTGTTTCCACGTCACGCGAGAATGGGGAACGCCGTCCGTGACTGCTTTCTCCGACTGTTTTTTTTTTTTTTTTCATGCACTCACACTGGACACTCTACTGAACATTATGTGTCGTTGTCGCTGCGCCAGAAACCTCCCAATCAATCAATCAATTATGTGTCCAGCTGGTCGTTCTGGTAGGGAACTCCAGTTCCACTTCGTTTTCGGTCATCAACCGGTGATCCCAATTCGCAGACAGTTACCAACTGTTGGAACAAAACTATTAATCCTATTAATGAGCAACATTATTTCGATATCAGGTTCCCCTCATGTTCTTCAAGCCCATTTTTATGCTCTGCAAGATGCGAAGTTTTCTACGTATGCCACGGCATACACCGATGGCGCATCTAGAAATGGAAAATCACACCAAACCTCATCCACAGCCGCAGACCTCCATGCCACGTCCTCTGCAGCACTTCGTTGGTTTTACCCCTCGCGAATGGGCCGTGTTCACTGACCCTGCATATGCGTTGGAAGCCACTCAAAACTTCTGGCATCAGAGGCTCATCCGCACCGTTGGTGATGGATGTGCTAATAGCTTACAGCGTTGTCTATGAAGCAGGGCAGAGGCTGGTTCTCCAGTGGGTTCCAGCCCATTGCGGTGTCTATGTGAAGGAGCGGGCCGACAGCGCCGCAGAAGCAGCTATGTCGTGCCGGAGCCAGACGCGTATTGCCCTGCTGACAGGAGATCGTCCTTCCGTACTTTAACGCCTCGTGACTCCCATGGACGGCCCCTTTCCGCCAATGAACTGCTGACGTTCTCTCTCAGTCCTGCCGAAGAGAGTTGATTCAGCGCTCGCTTTGCACGTGCCTCGGCATACCTCTCCTCAAGATGCTGCATGAGTTGATCGAATACACCTTGATGTGGCTTTTACAGCACGGTGGCTACCGCTTTAGACAAGGTGACTCTTGTCAATGCTGTCACCGAGGTGCTGTAGAAGAACTAGAACACATTCTTCTCCATAGCCGGCATTGTCAACCTTCGCGAACGCTACTTTCTGGATTCCATAAAACGGACAGTCCGAGACAAAGCGGAAGTTGATTTTTCCAACTGCCGCTGATGCTTACATGCTGTTTGGAAAGTTTAAGCTGACATAATGGCGTGGTTTTCGAGACGCTGAATAAAAACTACTCTGAAGATATCTGGTTTCATTTTTCTCCCTCGCATACTGCTTGCCCTAAGGAGCTTCTATGTACATTTCCAATGGACATAGTGAGGCGCAGGGCTGCGCGGTTGCTGGGAATGCAGAGAGGTGTTTTTTTTTTCTTTCTCCTATTAGTGTACCGAGCTGTAGGTTAATACCTGTGTTTACATTGACGCCACTCCGCATTTTGCTCTGCATAACTTGTGATTGCTAATCAAAATCATAATAACGGACATATGCTAGCACGCAACAACTAACTATCGAGCGGACAGACATGCGCAAGTCACGCGCGGCTTTGCTCTTATGCAGGTCACGCGAGAGCTCGCTGCGGCCCTAACTCAGGACCGACTGCGGCATAGAAAAAAATCTATTATAAATCGCCCGATACGATTTCTTCTGTAATATTTTGCACGGTGGTTGTGATGAGTATTAGAAATTATGAGTCGGTGTTTCCCAGATCCATGTTTTCGACCGGACTGTCACTTCAAGGAGCTAGACTCGCCACCTCTCTCTCACAAAATTGCTTCGTCCCTGGCCACATCCAGCCCATCAACACTTTGCCCTGAAAGTTCTCTTCACCTTTATGGATACCATAGAGCTTCGATCCTTATTGTGAAGCGGCTCAATGTTTCATTCCCCGCATCACCAACAATGGGGTAGGGTATCGCCCCTGGCGATGAAAAGTCCCCATTCATTGTGGCACAGTATAAACGTGTTGTTGTTTATTGTCTGAAGGATTACTTACCTTATCTGAAAGATTAGTTCATCTCCTGAAGAGTGAGAAACAACAAATATTTCGTGTGAAAACTGTGAATTGGATGTTTCATCGGCACGGGCTACGGTCTACACGGAAGAGCGAGATCTTCCCCATAAATAGCAGCAAGTGCGTAAAGGTCATAACCACAGCTGGATAGAATATAAAATAATAGCGACAAGGACAGTTGCAGTGGCCTTGATAGCAAAGCTTTCTCTGCCTCCACTTCTTTTTGAAACCGAATCCTAACGCCCCCATCGTCATGTCTGACGGAGCGCATCGGCATCACCTCAGAATCTGTTTGAACAAGTTTCCGTTGAAGTCGATCGGGTCGATCGTGCAGCTCACTGAATGAAACTTTTCATCTGGTTTTTCAAACCGTGTAAAACTTCATCAGCCCAGGCAGTCGCATATGGGCTGCCAATATTGGCCCAACATGAAATGTGTAACCAGGCCCCCAGTGGGATCAATATTGGTTGCCTAAGCCGTCGGACAAGCAAGGACATCGGAACGTTGACGAGGTGTAATGTGCTTAACGCTATAGGGGACCTCCTCCATCTGGACGCCTGTAAGCCTAAGTGAAGATATGCAGACGATGGTTGACAAAACCTGTCGCCGGCGAGGAAATGCGCAGAGAACCATTTAGCATCTTTCACAATAACCATTGAGACAATTTCTTGAAACACGTGTTTCATGCGCATAATGTAACGAGAACCTGACATATGATACGAGTAAATGAACTTGGGATTTGTGCGGGAAGATGGTATCCCGATTGATATTTCGCACTGATGTGGTCGTTCCCGGTAACCTTTCATCTGCAAACTAAAACTGCGGATGTCCGCTGTAGGAATCATTCCCACCGACTCGTGAGTCGTATCTCTTCTTCGGAGATCTTATCTATTGGCGTGTTATCGTAGTGGGAACTAAAACTCCCCATTGCTCGGAAGAGGAAATATTTGGACGTGTTATTCGCGCGTTTTGTTCGTCTCACTCTTTGTGTCCTTATCCTTTTAGGGCTTTTAACCCGTTTTTACCATCACCTATTGGCTTCACTGGGTAGCCATTGCCTGGAACTAACTTCCATTGTCCTTGAGATCCATCATTATAATGTCCATCATTGAGGTCCTGAAGATTGCGCTTTTTGGCACCATAGTACCCTTGTTTCGGAGTCCTTCTGGTTTTGTGCGATAGTTAACGCTTTTATTTTATTGCATTGTGATCTGCAGGCCTGAGCCTGGGTTGCTGTTTATTTTTTTCGTTTTCTTTGTTCCTCTCCTCCCCGTTATAATATCTACTTTTTTCATATATTGTGTGGCCAGGGCCCCGATCTTCAGCTTGTCGTTATCCCATAACGCGCGTTAAACGCATCACACCGGCCCCTGATTTGCCACGAGCTCTTGATTGATCAATCAAATTGATCAATCAAAGCAGTTGATTTATCAAATTATACAATGATGTGTCAATAAATAACTCTACAGTTGATTGATTCATGTGCAGCTGCGGTTTCAGTGTTCACCTTAACCGAGGAAATCCAACATATGTTGCGTACATGTACAGCAATGCAAAGGCTGCTGATATGTGCAGACCATAAACATTTGGGAAGAATTCTTAATAATGTTTTTTGTTCGCCTTTTGTTAGACCGGGGGCTATTGTATTGGTGATCTTTCCCCCAAGCGGGAAGTAGATGTCAGAGAGAGAACACCGTTCTGTCCATGTGTAAGCGTTCATTCGAGTTACGCTTGAGGCGTATCTGTCGAGAAGTACATGTGAAACATGATTCGGCTAGTCACTTTCTTGGCTGCCTGCCTGTTGGTAGGCGCTGTTCATGGCAAAGCAGATCAGACAAATAAGACGGGATGTGGTCGTGGCAAGGATGTAAAAAAGGTAAGTTATTTAAGACGGGTTATTTTGAGAACAACGCGGAATTTTAGAGGTGGTAAGAACTCCTGTCCGCACCTATTTATAATGGGCGTAATAGGTGTAATCTTGTTTTCCCACGCTTCGTAATTCTATTTAGGAGTTCCTGCAGCGTCAAACAAAAACACGCCCTTTTTTCGGACACGGGCGAGTATGTGCCGTATCGTAGTAGAATGTTATCGCTTTACCTTCCAATTGGAAGGTAAAGCGATAATGCATAAAAAGGTGTGCGCCCTCTTCCTCAGCTTATCGGGAGACAGCGCGATATCACCTGGGATGATGATTGGCATACTGCTTGCCATGTATTAGAATGAGTGTTGCGTCAGTCGTGACGTTGCCCGCCTCCGTTAGGCCCACAACCGCTAGCCGTTTCACCGCCACCACCACCACCGGAGTGTTGCCGTTAGGAGGAGCCTAAAAATGAGGCTCGACCTGTCAATCAAACTTGGGCGTATTTCATTGGCTGGCGTCACTGGGGCCGCGATAACACAATTTTTTTTTTTTTCAAAATGGAGGATGGTGCTTGTAGCGACGAAGCGGAGATATCGTGACAGATTATTTCATCAAATACTCTGATTTCATACTGTGAGTATATATCCTAATCTACGCACCTGCAAAATAAGCTTCAACTTACGGTCCGCCATCTTTATTTGCACGAAAATGAGATGTTTCGTCCTTAACGTTAGGGGTAGCTAAGACCGGGATCCCAAAATATAGCACGACAGACGCGCCTGATACGGAGAAGATAATGAAGAATTTGCATTATATAATTGAATTTTATTTATACATAAAACTTTGGGCATTGTTGATTCAATCAATTTATGTTACGGAACTTAAAAGTTCATACTGGCAGCAACGACGGCTCCGACGAAGCAATTCTACCGCTCTCCTGGCCAATAACTTCTGGTGTGAGCTAACAATAGTGTGAGCATATATGCTCACACTACATCACCGAAAGCCGTGAACGCCGGGAGCTTTTGGGGGTTTCGCGACATTCTTGTTCACACTGTACTCCGAACGCCGGCAAAAACTAAACAAAAACAACAAACCGTCCTCCGGTTCAAAATCTAACCCATTTCATTATTCGAACTGTACTCAAGATTCCGCACGTTGAATATGTATAATGCCGTTATGATAAACCAAGATAACAATTTCAAAACACATATTGATTGGGTTTTGTACAGGAGCGGGGGATTGTCTGTTAAGACATGAGTTTCTGAACTTTATTATTATAGGTTTGATAATGGTTGATTAGAAGAGATTGGTCCTCAGGGAGTGTATAAATTTAATTGGACTATAAGAATATTTGTACAATGATTCCAGTTAAGAAATTTAAAAAGTGTTGTTATTTTAATATTTTTTGTAATAATTGAAAAGCGATGGCCGTTGCGAGCATCAGACGGCATGCATCTACACATGTCTCCACGCAGTCCACGTGCGCTCACTTCGTCGTCTTCTCTCCGTAGCTGCTGTGATCCGGTCTTCATATTTACGTTTCCGGTCCTCCTCTGTTTGCTGTCTTACAACATCTAGCGCTACTTTGGAGCCTCGATTATACTTTCGTAGACCAGGTTGCGCGTCCGTCATGTTTTGTGTCCTTGCCGCTGCTCTCCCTTCTCAGCGTTCTCGCTTCCGGAGCGAGCTCAGTGGTCCAAACTCACGTGTTTCCCGGCACTTCCATGCAATCTCTACTGTCGCGCTGCGTCCTTCGACACATTCGCGGTGTCCGCGGTATTCACAAATTTCTGTGGGATCGTGACAAATCCACCGGCATGTCCGTCGTTCGCGACTTTCGCGGTGCTCGCTGGTGTAGTGAGAAAGTTCCTTTTATGTTCCCTGTGCATCAGTCCACGGCCCTACGCTCGTAGGCACAGTCGCCTTGAAGAGCTTTTAACACGGAATAAAAGAAAAAAATCTGCTGAAAAAGCAGAGTGCGGCTCATCCACAGGAGAACGCATTAGCCTGCCCAGTTTCCAAATATGCCAACCAGCCTCTGTATGCATGTCGACAGCACCATTGCAGTGGAGCTTAGGCATTGTATATGGATGTACGCAACACGAAAATTAACTACATGCGAGCGTGTCATGTCTTCGCCGGATGCCATATGTCGTTCCTGCATTGGTATCCTTCAGGTGGGCAGAAGGCGAGGCGCAAACGCAACCTCCGACCAGGCAGAGATCGAGCACAAGCAAAGCAGAAGGACTGAAGCCCTGAATGCTGTACACCTCTCATCCGCTATACATACGACACATAACACAGGACAGGTGTGTTGACAATTGAGCCCAGACTGCTTCCCTCTTAAATTGTACACACTGCCAAACTGCAATTCCAAACGAATTTCAGAGTGTACTCTACGGGAAACATTTTTTTAAACAGTTATGCCACACGTACAAGCGAGACAAGGGCAGCGTTCTTACCATTTGCAGTATTTTTTTTGCTTTTTTTAAAGGTCCTCGAAGCGCTGAAGAAGGGGCCGTATTACCTAAACGGCACAACGCATACTACTCAGAAGCCATGCATCTATATTGTTGTTAAAGAATCATCAGATGAGTGTCAGACTGGAACACCGGTAACTTATGGTTATATGGACGACGGCCGATGGCAAGTATTTATAGTAACGGCGATGCAAGCCAGCGCACAACTTCACCTTATTCTTCGAATTAGTATGTATTATAATTCGGATGCATCCACACGCATGAGCCGTAGCAGTAACGACAGGCCAGGATTTAGGAGCCAAGTGAGTGTTGCTTCGGGATTAGCTGAAAAAAAAAAAGAAAAGAAGAAAGACTGAAATGGAACGAAAGAAAGAGTATGGCTCATCTAGGCGTAGATAAATCTTAACGGATGGCGGCCAGCTGGTGTGTGTGCATCCGGAGAAACGTTGACCCTGAGGACGGAGAGGAGAAAACACACACACGCAGAGCTCAAAACCAGTGCTGACTTTATTGAGGTGAGGTCACCCAAATCGAACAAATTCCTGCAGCGCCTTTAGGATGGAGATCGAGGCTATGCTGACGCACCCCTCGGTGGTCCCAGTGACAACAACATTCTCGGAAGTTATTTATTTACGGGTGAAAAGTGAAGGGACACGTCAACGTTGCGGCAGAAGGTCCGCCTTCGTCAGGACTAACGGGTGACAATGAATATATATATATATATATATATATATATATTCTGAGCAAGAGAACGGTTTGTTCTTCTGTGTAAGAAACTATTTATTTTGCACCGAGCGAATGAAGCAGGAGAGCGTGGGAATAAGAACACGACGAAGGCGATGGACGCAGGTCTGTCTCACAATATATACTATGAAAAAAATAGCCGGAGCTTTTTCATAGTATACTTCACTGGCTTTGCACTGGGCTTTCAGTGAGTGAGTTATCTCACCCTGACTGGAGGAATCACGTGTTACGTGACCTTCTGACGCCATCCACTCAAACGTTGCCTGTCTGCGTACTGCTGATGAGGCTCAAGAAGGCCGAAACAGCTGTCCAGTACTGGCATGGCGACGTTTGAGTTACAAACACACACACACACATATATATAGGTTGAGGCAAAAGGATTATCAAACGGCCACGAAGTTTTTCAGAAGTTCAAAAAAAGAATTGGAAACAGATTTTGAGGAAGTCCCGTACCGATTATGACGTCATGTACATGTCCTGACGAAGACAGTACCACTGTTGAAACGTCGACCCCTTGCCCATTTTACTTCCTAACGTCTCCCTATGTAATAAACTAGTGTTTGTAACCTCCTAAAATCTGTTTCCGCGTCTTTTTTGAACTTATATATATATATATATATATATATATATATATATATATATAGTTGAAATAAATGGGAGACAGAAGACGAAAGTAGGGGAAGAAGGCGGAGCTTCCGCCGTAACGTAGACATCCTCCCTAACTTTTATGATTTTTAAGTTTTAATAAACCTTTTTTTTTTTTTACTTCCCCTACTTTCGTCTTCTGTCTCCCATTTATTTCAACTATAATTACGTAGCCGTCCGATCCAACTCCAACTTCTCAAGATATATATATATATATATATATATATATATATATAGATACTCATGGAACGATGCGACAGCACCAGAGGACACGTGTTTCGCCGTGTTTGCGGCTCGTCAGCCCTGGGTAGCTGAGCATCGTTCGGGATTGGCAAACCAGGGGTCACTCAGCGAGCGATATACACCTGGGAGGGTGACTGAGCACTCCTCAATGCCACAGCGCAAGCCAGTGAATTTTCCCTCTCTTTATATATATATATAAATTGCAGAAGATGAAAAATCCAACAGCCGCGACGTGGAATACGAGCGAAAGGAAAGGGGACACAGCGACGGATTTGAGGTGTTAACAGAATACACACAAAGGTTTATTTTACATAATTAAAACATTATTTAGGAAATGGGGAAGTGTCGACGTTTCGGAGGGAAGCTCCTCCTTCTTCGGGACAGAAGAGGCAACTGGACTGTCCAAGGCCTTTATGGATTCAGCTTGCTGACGTAATCTTGTGTATTCGCGCCACCTAAGTGTTCGTCGATGAGTCACGTTCTGGAAGGTTCGTTTGTCGCTGTCCTGTGTGGTGTCACTGCCCTGACGTTCCGGGATCTTCTGAAGTTAGAGCTGGGGGTCATCGTCTTTCTTCCAAAGGCGTCGTCGGTGGTGAAATCATTACCTGGGAGTCCGGGGTTTAGGTCATCGTGTCTGAAAGCCTAAGGTGGCCTCCTCGGGAAGTAGTCCTTTGGGGCGTTGTTGTTCTCGTGGCCCTGTTGCTTCATCAATAGTCCATGTAAGGAGAAGTCATCTACCGGGTTTTTCCGTAGCATTGTCCGTAGTGCGGGGATGTCCTCCAGCCATATCTGAAAGAGAAGAAGAACAGGGCGAGACGGAGGATAGCTAATTGTTTAAGTTTCTAACTGTTGACAGTACACCGGGATCTTCATTGATTGCGGACTGCGGAATCCGCAATCAATGAAGATTGAGCAGGGCAGTGACACCACACCGGACAGCGACAAACGAACCTTCCAGAACGTGACTCATCGACGAACGCCAGGTGGGGCGAATACACAAGATTACATCAGCAAGCTGAATCCATAAAGGCCTTGGACAGTCTTGTTGCCTCTTCTGTCCCGAAGAAGGAGGAGCTTCCCTCCGAAACGTCGACACTTCCCCATTTCCTAAATAGTGTTTTAATTATGTCGACTAAACCTTTGTTTGCATTCTGTTAACACCTCAAATCCGTCGCTGTGTCCCCTTTCCTTTCACTGATATCCATATATATGTTGAGTCAGAGAAAGGACTGCAACGGAAGGTTCTTTATTGGAAGGTTCAGTTGTGATTTGGGAGGGTACGCCAAAACGCGATATCCACATAGACAAGAAGGTGGCGGCGACAGTTTCGGCTGACATGTCTGGCATGGGGAACGCCTCTGGCCATCGAGTGTAACGGTCCACGGCGGTGAGGAGATAGCGATTGCCGGAGGACGGGGGCAGCGGTCCCACTATGTCCAGGTGGACCATGTCGAAGCGGGCGTCGGGGAGAGCGAAACGTCCTAGTGGAGTCACAGTGTGGCGGTGAGTCTTCGATCGCTGACAGCGTAGGCAGGCACGTGCCCAGGTTCGCACGTCTCTGTTTAAGGAATTCCACACATAGCGGTCTGCTACGAGGCGCTGAGACGCACGGATGCCAGGATGGGCCAGGTTGTGCAGCGCAGCAAAGAGTGACCGTCGGAGGTGGGTCTTGGCCGGGGCGTCGTGGTGTCGCAGCAAATGGTGCGGGAAGAACCGGGTACAGGGAAATCCAACAGCTTCAGCGAGGAGCTCGGGCGGAGGCGCAAAAGGCGGAGCTCCTCGTCGTGGGCTTGGGCTTCGGCTATGACGTCAGGCGACGAGGGGTCAGTGACTGTTGGGATGGAGCTCTCGACGGGGTTGCTCTGGCGACTAGCAGATCATCAATATAGGCGAAGACGAACGGCAGACCGCGCACGACGCAGTCGATGAACCGCTGGAATGTTTGAGCCGCATTGCGCAGGCCAAAAGGCATGCGCGGGAACTCAAACAGTCCAAACGGGGTGGTGATTGCGGTTTTCTTGACGTCGTCGGGGGCTACCGGAATTTGATGGTACGCCTTCATGAGATCGATCTTGCTAAAGATGGTGGTGCCTTGCAAGTTCACGGTAAAGTCCTGAAGGCGAGGCAGAGGGTAGCGGTCGGGAATGGTGACTAAATTCAAAGCACGGTAATCGCCGCAAGGGCGCCAGTCGCCGGTTTTCTTAGGCACCATATGCAGTGCCGAAGACCAACTGCTTGAAGACGGCCGAGCGACACCCATTGCAAGCATATGGTCGAATTCGGCACGTGCGATCTTCAATTTTTCTGGCGCCAGACGACGTGGGCGGGCGAAGACGGGGGCGCCGGAGGTGTGGATGTGGTGGACTACGTCGTGGGCCACGGGCTTCGACCAATCCGGCGCTTGAGTCAATGAAGGAAAATCCTTCAGCAGCGCAGCGAAGGTAGAGGATAAGGCACCGATCACCGTGGCAGTGCTGATGGGTGTCTTCTGGGCATCAAAGGCGCGCACCGACAAGCTTGTTGATGTGTCCACCAGTCGCTTCCGTGCCATGTCCACTGTTAGGCGAAAATGCTGAAGAAAATCAGCGCCCAATATCGCGTGGTCGACGGCGGCGACTTGGAATAACCAAGCGAAACTTCGGCGCAGTCCTAAATTGAGAGTGGCGGACTGCTGTCGGAAGACAGGGATTCCCGTGTTATTCACAGCCGTGAGGTGAAAAATGGGCTTGCGTCGCTTATCGGCCGCGGAGGCTGGGAGCACGCTAACCTCGGCCCCCGTGTCGACCAGGAAGCGGGTACGAGAGGTCTGATCGACGACGAAGTATAATCGGCTGCTGAACGGGACGGAGACGGCCGCAGCCGTTAGCGGCCTCCGGAAGAGTTTCCCTCCCAGGTACATGGCAGAATGCAGTGGCGGGCCTCTGCGCCGAAACGGCGATGGTACCTACAAAGGCCAGGAGCAGGGGAACCGTCGCGGGCATGACTTGGTGGGCGGGCAGTGGGTCTGTTGCTGGGGGAACGGAAGCGCCGGGAGCTTCTGCGCCGCGAGCGTGCCCGTGGTTGTTGTAGGGCAGAGACGACCATGGCCGATAGGCGATTGAAATCTTCCCTCAAGTTGGCAAGGGAATCGCCGCCAGAAGGGATCGGCACGGAGTGGGTATGGGCTGGCTGCACGCCAACTGCAGCGGGGATGGCGGCGATGTGTGGAGAAGAAACCTCCATGATTTTGTCCGCATGAGCAGCCAAGTCTGGAAGAGGAAGGCTGGTAGCTGTAGCTAGTATCATCTGCACATTGGCAGGAAGTCGTTGGAGGAATAGCTCCTTCAAAAGGGAAGGGTCGAAAGAAGGAGCCCTGTCTCCAAGGAGCGACTGCATGTGGCGAAGAAGCTGGCTGGGCCGGCGGTCGCCCAGCTCTTCGGTTGTCAAAAGCTGTTGCAATCTTTGCCGTTCGGAGGCTGTGGTCCGGTCGAGAATAGCAGTTCGCAGCGTGTCATAAGGGTTCTGCGTGGGGGGAGTGGCAAGCAGGTCGACCAGCTGGGCGGCGACATCCTGAGGTAGGACGCTCACGACGTGGCGGTACTTCGTAGTTTGGTTGGTAATGCCGGCCAGCGCGAACTGGCACTCCACTTGCAAGAACCAGACTTGCGGGTTTTGCGGCCAGAAGGACGGGAGGCGCACGGCGAGATGTTGCACTGTCGAAGGGGTCGATGCAGCAGTTGAACCCTCGGGGTGCGGGGCGATAGCGGAAGAGGTGGCAGGGGCGGCGGACGGCTGCCCTGCACCGGGTGCTACGTTGTAGTTCATGGACGTTGCGAACGTCCGGGTCACCAGTGTTGAGTCAGAGAAAGGACTGCAACGGAAGGTTCTTTATTGCCGGCTGGGTGCCAACTGAACTCGATCAAGGTGGCCGAGTAGAATGGCCAAAGGCTGGCGCGTAACACGAGGGGCGTGCCAAACTCGATGTGCCTGCGCACGGCGCACGCCATCTGTGTCGTCTGCTACATATATATATATATACATACACATAGTGTAACAAGTCTCGCAAGCGGGACCGGCGCACGGACACGAAGTTACTATCTTCTTCCTATATAGGTATGTGACTATGCGCTCATACGACCACTACTACTTGCGCTGTTGTTCAATAGTTCCCATACTTCCAACTTGTAGTAAAAGTAAAAGTTTAGTAAAAGTAAAAAAGCCGGCTGACGTGAATGCCTGTTGAAGTGCGAACTTCTCGTGCACATAATCAAAATTTCGTATCGAGATCTAATGTCGTAGAGAAGATTTCGCAGCTCTTTCCATCGTCCGATAGCTTTGCGGGTTACCTCCATCGGACGGAACCGTCATAGCCGACTGCATAAACATGTAGCTCACGTTTAAGTCGATATACACCGGTTTTCATGAAGGTTAGAAATAAACTTCTCTCTTCCAGTCGACGTTTATCACTCGCTTGTAAACACGCATACTGCCTCGTGTGGTCGTTGCACAACTTTCAAGATAGATAGTGTATCAACGACAGCATATGATAAGTCATAGCTCCCTAAAGATCGCCTGGAAAGAGAGGCTTGCAATTGCGATCAACTCCAGAACCGACCTTTATGCAGAGGAAGTTGTCGCGATATGAATAGGAAGGTTAAAATCGAGTACCCTTTCCAATTTATAGGGAAAACAACACAGTCATGGTCAATGGCACGGGTGGCACATTTCCTTCGGAACTTCCTGGTAAGCCTTAATCAGACGCAAACATTACTTGGGGATCCATAACAAGATGTTGCATGTTTCCAGCTAAAGCGTGCTAGTGTTATTCACGTTAGAAGCAACATGGGCAACATTATGTCGACACAGGATGCCACGACCTGACGCTTCGGAAAAGAGAAAAACTCCGTGAGGAAGGCGATATGTGTTTCGATACCAGTGGCTGCATTTAGGCAGGGTATGCTTTTAGATTTACTGGACTAGCTTACTCGACTTGGACTGTTGTGGCGTTCAGTTTGGTACTCTGGATACAATTTATTATATTAAGCGTACTCAGGATTGCACTGCCATGACAGTAGAACTCGGTAGGATAGCTTGAGTTGCGCTTGAAAGAGAGGGGTCGGTTTGTTTTCTTCAGAGAACAGCGTATGTATGGGAAGACTAGAGGCAGACCGGCTCCGCTACGAATAACCAGTATATTGTGAAGAGCAGGGACAGGTGGGACGGTATTTCGGGCAGTTCTACGTGCAAATAGGGTGCTTCTCGTTACATTGATGATCACTGATAGAGACACTTTTCTCTGAAAGACTGTTCGTCGTGACAAAATCGAATATCTATTATCACTTGTTGGACAGGCTAACAAAAGCTGACTTTTATGCTAACGCACAAGTAATGTTTGCACATTTCATCCGCTCTGTTTCTATTTTAAATAGGGCCACTGAGTGGAATGAAAATCGTGGCTCTCGGCAGAAACTGTCTCACTCTACATAAAAAGGAAGGTGAGCATGTATTGACTTACGTGACTGAAATTACTCAACCATACATAAACCCCAATACATCCCACACTAATAAAAAAAACAGGAAAAACATGAGTTTTAGCTTCAGGCGCCATGCTAGGAATCACAGTGCTCTCTCAAAACTTTCTTGTTGTATCGCTATAACAAAAAAGCAAGTCAGAAGAAAGAAAAAAAAACGAAACATGTGTAAAAGTAATTTGCCAAGAAAGCAGCATGAGTTTTCCTAACTTTTTGACGTATCTACGCACAAGCACCTTGGAATAGAGAAAGAGGGAAGGTTACTCTTATCTTCGTGGATACTCAGAATATACCCCGCCTCCCTTCCCTGGAGGACGACATCGGACAGTGGCTTAAAGTAACCCAATTACAGTAGAATATGTCTTCTGGAGTGACTGTGTGCATATGTGTGTATTAGATTACCGTGTTTCTGTCCAGTACAGGCAGTTCGATGACAATAGTTCCTATTTCACTATTATGATGTTCACCATAGGGATGGCATTGCAATGAAGAGTACTGGTAACTGACGAGTATAATAATTTCCTCAATGAGTATTCTCATTAGACTGTCGCTACACAACGGTTCTTCGAGGATAATTTAACATAGCGTAGTATCAACACGAAAGTATGAATAAAACAATGTACAATTCTCTGCCGGCGAAGTACCGCAGCAAAACATTCTACATAATATTTGCAGCAAACCCCACAACTACAGAGAACACAAGCCAGTACAAATCAGACTGTGTATTAGTTTACAACATGCAACCTTGAAATGCAACAGCAACACTGTCAGCCAGATATTTTTAACAAAGCCAACAAAAAGACCGCACATTATGTACAGGACATCAAACCAAGAATGCGCAACGAAACCGCAACAGAAAGATACAGTACGCACAGAAAAATATGGATTTTCTAAGAAAACATCTTACGAGGTACAATACAGGGTGCTCAAAATCAAGCTTTCACTAGCACTTTATAAATAGGCGAACAAGAGAAAAACTGGTGCTATTTTTCTGTTCCTTGAGTAAGAAACAGGTGCTACATAATTAGCAGCAACTGTTTCTTACAGAAGTAGCGTAAAGTTATCATCCGGTCTGCTGTCATCGCTGTGTTTGCGTACCGCTTGTGGAAGCTTAATTTTGAACACCCTGTATGTACTGTGCAAATTTAAATACTATACAAACTTAACTTCGTGGGTACGGTTGCGGAAAACCGAACGATCCTTCTACAGGGGTAAGTAAACACCCTTCACTGATCCGTAGGGCACAAGAGCAAGAATAAGCGCATCATCAGGCACATGCTCAGGCAGCCGTCTCACTGTGAGATACAACATTGTCGCTGCAGAAACTGGGACGAGAGGGACTACGATTTCGTGACAGGTTACTGCGTCAGCCTCAAGAACCGTGTCTCGGGCTCGCCGATGCTTCATGGTAACTTAAAAAGGTAGCCCAACCTGGTGTTGGATGAAATGCACGTTGTCGTTGACGACCAGATCACAGACAGTATCTATAAGAAGCTACCTATCGGAACACCATCAGGGACTGTGAAATCAGAGGCATGGTCTCTGGGCGGCCTTACAGTGAGAATGGCTGTTGGCGTTGCTCCTGACATCATTCTGGCCCCAGGAACAGATCACACGGATCGAACTCTGTCAGTCCATGGGGAATTATCTAGGCTTAGAATAGCGGAAGAGCACACGTCGGAATAGACGATGTTCGTTGTAGAGACGACCGGGTGGAGTTGTTCTTGAGTATATAGGCTAGAGTTGCAGTACTTGTACAGGCCTCGACAAAAGTTCGTGGAACGCTGGAGTGGTGTATATAGTCATCCGAGCGATACTGTTGCTGCAAACAGCAGCAGATAGTATTACAAACAGGTGACCAGGTACTCGATACGCCTCTCAGTAAGTGTGTCCACTCACGTTCGCTGCTAGGGTGTCGCGGCGATCAAGAAATATGTCGCTCTGGTGTTCTGTAAACCTGTGTCGGGACCTGTATAAGTGCCTGCCTTCGTAGACAGGTTCCTTACCTTATGACAACAGATACAGAAAGATGAGCCCATTGCCCATTGTTCTTTTGCAGAGACTCAGTTGTGGGTTACACAGGCCCGTGTTGGTCTTCCAACATGCTGTAAAAAGGTTTTTGATGAAAAACGCGCAAGCAAAGAATTCCTGACGACGTACAGCCGTGAATTCTGCTGAAGATGCCTGGAGTTGCAAAAGGTCTGCGCGATCGTCTATCTATCGCCTTTATATCAATAAAGTTCTCGACCGAATCTCCGTAGTAATCTTTCGCAAGATTAGAATTGGGTGTCTTGTTTGGTTTCGAGGACTTGCTTAACAAAAAGGGCATGAGACCTTGTGACTCTATACCAGGGGTGTTGCACTCATTCGTGTCCACGGGCCGCATTGAGCCATGGAGGAACTATGCGGCCTGCGTACCACGGCTTCGGGGTAGTCGTTTCTGATATCGACAGCACAGCACAGAACTTAAAACAACATAAAACTCATGTGTTTTGGTTCGGTACTACAACAGGTTACGCTGAATACATGTATAGTTCGACAGCTTTTATTTTGGGCATCATACACAAGTGCCTTACGCCACACATCTGGAAGCCGTGGGTGAGGCTCCTTAGAAGCCATCATGGCTGCCGCCTGTCCCGCAATTAATGTGTTCGAACGACAGAGAAATAGCTCATATTATACCATGATCGGAAGGACAGGTATGGTGAACTATAGTTCACCATAGGAAAAGTCACGGTAGGCTAGTACAGCCATTATGTCGCAACTAGGGAAGAAAAAGACCGTGTTGGTTTCGTCACCATGTAGAATGCCAACTCTGAATCGAACTTTTCGAACGCGATTTTGTGCTATAAGTAGGTAAATGGTGAACGTTCCAAAGGGTAGCATATGTCTTTTCGGGTACACGGTTTCCTATACAAGGAGTTTATTATTAATATCTTTATTACCAGCGGCATCGCCGAGTGGGCTAAGGCGTCCGCTCGTTGGTCGTAACCAAGGTCGTGCTGAAGACTGGTAGGTGGTGGGTTCGAATCCTACAGCCGGCTGCGCTGTCTGAGGTTTTCAATAGGTTCTCCGAAGACTTTCCAGACGAATGTCGGCACACTTCCCCTTGAAGTCGGCCCAGGACGCATACTAATTCCCCCTGTCACCCACTCCTTCCAGCTGTCCTCTCTCCGTCTGTTCACGTCTATACGCCGCTCATAGCCACAGTTGCTTCGCGGCGCTAACATGCAATCAAAAAAAAAAGAAACTGTATTATCTTCACTCCGAAAAGAAGAAAAAGCTGTCAGCGGGCTCCTCGTGCCGTCAGTACCCAAAGTAAGACAACGTACTGACACGCAAACGAGCGTGAATTCGTCATTTCCGATTTTGGCCCAGAAATATCACCTGGGCTCAACAGACGTGGCGCCATCCATCGCAAAAAAAGATTACATGAGCGGGTTGGTAGATTTTTGTTGTTGTTGTTATTTCTTTTAATTACTTGTTAATCGGGCAGCCTGATGTGTCGATCTTCCTCATCTTCACTAACACTCATTAGTAGAGCGCTGATAAATATGTACTAAAAACTCCTGAAATATGCGTGCAACTATGCACTGAAAATATTCGAAATATGGAGTAAAACTCCCCAATATATGCAATATTTTTCATTGTTCTTTGTACGAAGGCAATGGACCCAATGACCATTAAAAGTGAGCATACGAAGCTAGTTTCCGTGATGCAACCAGTTGCAAAACTAGTGTGAGCGCGTTGGTAGCTCATTTCAAACCGCGTTTGGCAACTTTATTGTTCGGAGCAGATAAACAAAGCCTGGTGTCTTTTGGAAATAAACTAACGTCTTTTGGAACCACAAGTATATTGTTAACGCAACGAGATGTCGCATAGCCATTTCACTCCAAAGGTACAGTCGACTTTGCTTTAAAGTGGGACTCCGCAACCAAATCACCACACAGGTTGTGGTATATCTGTAATCTTTGAGATCGCTGTAAGATCTGTACGAAATATTTTCGTCCAAAACTGCATAGATCTTACCCAACGAATTATTACGAACCGAGCGCTTCGCCTCTGTGAAGCGAGAGGGCGCTGAAAGCAACACACTGCTGACATCACTCGGCATCCGGAAAGGGAGAAGGAATGCAGGCTTCAATGCAGACAACAATGCTGGGTGACGTCACGGAATCCTCTTCCAGACGAACTGTTGTATTTTCCAACTGTTTAATTGATATTACATCAGAGTACATAGGAGCATAGTTTCCATTACGGGAGTCTGTGCGCGACTGACTCGTTGAGCGCGTGTTACACTGTGTTGCGCAATATCCCACAGTTGCCAGGGGCGATCGTTTATCTGCCGATATCAGCCGAACACGACATCTCCTCCCCGCCAAATTCTTTAGTCCAGTCCCACAATCAGCCTTTCCGGAGGTCTTCTTTTTCGTTGGGGACGGGGCGTCTTTGCGACTTGTGCATTCCCATTTCCTAGATCAGGGACTGCTGTATTCGGAGCGTGCACATTCTCAGGAGTCGTGTGCAACTCGCTCGGAGGAGTATCTTCTGCTTCTGGTTGGTGTGGTCGATCCGCTACCATGGGCTCTGGAACACCAGAGTCATTTGAAGTTGGTCCGCGGTTTTCTTCTCGAGCGTTTTGACGTTCGCAGGCACCCGGTTTCAGCTGGTCGATGTGCCGGCGCCAGACTTTGTCACCAACCTTTACTTCATAGGACAATGGTCCGTGGCGTCTGAGGACAAGACCAGTGGTCCACTTATCGGTTCCTCTATAGTCACGAACAGAAACATGTTGTCCCGGTTCAAAGTAACGTTCTCTTCCATGGTTCCGCTTGAACAATTTATCTTGCTTGTCTCGTATACTGTCTTGAACAGTTGTCCTGATAAGCGACAGGCGGGTGCGAATTTCGCGTCCCAGGAAGAGTTTTGATGGAGTTTCTCCAGTCGTTGTGTGGGGGCAAGTGCGATATGCAATAAGGAACTTTGCGAGATTCTCGTGGATACTCCCTTCCCCCTGCATAGATTTCAGGCTTGATTTGAGTGTCTGGACAAAACGCTCAGCAAGTCCATTGGTTGCTGGGTGGTATGGTGCTGTCAAGGAATGTTGAATTCCATTGTTCCTCATGAACTCCATGAACACGCTTGATGTGAACTGTGGTCCATTGTCAGTGACGATACGTTCGGGTATGCCGTTTCTGGCAAAGATCGTCCGTAGGACATCTACAGTGTGAGAAGCAGTAGTAGAGCTCATGACGATTACTTCAGGCCATTTGGAGAAGGCGTCCACAACTACCAGGAACATTTTGTCTTGGAATGGCCCGGCGAAGTCCAAATGGACTCGTTTCCATGGTCCGTTAGGAATTTCCCACGGATGATATGGAGCCTTAGGTGGCTCATTTTGGTTCTTCAGACAACCTTCGCAATTCCTTGCAACAGCTTCGATGTCACGATCGATGTTTGGCCACCATACGTAGGATCGTGCCAAAGCTTTCATTTTAACGATTCCCATGTGACCACGGTGAAGCTCGTCAAGAATTGACTGTACGAGTTTCGCGGGAATGACGGTGCGAGTGCCCCATGTTAGAACTCCTTGTTGCACAGATAGTTCATCTTTGCGTCGGATGTAAGGCACAAGATCTTCGTCCGAGTTAGAACTGTCCCAGCCATTCATGACATTCCAATATATTTTGGACAGAATAACATCTCGTCGGGTTGCGTCTCGCAGTGTCGAATGAGTAACAGGAAGTTGCTCAAACTGGCTTAAATGGTAAAGCTCAGCTTCATCTGGGCCCTCCGGTGGAACATCCGGTAGAGGTAACCGTGACAAACTGTCAGCATTGCCGTTGTCTTCTGACCTCTTATACACTATGTCGTAGTCCATGCCGGAGAGAAAGAGAGCATAGCGTTGGAGACGTGCTGCTTGCATTGCAGGTATACCCTTCATTGGCGAGAAGATCTGCGTCAACGGTTGATGGTCCGTTATAAGTCTGAAATGTCGGCCAGTGTAGAACTTCTGTACTCCCCAGATAATGGCTAGGGCCTCTTTGTCAATTTGTGAGTAGTTCTTTTCTGCCGTTTTGAGGGTTCTCGAGGAAAATGCGATTGGCCTTTCCGTCCCATCAGGCATTTCGTGAGAGAGAACTACGCCGAGACCATGTGGTCCGGCATCACAAGCGAGACGGAGTGGTAGCTGTGGATTGTAGTGGACAAGGACTGTGTCAGACGCAATAATTTCTTTAGCTTTTTGGAAGGCTACCTTGCAGTCTTTTGTCCACTTCCACTTTGCAGATTTTTCCAAAAGTGCGTGCAAAGGTCGCAAAAGATTTGCGCTGTCCGGAATAAATTTTCCGTAGTAGTTGATTAGCCCAAGAAAGGAACGCAGCTGGCTGACGTTTTGCGGTGCTGGAGCTTCAAGTACAGCACGGATCTTGTCTTGAGTCTTGTGTAAACCTTCGCTGCTTATCTTGTATCCGCAGTACACAATGCTGTCCTGGAAGAAGGAGCACTTCTGCAGGTTTGCTTTTAGTCCAAACGATTCCAGGCGCTTGAGGACTTTCGAAAGATTTTCGAGATGATCCTCTTCAGTAGTACCACTCACTAATATGTCGTCTTGCGTTGCATGTGTCATAGGAACACCCTGTAGAACTTGTTCGATGGTGCGTTGCCAGATCGCAGGTGCGGGAGCAATGCCAAACACCATCCTGTTATACCGGAAAAGTCCCTTTTCTGTATTGATAGTTAGCAAATGCTTGGACTTCTCATCCACTTCCATTTGAAGGAATGCTTGCCGGAGGTCAATTTTTGTATATTTCTGACCACCAGATAACTTCGCGAAAATGTCCTCAACCAGTGGTAGAGGATACTGATCCACGACTAAGTGTTGATTGATGGTGCTCTTGAAATCTCCACATATCCTGACTGTCCCATTGGGTTTTACTACAGGAACTATGGGAGTAGCCCATTCACTGACATTGACTTTGGTCAGAATACCTTCCGATTCTAGTCGGTCCAATTCGGCAAAGACTTTTTCCTTGAGTGCGTATGGAACTTGACGAGCACGAAGGAACTTGGGCTGAACATTTTCCTTCAGGTTTAAGGTTGCCTTGATTCCATTCAACTTCCCGATGGAGTCTTCAAATACGACCTTGTGAGTTTCTAGAATCTGGTTCAGCTTATTTTTGACTTCTTCTGGAGAAGCTTTCGTTGCAGTCGACGTCTTGAAGATTCCATTTGTTTCTTCAAGCAACTTGAATTCTTGAATCCACTCTCGGCCAAACAGTGCTGGTCCTGGGGTTCTTGCAACATAGAGTTGGAGCCTTGAACATTTCTCTCGAAATTTTACTTGAACTGTGGCTACGCCATCAGGTACGAAGCATTCACTTGTCACAGTTCGAAATTTCATGGAGGTAGGTTCCAGTGGAATGTGGCTGAAATGCTTCGAGTAGACAACTTGGGGTACAATAGTATACTTTGACCCTGTGTCCATTTCCATTGGAATTACATGGCCCTCAATTTCTGGTTTTAACCAAATGGGCTCACATCCACCACCAGTGACATGCGCAAGTAGCTCTGAGTCAACATCCTGGCGAATGGTTCCAACATTTTCAGCCTTTGAAGCATTTGCAGTGTCCTTCTTTTTTGTTTGCTTCGTTTTAGCTTCAGCGGACGACTTGTTTGCTGCAAGGTTTCTGCAGGCGGGACGTATATGACCCTTCTTGTTGCAGTGGAGGCATACAGCGTCGAGGTATCGGCATTTCGAAGGAACATGACCCTTCTTGTTGCAGCGGAAGCACTTCTTTTCCTCGTCTCGAACTTTCGAAACACTAGACGCGGCTCCGTTTATGCTTTCTCTTTTGGTATGTAGTTCCTCCACACCTTTGGCTGCGAGCTCACATGACACCGCTTCTTGAAGCGCCTTTGTCAAGGTCAAATCCTTCATGGTGAGCATGCGCTGTTGAACAGAGGTGCTTCGCAGGCCACAGACAAATTTGTCTCTAAGGGCTTCGTCAAGGAATGTGCCAAAATTGCAATGTTCGGAGAGTTTACGTAACTCAGCCAAAAACTCGCTTGCTGATTCGGACTGTCCTTGAACGCGATTGTAGAAACGATGCCGCTCTGACATTTCCAACGGCGTCGGAGAGAAATAGTCCGTGAGGTACTTTTTGATCTCGTTGAACTTTAACTCCGAAGGCTTCTTTGGGCATGTCAATTTGCGGAGAGTGTTATATGTTTTCGCTCCCATGCTGGTTATAAGCGCTGCCACTTTCTTGTCTTCTTGAAGATTGTTGAGGACAAAATACTCCTCTACACGTTCAACGTACGAGGTCCAGCTCTCGACGTTTTCATCAAAGGCATCAAGTCTTCCGACAAGGGGTGCACTCATTTTAGTACCAAATTCCTGTACTCACAGTTGGCAGATCGATGATTCTACGTCATAAGACACATGCGATCAGTCGTCCATCGATGTGGGAGATCCCATCGGTGTGAGAGATCCCATCCTCGTCGCCATTTGTTGTATTTTCCAACTGTTTAATTGATATTACATCAGAGTACATAGGAGCATAGTTTCCATTACGGGAGTCTGTGCGCGACTGACTCGTTGAGCGCGTGTTACACTGTGTTGCGCAATATCCCACAGTTGCCAGGGGCGATCGTTTATCTGCCGATATCAGCCGAACACGACACGAACCACCGTTATAGTATGGATCTCTTTTTTCTGCTGTTCGCATTTCGGTTTCGGTTTGCTATTGTCATCGTTTACGAATTAATTACTCGCGCAAAATGAATGCGAATATTGCATTCGGTATTGAGGCGTGGTTCGTGTTCGGTGTGATGGTCATCACACCGCTTTAAGGTATTCGTACCGCAAGTGAATCATTTCTGGCAGGATAAAACTACCTTAGCTTCCAGAGGTTGCGGAACACAGTCTAGTTATTCTAGTTATTTTCCCGCATTAAATATGTTACACGCTCTATATGCATATGAGCCTCACAAAATGAATAAATAATAACATTACTCGGGTGTCAGTGTATGACAACATACATATTAATGATCTCTGCACTGTTGCATGGTCATTGTACCCAGGCGATTAACTTAAAAGCAATTGATTGTGTACAGCGTTTGGCATGTTTAGGCAAAAGCTATATGATATTGTTTTTTTTTTTCTGTGAGTGGCATCATTGCAGATATAGTCTCACACGGGTTGACACCTCCGGGGAAACTCATGCTTCCGGAAAGAGCGTATTAAACGTAGTGTTTCGTTTCGCATAATCAAACGCTTTGTAAGAGAAGCCGTCGCGTGGGTGGAAGAATGCACACAGACGGTGGGCAACAAGAGTAGCTCCTAATTCCTGCGAGACATAAGCTTTGGTGCTGTACGCCAACAGAACTCAGAAGCGTATATATCCAACTTGGAGGCGTTGGCCCTGACGAAAGCATGATCAAACATGATGCCATTCGTTTAATATGTGTACCACGTGGTAGCTACATATTGATGACTCGATGAGTGATTGCTAATGAGGGCAGTTGCTCCACTTGACCACAGGAAAAACTGATCAATCTGTCGACAGTAAGCAGACGGCGAAAAGTTTGCAGTTGGGATTCGCGAATACCTCGAACAAAATACTATGACTGCAGAAAAACAGTCTTGTGTTTAAAACATGTGTTCGAAACAGAAGCTTCTGACGCAACATTGTTCAATGGTTTCTTTGAGATTCGTCCCTGCCGTGTTTGTCCTCTGGCGGCAAGTGATAATACAAAATACAAAGCCGTTTCTGGATGTCGCGCGGCGTGCTTGGAGGAGAAACCCCAAGACAACTCCAATCACTTGCGACAGTAGCAACGCAGGCCGATTGTATACAGAAGCAGTTCCCGACAAATATTTGAAGGGATGGTGTATAATCTCCACGTATTTCCTTGACGATAATAATGGCCTCGGCCAATATCAGTGCGGTTCACAAAGCATAAAAATCTGGGCCTACCTATTTCATACTAGCATGCCTTTGGCACTCGCAATAAGACAACAATTTGCTTTGTTCGCTACGTCCTCGAAGCCGCCCTTAAACACATTTAAAGTGTACCTCATTGTAGAGCTGCAAGCTTGCACCTTTTAAAGGAAAATCAGTCAAAGTAATGCTCGTTAACCCTGCACTTCCTGCCATTCATTACCTGTACGCTTTCATATTGTGGTTCATGTATTCCGCGAAATTCCTCCATGAAGTACTCTGACGTGATGAACATCAGTTTGACCAGCTGTTGGAGCCTTTCAAACGAGGCTGTTCACATTAATATATGAAACAACGTATCTGCACAGTAATTGCCGCGTTTGACTTGCACTACGTCCGTTCACATACAACGCTGACCTTTTGTGCGGTGCCGACTGCTGCTAGGGTACATCCATTATGTCATCGTCGCGAAGAACCTCAGTGTGGTTGCTAATTGTACAAGTGGTTGGTTTACATGGACGTGAGTAGCTTACTTTGATTTCATGCATTATGTCACAATCTGATGACGTACCTGGTGATTGTTCCATTCAGTTCGAAGTGTTACGTTTGTGGCGGGAGTGGCACAGAATGGCTATCGAACGCGTGACGTTTCCTTCGTCATATACAGTAAGGATATTCTGTCTTCACGCAATATTCGATAAGTATATATACCATCCAGAATACGCTATCCTACTCGGGTATACAGTAATCATGCAGTTAAGGAGTCCTGATGTGACCCCCCGTTTTCTGTATTTTTTTTTCTTCGTTTTTCGGTGCAACGTGTTCTCTAACGAATAAAAGTGTTCCTGCGGAAGAACAATGTCTGTAGGTGACCTATAGCGCAGAGCGGGACTGCTCTGTACACCACACCCTTGAAAAATAATTTTCCTCTCGTGAAAAGAACCCATAGCAGAACGAGAGGACGTCGTGACGTATGCTACTCCACTCACATGAGCAGTGACGTACAACTGTCATTGTTTAAGCGGCTTCCAGTTATTCGTGACGAACTGAGTCAGAAGAAACCGCTAGCTCAGTGACAATATTCCAACCAACCCAGACAGGATGGAATGAACACAAAATGTTCCGGTAACATTATCGGACTCCCTTCACCAGGTTCCAGCTTACGCGCGAAACCTTCACGTTCGGGCCAGTATACACAATGCAACAACACAGAAACTTAAATGGCATCAACGGGCACTTCTCGCATGCTGCTTGACGCATGTCCAGGCATTTATCAGGAGTGAAACCGGCCTCCGCGCCACTGCCAGCCAGGACTCCTGAACAAAGCTTGGGAGTCTTGGACAGGAGAGCATTGAGTGCCGGTGAAATGATCGCTCAGGGCCAGTAGGATTGACGGGAAGAGTAAAAGGCTGAGCATGGTGTAGCTGGGTCTATGGAGCACGTTTGGGAGCCATCCGTCTGAGGATTGCCCACAATGAGGCCATATCCCATTCTTGAAGACGTTGGCAAAAGAAAAATTCAGGTTCATGCTGAAAGAGCGGTTCGAAAAGCAGAGCACACATGTTAGTCACTGATTAAGCTCGTTCAGTTGATCATAAATGACTTATCGGTTAATTTAAAGCACATTTTTCTTCCTGTTCCAATTCTCAAAGAGATAAAATCCTGGAGGCGGTGTAGGGAACCGAAGTCTTCAAACGGAGCTGACGACTCAGCAGACACAGGCGGCGCGTATAGTTGAACAATGTTTTGGCCAACTCTGCACAGCATTACAGGGCCTTGAAACGCCTCTTTTGACCTTCTTCCCGCCGTCAAACCCCTTGTGACCTAATTTCCAAGCAGCACAATGTACTAAAAGTCGAGTGCAATAGGGGTGGACGGGTAGGTGGAAGGCCTTCAACAGACCCGTGAAACTAAAGAGCACTGATAAGACACCTACCTTCCACCTCTATTGCACTCGACTTTAGGTACATTGTGCTGCTTGGGTTCCGTGAGCCAAACTTTCTCTTTTTTCCCTTGATTCCCACGTCTTCTCTTCCCAAGCTGTATATGTTGCAGTGTAACTTTTGGGAATTAAACGTCTTGGTTGGCTTTTGGCTGCCATGTTGTGCTGTTTTCTTGCGTGCCCATGCTCAGGCTTGTTTACCACGGAGTGTATTGGGCAAACGGGACGTGGTGTGAACGTGCCGTAGGTGGGCACCAAAGGGCCTTGATAGACTCGCGTCTATCAACCCGTTGTCACGCATGTGGTTGCGCACCTGTCCTTGAAAAATCTTCGGTCGTATCCCGGCGCTTTCATATCTTACCTTGTGAGATTTCCGGGCGCCTCACATAGAAAAAAGCTGGTAACACTTGCATCAACTGCCCCTGTGTATCCAACCGGGATGTCCCAATCTGCATGTCACACCAGCAGTGGTTTTGGAAATTTCGTTATGCGGTGGCGTGCAATGGGTGTCTTTAGATGCTGGGTGGGTGTTCTTAGATGCTGGTAGTATTGACCCGCTTCCTATAATCATGAACTATAGCCAACTGCTCCAGTTTTCCCTTTTGGAAGTTAGTATTGTTGTGGACTGCCATTTGTAGGGAGGCGGAACTCGAAAAAGTGAGTTTCGAGAGAGAAACAGTAAACTTGTTTCCTTGTACACGACTTGCAATGCTTCTACGGAGCATTTGCTCCTTCTCACACTTACAGTACAATCTGAGGAGACAATTGTGTACCCGGAGTTCCTGGAGGAAAGATCTGACAATGGCGCCCGAACACTCAAGCTCAAGGACGACTTAACGCTAAATTTGGTGCAGAAGTCGCCGTTTCCTGAACGTCTTCACCTTCGAACGCCCCAGCGCGATGGTTCGTTACTGAACAATTATGTAAGTACGCGAGCACTACGGAAACACTAATGACGTCGAACTTTTCCTACGGCATGTGACTGATACTCGACGAATCTATGTTGTGCATTTATTGATTGGTTTCGTTTGCTTGACGGTAATTATCATAAACCGCATAACACTGAATAACAATGCATCTACTCGCTATAGGTACGCGCTTGAAACAGGAGCGATCCTGTTAGGATATAGCTTTAAGTACTTATTTCCGGCGTCACTCAACTGGTATAATCTCCTGTTATAGGTTTCCTCGTCGCTGTACTCGTCAAAGCTCTTCCAGGATGAGGGCAAGTTCGCATCATTCGTGGTGACGGAAGACGACGGCTTGCAACTGGTGAGCACGTCTTCCGATTTCTCCACATTCTAAAAACAGAAGTTACCGCGTGACACGTTCTACGGCTTCCATTGCGCCGAATGATACGTAAGGCGTATTACGCCTTATTCATAAGTGCTGCCATCTCGTGGCGGCGGCTGGCGGCGGCGCCATGTTTGAGTATTCGGGCGGTCGCGCTATGTGCGATTTCCTGTAACGGGACCAGCTGGAAAGTCGGGAAACTTGCGATTCAAGCTTTTTAGCATGGCAGGCGAGCAGGAAGAATGCACAGCCGAGCTCACGAAGCTAACGTTACACGAACGTTCCTTTCGGACAACTTCGTTATTGTCATCTACAACGAGCGGACAGCATCGGATAAGCACGCTCGGCGTAGCTGCGATTTCGTGACTGAATCTCACGTCGAACTGCGAAATTTTTGGGACTCTGTCGCTTTTGTACATATGAATACTCAACTACTTGCCCGAACTTTACAGCAGTGTGTTCTGATGCGGTGTGTTACGCAGTTACGTAGCGGGTCCCTATATATGCGCGTTTGTGCAGCATGGCGTGGCGATGGATGATCTTACTACATGACTCTCTGCTTAGCTGCTAGTCCTGTTCAATAACGGAATAAAAAAGCATTTGAGCACCTGTGACTAGACACATTTTGTGTACCTTCAGTAAAATATCGTATGCACTTTCATACTCGCATGTAGTTGTTTGGTACCAGTAACCCAACAAAAGGTGAACGGATATATACTTTTGTAGATGGAAGTCATGTGGAGCTGACTGTTCACACAAAGAAAGAGGAAGAGCACCTTTCTTGGAGACACAGAAAACCGGACTTTCTATAATGATTTGACGATTTCCTCGCATCATATGTCATTTTCTTTGTGATGCAAAGGCAACGGCACATCAGAAGGAGCACATTGCTTTTGCTCTGAAATCTGATGTGTCGTACTTGGTTATCTGCTTGGTACATAGCTCCTTTTTAAAAGCAATTATAGCAACAATGTCCCAAACGGACATGCACCACTAAGAGATACAGTGCACAAAGCTCATTTTCCCAATCATCTTCTAAATGCTGGTCTGGCAGCACGCTGCCACTGGAAATTCAACAGTCCTGCACATAAATGAAGTCCTCTGTAGATCGCGTTTCGTATAGACCTACTTCTGAAAGAAGCCGCCGTCCCGTGACACGCCAAACAACCTCAATCTAAGCATGTTCTGACCGTGAACGTGTCACGTGCCTTTTTAATTATTTTAGAGGCAATAATAGCGAACTGAGGATTTACCTTATCGGTATTCCAGCCAATATTGCCCTTTTGGGTGCACAGTGGCACGAGCAGTAATGGGGAGTTGCCGGTCAACCTCCCGGGATGCCGCGTTGCTGGCGATAGGCGATGTGGCGAAAATCGAAACCACCGGCAGCTATACTCAAACATGGCGCGTAAACGTAGTCTCCGTCTCCGCACATAGATGGCGCGCACTTATCCATAAGGCGTATTGTCGGTTCTGATGCGAGGAGGGAGCAGAGCCCACACCTTCTTGTGGCAAATACCAAATATGCAAATTGTCGCAAGAAGTCGTGCGCTTCCCATTTTCAACTAGCCAATGGGCAGCACGGTATCATTCCGAATAAAGGTTCACACATCGAGTGTGCTACGCGGTGAAGTTCTGTTTTCAGAGCGCTCACCGTCTCTCTCACGGAATCCTGTCACCAGCCGTGCTGTCTGAGGTTTTCCCAGTTTTTGTTTTCGAAGACTTTCCAGACGAATGTCGGCACAGTTACCTTTGAAGTCGGCCCAGAACACACACTAATCCCCGCTGCCCCCACTCCTTCCTGCTGTCCCCTCTCCATCTGTCCACAGTTGCTTCGTGGCACCTCAAACTTGCCTTCTCCTTAGTTGAAGCCCCACCAACGAGGACACGGACTTCGCGAACAGGGACATGAGGAAGCTCGAAGGATGCTCTGTTCCCTCGACCTACTTGCTTGGTGTGACTTAAATTGCAGATGCTGAACGAACCATTAAGACAAGCACATTTGACCCTCATGGCCGTTTCGTGTAATTTGGTAGCACGGCTGACCAGCAATCAGAAGGGTGTGGGTTCCAGTCCCGCCTCCGACACTCGCGGACTGTTCGTCAACTGCAGTCGTTTGTATTGTATAGCGGATACGGTCGACAAAGCGCGTCTTTCCCACGTGGGCTACGGGTGAATGGCCCCTCGCACAAATACGTGGCCCCATTATGCAGCCTCAATATCGGGGAAATCGTGGTCGCGATACACACGCAGGCATGCTCACCCTTTCTAGACAGTACGTTATTATTTAGTAAGGTAGCTTTGGCACCTCTTGCCCACTCCTCTTATCTACTATTCCAAACATAGGTGCCATTCGGGACGATAACTGAAGTGCTGCCTTCGGAGTATCACCACAAAGAGCACCTACATATCGCCGTACCCAGTAGGCAGTCTACTGAAATGGGCATTCACGCGCTTTTATAAACCTCATGTTCATTACATAAATGGACAATATTCATTCGTCCATCTCAATCGACGACGTTGTTTCCGGTCTATACACTAAGGCCGGAGTCACATTGGTTATACAAACGCTTAAAACGTGTTTAACAGCGTGTATACAAACATACATGGCGGATGTACAAGTATAATGGCTGGTCACATTGACGATACAAAACATGTTTCACAACAGTGTTTGCTTCGTATACTTGTTTGATCATACATGACTTTGAACATGTACGCAGAGCAAACATTCAGTGGCTGGTTACACTGGTTATATCGGAGCTTCTTATCAGCTGACAAGGGTATAGTCGTCATCGACACGGCATCCAATCGGGGCCAGAGACGGCGGGATAGAGCAAGGCGGCAGATTGCTGCTGATATAGTATGTTGTCTCCGTTTGCCTCCTTTCATCGTAGATGATGTTTCTTTTTTTCTTCTTTTTGTTGTTGTTGTTGTTGTTTTCTATTCTGCAGTTCTAATATATTGAGTTTGGAAGAGAAACGTTTTCGATTCAAAATAGCAATACGGAGCACCATATTCCACTCCAAAATTATATCGAGCACACAGTGATTCGCTTTGACATTCAGAAGATGAGAATATTTGCACAGCCCCATGCTTCGGCAATATCGACAAATACTCTCCTTCGCTCCAAGTTCCGAGATAATTTCGCGAGAATTGCACATCACACATGTTTTCTGTAGTGCTTCCTCTAGTTTACCTGCCAGGGGGGGGGGGGGGGACGCCGATCTTCCACCAAAGTGATCACATAGTACAGGCCCCGACAAAAGTTTACAGAACACGCGAGCGATGTATGTTCTCCTCAGTGATTTCCCCAGAAATTTATTGCTGGGGGGGGGGGGGGGTGCCGAGCTTTCAAGGCGGGGGGGGGGGGTATGCTTGGTGAAGGTTCCGCTTACGGAATTTTTCTTAGGCACGGAAAAAATCGTGGCACAATGGTGACATATCTGCACAGCTTTCCCGCTTTATTTGTACATGTTAGAACACAATACATTAGAATACAGATTCATTATGAACGGCATTTCGACATTAAGATGCATAATGGCACGACCGACAAAGAAAAAAGACTAGCACCTTGTCTCACGAAGCTCAATGAATACCTGGCAACTAACGGTGAAAACCTTAGACTAACAAAGCAGAATACCTCGCTTGATTGAGTTGGGCGCAAATGGTTCTTCATGATCCACATTGTGTTTGCGTGCCCGCACGCATTTTTGCTCGTATATGCGCGCAATATATGCATATTGAACAGTCACTTTCAAATGATGTTAGAGAAGTGCATGCTACGATCATCTGCATGGCTGTGGTCCTACAGCCCAAGTCTGACAGAACATGATGTAATTCGCTGCGCCGGACTCAGTACCAGCTAGAACGTGCTGGTGGCCGAGTTGGTTGGGGTCACCTGAGAAATTTCGGGGGGGGGGGGGGGTTGCAAAAATGCAGGAAAGGTGTACACCCACCCACCCTGAGGGGGGTGTAGGGAAATCCCTGGTTCTCCTCGGTTCGACACCACACCGGCGGGCGGAAATTGGCTCGTTTACCCGTTCAGATGGGTGAGCGAGTGCGCTGGTAGCGACACACCACGGTAGTTTCGTTATGACTTGAATGTACACGAAAGGTGGTTTGAATTGATTCGTGTCGCTGCCGGCACCGGCCATCCAGTGTATTGCTCCATGGACGAAAGCGTGCTGGGCGAACGCAATGCATCCTGGACAGGTCCTGGTCGCACTTCACAGCAAACGTCAGGGCACACGTGACGTTAAAGATGGCGGCGCCCGTGATCGGCGGCCAAACCGTTTGTAAATAATGCGGTTGTTGTTTCCGCGCAACGTTTTGGATGCCTTGCGATCACGGTAATTATTTTTATCCGATAACCTCGCAGTAAAACGCGCAGTTTTGCACATAAGGCCTTATACTGTTGACGGCTTCCAGAGATGTGATGACGACTGTGCGTTAAGACTCACTAAGCCGATGCGATGTACTTAAACTAAGGAGAAATGGGCTACCATGTTGCGGAAGAAGCACCGCATAGTTTACGCTGGCAAAATACGTTCATCTTTTGGCATTATGACGACGGAAATATGCCGATAAGCGGCAAAACGATACGTAAACAAAGTCACATGACCTCAAAGTGACGTTCTCTATGACGTACGACCAGGACAAGATGGCAGTTTTGCCAAAAGAACCCGCCTGAGGGTAGTTACAACAATGGCGGGTTTGTGTCACCCCTGTGCCTCCACCCCTCTGAAGGAGTGAACAAGCCCGCTTCTGCTGGCCGCTAGGGCGTCGCATCGAGGAGAAAATACACCGCTAGCGTGTTCCGTAAACTTCTGTCGGGACCTGTAATTCATGGGCGCAGGGAAAGAGCTTGGCATTATGAAAACGAAACCTCGATGAACGTAAGGGACACCACAGCATGCACATTCCCAGACGCAGCAAAGATTGCATCTAGACTAGTTCACCGTACACCGAAGAAACGTCAGCAGAGTAGGAAATGGAGACACAGAAGGAATGCTACACAATTACCCCGATTCCTGTTTTCCACTTGTTGCTCAAAGTGAAGCAGCCTTTTGACCGGCAATTCCCATTTTTGAGTGGAGGTCAGCACAACAATTGCAACAGTCGGCAAGATTTCTTGTCTTGTCTGTCAGCTCAGAATTGGAAACAGTCGAATTTATGTTACGATTATGTTCCGTCAATCGTGTGTTCAAATAACGGGCGGTATGGCCAATGGAGCAAAACGTTTAACTCTTTTTAACTCGCACCCAATCTCAATGTTGTTCTCACTAAATAAATGTCAAACAATACATGACTTCATAAATATTGCCAAAAATAGTAATTTCTCCAAAAGGAGACGACCATCATACATCACTGTTTTTCGGCAGTGTACAAATGCATCTTCATCTGTTTGAAAACATGTTGCTAAACACTATCGAACCGCGCGTTTTGTATGCGGTCATGCTGGTTATAAGCCCATGTATCCCCATTCCCACCAGCAATGGGGTAGAGTATCGCCTGTGGCGATGAACCTCCCCACTCTACAAAGCCAAAAATTAGGTTGTTTTTAAGCCCATGTCTCCCAACACGCTTTAACGGTGTATAAGCAGTGTGACCGGTACTGTTTAACCATACATGTTTAGGGGATGTTTGTCAACCATGTTCGTCACGCATGTATGATGGGATGTTCGTCTTTAATGTATGATGTATAACCATGTGTGACTCCGGCCTAAGAGCAGTAATCTTGTTAATCTCTCAAATGCAAAAAAGAGCATGTTAGATCGGTTGTACAAATGTTATTTGAGGAACCGTCAAAATTGGTATTGTTTGCTTTGGCAGCGCGGCATGATTGGCGACGATTGGCGGATCGAACCTCTGGCCACCGCTGAACGTTCCTCAGAAGGCCGTGTAGCCCACAGGCTGTACAAGGTGGAAGAAGAGCGTTCTGACACTCCGATTTTCCAGTACGGTGGGTACTTTGTTCATTATCCTCGTCCATCGCGCGGGATATTTCACGCCCTTTGAATTGCAGTTCTACAAAACCATCAGATAATACTTATATGTGTTAACCCTAATTTCTGCTCATGTTATCTATGCTGGGAAGAGTTCATCCAACGCTAGCTTTCCGCATGCCACGAACCACATCTCGTCCAGATGCTGCACTAATCCATCAAATGCGGCTCGATGTGGCTTCTACAGGTCAGTGGCGTTCCGACCTCGGTAAAAAAATTCAAGAGAGCGGTAAATCACGATGTGCACAATCGCAATCACTGAAATGAAGGGTCTGACGTGATAGCAATCATTTCGACAAGGTACTTGCGATTATCTTGAACAAGACTGATGCAACATGGAAGAGCAGGGCAGTTATGACAGTTGGGCTCAGCTGTCATTTTATGTCGCTGGTCCGAGCAGTGCGATCACACTGCTGCGCCCCATGGCGGTACGAGAAGGCAACCGCAATACAACCGGACTACGAAATCGCGCGCTTCATGTAATGATTTCGTGAGTGCGCCGCAGTGTTGTACCCTCTACCAAAACTAAGTAACGAAATATCGCTGCCCGCTACTCCACAAAAAAGTAACGCAATACTAGCGTCGCTACAAATTTGAAAAAGTAACGAGATACCGCTACCTCTACCAAATAAAAGTAACGTAAATACTATGCCACTACTTGTCCGCTACCATACCGCGGTACCTTACCTTAGGCATCTCGTTGTCGCATCTGTCTAAAGACTGCGCGATATTTAAGTACCTTAACATAGCTGGCATGCATGTATAAAGTATACCACTATCTACAGCCCCAATTTAAGCATTTAAGACACTATTTAATGCACATAGCTCATGTGTGCATTTAATAATTTTCACGTCAGAATGTTTGAAGCACAAAACGATTTGTCTGCAGTGATAGTATTTCGTCAGAGATATCCGCAGGCTCTAACCTCAGACTCTTCTGGCTTCTTCCTCTCGACGGATTGATTAGTGGGATCAAGTGGCGCAACTGCCACAGGGACGGGCAGTATTTAAATGCATTGTAATTAAAATACAGGTTTAATTTATCAATACATGTATTTATATTTTGTGTTGAAATACCGAGTCGAAAAATGTATTTATATACCAATTTTAGGATATTTGTCCTTGTGAATACTTTATAAATACTCCTAAATACAGAATATACTGAAATGTCCTAAAGTTGACGTGCATTTGGCCTTTCGGGAAGAGGGGCAAGTTTGGAGCGCAGTGTTTGAGGTAGCATGCATGCGACAGATCATTTCAGATGGCGAATTTTTCGCTGTTATTGCGGACGATGGTCGCGGCTGATTACCCTGATGTACGAAGCAGCCTTATTAAATTTAATTCAAGCCTCTGTTCATCGGCACCCGTGGAGATGCTGTTGTTCTTTGCGAATTTGATTGTACGGCCGGACAGAGGACGCCTAAAAGATGCAGTCTTCGAGAAACTTCTTATATTAAATGTGCCATGATGATCTAACAAATAAGTGCTAGTGTTCCTTGGTGACTTGCTGTTATGATCAGCGTTATTTCTGTAATTTCAGATGACGTTTTCCTCGTATTTAATAAAAAATAAATATTCGGTAGATCCAAATGTCGATTGAAGTTTAAAACATAATCAACACGGCCAGAGATGAAGCAGGCCAGCCTTAAATATGTGGACTCTATGTGGAATAATTTACCGGAATTTTCATAATAATTTTATTTTACTTATGCCCATATCCTGAACTGACATGATAAGCGACCACGCATCGCGTCATCAATAAGTGGCTGCCATGAGGTGAAGACATCAAACGAATGGCGTAATATTTGCTCTCGCCAGGGCCAACGTCGTCCCGTTGGCATACTGCACCAAAGCTTAGCCGGCGTTCACACGGGGCAACTTTTCCCAGTAACTCGAAGCAACTCAAACCAACGCCTTTCGAGCAATTTTGAGTCCGCGTTCACACGTAGCAACTCGGTAGCTCCACCCACAAGCAACCTTATGGTGACCGGAGAATGTGGGTTCGAATCTAACTGGTGGAATATTTTCTTTAGCTGCTGTTTACCAAATCTCAGTCAGTTTTGTTGCGCGAATAGATCATTATTACCTTCCAGTAATGGCAACTGATACGTTTTCGTGACATTAGTAAGAAAAAGGAAAAGTTATTTTTCAGCTGCACCTGCAGGATTTGAACCTATGAGTCCACGAACGAAATCCACAACGCCATCGGGAGTCACGTGGCAATGCTCCCCTCGCTGATTGGCCGATGCGCGAGCAACTTCTCAAGTTTTCGGTCGGGGAGCGATTCGTAGCCACTCTGAGCAACTCGAGTTGCTGGAGGTTGCCGGCTGACAGCAACTCCAAAGTTGCTCATAGTTGCTGGAAAAAGTTGCCCCGTGTGAACACTGCCTTAGGCCTCATAGGCATTAGGAGCTAATGTTGTTGCCTGCCCCCATGCTTCCCTTCTTCCAGCCACACGATGGCTTCCCCTACAAAATGTTCGATTGTCCGAAAATCTAAGTTTAATAATACGCCTTTTCCGGGAGCGTGAGTTCCTCAAAAAGTGTCCACCCATGTAAGATTGCCTCCGTAGTGATACATTTCGCAGCCACGTCGCAGATTCCCAAGTTTACGTTACCTACGCCCATCACCATAGCAACAAGCGGGACACGCTTTGCTGGGCTAGCGCGATCGAGGTATTCTATGTCATCCTGTCTGTTTATATCGGGAATCGCATGGGGTGCATTTCACGACCGAAATGTCCGAAGACATGTACTTCAGGCATTGAGAAATATACTGAACTAAATATATACTCCAAGCACCGCACAATATTACATAATCCGAGCGAAAATTGCAAATGCTTCTCAGTGCAGAGGAATATGAGTTTGGATTTAATTTTTCCTAACTGAGCCTTTCAAATAATTTCTTATTTGTGAAGTTCGGGCAACCCAGGCAACACCAGATGTCGGGCCGATGTTCACAGGCAGTTGGGGATGTTGGCTGGATATATTTCCGACATTCCCAACTTGTGACCGATATGCCACGTTAGTTGGCAATGTTGGCTCAATGTCCACTGAAAAAAAGAAAAAGAAGACATGGTGCCGACAGTAGCAACTTACGACAGATATCTTACTGAAGTTGGCAATGCCGGCTCGCTGTTCACCAAATAAAGTGACATGTTCCCGACAATGCCAACTTGCAAGGGATATCCTGCTGAAGTTCGCAATGTCGGCTCGATGTTGACCGAAACCATCGACATGGTGTGTACGTAATCAAATAAAATTTGACATCTCCCCTTTCATTTTTGACTCAGCGGCGAACAAGACACTGGAATTTCTAGAAGCTGGTCAGACAATAAATATATAGTATATCTGTTTTCTCCTTGGATGTGAATGTCACTTTCTTTCTGAGCTTAGTGGTCCTAGCAGCTTTCATATTACCTCGTTTTGCTTTCTGGAACCCCGGGATTAACGAAACGACGAAGCAATGTTGCTTCACAAATAGTCAGTTTAGCATTGTATTTTGTAGTTAATGGCCAACACACGAGATGTTGAATACAAAATAGAAAATCATGTTGCCCTGACATCGGGCGGCAAGTCGTCTCGGCAGCGTGTAGATACGTGACGTCGGTCCAACTCCTGGGGTTGTTGTGAAGCAGATGTTGGGCCGATGTCGGGTGTGTCGGGTGTGCCCGCAAGTTGTGTCGGCAGCATGTCGAAACAGGATATCGACGCAACTTCGGGCGAAGTTACAAAGTGCATATTCGTCCGGTGTCCGACGTGTCGGCAGGAGCATTTGAGCCGATGACGGCCCGACATCGGCGTGCTGCTTGGGAAGACACAGTTGCATTGAAGAAAACTGCCAAGTACAATCAAGATGGTCCTTTTAGTTGTTGAGAAAAGTACACCACATTTTGTAATACCCCTCGAAATTTTAGCGCGACAGTTAGCAGCGTAAACAATCTGGTGGCTACAAAATGTGTCGGATCAAGCATAATGACCTATTTAATAAACATGCACAATTTAATAATGATAGCCCTTCTTAGATAGCCCTTCTTCCCTAAAGTTCTTTCTGAGTTATTACGCTTTTAGCGGTATGCGATATAATTCCTATACCATGCCCCGTTAAAAAGAGGATGGCTTTGGCTCTAATTCTGCTATCTCACATTTCCCCGAAAACACATAATTAATAGGTTAATTAATGAATTTTAGGTAATTAGTCGTCAAGTTTTCGTCAAGTCGTCAAGGTAATTAGTCACGTGTTTTTAACCACAGGATGTCCACTCCGCCGCATAACTCACTTGTGAAAATTGCATCTAGGTTGCTCTCACAGCTTTATTATAAAAATATTGTAAAGGATAAAAAAAAAACGCCTTGCATTATAAATGCAGTATTGAGCAAACTAGGCTGTCGTCTTCTTCACCGCAGCTTGAAAGTGAGCGCAAGGTGTAACCAAGTGCTCCAGCTGCAGCTTGACAATGTAACCAATAGCGCCACTATGAGAAGAGACGTAACATTTCCAAGAATTTTCGGAAAGGTGGGGAAAGTGCTATTGAACCTGTATCTTTTCTAGAAAAATTTGACATTTTGGAAAAAATCACAAGAGCATGGTGTCATGCGACACATCTATTCTTACGACGAGGGCAACATTACCTTGGGCTTGGGGCGACAAAGAACAACACGGGACAAAGTCGACATTACACTTAAAAGAAGCCGCGCAGAATTTGTTCGGTGTAAGTTCGAAGTGTGTACTGTCGACTTTGTTCCGTCTCCACTATGAGGCTATGAAAAGCATTATGTGCGTAATTTTGTAGTTTTTATTTTTACTTTGAGCGGCAGCGGTAGAAGAAATCAAAAGAGTTTGCTTGAAGAGTCAGCAATGACGGTTCGTTGATAGTTGTGTGGCGCCGCGCTGAACTTCAAAATCGACGCACGCTGATTCAATCTATCAACCCTCTCAGCACTCGTAGACCACCACCAGCAATGGGGTATAGAGCATCGCCCCCTGCGATGAACCTCCACAGTCACCATCCCGTAATAAAGTTGTTGTATTTTGTTCCCTCTCTGCCCTTCTGTGTCCGTAGAGAGCTAAGGAAATGTCGCCCGTTTTTACATTATACACCAGTGTCTCTTTACATTCTCCAACTTTGGTGACAGATTTACACTGTAACATCGAGGAATATTAACAAAAAAAGAAGAAAAAAAACAGCTTCTTGCAGAATTTTCACGGGCGGCAATGCACTATCCAGCGAGGCCGACTCGAAGCTCTGTGTCATTCTGAGTCGGCAGCGTGGGCGAGAGACCGCTTCCCCGTGCACAACTCGAAGTATTCCTCACGTTGCTATTCCAGTACAAATGCCATATTCTTCGCTGTCTTTCGCACGCCGCCCTGTAGCGCAGTTCAGTATGCACATTAGTGAGACCAGTTTCGTTGCATGATCTAAATACCGCGATCCATGATCCAAATACCAGATGCCGCGTATGATGAAAGATGAAAGTCACTCAAAAGGTTAGCTAGCTGAAGGACTCGAACCCACATCTTCTGGAATTGAGGCGTTGTATGTATTTGTCCCTTCTATGTTGTTCCAGCCTCAGAACATCAGTTCTTTCATGTGCCGCGTATGGTGTTAGGCAGTCGTGCGAAACTTTACAATGCTCAGGACTGCTCGCCTTCTCCTCCGTCGAAAAGTCGAACGTGGCAAAATATTTCCAATGTTGAACATGAGACAATTGACCTTCTGAGGCTGGAACACACACAAAGGACCAATACATACAAAGCCTCGAGTGCCTAAGAAATTAATGATGAAAGATGGAAGTCAATGAAAAGGTTAGCCAGCTGTAGGACTCGAACAAAGAGCCCTGTACCGGTAATCCAGAGGATGTGGGTTTGAGTCCTACAGCTGGCTAACCTTTTCAGTGACTTCCTCCTTTCATCATTAATTTCCAATGTTGTCCTGCTTTACGGCACGAACAACTTTGCCGAAGTTCGCAAGAAAATGCGCAGACACAATGCCATTTCAACAGTAGTACAATCGATCTTTCGCTGGTTTGGACTGAGATACATTACTGCTCTCTGAAAATGAAAACCAAAAAGAAACGTGTGGAACGACATGGTACTATGAAAGACGGAAGCCTATCAAAAGGCCGAAAATCATAAGGCCGACCTATCATAAGACCGAAAGCTCAAAGGCCGAAAAATTAGAACGCCGAAGTATCATTAGACCGAAAGCCAAATACCGAACGACCAGAAGGCCGATCCAAGATCTGTATATTTTTTATTTATTTATTTTTTTCGCTTAGCTTGCAACTTTCTGTACTGTTCTACTTCAAGAACTGTGTATTGGCCACGCGCTTGTCCCCTGTACACCAGCACACATATGATCTCGTCCAGAATGAGGATTCACTTGTCCCAGGCCATTCACTCGGCTACTCACCCTATTTATCCAGAGGCCGAACAATTAGATGTGGTTCTGGGTCAGTGCTGATAATAGCGAACTGGTTTTAGGAATGAGCTGGGTTGAAGCCGGTGTTGAAAATGGGTCACCGGGAAATGTCACCGACCTCTCCCTATTTGTGGAGAGTTGACTGGACCGTCGTCAGTCGATCAGCTAGTCACGGAAGGCGTAGCACTACGGCGAGTATCTTCTCAGAAAGGTAACTTTAAAATGGTTTTGCGATGATGGCTATGTGTATATTCTAGACAGAACGAAAAGTACCCGACATTATTGGCGTTGTGAGCGCAAGACGGAATGCAAAGGCCGCATCATTACGGAGCTGGTGCACGGGGAGCATATTCTAACGAAGAAAACGAGGAGCCATTTTCATGCCCCTGATATCTGCAGAGGAGATGTCTTAGACGCGAGGACTGCCATTAAGAATGCGGCATCGATTTCTCGTGAAGCCCCAGTGAGGATTGTGCTGCAAGTGTCGAGCGCGATGAATAACACGACGAGGCTACAGCTCCCAAGTGACATCGCAACGAGGCAGCTGGTTCGAAGAGCAAGAAGAATCGGTCTTCCACGCGAACCGGACTGCATCGATGATTTAGTGCTTGGTGACGACCACAGGGGCTCGCTACAAGCAAAGTTATTTCAGCGCTACGACACCATCTGCGACGACGGTTCGAGGGTCATTGTGTTCTGCACAGACGAGAACTTGGCGTACCTTGAATCCTCGACAACGTGGCTTATGGACGGTACATTTAAGACTGTGTCTAGGTTATTTGAGCAATTGTACATGATCCACGCTTACGTGCAAGGGTCTCTGTTCCCTTTAGTGTACTGTCTGATGTCGCGGAGAACGCAGCTAGCTTACCAGCAGCTTTTGCGCGACGTCGTTGACCTCGCGGCAGAGCAGCAAATATTGCTGTCGCCAAGAGCTATTGTTGTGGATTTTGAGGTTGCGGCCATCAATGCTGTTCGGGTGGAGCTGCCTGATATCAACGTCTACGGGTGGTTTTTTCACTTGTGCCAAATACTGTGGCGGAGGGTGCAGCACCTGGGATTGTCAAGGTTGTACGTCGAGAACGTTGACGACTTCGCAATTGAATTCCGACAGCTCGCCGCGTTGGCCTTTCTGCCACTCGATGAAGTTAGAGAGGCCTACTTCGGCTTGAAGACACGTTTCCCATCGGATGCGTCGCCACTGCTGGACTGGTGGGAAATTAAGTACATGTTGGGTAGGCCAATACGACGTACGACTGCTGATGGGCAACCAGTCGCCTTTAGGAGCATCGCTGACGTATCCACCCTCTCTTTGGAACTTATCATGCCTCACAGACGACGAACGACCACGGACCACAAACGAGGTTGAGGCCTGGCATCGCTGGAACACATTAATTGGCTGCGACCACGTCAGCGTGTTCAGGCTCATAACTGCTATGCAAGAGGAGCAGGAGACCACAGAGACCATCATAGAGCGGCTTATCCTTGGAGAAGCCCCCCCCCCCCCCCCCTCGTCCGCGCACGCAGCAAGGGCTTCGCGAAGATCGTCTCATGCGCGTTTTGAGTGGGAGGGATACCCGAGACGTTCAGCAGTTCCTCCGGGGTATAGCTCATAATTTTTCATTTTAACTTCCTGCCATTGTGTACAATAAACGCATACAATAACACAGTGGTTCATATGTTTACTTTTACTTTTTGTGTTCCTCTAAGTGATGGAAAGTGCGTTATTAACGCGAAGTTAGAAAAAGTTGGAAACGCAGTTGGAAAAAATTTTCGTATCTTTGTTTACTTATTTTTCAATAATATATTAATTTAAATTTAAATAATAATAAATAAATAAATTTAAATTTAATTTAGATTTCGATAATTCGGTTTTCTGACTTTTCGGTCTTCTGAATTTTCGGCCTTCTGATTGTTCGGCGTTATGACTTTTCCGTCTTCTGGCTTTCGGCCTTATGAGTTTCGGCCTTATGATTGCCACCCATGAAAAACATTATGTGCGTAATTTTGTAGCTTATATTTTGAAGATGAAACGACGGCAGAAAAATAGGCGATGTCAAGTTGCCGGTCATGATTGCGAACTTCAGCAGGGTATCTAAAAATGAACTTCACCGCATAGGACGCTGTTAGCCAACCTAAATCTCGTGTGATATCGTTATCTGCCCTGATTTGTTGAAAACGGGAGGCGTACGCCTTTGTTGTGACAATTATGATCAGCATAAGTGTCACAAAAAAGGCGTACGCCTCCCGTTTTCAACAAATCAGGGCAGATAACGATATCATTCGCGGTTATGGTTGGCTAGGAGCGTGCTATGCGGTGAAGTTCATTTTCAAGAGTGTAGATCAAAGAGTGATATTAAACGGTAGGAGCAACTTATTTATTTACACGTGGTAACAAGACTTTCGTGCACGAGACTGCACTTCTTCAGGTGACAAAAATATGAACATGGTACTGGAACATATATAGTGTTGACGAAGGAGTTTTCGTATGAGAGGGTAACAGGGTGATGGAAAGGATGTAAATACAAGTAAAACTGAAAATAATACAAATACAAACGAACGGGTATCAGAAGCGCAACATAACGAGAGTCCAAAAGCTCCGGATATTTTTAATAACCATACTCACGCGTTTTTACACATTTTAACCTCCCTGGACACGCTTTGGATACAGACCTCAAAATCGTTATCCTCGAATCGGGTTATAACAGTGAGATGAAGCGCAAAAATCGCGAATCCCTTTTAATCGCAAAACTCCAGTCTGAAGCCGCACGGTTTGAACATCCACGCAGGCCCGCTACAATTATTTAACCCTAAATATTTTTTCTCGCAGAAAATAAAATAAAATAATGACAAACACGCACACACGCAAACTGTAAAACAACTCAACATTTTTGTTTCAATATTCGCTTCGTTTGACTCTCTCCTGAGACCCCCCCCTCTGTCTTTACGTTCTCACGGTCCACTGGTCACCTTTGTACTCCGCACCTGTGTCCTCATTCCGTCGCCATAACCCCCCCCTTTTTATCCTTAATTCCTGGAACGTTACCTACATGCGTTCTCGTTTCCCGTGTAAGCCTTTGGACTCGCGTTATGTTGCGCTTCTGATACCCCTTCGTTTGTATTTATGTTCTTTTCATTTCTACCTGTATTTACATCCTTTCCATGACCCTGTTACGCTCTCATACGAAAACTCCTTCGTCAACTGTATATATGTTCCTGTACCACGTTCATATTTTTGTAACCTAAAGAAGTGCAGTCTCGTGCACGAAAGCCTTATTACCATGTGTAAATAAATAAGTTGCTCCTACCGTTTAATATCACTCTTATATTTTGACTTGGAGCGGCAGCGGTAGAATAAAGAAGAGTTTGATTGCACGTCTATAGCTATGACGGTTCTTTGATAGCTGTGTGCTGCCGCGTTGAACTTCAAAATTCAAAATCGACGCACACTGATTCAATGCTCCCTCTGAGGACTCGTTACTCCAGAACGCATTTTATCGGAGCTCTAGTTGGAGGCTCGCGGATGCGCGGCGGCGCCGCTCGCTCGTCCTCTTTCCGTGCTGTCTCCTGTGTCTCGCCTTCTCGCGGCTCACAAGCTCATCGCTCATGTTTTATGGCGTTCTACGTGGCGTCGTACAGAAAAGAGGCGCCCTACGCATGCCACTTAACTACCCTCAAGCGGTCGCCTCTGACAAAACCACTATATTCTTTTGGCCCCACGGCATTGCTGGCATCATCTTGAGGCGATGTGACTGTATTCATATTCTGTTCCTCGCTTGCTGACATTTTCCGATCACCACAAAACGACCGTATTTCGATGGTGTAAATTACCACGGCGGTTCTTACTCCCGACATATTATCTTATCCTACCGAACTACGAGTACATCCTATCGGCTGAGCAAGTAGTGTCGGTTTCTGAGTGGCCATCAGTACGACTCCACCTTTCCAAACAATCTTGCAAAACTGCAAGAATATTGGCAATACAGAGTAGTGACACTTAAAGACGGACACGAAAACACGGTTACTGCATCGTGTTCAAACAGTCCGGCCGCCAGTCATGGACTCCTATGGCGTGTGACCACGAACTGTCCAGAACGCATTACGTTCGTCCTGCATTGACCTGCTCGTCTATGGACCAACATGTGATAGATCACCCCTGTGGTACGGACATCTTACGCGTACATGGGCATTGACAGTACACAGGCGAAGCACCGTGCTACTGCCAGATGGCAGCGACAGCGATGCCAGCGATGAGTGCCCACCACGAGACAATTAGTCAGAAGACAAAAAGGCGGCAAAGTTTTATCAACAGTCGCTCAATGTCGCTATGTGGAGAGGGAAGTGCTACATTATACTTCGGGGGCATCCGCGGAGTCACAGGGCAAATGTCCTGGGCGGCATATCAAGGTTCGTCTTCGCCACCCAAATGTGAGCGCCCTGACGTGAGGCGACAGAAGGGAACGCAGACGGGACACATAACGACGTCGCAGCATATAGCCGTGATCGTGTTACACCTAGCGGATACACGGCAGTACGTTCGTTTAAATCCATCCTGCACTGAATGCCATAGTCTGTAGATATAGTTCAACAAAAAATAATCCGTGTCCGTGCTCTGCAGTTTCAGAGCCCGCGACTGATGGAGCAGCAGGCATTGTCAGCGAAATGGTTGGTAAGTTTGCTTCGACATCTCCTTTTATAGCGTACAACGACGTGATCGTGACCTATGCAATATAGAAACCTCGCACTGGGTACATTATTAATACGTCGCGGCCAGGGATGAGCAGGGTTTAAATACAGTTTAATTAAAATACTATTTAAAATATAAACACATGTATTTATATTTTGTATTTAAATACTGACTCGAAAATGTATTTATAATTATATTTAAATAGCAATTTTTGAATACACTGACTCATATGTCTTAAAGTTGCGGTGTATAATTTGACCTTTCGGGAAGAAGGGCGAGTTCGGAGCTCAGTGTTTGAGCTAGCATGCATGCGACAAACCATTTTAGACGGCGAGTTTTTCGCTGTTGTTGCTGACAATAGTCGTGGCTGATTACCTTGCTGTACGAAGCACCTTCTTCAAATTTAATACAAGTCTTTGTTCATCGGCACCTGTGGAAGTGCTGTTCTCCTTTGCGAATCTGATTTTACAGCAGAACAGAACAGAAGACACCTAAAAGATGCAGTCTTCGAGAAACTTCTGATATTTCCTAGCTACTGTACAAGCCAGATAGATTAGATGTACTGGGGACGCAGGAAACAGTGCGGCACTACGTGCGTCTATGCACGCGGCATCACAAACAGCCCCTTGCAATGAAGGTGGCACGTCGAAATTCGCAATTCATCAACGTGATCGGTCCATATCGCAGTGCTTCACCAAATGCACTGCGATATGGAGCATGGGTTTAGGGGAAGAGAGACCCAAGAGAGAGAGAGATATGGAATCCATATTTTAAGACCGCATTCTAGGCATGTGTCGTCGAGTTCTCCGTTCCTGTTAGAGTCTTGCAAGTTGGGTCACTTCTATGGACTGTAGCCTGTCACGTATACAGTCATGTGGACGTACAGTTCGATGACTTGGAGAGGTGATGTTTTTCGATTTTTACCTTTTCATCTTTACAGTTTTCTTTCTCCGATCGTTCATTTCACTTCCTTTGTGGAAGTAGCACAATTCGCTTCACACTCTTCCCTTCAGGCTCTTTAACTGCCTACTGGAGAGCAATATTACTTTCCAGTAAGGAGTTAAAGGGCCTGAAGGGAGTGAGGAGACTCCCTTTTGAGAGCAATTGTGCTCTCCAAAAAAGGTAGTGATATATGTGCAACGAAAGGTATTAAAGTACATCCTTTTTTTTTAAAGAGTGTATTATTGGCCTGTGCCTTCCTACCGCCCTCGTTCATTCAGGTAAAGACAGAAACAAAGGAAATAAACGAAGTGTGAGCGATTCTTCCCATCAATACACGGCCGGTACACATCCGTCAGCGTTCGACTGCAGATGTTACGCGTCCGCTTGGCGTCTCTGCCAACTACAGAGGGGGCTTTCTCCACTCCGAAACTTTACTCCACGGTCCCTATACAGGGTGTTTTACGTCACTTGATAAAAAAAATCACGAAAAATTTACCTGTCTGATCATAAAGGGGTAAACGCTATTGATTTCCTGGGCACATTTAGGAAACTTGATTTTGATTTTACTTCTAAGCACTTTTACAAAATTTTATTCGCGAGAAATTGAGTTTTCCCAAATGAGCTTGGGAAATTTCAAGTACTGGGAAACATTATGGAGACGTGGATGTTTTTTTTTTTTTTTGTGTGTGCGGTCGGTGAATCGCCGTGCAAAGCATGATTGGAATTTGTTAAACGTACATGATTTAAAGCCAATAAATTGCCATTTGGGTAGAACGTACCGTATGCTTCGCGATGCAGTCGTGATGTTCCGTCCAGGGGCGGATCCAGACCCTCGGTTTGGGGGGGGGGGGCGGTTTCTTTGTCGGGTTGCATAGTGGGGGAGGGGGAGAGGGAAACCCAATGTATACACTGACGTTTTTTGGGGGGCGATCGCAAACCGCCCCCCCCCCCTTGGATCCGCCAGTGGTTGCGTCTTTGCAACATTTAGTGACATTGTAAACCGCATCAGTAGCTGAGGCCACCTTCTTTCTTGCAGAGAGCCGACTAGACAAAACGTTTGCCCGTGCAGAAACTCATATCGTTGTGGACAGCGTCCTCTTTGAACAGTTCAACAAAAATGAGACGGATGTCATTTTGTACTTGGGAGCAGCTATCAACTCCGTAAGTGTGCACACTTGTCCTTCCTTCCGCCAATTTTGACCAACTTTACAAAACTATTACAGTATATATCCTACGCGTTTTCAGGTTAATCTAAGATATAAGACTATAAAGACCCTGGACATCGAAATTGCCGTCGTCGGCTTCACGTTTTACAACAACGTACGTGCTTTACTCCACCTTTTCTATGACGAGTGCTTAGGATACGTATTGGACACGTAAAGCCTGGAGTCCTGCGCGGACACCGTTTTCGTGAACCCAATTGTTTATTGAGCGCTCACCATTAAGGGGCTCGTGACACATCGTCCAATGCCGTGCCGGATAGATGTAGAATGAGCTTATACATTGATGTCGGCCGGCATTCCATATTTTTGCGCAAATGACGTAAAAAATCCCGTACACAAACGGCACCTCGAATATCGAAACACATTCGGCCGTGACGTCATGGCATACATCTCCGCCAGTGCGGTTGCGAACTCCCGCACAGAAGCGGGCCACGTTTTTAGGAGAACGAATAGGAATGGCTGATACGCTCGTAACTCTGACTTCATGGCTCGAGGCCGAAGCGTGTTCGAGGTTCTGCACCCCGATTTTATGAATGGCAGTTGACGAAAGGTCACCAGCAGTGGGATCAACTACTGCAAACTGTGTGATCGTTATCAAGCCTTATACATTAAAGGGGCACTGAAGTTTCAGAATGTCTTGGTCCGAACTGAACTGTGTCTGAACTGAAATGTCCGAACTGAAAGGTGCTGTTACCTTAACGACACCCCAATTTAAGTTTTCCCTCTTCCCCATTTTGATTTGGAATTTAATGTTTTAAATTTCATATTATTAAATTGGCCCCTTTTGAAATTCTATTTATTATTTTTTACGAGCAACTTGCCGTCACTATGGCCGGTAGACCGCTCATTATCAACGACACTCCATTTCTCTACTACACTCCGCTCCTCGAGAAAGGCGACAGTGCTGAGCGGGCTCTTATTGGTCTCCCGGAGCGATTTGCCCAATCATCGCGGGAGATCGTTACGGGAGACTAATCCGAGGCCTCTCCACCTTGTCGCGCTTCTTGAGAAGGACGGGGAAAGCACAAATTGCGGATTTTTTTTCGCTGATAAGTAACGACCGGTGAGACCCATGAACCCCGTTCGTTTCGTGTTGCTCTCAACGTAACGCAATCTTTCACTCGCCGAGGAGAATCTCTTGCGATGTGTTACCCTTTTAATCGAAGTGCGCAACCGGGATCTCTTGGACTGAGTTGTTTTCCCTCCTTCTGGGTTTCACTTAACTCAGCCTCTATTACGTTCGGTAGCTCATTAAGTAGGAAGCGTAGCGAAATATTTCTGTGCCGAATGACACGGAGCACCATGCGTAAATGACAATGGACGTGCCGTAACACCACCCCTCTACACGCGTAACATAAAAGTAGCAGGTGAGAACTTTCAACGAAAAGCAAACGTTTGGGACACGTTTGTGCTTTCGTTTATAGTAAGCCGCTTTCAGTGAGTAAGAACGGTGTGCCGTTAACTGCCCGTAAAGTACGTGGAAATGTAAGAAACCTTGAAGGGTCATGGGTTGTTCTTTTATAGACTGACGAGGAGCAGCACTTCGTCATCTTTGAAAGTGTACAGAATGGAAGCAAGCCTGATTTCTCAAAGACGCTTTCCGCATTCAAAGGTTTTTACAAGAAGAATCACAGCAACATATTTTATAAAGTGGACCTGCTCTCGTTTCTCACAGGGTACGTTGTAGACTTTCATGATCATCGTGCTCGCTCTAGGAATGTACAGGGTGTTTCAAAAAACGTGTGATTCGGACTTTATAAAAAAACGGGGCGACGGAAAAATACGGGGTAAACGGCATTTGTGTGGCAACTGAATTCGCCACCTTGAAAAAATATTTTCATTTGATTTTAATTGAAATAAATTGAATTTCTTTAATTGAACTCCAAAATTTCCCAAGTCAACCTAACGTTTTTTTTACAGAATTAGAGAGCCCGTAGCGAACTTAGTCAGGTCCACTAAGAAATCCGCTCGATATTGCAAATGGAACAGCCCAAAAAAAGTCCCTAAATTGAGGCTTATAAGTTTCGGGTATTCAACGGCGCACCAAATCAGACGCAAAGATTCGTGTAGAGGAGGACTGCTCCTGCCCCCATGAAAGATAGAAGGTCGAAAAAACACAGGGCGTGAAAAAAGAGGCGGAATCATTTTTGTTTGCCGCTTATCAACGTATGGTGGAATGTCACCTGCCTTGTTATCTGCGCGTCTTGTGCTGCACGCCGGTCCGGCGATAAAACTGTTGTAGCTTCATGGGGGCAGGAGCATGTCCTGCCCTCCGCGCATTTTTCCGACTGATTTGCTGCGCTGTTGAATACCCGAAACTATGAAGCCTCAACTTCGGTACTTTTTTTGGGCAGTACCCTTTGCAATATCGAGCGGATTTCTTGGTGGATCTGACTAAGTTCGCTACAGGCTCTCTAATCCTGTAAAAAAAACGTTAGGTTGACTTGGGAAATTTTGGAGTTCAACTAAAGAAATTCAATTTATGTTAATTAAAATCAAATTAAAATATTTTTGCAAGATGGCAAATTTAGTTGCCACACAAGTGCCCTTTACCCCGTATTTTTCCGTCGCCCCGTTTTTTTATAAAGTCCGAATGACACGTTTTTTGAAACACCCTGTATATATTTTATCCGGAACATTTAGCTGTGTTGCGCCCACTAACTAGACTGCAGATATTGGGACGCGGAAGACAGGGACTGAAGGAAGCACACAAACACAAGCGTCGCTTGACGCTTGTGTTTGTGTGCTTCCTTCAGTCCCTGTCTTCCGAGTCCCAACATCTGCAGTATGCTGTCTCACCAACTAGCCCAACTTTCTGCGCTTGTTCACTAACTAGACCGCGAGAATAAAAAAAAAAGATATATATGTTTATTTTCTTTTGCAGGCGAGACATGTGCTTAATTAAAGGAGGCGTGGTAAATTGCGGCATTGCGGGTAGGTCTACGTTTCAATGGATTAACTTTGCCACCGAAGTATTAAAGCCCTGCAGGCGCTTCCCAACATTATATGCAAGGCACTGTATATGCAAGGCATGTGGAATCCCAATAGCGCAGCCAGAAAAAGATGTTTCGAGACGGGTTTGATGAAACTTTACATATGGGAGACGAATATCACCCTTGCTCTTCTGCTTTCAAATGCACTATCAAAGGTACAATTTCGGAGGAGTTTCGACACCCGAAACCCGTTCTCCGGCTAGGCAACTGGGGTATCCACAAAGGCACACCGTGAGGGCATCAGCGAAATATCACATCGGTAAAAAAAAAGGAAGAAGAAAAAGTTTGCCACGGATATTCACTCTGTTCAACTACCCGGCCGGGAACAGTGGCAACTTGGTGGAAACGCATGTAATTGCAAGTCAGCTTTAGAAGATATGCAACTAATGCCTTCGACAAGGGAAATTCCCAGTGGATATCAAAATTGCCAGTGTTGCACCAGTTTTATGTTTAAGAAAGGCGACCAAAATCTACTTTCAAACTACAGGCCACTATCGATCCTGCGACATTTCTCAAGGATCTTATAGAAAATTATCTGCAGACGGTTCATTGACTATCGGGGAAATATCTGATTCTTTCTTCAACATAAACTTCGCTTCACAGCAGGGGCACTGGTTTCCACGGGCGAGAGGCAAGGAGAGGCCATTTTGTTTTTTGTGTCACGCTAGAGTCACCTACAGACGCTCGCGACCACGATCCATCGAGCACGCTCCGAAACGGTGTTCCTACTGCGGGGAGCTCGCCAAGACATCCTGACCGCCTTGAGCTCACCTTGACCTCCTTCAGGACGCTCTTGTGGACAATACATATATAATGCCGCACGACAATCACACATGCTTCTCTGAACCCAACCGCCACTGCGAGCGCTGTCATGGTAGCTGGCCATGCTCCTCAACTAAGGATGGCGCTGGTGCAGAGCGGTAACAAAATGGCTTCACTGTTTAGTGCTGTTACTCTGAAGCATAGATCGAGAAGTTACCCGTCAAAAAGAAGTCGTTACGAGTTAAGTTACCGTGTGAAAAATGTAACTAAGTTAATAACGAAGTTCTTCAGCCTAAAATGTAACTCGCAGTCACGAAGCGACTTAAAAAAAGAACGATTTACTTCCAAGTTACTTCGGATACAAAATGTCATACACAGGTGCGGCGCGTGTGGGCAGTTGAACTAGCCTTGAGTTGCCTGCCGAGGGGTGCAACACGCTTCGCTTAGATTGTTTTCGTTAATGTCTAACAATTCGAACGCTTTGCATCTTACTCCCTGTGGGCACACAATGGTTCAGCTTCATTTCGATGGCAGAGGTGCTTACTTACTGAATAGAATACTGTACTGTCATTGATTGATCTAGAATACTGTACTGTCATTGATTGAATATCACATTTTATGGCATAAAATGCCATAAAATAACTGGAGAGAAAGCAAGAAAATATGAGGACGCGAGTGAAAAGCGAATTAATAGTAACTTGGAACTTAGTTCAAGTTACTTTGGCAAAGTTACTTGAAAAAGAAACGAGTCACTCCAAAGTTACCACGGCGCAAAAGTACCGGGATTAGTTACCAAAAAAGGAAGTTAGTTACCGTATCGAGTTACCTCGAACTCTGCTCTGAAGCCAACTTTATTTAGTGACTCTAAGTTCCTAGAGGCTCTCTCACTTTTTCCAGAAATGAAAGGTAAAAAGAAAGAAGAAAGAAAGAAATTTCGATAGCAGCTGCATAGCAAATTATATTGTGATACAACACTCTAGGTAGAGCAGATGAAAGTTGGAGCGGGTGAGATGAGGGCCCTTAAATAGCACAGAAGTCATTTTTAACACCCTGTGTTCTTCCAATAAAACTGTTAAGTTGGCCAGTAAGATCCACCATGCGAAGTAATTCACACCACAGAGTGATATGTATCGCAGAAATTGAATTGAAAATACGCCTCAAAAAGCGACCGTGCGCAACGGTGGTGAAGAGCAGTACCAGCATGTGATCTGCCTGGAACCTCGCGCTGACGCTATAAGGAGAATGCTCGCTGGTTGGTCTGGAGAAATGGTGTCTGCTATTCCGCTGTCATCTGCTACTCTTGTGTTCGGGGTTCTGAAAAAGCCTTTCTTCTGGCTCGGTAATGATTGGGCCGCTCCTTCTATCCCCAGTTCTCCGGGAGAACTGGCAAAACTGGCTTACGGCGGCAAAGGGACAAGGCACTGACCCCCACTGACCAGCGAACGAGAACGAGTTCTCCTTATAACGTTATCGGTGAAGTGCAGTATGCCTCCTCTTCCTCATTATACATGGAGTGGAGTGTTAAGGGTGAATGCGTGAAACCATGTTTATGGGAGTTTTTTTTTTTTTTTCTGGGAAACAGATTGCACACATCAAAACCTTTCGCGCTATTCGGTAAAATGACACACACTTTCATCAGACGTCTGAATCTGATTTTTTTTATGGCCCTCTGTACTCCTTTAAGAGAAAGGTGCATTATTCAGCCCCCACAATAGTCTTTACCTTTTCGAATGGCAGTGCTAACGGGGAACTATACCAACACAGTAATGCCCTATGTGTACCTTCACCTTGAGTTGATACTTCCATCACCTTATGTTAAAAAATAATGAGCTGCGCTCACCTTCAAACGTGAGTTATCGCACATTTTCTTTGCAGGTGTGGCTACCGTAGCGGGTGTATGCGTAGAGGGACGTTCGTCTGTCGTAGAAGACAAGGCCTGGTCTTTCAGTGTTGTGATTCGTTTGGCACACGAGTTCGCTCACAAGTAAGTAGCATAGGAAGTTGCCTCACAGTTACGATGCAGTTACGAGGATGTGTATCATATTTAATTTGTGGAGATAGTTTTTCATCCGTGCACAACACACCGACTGTACGTTTTGGAACGCGGTGAAAAGAAAAGAAAAAAAAGTTTACTAAATATACTGCTTCGTCCAGAGTTGACTTGAACCCTGTTTCGACATACGGAGGAGGGTGAAAGACACTCTACTGACTCTTAGCGTAAATAATAGGAGAGATGGTTAGGCTATACTACTCGTGCTTTCACCCGAAAAGTGCGTCGAGCTTCCTTTGACCAATGAATGTCCAAAGCTATGACCAATTTCCTTCATTGTGTTGGTGCCAAGAAGCTTGAGCGGGTTCGCTTCCACCGCTTCCTTGGCACAGTAATCGACTCGACCAGCTCCCGTGGCATAGTGGTTAGGATGATCGCTTTACATGCCGAGACTGGGATGTGACACGGGTTCGATTCCTGTCGCCGGCCGTGCTGTCTGAGGTTTTCCCTGGGTTTTCAGGAGACTTTCTGGACGAATGTCGGCACAGTTCCCCCTGAAGTCGGCCCAGGACGCATACTAACCCCGCTGTCCCCCACTCCTTCCTGCTATCCTCTCTCCATCTGTCCATGTCTGTACGCCGCTCATAGCCACAGTTGCTTCGCGGCGCTAACACGGAACTAAAAAAAAAGTTATCGACTTTAGTTTCAAGGTGTTTACTGTGCCGAGGCTGAGCTCGGCACAGTAAACACCTTGAAACTAAAGTGCAGCGATGGCTCCCCGCAATTCAACATCTTTCTGGCTCAGGATGGGGCTGTGATCAGCGTTCCCTGCACGCAGCTCACGCGGCGTTGGTGAGGGCGACTGTGCTTTACAGTCTTCCTATCCTGCACAGAATATCAACATCATTAAATACCCTTCGGTCCCTGTTTGCCTGAAGCCTTCGTCGCTGCCTCAGAGTTCCAAGAATGGCTGAAACACGGCATGCGTGGCTGAAGCTGGTGAACTCCCGGTTGAGGTTCTCCGTGAACGTGATACGGCTCGGCACTTCCTCCGTCTTCGTGCTCACATTCCCCGTCACCCGCTCCTCAGGAAAATTCGATACCGCCCTGAAAGCGACTTCTATCGAGTAGCGCAGAGGACACGCCAGACTCTCACTGGCTTCATAGCTAAGGACATTATACAGCCGGAAGCCCCCTGGTCTCTGCCGGTACCGCCGACTTTTGTAAGCCTTCTAAACCTTCTTGAAAGAAGAGATCAGGTCCCCCCTCAAATCCTTCTTCTACGTTTACAGCATCATATACAGATAGCGCATCTCGAAACAAGAAGTCCGACTCAGCATTCGTCATACTATCCGAAGGCGTAGTGCAAGGAAGACACCTTTCACGTCCAACCTCCTCCACAGCTGCGGTACTCTATGCCATCCTTTTATTTCTACAACACATCACTGATCGCGGGAATGGACAGTCTTCACAGACTCCAAATCTGCACTTCAAGCTATTGAAAATTCCGGCGGACGAGATCCATCCGCACCATTAGTCACAGATGTGTTAATGGCTTACCACACATATTATGCAGAAGGCCATAGGATAGTTCTCGAGTGGGTTCCAGCCCATTGTGATGTCGTGGGGAACTAGCAGGCCGACAGCGCCGCAGAAGCAGCACTCTCGTATCGGAAACGGACCAGTATTGTTCTGCTGAGAGGACACCGCCGTTCCATTCTGCGACGCCTCGTGACACCCCTGGCTTCCCGCCAATGGACAACGGACATTCCCCCCCCCATCTATGTTGAGCAGAGTTGATCCAATGCTCGCATTCCGCATGCCACGAAACACCTCTCGTCAGGATGCTGCATTAATCCACCGAATGCGACTCCATGTGGCCTTTACAGCTCAGTGGCGTTACTGCTTGAGACAAGTTAACTCTCCCACCTGCTGCCACTGTGGTGCCCTAGGGGATCTGGAGCAGATTCTTCTTCATTGCCCCCACTACCACCCTTCCCGAACGGCACTCTCCGAATCTCTTAGTCAGGTCGACTCCCGCCCCTTCTCTCTTTGGAAATTGTTTGGACCCTGGCCCAATCCAGCCCAGCAACGATCTGCGCTCAAAGCTCTTCTGACATTTCTGGACACCGTCGGACTTCGATCGTTATTGTGAAGGGGCTCATTATTTCATTCCCCTACATCCCCACCAGCAATGGGGTAGAGTATCGCCTCTGGCGATGAACCTCTCCACTCTCCACCTTCAAGTAAATTTGTTGTTTCTCGGCCAACTGTGAACGACGAGGAGGACACACCTCACGGGACCATGTGCGTGCATGGTTTCGGTTTGAACAACAACGACGTCGTATATCTGGGCGTCTCTCGCGCCTCCGCAAGTAGTGTGCAAGTTTCAGCCGTACGTGGCACTCCGAGGCATACACAGAGGCTGCGCGCCTGTGCGTTCAGGAGGTCCCGCTCATCCGTTCTACTGATTTCGTGGAGTACTAGGAGGTAGTACCGTAGCAGTCCCCCGGCACAAGTGCGCTATGGACGTGTCGGAAGTCGTTGCACGAGGGACCCCACGACGCTCCAGAGGTGCGTCGCAGCACGAATTTCTTCGTCTTCGTAGAGAGGGCCTCGATGTGCTGGATCCATGACAGCTTCTTGTCGACGATGATGCCGAAATATTTCTAGCGGGGGACGAAATCAAGTGGCGTTCCCGCGACGTTCAGTGGGTAGTTCTTAAATGAGCGGTTGATGAACTTCATGGCGACTATTTTGGGGGAGGTACACGTAGGTTTGAGGTTGGGGAGGTACACGTAGGCCCCTGTCGGCGAGATATTATTCAATGACGTCGAGGGCTTGCTGCAGGAGCCGCTGAATCCCGTCTCTCCCGTTAACTGAAGTTCAAATGCAGACATCGTCAGCGTTGACAAGGTTGAACAGCGATGGACTCAACACACGGCCTGCGGCACCCCGCGGCTCACACGGAAGGGAGCTGTGTCGCAGTGAGCAGTGCGCACAAAAAGGGTGCGATCAGATAGGAAGTCCCGGACCTAGGAGACGGCTCGGGTGCCTGCACCAGCCTCTTGCACTTCACATCTGTTTGTTAGCAGCGTTTAAATGCGCCTCCGTAAAGGAGTTTTCCGGAAGGGCACTCATAATAAATCAATAAACAATAATGGTTCAGAACGATAGTCAATACAAACATTTATGTAATCGTGAGTACTTGTGCCGCGCCACTTCTCCCGTTGCCTTCTCCATGGTTTTCCGGTGCTCAGTTTATTTTGTACTGGGTAAATGTCTGAAACATTTCTGTCTATCCTCAATCCTTTTACACAACGCTCCGACGATTAATTCATGCCCACAAGATTGTCTCTACATGAATGCCAACAAGGGAAAGACACCTTCTCGCCGATATCAGATAGCATGCAAGATGCATAATAGCTCGAATTAAAACGAGCACCGCGTTGATAACCACAGTTGTAGGCAACATTGCTCCCCACTAACTTCAGGCACCCCTCTAGCACGAGTGTGATAGCCCTAAGCCTTATCTCCCATTAGTTTCGCTAAAATCTGTTAGGGTGCCTCCACCGCGCTCCGCACGGCAAAGCGGCGTTCAAGTCAACTCTGAAGGACGCGGTACTTGTGCAGAGCGTCTTATTTTTTGTGCGAACTTCATGGCAATGTAGAGGGGATGGTATTTCTCTATACGAGTCCTGACCGGCGGTGATGGAATCTCCCATCGGGTGGACGCAAAAGGCCACGCAAGAACGAACAGCGAAACAGTGCAGCATACAGCGAAGCCGCCAGACACACTATTTCTGCGCACTTCCCTAAGTCGAAACCAGGTGGCACAGCACTCTGCTTCATCTTGATTTTCTCGTTGGGTTTCTGCTTTCTTGAGTTCATAGCGCACAGAATGTACACTATGATGGTGGCGCACTAAAGTGCACTTGTACAGGTAGTTGTACAATAAGTTTGCCAACGGGGCATGTAAATATCTTCCTATTCCAGGCGCCCAAGTAGCCATTATTCTCCGTCTGACATCCAGAAGGGAGAGTCTGACGTATCTCGTAGTGTTAGTGTTTCTGCACGGCAAGACAGCCCTCTAAATGCATACTAACAGCTGTTTGGGGTTATACCGCTGCAAATTAAAATATAGCCGTTGTCTGCTTATGTTTTCCGTACTTTATGCGGCTTATTTCCACTCCCCCTATGCGTGCAATGCGTTCAATTTTGCAACTACTCGCTTCGTATTCGCTTCGGTTCTACAATTATTCGCCTCATATTCGAACATTCAAATGGGCTATTCGCATCGGTTTCGAATGTATTTGTACGGATCTACGGTATACGTGACAACGTACAAGGTGATTTTTTTTTGTTCTTTACGAATTGTGTGCATAAAAAGCTATGAGGGCAACAAAGATGTCGTTTTTACAAGTTAGTAATACGGATGGGCGGAGATACTCTCGAAGAGTGTATGTAACAATAAGCTGACCTAAAATGTATTAATGAACTATTTACTTGGATAATTTCGGGCAAAATCGAGATACCATAATTGGAGAGAGTACTGGCCACTATATTATAAAAATCCTGAAACGAGATCATCTCGTGAAATATCCCTGTCTAAATTTCGTTGCTCAAATGAGCCGCAACTAAAACGGTGCGCCTCAGGAGTACATGAACTTAGCCGACGGACGCTTATCTCGGCCGCAGAGCGGTTGACGTGGCACGTTGACGTGCATCGAGCGCTGTCCTCCGTGAGTGCCCGATCGACGCAGTTTCGGTTTCATTTGAGGATTCTTTAAAGGAGAAGTGAGGCGACATATAATATGGTTGGAAACTGTCCACCAGAAGCCACAGTCCTATTCGGCCTGCGGTGTAATAAACAACAAAAACTTTGTTTTGTGATTATGAGCTTTATCGCCGGGGGGGGGATGCTGTACTCCATTGCTGGTGATAACGTGGTGAATTGCCTCGCAGCCTCCAGGCTGTGAGGACCGAAGTGCTACGTTGTGCAAAAAAGTCAGAAGTGCTCCGAGGGAGAGCGTTGGTGAACTGGATTTGGCCATGAACAAGGCAATTTTGACATGTTGACGTTGTAATATAACTGCGCAATGAACTTTACGAAAACATCCCGGGAATGCAGCCGCGGACAGCCGACACGATCCTCGCGTGATGTGGAGAAGTCCCCTCCCCCCCATCCCTCCCTACGCCTTCTACGCCTTGTGTCTTCCTTATTTCTCAAGTAAAGCGACGCGTATACCTGCTCGAGTTGCGCCGCTTGCGTCACGAGTGACGGGCCCAGGGATGATCTCCCGTTTACGACTGGAGGATTTTGTTTTTGTTTTAGTTTTCAAAGCATGCGAAACAGAGGATTGGGCTTGCGAAACAAAAAAAAAAAAAAATATTGGACGTTATTCTTGTGCTTCTACCACAATACAACGGTTTTCAACGAGTATCGTCTGTCTCCCATTCTACTGTCTCAACCTTCCCCGAAATTTCCTAATTAAACAGTTAAATAATGGATTTGAGGTAGTTACACTGTCTCTTCGCTGCCCCGGAACACCTGCTCGGGTGACCAGTTCCTCATACACACGAGCAGGCCACAAAAAGTCCTATTGATTTTGATGGTTCGAACCATAGATTGAGAAGTTACCCGTCAAAAAGAACTCGTTACAAGTTAAGTTACCGCGTGCTAAATGTAACTAAGTTAATAACGAAGTTCTTCAGCATGAAATCTAACTCGCTTACTGAGTTACTTAAAAAGAACGAGTTACTTCCAAGTTACTTCGGACACAAAATAGCATTACGCAGGTGCAGCGCGCGGGCAGTTGAGTTAGACCTTGAGTTGCCTGCGGTGAAGTGCAACACGCTTAGATCGTTTTCCTTTATGCCCAACAATAGACCTCTCCCTGTTTGTAAATAAATGACGTTGTAGTGTTCGACAGCGCCAGAATTTGGTAGAATTGAACTACGCTCGAAGCTAGAGGTGAACAAGGTCGCGCCCGAAAGCCACAGTCTTGAGGGGATTACGACATGATCCCTTGAATGGACGAGACCCTCGGTCCTACTTTTCTTTCAAGGGGAGACAGCGAACAAGTGCCCGTTCGTGGAACCCGCTTTGTTTCGGTTTCAGTCTGTCTACCAATATGTCATGATGACGTTTCTCTCGTAGAAGTCTACTCGAACGCTTTGCATCTTACCCCCTGTGGGCGCACAATGGTTCGGCTTTATTTCAGTGACAGCAGTTCTTACTTCCTGAATAAAATACTGTCACTCATTGAAAATCACGTTTTATGGCAAAATATGCCATGGAGGAACCGGAGAGAAAGCAAGAAATTGTGTGGACAGGAGTGAAAATCGAGTTAAAATTAACTTGGAACTTAACTTAAGTTACTTTGGCAAAGTTACCAAAAAAAGGAACGAGTTCCTCTGAAAGTTACCAGGTGCAAAAGTACCGAGTAACGTTACAAGTTACCAAAAAGGAACTTAGCTACAGTAACGAGTTACTTGTAACGAGTTACCTCGAACTCTGGTTCGAACGTCCATACAACATGCCTCATTAGGCAATTGACTGGCGGCATGCCGGTGTCCTGCAGCATTCCCTTGCTGGTGGTGGCGCAGAGGTCTTGCGGAAAGATGGAAACCGGCGAGTTTGTATTCTAGCACCAGTTGTGATGTCTGTGGTTGCCCCTAGCTTTTCCGGGACACTTACAGGTACTGTAAAGCAGCACCGATCAAATGTCATTTGATGTGGCTATTCGATAGTCCAAGCCACCAGGACAAAAACTGCGCAAGTTTCATTCCAATCGACGGTGCAATTAATTAGAAAATTACGATTAAAGATTACGGTCGACACCGTACTAGGTATTCGAAATGAATCCGTACTCCTGACAGATACGGCGGCAACCACATTGCATGCCTAGAACACTGGGCCCGACATAACTATCCACCACAAAATTCGCCCCTGCAGTCCACACAACTATCCACATCTGAGGATAAGCGGACAAGCGAACTAAAAAGCCGTTGAAAAAAAAAAAAAAAAGTGTCAGACGTTCAAGAAGCCAGACAGCGTCGGGACTTGTTTGTTCACAGAGGTTCACAGAGAGTGTTTGTTCGTTCGAAAGAGGCCGCGAACAGAAGGAGCGTGCAGGCGCAGCAGAGAAGTAGGGAGAGCTTCCATCGAACAGCGGCCGGCGCTGGGTTACTTCGCAAAAAACACTGTTAACAGAGGTTTCAGAATGCATACGTAAACAGGGAAACTAATATTATGGTTACTAAAATAGCGAAGTTCTGATGTAATAGTGTGTAATACAAATTTTCAGTGTTGCCCGCTGTACAGGGGGTTGTTTGACGCCAGGCGTCGCACCGCTCCACTACGCCGCAATTTTCATGGCAAATTAAAAATATTTATAGAGCGTTGTCGGTGGTATGGTTCCGCATATGGTATTTATAGGAGCAACAAAGTCTCTAGTCACATCACCGTTATATCATGCTTGCGTCTACAGCTTTACAGTACCTTTAACGACGGAGATAACCCCGGAGACGCACGCTAGTTCCCGCTTTTTCCCACTACTGCCTCATGTCCTTCCTCCCAGCTCTTTGCGATGCTACATCGCTCATGAATGAATCAATGGATCTCGCTGCGTTTAATTTTGACTGAATAATTATTTCATTTTTTTACAGTAACTTTCGTGTCGGCTTATGTTGACTCCAATTAGCTGTACTAGAATCATGTATTGTGTTTCATTCAATTGTGCTAATATTTTATTAATTTACTATAAAGACAGCAGTTATGTACTTTGCGTAGCGAAAGTTTGACATTGACGCAACAGCAATCGATGAATGGGTTGGTTTTATCCATCTCAGTGTTATTTCACATGCACAGAAATATGCACGTCCCTCGCGCAAGTCTAACGCAACTTCTGCCCTGTCTCAAAGCTGCTGGTGCTCTCAGCCGGGATTGAACCCACAACATCGGCATCAGTGGGCGCTCGGTGGACACACTAGGCACCCGTCTTGCACGGAGTCCAAAGTAGTGCAATCCAGTGCAAGCGAAAAGAATGCGCCTACTATTAACTGATCCATCGAGGCCCCCGTGGTAGAGCCGGAGGGCACAGCAGACGGCAAGTACTTCGACTGCGACGTCTTGCGAAGTTTGAAAAGTGCGCGTCCAAGAGAAAGACAAGAGGACAGAGAACGCGATGTGTGTGTGGGGGGGAGTTAGAATGTCACATGGGGTAGGCTGACGACCTGCAACACAGAAAAAAAAAAAAGAAATGCAGGTCGGGCATCGAGGAAGGACACACAGAAGCGGCCATTTCGAACCGATGTCAGTGGAGGCCCTCTGGCGGTCGCTCGTGTCAAAACCGCCATTACACCCTGTCCACCACGTGGTCTAAAGCTTCGGTTTTGCAACACTTTGTTGCTGCTTTGCTTTCAGAGCTTTTATGCTTTTCCAAAGTCATTTACTGTTATAATGTGAGCACTGTTACGAAAACAACGTTATGTGAACATAATCTTACCACGGCTGAAAGACGCGCTGCCTCGAGAATAGGGTTTCATTCGTCAGTACGCACTTGATAGGTTGTTTCGTGAACTCTGTGTGCTTGAGACATCTTGAATCGTTCGTTTGCGAGTTGGCACTGTGCTGCAGATTCAGTTGATTTCCATGGTTGTACAAGTTTAATTGATAGTCATTTACCAATTGAGCAACAAACACGAAAACGTCGCTGGTTCTGCCACGCATGATTTGTTTCTAGTTCTGCATGCTTGTCCTGCGGAACGTGATTGGCATTGTAACACAACAGCAAATTTCCAAGCACACAGAAATAAAACTGCACGCGCCGGTCCATCGCAGTGCTAATATCTGAACGGTAAGACAGCCATAACTCGCCTCGTCTGCCTTCGAGATGCGAAGCCCCGAAAAAAAAACAAGAAAACGGACATTTTGAAAAAAAAAATTCGCTTTCCTCTTCGTCTTCGAAAAAAAAAAAAAGAAAAGAAACGGAAAACGTCTTTTTTTTTTTCGAGCGATTCAAAATTTCCGGAATTTTTGCATCTCTAGTCTGCCTTGAGAGCTGGAATGCTCTTAGGGTCACGGAAACGGTCACGTGGTGGAAACGAGCATTCCAGGATGCAATACGAAGGCTGGCACGCTCGTCCCAATCGAAAACGATTGGAAGGGCCACTCCTGCGTTTTCTTCTTTAGATGGTACCGAGACCGCACGGTATGGTCGTGGTGCAAAAATCATTGCGTTACTATTTCAAGTCACGGAGTTGACCGCACTTAATTTTCTTCCTCAAGTATTTCCCCCTATTTCGCTTCATTTTAGCCTCGGGTGCGTGCACGATGGCTCACCACCTTTGACGAATGTGAACGGCCATCCAGGTGCTGAAACATGTCCCTGGAACGATGGCTTCTTGATGAGCTACATCACTAACGACAAGCACTTCCAATTCTCCAACTGCTGTGCTGAGCAGATTCATTTCATTTCCCGGTAAGTAATCAGCACAACAGAAATACATGTATAGTTTCCTCCTTTTCCTTTCTAGTAGCAAACGAACACTTAGAGATGGTAATGTTGGTGGAATTCTTGTATAGGGGAGGGCAGTTGATTCATTCTGCTGACCACGGCACCGTCTACACCGTCTACACGTACATACGCGTTAAATGACGATGAGGTCCACCGCTGTTGTAACAAGTACATGGAGCCCGAGCTTTCACCTTAAATCGAACGAACCGGTACATTTGATCTCACGAATGAACGGCGGAAAATATATGTTGGAGTGATTGGTGAGTCAGGAGAAATGAACGCATCCGGAACTATCTGCGCTACGCGGAAATATAGGACAGCAGGAAAAAACTGTCTCTCAGAGGACGTTGTCGTCGCTCGCCTGGGTTCGAGCGTCCGTCCAAGGCTATTTGTGTGTCGGAGTACAGAGATTACTTGGACCAAGTGACCATGAACCAAGCAGCTTTGACATATTGAGAGGGTGAGAGCCCGAAATACACCGAGAGTGTCATTCGGAATAGTTTGTCGAGCGGATAATGTGCTCTAGGTCTTCCAAATCGTCGCAGTGCTGTCATCTTGGGGTGTCGATTTGTCGCGAGCGGTAACGCCACTGAGCTGTAAATGCCACACTGTGTCGCGTCCGGTAAATTAATGCGTCGCCCGAGAGGAGTTTCGTGCCGTCTGAAAAGGGAGGGGAGCATGTGTGATTGTCGTGCGGCATTACCTATATATTGTCCACCACAACGTCTCAAACCTCAAGTTTGTCAAGGTGACGTGCTGGCAACAGCAGCAACATTTCGGAACGCTCTCGATAGATGGTATCGTGAGCGGAGAAGGTGACGCATGGCGCGCAAACAGTATGGCCTGTCCTTGCCTCTCCTACTGGACCATGTAACTCAGTGTCTCTACTCTGAGGTGAAGCGTATTTAGTTACTCAGCATCGACGGTAGTCGATGGGTCGTATCACTAGCTCTCATATCACCCCAAATACGTGTCATACTCTCCGACTTCTCCGATCACAATCCAATCCTTACATTAAGGCGGTGCATCACCACCGACGCTCTATGGGAATCCCCATACATTTTTCAACTCCCGTAGCGCCGCGAAAACTTTGTTGATCTCCGTGCAACTGCTTTTAAATGGAAGAGGATGCTTAGATCTAGTGCCTGATCGAAGCAGGTTTTGCGTTTTAGACTCAGAAATTTTTATATCGTCGTCGAAAGGTTTGGGAAAAGCTGTATTTCGAGATTCCGCTCGCTTACAAAATAGAGCCGCCCAAAATCGAAAATCTGGCTCCATCACGCACTAGAAAAACATAGTAAGAACCAATACCAACAAAAAGATTTCATCTATGTTAAGCCGTTGACTTGGCACATGAGTTTTTGTCAGGTATGGTCATCCGTACAGTACGCCGCTTCAGAATGGGCAGCGCAGTGCTGCCATCTCTCATCGAGTGTGTCGTCACAAGCAACAACAATTTGAGAGCTGGAAATTATATACCGCTGCACGTGGCCGGAAGACGACGAGGCCGACGTTGACCATGACGCGGGAGCACGAGCACGGGCAGCGTAACTATGGCGGGCTAGAAGGTCCCCAAGGTCCATAGCGTAACCCAACCCCAAATTGTGTTTATTGTTTGTTCAACGATGCTCATTTTCTCGGGGGAACAGTAGATGAAACTTATTTGTCTTGGAATTCCCAGTCGCAGCCACAGAAATGTGGAAGGATCATGCTTGTCAAAAAAATAGTGGCGCTGGATAGGTTATACAGTGAAATCTTTTCTTTTACACTTGATGCCGGAAACCGGGCAGCGCTTTTAGCACTCATCCAGTAGGATGTCAACGGGAAAAGGGATCTGTTGTTTCATGGGACAACTTTACACTAGTTATTTGAACCGCACTGGGTATCCCCTCGTCTCATGACGTGGTTAGGAGCGCGGATCAAGTGCGGTCCCCTGGACTCTAACCATTTGGAATTTCGGGCGGCGGATGGAGCTGGTTGGGGCAGATCTCAGACACATCCATATCGTTTAGTGTACAATAAGGTACAGCGGACAATTTGATGGGCAAGTGTGCAGATATGCTTTGGCTGAGAAAAGTTATTCAGGATCGAAGTTGAATCAGAATGGAAGCTGAAATGGAATCGGAGCACATGGGACCAAGGTCGAAGTACGGTAAATAAATGGATAGAAATGTTGGCTCTCCCAGATTGGGAAATTAATCTCAGCGTTACGACGTCATGAGCGACCACTGGGATGGCAGAAGCATCAAAATCCAAGCAGACAAAGTAAAGCCCTAAGTAGGTCCCTACACAACCCCCTTGAGCACATCGCCCACATAATACGCAATAAGACCACACAAAGCACTGTAGTATTATGCCCCGCCGTTCTTTGCAAGCACGGCACCGCCAGTCTGACATGTGGCTGGTCGCTTGTTTGCGTACGCTTCTGCTCCGTTCGAAATATCCGAGGAAACAGATAAACTGGCTGTAAAATCCTGTAGGGAATATGTAAAAAAAAAGATCCGAGGAATCTTTAATCTCATTCTGTCTTCCTGTTCATTACATATCTTACATTCATTGCCTTTAAACTCAACTTTCTTGGTTTAATTCCATTTAGTTACCTCTAATTCCATTTAATTACCCTTACCTTACATTTAATTACCCTCAACTGCTCCAAATGCATACTATTTACGTTCATTTACATTTACCCCTCGTATCTTCCCTTTACATGTTTGTGGTGCGCGACGACAAAGATTATCGGCCATCGCTCGGGCACCATCTGGTGTTGACGCCAATAAATTAGTTGTGGTGCGTGACGACAAAGATTATTGGCCCTCGCCCGCGCACAGTCTGGCGCCACCTTCTGGGTATTGCAGGCCCCCTTGATGTGCCGTACATCCGTCGAAAATTCCGCGAGGTATGCCAAGTGCCGGATTTCTCGAGGGGAGTAGTTCCGTCCGGCAGATGTGAAGGCGCCAACAAGCGACTTGTGTTCGGTCCATATTACGAACTCTTGTCCTTCGAGGAAGTGACGGAAGTACGGGACCGCAGAATATGCAGCTAGCAACTCCTTCACGAACGCACTATAGCGTGACTACGTGGACGACATCTTGCGGGAGAAGAAAGACACCGGCTGGCGCTGCCCGTCGACTTCCTGCTGAAGAACGGCGCCGACTGCCTGGTCTGACGCGTCTACAAAACGAGAGAGAGGAGCGTCGTGCAGTGGGTGAAGGAGGAGCGTGGCATTGGCGAGGGCGTACCTGATGGCCAGAAAAGCCGCTTGGTGACTGTCGTTCCAGGGAATTGGTTGGGATGGAGAGCGTGGCGCTTTGAGGAAATTTTCCGGGGGCCGGAGTAGAGACGCACAAGAGGGAACAAACCGGCGATAAAAATTGACAAACCCCAAAACCGACTGAGCTGGTGCAGTGACGTAGGGGCGGGGAAGTCCGTGATGGCTTTGACTTTCTGTGGGATATGCAGTCCGCTGACACGCGGTGGCCTAATAATTCCAAGAATGACTTGCCGAATTCACATTTTTGAACATTGATCACGACGCCGTGACTTTCGAGGCGGCCAAACACCTCGCGAAGGCGTTGGTAATGCTGCTCTTCCGTTTCTCTGGCGATGAGAGGGTCGCCCATGTATGCGAAGACGAAAGGCAGGCCGTCCAGGATGGAGTCAATGAAGCGTTGGAAGGTTTGTGCTGCGTTTCTCATGCCAAACGGCATGCGCAGAAATTCAAATAAGCCGAAAGGTGTAATGATAGCGGTTTTGTGGATATCCTCTTGGGCCACCGGAATCTGGTGGTATGCCTTTGTCAGATCCACCATACTGAACCATTTCGTGCCAGCAAGGTTGATGGTTCAAGGCTCTAAAGTCCGTAACCCATAAATAGAAGTAAAAAACTTGCAAACTTTTTACCTCTATTTCTAGAGGTAACTATGTTACCTATACTCTGAATAACCCTTGTACACAGGTTAAAGCATAACCTGTAGTCACTTTCCACGTTGCTGCCCATGTAACTCTTACACAGAGGTTAAAGTATAACCTATACCCACCCACTGCGTTGCTAGGTTTGTAACCTTTATCTTAAAGTTATCCAGTGAAGCCATCTACACAGGAAGGCGGGGTGAGGCGTCCCTGAGAACATTGCACGAACTCCTAATAAAAGAAGCACACCACAGAGAAATGTGTCCTAACAGTATTGGGTAATCATAACTATGCGCTCGCGGATGCCGATTTGCCTGTACCTGAAGCAGAGTAAGCTCGACACGCGCATCTTTTTGGAAAAATAAAAAAAAATCACAATACTAAAAAAAATTGTGGAGCTCAGTTGCAAAAAAAAAAAACGAGTAAGAATGGAACCACTGAAAACAAATTAAACGCATGTCACGAGTTTCCAAAAACCTCACGGAACTAAATATCGTTCACTGCATGCCGCTGTGTAAAGTATTTCATTAACTAAAAGGTTGTGACACGTTCTCAAGGACACCTTGCCCAATAAAACGCAAGAAATGCTAAACGAAAATATGAAGCTTTTCTTTGCAAACACAGCGTTACTTTATTATCAACGGTTCATACTACATAGTATTCTACGCAAAATACTCGAAAAATATACTGTAAAATTCTTTATCATCTTCATATGACACATTGAAAGACCATTCAAAGAATGAATTGTAGCATAATAAATAGGAGTAATATTAAAAGTTCAAGATGCAATACACTTTGCACTGAAAGTCAAAATCGAGTTCACAAGTCTCTTCTTCAGTGGAGCAAAATATCTCCGAAGGATCATGCAGAGAAAAGGCATATATGAAATATGAGTATTACTAAACTGCGGAGCACCTTGCACTGAATGTACATATAACGGAACTGAGTTGACAAGTCACTTTTTGACTTTAGCAAAATAGATAATTCGTAGTCATCTTCACATGACGTGTAGAAAAATTATCTAAATGAAAGTTTAATGAGATAAAGAACCCCAACGCATTTTGCACTTAAGGCACGTTACAAAAAATCAGGGGTTCCTCATAATGCAACTTCCGAACCTGATCTGATTTTACCAAAGTGGTGTCAATCTGCACACCCATTTCCTGAAACAATTCCTCTATGCTGCTTACAATGCAATCGACAACCACCTTGGAGCACATGTGGTGGCCCTCTCGGTGATGGCATAAATAGCCTTTTTTTTCAGATTATTCTTCGAACTTTGATCTGTTCTTTCCATCTGCTCAAGTAGCTCACCTATACACTGTGTTGGCTGGCTCATCCTGTCATATTATGTCATCCTGTACTCGTGTGCTTAACTAAATACAAAAATTCAAATGATGTATGTATCTTTAGATGGTTTCAAACGTTGTTCCACAAGTATCACAAGAAGGGAGAAAGCCACACCCAACACACTGAACAACGTGGTCACAAAAGCACTGGAAATACCTAGTCGACAATCTACAATGTTGGCAAATACAGGTTCGTACATGGCTGGCTGGCTGGGTTTGCGACGAATCCCGAGCTTGCGGAGAGTTGTGGGAAGGACCTGGTTTGCTGCTATCTCTCTGAGCCTCTGCAGAGTTATAGACTGGGATTGGGCTGCTGCTGTATTTCTGCTGGACTGTTCGTATGTACTTCTGTGGCACAAGATACCTAAATATAAACCGCAATGTGAAAAGGGGGCGCGCTGATTATTTCATTTTTACACGTATCCCCACTGTTTACGAGTGCAGGAACCATTACCCGCACTATTCACTTACCCTCTGCCACCATACTGCCAGGTAACTCATGGCTGTGTCCATCAAATTTGGAACCAGTGGAGCTGCGCTATGGGTTACCTGCGAAGAACAATCTTTTTTACTGCAATATTCTGCACAAATTGCAAGGCCATAATATATCGGGTGCTTTTAGTCCTACCACTTTCTGTGCTATTGCGCCGAATGCAATTGTAACGTTAAAAATGCTTTGCTCATGACGTCTCAAGTTCAAAACAACCTGCGAAGAGCCAAATGATAACGGTTACACAAGTCTGACGTGGAAACGCGCAGCTTGCTTATCCTCCTTTTCGGGATTCTATCATGTAGTCACAGGCAACCAAGTGATGATAACCGACATTTCAGTGCAATGACAGAAGAAAAAAAAAAAGACCATAAGCGACCGTTAAAATAACTGGTTAGGAATCGACTTAAACAATAGTGAAGGAAAAGAACGAATGTCTAATTCAGGACGAGGAAGAAGCAGTCACAATTATGATGCGTCTTTGGGATCACTAAAAGCGAATGCATCAAGAAGTTTCACTCAACGCAATCACTTGCTCAACGCATGCATAAAGCGCGTTCCTCGTGTTACTAACCTGTTTCACTCAGTGCTGCATGCTTGGCTCGTGCATGGTGACAATAACAGCATGCTACTTCCAGTGCATGTCCATTTTCATCCATTTCTCCAAAAAATGCATCACATCACGATCACAGCCGGCGTCCGTGCAACGTCCCTGTGTGAAACCTCGAATGTGTGTGTGCGTCCGTCACATCATATGTCCACCTGCGAGCTTCGCCCATGCAACATTGCACTAACATGAGAGTGAACTACGCAGGAATGTAATAGTAAATGCAGAAGGTTACTTACTATGTGACTTTGAATTCCGTTGTTTCCAATGCAACGGATGTCGAAGCGGCGAGGTACCACACAGCAAGCGAAACGCTCCTCCCGCATTTTCCTGATACACGCTGTTGCCAACTGCCACTTGACTTTCGCGAAACTGCGGACCACTTCGCTTTTATAAGTAACGCTGGTAACTTCTCCAAAAGCGTAACGCCGTCCTTAGGGGTAACGCCACTGTTTCTCTCGCAATGTAGCCTGTAAGAGGGCAGCGCACGTCCGCATGTAACCTTTGAATGGGCTGTAACCTTTACATCGAGCACAAATAACTTGTATTTCACAAGTTAGGTGCGTATCAGAGTAACGTTAGAGGGAACTAGATTAAGAGTGTAGGTAGGGGGTATCGGTCAGGTTTCGTCGCAAGATTTAAGGCACGATAACCTCCACATGGACGCCAGTCCCCGGTCCTCTGAGGGACCATGTGGAGTGGTGGAGCCGAATCACTGGAAGACGGCCGAGCGATCCCAATTTGCAATAGGTAGTCGGACTCGCTACGAGCGATTTTCTATTTTTCTTGGGCGATTCGACGAGGCTTGAAATGAACCGGAGGGCCCGACGTCCGGATGTAATGAACGACGTCATGACGTGCGGGCTTGGTCCAGTCCGGGGGGCAGCCATAGAGATGGGAACTCGCTAAGTACTGCCGCGAAGGGAGACTCAAGAGCTGAGAGAGACGACGCAGGGAAGGTGAGGCACGGAGATGTACCGACGCCCAGGTCGCGTAGCTTGGTCGTAGAGTCGATTAAAGACTTGCGGCAGTGTCAATCAACAGACCGAAGTGCTGTAGAAGGTCTGCCCCTATGATGGCTTGGTCCATTGGTACCTTGAATATCCAAGAGAAAGGTCGCCGCAACCCGAGGTGGTATGCCAGTGTTGTTAACGGCAGTTAGGTGGTAAATGAGGCTCCGTAGCTTGCCCGCCCGCGTAGCTGGGATGATGCTGATTTCGACCCCGGTGTACACGAGGAAACAGCGCTGGGACGTCCGGTCGAGCACGCAGAAAAGACGGCCTGTACGTCGTAATGGGGGGGGGGGAGCGCTCGCCGCCTCTAGCGTTCCCCGGTGCATTTCCCGGCCAGGAGCAAGGGGGTGTGCAGTTGCGGGCTTGGGCACCGAAAGACCAGTGGTACCAGCAGAACGGGGATGGGTTCGGTTGACGCTGGAATGCCGGCGACGGAGATCTTCTGCGCCTGCGGTTGGAGCAAGGTGAGCGCGTTCGGCGGTAAAATTGCGCGCGTGGCCCAGGGGAACGATCATGGGGGATGAAAAATGCCACGAGACTGCTCAGGCTCTGGTTGTCGGCCCTTAGTGAGGTGAGGTCAGATTGAGTTGGCTTTGTTTGCCCCGGGAACGTAGAGCATCCGTAGAGCGCCGTTCATCGACGGCGGAGATAGCCCATGACTTGCCGGTGGGGCGAGAGCGCAAACGGAGGGTTGGGCGACCTCCATAATTTTGTCCGAGTGCACGGCCAACTCACTGAGGGAGACGTTCGAAGTGGTGGCGTAGATCATTTGTACCGCCGAAGGCAGACGCTGGAGGAAGAGCTCCTTCAGAAAAGATTCGTCAAAGGTGGCTGCCCGATCGCCGAGGAGGCCCTGCAATTGGCGCAGGAATTGGGACAATTGTCTGTCCCCGAGGTCCTCGCCTGACAACAGTTGTTGAAAACGCCGACGTTCGGAGGCCGTAGTGCGCTTGATGATTGGCTGCTTTTAAGGTGTCGTAAGATGTTGCGCTCATCGCTGCGCACAGAATGTCGCCAGCGTCGAAGGCGACCTCAGGTGGTAGAGAGGAGACGACATGCTGGTATCTAGTAGACTGTGTTGTTATACCTGCGAGCTGGAACTGGCACTCGGCTTGGACAGACCAGATGGAAGGGTTCGCAGGCCAAAAGGGCGGCAGCCAAACTGCGAAGCGGTTAATGTGCGAAGTGGCTGGAGAGTCCTCCATGATTGAAGCGAAGGGGCTTTCGGATCACGTTTGGGTCACCAGTTGTGGGTTGTCGCGACAGAGGCAAAGGGTAGGAGACAATCTCACAGGTTGATGGTAGGCGAAAGAATGATTTATTGGGCAAGTTTCTTCCACCCTCGCGGCGTTTCTCCAAAATTCATCTGGATATCGTCGGTCCTCTACCTCACTCAGACGGCTACCGCTACTTGTCGACATGCATCGACCGTCTTTCACGGTGGGCTGAAGCAGCGCCCATGAAGGACTCCACCGCCCAAATTGTGGCTTCTACCTTCATGGCCACAAGGGTAGCGCGCTTCGGAGTGCCTGACGAAGTCATCACCGACCGAGGACCGCAGTTCGAGAGTCACCTTTTCCGGGCCTTCACGAAGTTCCTAGGAACCGCCCGACTTTGAACCACTGCGTACTACCCTGCCTGCAAAGGTCTGGTCGAACGGTTTCACAGGCACCTCAAGCAAGCCTTAGTGGCCCACGGCGATCGCCGATCGCTGGGGCGAGTTTCTTCCTTTCGCCGCTCTGGGAATCCGCGCCGGCCTCAAACCCGACCTCGTCTGCTCGCCTGTCGAGATTGCCTATGGAGCGCCCCTACGCATGCCCGCAGACCTCTTCATCCCAACGGAACCCTCCAGCACGACCCCTACAAAATACGCCCAGCACCTTCAGAGGCTTTTCGCCGATTTACGAGCTTCCCGACACGAGCCGTTTCCACTTCTCCTTCCTATGTTTCCCCCGACTTGTCGAGTGCGACGCACATCTTCCTCCGCACCGACTCGATCCGCCTTTCTCTCCAACCTCCATTTTCTGGCCCGCATCAGGTCCTCAAGTGCAGTGATAAGACTTCCACCATCAACTTCAACGACCGCAGGAGGTCGTTTCGGTTCACCGCATTAAGCGGGCGTTCATAGAACCGAGCTCTCCCATTTCCTGTACCCTGCATGATGTCGCCGCACTGCCTTCAGCTGCACCGGATACGTCCAAGACCGTCCGGGGCTGACCGTTCGCAAACTCCTTCCTTCGGTCCTCGTCGACCCTTTCTGACCCTCACTATTCGCCACCTGCCTCCCATCCTCAAGCACCCTCAGTGATCACCATCCTTCCTCTTTTTTTTTCCTGGGGGGAGGTTAGTTGTGGTGCGCGACGACAAAGATTATCGGCCATCGCTCGGGCACCATCTTGCGCTCACGCCAATAAATCATTCTTTCGCCTAACATCTACCTGTGTGGTTGTCTACCTTTTCCCTCTGTCGCGAGCCCCACATGTTCATTTCACCCCCCCCCCCCCACAACCCACATGTTCACTTCTACCTCTTCCGCGGTGAGGCTTGACCGTCTCTCTCTCTCTCTCTCTGACATACATACGTACATACAGCTTTTTGCACTGTCACATTTGTAATGGTGAAGTATTAAAAATCGGCATGGTACCTGCCCTGCCGGAGTCCCTACCAGTGTGTCTCCACAGCATCAACTGCAGCAACAATTAATGTTCTGACTTCTCACCCAGACTCGAAGAGAAGCTATGCCTGTACTACAACAACAGCGACAGCAGTGATCGTGTTGAAACTGACGCTCTACCAGGAGACTTAGTATCGCTGGATAAATATTGCGAATTGACTTTCGCACATTTGACTGATTACCAATTTAAGTTCGATAACGTAAGTATAGCACGTCTGCTTCATTTGCCTTCCGTTCGTTTTGACGATGTCACAGACTCGTAGTCCCAACCTTTCAACATAGCCAAGATTTGGGGCTGTCGGCTTGCATTTTATCTGGTATTGCGTTATTACGCTCTTAGAACGCAGATTGATCGCATATCACCGCATTATTCCGGTTGACATCTTTCTCTGTCTTGATTTCGAGAGAGTTGGAAGCGTACGCCTTTTCCTGACATGCCTTCTCCTCAAGTAAATAGGGGCAACGGTATCACTTTGTGCGGTAATTCGATCGTGTCATGTGCTGGAGTACTATTTACGTAGTACTATAAGCGTCGCGAAGGAACACGTTCTTAAAAGTTCTCAGAGCAAAGGCACGTAGCCGCGCTTTATTGTATGCAGTGGACGACATTCATTTTGAACATTACGTTTACATCATGCATTGACACTGTTAAAACAGAACTTCACCGCAATGCACTCTCCTAGCCAACCATCATTCAAAATGACATCATTCTGTGCATTGATATGTTGAAAATGGCAGGAGGCGCCTATCTGGGACAGGTTATCTTGTCCCAGGTAGGCGCCTCCCTAAGTGTTAGCTTTGCTCAATTGGTAGAGCCCTGGACCGGTAATCCAGAAGATGTGGGTTCGAGTCCTACAGCTGGCTAACCTTTTCAGTGACTTTCATCTTTCATCGTTCCTCCCCCCTGTTTTGAACAAATCAGGACGCAGAATGATATCATTCGGTATGATGGTTGGCTAGGAGCGTGCTATGTGGTGAACCTCTGTTATAACAGTGCAGATCAACGCGGATCCACGTTGCCGTAGCGGCACACGACTTGCTATCGAAGTGTGTTGACATTAGACTTACTGTTTAAGCAGATGAACACACATGTGCCAACAATACAGTAGTGCAGTCGCAGTGCAGGTTGTACCGAATAAAAGCTATACCCTTCGCTACACTGCCTATGAGGAACCTAGAACTCTTCGGCTGTAAGCTGCCTCTCCCACAAAAAAAAAAAAAAAAAAGGAAAGAGAAAGTGATGCCGAAACACATGTAAACTCAGTATTCAGTCACCGCTACCCGCACCACAACCGAATTTCTCGCTTCGTGCAATGTCAATTCCGTGTTCACTGGAGTTGACGTAATGCGGAAAGCCGCTAAGATTCCTGAACGAGGAAGCCCAATTAGTGAAACAGTGACTAAATGAAAACTCAGGGGACTGCGAGTCATGGCGGTATGTAAGAGCTATACAGTGAACATAATCTTTACAGTGACGTTACAGCAAGTTTTGTTTTTCTGATATTCAGCGACCATCCACCGGCTTCATCCACGTTTACTACTCGTTCCAGGAGACGGGCATCAAAGCTGGTTGTGTGGTTCCTTGCGTAGGCAAGAGTGAGAAGCAGGGAGCAACGCAGGTTTATGGAGCTATAGACCAACTGGAGGGCTCCCCTTGTGACCCTTATGACAAAGATAAGGTAATCTTATCAATAATGACACATATCGTTCTCATCGGTAAACTGTCCCTCAACACCAATATTCATCAGAACTGATCGGGCGACGTGCTCTAGAGCAGTGGGCGTCCTGTTGTTCTTGTTTTGCCCAGTATAGCAATAATACAGATGACTGTGCTGACAGCTCCGGGGGAATCCAATGTCTATGGGATGACACTATGACTAGAGCTGAGCGCGGGTGCTGGTATACCCGTTATAGTCCGCTGACACCTCCTTAGTTCTGCTATTTGCCGTCATAAATGCAGTCTTGCTGTAGGTCGGCGATGAAATGCGAGTGTGCCCGCCTGGCGTTTGCGGGTAATGCGGCATTCACATAATAGCCGCACCTATTAGCCCCGCCTCATTTCACCAGTTTCCGGGCGCAGTGACTAGCTCATATCGGCTTACTGCAGCAACAGACGCGTTAGAGGAGTTAGGACATAAATGGGACAAACCACCTGCAGACTCTCAACTAAGTGAAGTTTATTCGAAGAGGAAGTATTTATAGAAAAAAAAAAATACGTCATCATAGGGCATATCAGAACCTGATACACCTTATCAAGTTCAGACTCACCACGTGGTAGACTAGAAAGTGTTGCAGTCATACTCCTGACCTTGAGGGTTCACCAAGGTTCCACAATTCCCTACTGGAAAATCCTATATGTAGATCCTCATATGATGTTATTGGATATAGGACATATAAGTGGTGTAGGTACCACAGGAGTTATAGGAGCAATGTAGGTATTATAGGAGATGTAGGACCTGCGTCTCCTATATGATCTGTACACTGCGTGTATGGGGACACGGCATAAAATTTGGCTGTGGCGATACATGCATATACATGCAATGAACAAAAATAATAAGAGAGGAGTACAATAAAATACCGTCTACTTCCCGTTATTTATTAATACCATTCACAATTTTTTTACATTCAAGGTCACAGCTGTAAAGGCTTGCACTGCCGTGGAGCAGATGGCGGAGTTGCATGGGTGAGGCGTATGCCTCATCTGTTTCACAGTAAACACAAATCAGTGAGGAGCTCTGCAACGTACTTTGACCCGACTTACTTGATGTCTTTCAACGTTTCCGTGACGTATCTGTTCATTTTCTCATGTCGTGTGTGTGCTGGCTCATCTGCGTTGTTCACGAAAATCGATCCGTAAAAAGCATCTCAAATTCGCAAATTCCTCGTAAGAAGCAGGGCCACTGGAGCATCACATGTGACATCTTCACCCTGGTAAGCGTTGGAGGCTTGCCAATAGGGACACTGAGGTAACAGATAGAGATAAGGTAATAGGAATCACAAGGGTAATATTCACACTGAGAGCATAAAGTCGGAGGAACCCACATGCTGGAAAGGATACTGAACAAAAAGCACGAAACATGACACTACTGGCACGCAACTAACCTTTACTTCACCAAATCTAAGGGCTTCTGGACGTACCTTCCAACACGCACACAAGAAAGCACGTCCAGGCATCACCTGTAGAGCAGAATAACACATCCACAGCAGTTCGGTGCACCAGAGGAGCTCAGAGCCGCCACGAAACGCGAAAATCCGGATCCGAGAACAAACGCGTCTGACCTCAACGAACTTTGCAAGCGAAATGGACGACAGAGCAGTGTTGCCACACGCAAAAGCAATTTATCTGTAGATCCGAGTCCGAAAAATCTGTAGATAGAGGTAAAAATCTGTAGCCACTCAAAAGTCAGTTTCTTGAACGTTTTTCCTTCAAATGCGGAATGTCTGCCTGCGTCTCTAAATTAGTGGAAGAACGTATTTTGTTCCACTGCTGAAGACCACAGTCGGAATTTATTGCCGCGGCGCACTGGCATTGCGCATTTTGGAACTTTGGGTTTGCGATGTCGCGTATTAAAGTCTGCTAGAATTTAAAAAAAAGTGCCACTGCACGCAGATTTTAATATTTTGACATGTGTATTCACATGAGCTGTGGCGTTCCAACGCAAGAATAACGCATGGCGTGTAGTAGGAACAATTCTCTCACTCGTTCCACCATCACAATGGTGAGCGAGGGTCCCAATGGACAACAAAGACAATAAAGCTCGATATATTATTCCCACGGACATAATGAAAGCCTACATGCGTGACGTGCAGTATAAACGTTGTGATTTCTTTTCAAAGTCAGTCAAGTCTGTGAGGCACACACAACTGGCAACGCACACATAAACACTCAAGAAAAATGATTGAGCGTTGACGTTCGCCAATGGTTCAGTCGCTGTAGACGTCCTTCTCCTCTGGCGAGCTCCGCCAGTTTCGTCATCGGCGGATCAAATCCTTGTCAACGGCAAAGGCGAAGCAGCTTGCCCCCAAAAGCATGTGTTTTGTGTGCAGGAAGCCAGTTATGGTGGTCGTTGAGAGGTTGTCTCTTTGCTTCGTTTTCATCCAATTAACTGTGGAAAACATTCTAAAAAATAGTCCTTAAAACACTCATTTCCTCATTCTGCTGACGTTTTTCATTGTTGTCGTTTTGTGCACTGATGCGTAACACTGGGTCGACTGACTCATTCGTTGGAGCAAAAAATCATGAGATTTCCAGAAATCTCTGTAGATCTGTAGATTTTTCCAAAAAGTAGGTAGATCTCATGATAAATCTGTAGGTGTGGCAACACTGCGCCAGAGCGCCAGAGCCCCGCCTGGGGGCGGCGGTGAAAGAGGAGGAGGATGCATGCTGTTCAGGCGCTCTCGCACTATGGCAAGGGAACGGAAAGTCGCGCGAAGACGGGACTAATACTATCGGAAAGAGGACGCTTTCCCCGTCAAAAAGAGACCTCAATCGCCTTTCTGCGCCAACAAAAACCCCATATCGTGAAAAATGCTCTCGGTCCTATGTATAAGAGGGCCGCCGTTGCCAAGGTGTCCTAACTCGGGAACAGAGAGGGATAGAAAGGTGCCGCAAGTTTCTAGGAGTTGCCTATGTCGAGTGCGTTTATTCATTGAAAGGAAATTCGCATCCGCCGCGGGCTTGACATCTGAAAATGGGGACAAAATCAGGAAATGGTGGTCGGTGTCAGGAATTTCGAGAATGACGCCTTAACCGCTGGAAATGGGCGGGTGGTTTGAATGAGAAAGTTGTAGAGCAGAGAACAGAGCACATGCACACAAAATTTCGACTGAATCGGACGTCGGGTATGTGAGTTAAGACTCCGAAACAGTGGGAAGCGTTTCAGAGTTGCGCTAGCCACACTGGTCGCCTCGTCCGATATCGCGAGAACGGAACGTCGCGCGTCTGCGGGATCAATGCTGTTCGAAAGAGCACATCGAGGCTGTCACAACGAAGGGAAACACGACCATGTCGCAGCAAGGGGAACGTTTTGGGGGAAAAAAGCCGTCGGTCCCATGTACTGGGAGGCCAGTAAACGCGGAAACCTGTAACTCGAGTACCGCTCAAGTTGAAAAAGTGTGGTATATTTTACCACGTGCACCGCGTCGATAACAGTATGCTCTCCAAAGATACATCATGTCCGACGCGAGCTTATTTCCGAAAAAGGGCCCCGAAGTTCGAAAAAACGACGTTTCTAACGCGTCTCCTCGTACAACTTCTAAACCACTAGAGATCAGCTGCTAGTGTGATTTGAGCGATCGTAGAGCTATTCCAGACCTGTTCGGACCTAAATTTTGGTCTCGATCCGACAAACGGGGCGAGAGGAACGGGACTTTCGAGGTGTCGGAAGCACCGGCGGGGGCCTTGAATTTCCAAATATCTCGGCAACTGTCGATTTCACACTAGCCACGAGCATGCAGGCGAAGGGGGAAGAAATGGGAATTCGTCACAAAAAACAGCGTCCCGATATGACAGCTGCAGACCGAGATATTAGACCCAGAAACCCATCGAGCGACAAAGCAATATCGCTGGATGGGGTTCAACAACTGCTGGACGGTTGAAAAACGCCAAGTACTGTAATATGCCAAATGTGTGCATGGAACGCACGCATCATTTTATGTTTGATGTTTGGTCGATCAATAATGGACTTGTATGTATGTTCAAAAAATGAATCGAACATCAGTTATTTTAAGCTGCAGCTTAAAATAACTGATGAAGCACATATCGGCCCTCCTAAAATCAACATAAAATTTTTACATGTAAAAATTTTATATTGATTTTAGGAGGGCTGATATGGTGTTCCTGCACGTTCTTACTCGTTTCAGGGTTTCAGGGACTTATAACTGGTCGACAAAGGATGACTCCTATGTAGCCGTATGTGACCCTGTATGGCTCCTGCATGGTCTACATATAGGACCCGTGTAACTCCTACATCCTCAATGTAGGAACGTATGGGTCCTGCATGGTCCTACATGACTCCTGCATGGGCCCGTTTAGGATCCCATAATGGCCTACACAGGAGTTATATAGAACCTTATGGCTCCTACATGACTCCTGCAGGGACTCGTATAGGATCCCATAATGACCTACACAGGAGTTGTATAGTTTCTTAAATAACCCATAAGGATCCTGTAGCATCCTATATAATTTTACACAGGACCTATATGAATTACTTATGGGTTTTTTCAATAGGGTTACGTACACCGTCAAAAAACAACAACTTTATTACGAGATGATGACTGGTGAGTTTCATCTCCAGGTGCGATACTCTACCCCACTGCTGGTGGTGATACGGGGAATGAAATAACGAGCCCCATCACAATAAGGATGGAAGTCCTGTGGTGTCCAGAAAGGCGAAGAGAACCTTAAGAGCAGAGCGTTGGTGGGCTGGATGCGGCCAGGGAGCAAGCAATTTAGTGAGAGAGAGGGGACGAGAGTCTAGCTCGTTAAGGGATCCGGAGAGAACGGTTCCAGAAGGTTGGTAGTGTGGGCAATGGAGAAGAATGTGCTCTAGATCTTCAACAGCTCCGCAGTGACTGCAGTGAGGTGAGTCCTTTTCCTGGTTAGTGAGTGATAAGAAAGGTGAGCTGACACAGGAAGGTGGTTTGTCCCATTTATGTTCTAACTCCTTGTTCGCGTCTATTGCTGCAGGAAGCCGACACGAACATGTACCAACTACTCCGCTCTGTCCCTCTTGTGCGTAGTGACTAATTTCGAAATTTTTGAAGAGAAAATTCCCCGAAAATATAATTTCCGTGACAGAACTCGTGGTCACTTCCATGGGAATCCTTCCCAGATTTGGTACTCAACATCTGTGACGACCCAGGACTCCGAGGAGGTCGTCGCTGAATCCAGGCGGGACTGCCTAGCCTTATGCAAAGGGTGGGCGTGCGTTCATGTGCGGTCCTGGAAATGGTTCGGTCCATGCGTGCGGTACTGGAACGGTTCTTGTTCCTGACAACTTAAGTGTCAGGGAACACGCGTGCTACTTATATGATTATCTCACAATATCCCCATACGATTGCAATAGCTGTTATCGAGTCACTTTCCCACATATTTTACAAACGTTCTCTCAGTTTTCCCCTCATACTCATAGAAAATGTTACCTTGCGATGCTTCTTTTTTAGAGTGATTAAAGTATCCAATTTGCTAAGAGTGACCAAAAGGACACCAAACTAACTTATGCGCCGAAATAGTGGCGGACTGCTCCTGCGTGTGCAGCCCCCTAATTTCTTCAAGCTTGCATTTTGTATGCAAAATGCAAGCTTGAAGAAATTAGGGGGCTGTCCTCTATAGTAATCTAATGTAATCTGATGCTATCTAATATTGCGATTGAGCTTTTCGACATGCGGTTCTTGTGCATGTGTGTTTGAGCCGGAGAGAAATAACTGCAGTTCTTTTTTCTCTCTTTCTCGGGTGGGCGCACTTGACGAAACTTACTTCTTTCAGTGACATCCTGATCGTTTGAGCACAATCTACCGTTGATTGTCACGTACATAAGAGCACAAACGCAACTGAACGGCATCAGTTGTGGTAGCTCTTGAGTGTATTACAGATGTACATGATACAAAGGTAAGCAGGGTTCAGAAGTGAGGTTGATGGTGTGTTTCCCTGGATAAGAACAGCGCTTGTTAAGGACGCAGAGAAGAAGGACACGGACGGGACAACGCTGGCTATCAGTTCATGTCACTAACTTGAACGCATGTATTTGTTGTGCAGCTCAGTTCCCACGGGACCTCCTGAATAACAGTACTTACATCTTCTTATGACTGATTGCAGGTGTGCATTGAAGGAGAGTGTAAACATCACGAAGTTTGCAAGGGCTGCACCAAGCGTCCATCACAATCAAAAATGCCAAAGCGGAGAAAGCCTACGAAACCAGTTGTCATGAATATTACACACAGGGGCAACTTATTTGGCAAAGGAAAAAAAAAAACAGTTTCCTAAACTCATCTGTGCAGATTCATTCGCGATAATATGCAGAAGCTCTCTCTGGATGTTCAACAGAACGAAAGCAGATATAGACGCTTTCGGTCTCTGTGCTTCCCGTTTTTCTTTGTAAGTGTGAATAAACACAACCAGAGCTTCCGCATTTTTTCTTGTTCTCGCGTGCACTCGCCGGAAGCACGAGGTGTGATGTCGGTGACTGGACTGCATATGTGATGCACAAGTCATCGTTTTGAATTTGTGTAGTGCGCGTTTCGAAAATCACTTTGCATGTCTCGTACTCAAAACGCTTCAATTCACCAGTTTTGTGGAGTAGCTTGTGAAATGGTGCACTACTTATTTCTTTTTGCCACAGTAGTCCAGTGCGTAGCAGACATAGCAATTTGGTGCTTGACCCTGTGGGGTATGTTGTGATCACAAAATTCAGGATAACAGCAATCAAAAGCAAAATGTGATGAGACAGTTAAAAAACAAATAAAGAAGATCATGAAGTTTATTTTGCTGAACACTCCCTAACAAAAGGAAAGAAAAAAAAAGTCAAATTGGATCAGACATCATAACTGATCGCACATCATGGGAGTCATATCAGAGGGTGGATCACATAAGCTCATAGGTGATGTCCAAGCATAAGGCAATTACCAGACTGTCCCTCAGAGTCGATGATGCACAGCTCCCCTCAAGGACAATAGTGGCATCTGCACACCATTGCAGCACATCCATTCCCCACAGTATCGATTTTAGTCCTGCCATTGCCATATTAAAGAGTATAGGACTGAGAATGCTTTCTTGAGGTACGCCTTGATGAATATGGTGCTTGGGGCTTTGTTCGTGGGATGTGTGGACAGCAACAGTTCGGTCCGTAAGGAAATCGTGGAGCCAGCTGAAGAGGCGACCCGATACGCCAAAAAAACGCAACCAGTGGAGCCTCACATGTGTGCGAGACGGTATCATACGCGCGCTTAATGTCCAGGAAGACCGATTCAACGATCCGCCGATGAGCACGAGCCGCCAGCGTCGTGCTGTAGAGCGTCGTGCTGTAGAGAGTGTCGTGCGACTGTAGAGACTAAACGAGGTCGAGAACTGGATCCATGGAGCCTCGGTGGCGACGAAATCCAGCCATTTCTTGAAGGAACACACTTTGTTTTTCGAGCCACCAGTCGAGGCGATGTAAGACCATTCTCTCCATCAGTTTTCCCATACAGCTTGTCATACTCCCAGGGCGTAAGGAGGATGGGGCATTTTGGGGTTTGCCTGGGTTCAGGATGGGAACAACTAGTGCCTCCCTCTATGTAGATGGTACGGATCCCTGTCGCCAAGACGTATTATAAACATGATGGAGAGCTTGGAATGACTGCTCGTCAAGGTTTCGCAGTGCGGCATAGGTGATTTTATCTGGTCCTTTGAACGATCGCACATTCACAAGTTTTAACGCAGTCTTCAGATCGATTAGAGTAAAGTCGCGGTTCATAACGTCCGGCGGGCGGGGGCAGTCTTGGTCGATTTCTGTCGTCAAGCTCTGGACAAAACTGTTGTATACCACAGGCGTTGAGGCAGCCCCCAGTGTCGTAAGGACGACCTAGAAATCTGCCACTAGCGTGGTTTCGTCTACACCCTTAACCATAGCCAATGCCGCGAGAGGATTCTTTTGTAGGGGCGCATCCTTCAAAATCGAAAGGGAGAATTTCAAAGGTCGAATTGTCCTCCAAATCTCTGTGGCGGGTTCAAACGGTGAAAGGTGTTGACAAAACTTACGCCAACGCTTCTGGTCTTCGTTCTTAAGTTCTCGTATTAGCTTAGCTCTCATCCGGTATGCCACAATATCAGGAAGATGCCCAGTCCGGGAAGCCGTTCTCTCTGCTCGGGGACGTAATGCTCTAAGGTGGTTAATTGCTGAATGACCGACATGACCTGTTACCCTTTTAGACTGGACAACCGCGTTCTGCATGGCGGCACGAATGCCTTGCGACAGAGCCTCTGGGGACATACCGGTGTACACAAATGTTCGGAGGCGGGCACGAAAGAGTCTCCAGTCTGGGAAAGGAATCAATCCAGTAGTGGGTGACCGAGGCACTCTTTCGTGCGAAATGTAGAAGGGAAAGTAGTCACTACCTCGGGTGTCGACATCGGTAGCGCACGACAAGTGACGAATTATGTCTGCTGAGCACCAGGAAATATCCAGGACATCGAGCGACGTTGGTGATCGCATATAAGTTGGCTGTCGGTTGTTAAGTAGGCACATGTCAACAGTCTCCATTGCTTCCAAACAATCTCCTTCCCCGTCCGTCCATTCTACGGCTTCCCCAGGCCGTATGATGAGCATTGAAGTCACGCGGCACGGTGGCTGGTGATTCAGTTCACGGAACCTGTACCGCGGAACGTAGATAGATACTTCCGAGGCAGCACAAACCCTCGGGGAAAGAATGGGCACCCTATGGGGGCTTCGGCGCCTGAATCCTGGGTTCCAGCGGTGGGGGAACGGAGGAGGTGGAGCGCAAGAGAAGATGGTTAGAAGGTCGTTAGTCCCCCGACGGTGCAGTGATCACTTCCCGGTCTGGACTGATCTTGGTCATGTGACCAAAATATAGGATCGCTGCCCGATGCTGATCTGGTCACTTCACGATAATCAGTCACATGACCGGGGTGCGGCAACGGATTTCTCTTCCTAGACTGTCAGGCACCGAGTGTTGCAATCACGTGACCGACAGTTCCGAATCTGCCAATGATGTTCCTGAGCCTTGTTTGCACTGTTCGAGTCCCCGTCGCCCTCGCTGTGAGTAATGAATGTGTCCGGCCGGGCTCCTCATACTTTCGAAGAATTGCGACATTTTTAAGTGATTCATCGAAGAGTAAGTGCTATTTATTCTTGTGGTACTCCTCGCATTGATAAACGTTACTCACTGTACCGTTCTAGAAGGCTTCCCTCGAAACTGGAAACACAGCATCACATAGTTTCGATTTCAGTGATCCATCGCGGTTTTCGCGTTGCTTTTAGGATAGTGGACTATGTTTTGGTGAAAATATGCTTGAGTAAAGTAGAATCGTGTGTATATTGTGTATGTGATGTTATACGAAATATAACCATTTCTCAGGACAACTGCGTGCTGGAGCTGTATTTTCCAAGTCCTGCATGTCTACAAAAATTGGAATGCTGGGGTCTTCCGCTGAAGGTTTGTTTTTGTAGTCATTCTAAATTTAAAAAAAAAATCCGAAGTGAATAAATTATTCCGCCTTAATCTGTTTGCGTAATATGATCGACGCACGATATCTCAATTGGTTTCAAATTGTGAGTGAATGTAAGCTAGCCTGATCTTCTATGCAGGACCACTTCCAGAGCGTGCTTAAAGTGTGCACCACCACATCTCTGCCTCAGAGCCAGTGATGATGGTCAAGCTTTTTCTACCGGATCTTGTCATGCTGACAGCATGAAGTTTAGCTATTTGATCTGTATTCAATAACGTGTGCGTGTTATGGTGTGGTGTACGTGTGGTGTACGTGTCCTTGTGTACGTGTGGTGTACGTGTGGCGTGCCTGTTATGGCGTGTTATGGTGTGGTGTACTTTTGTCAGTGTAACACTGACCTCAAGCTATTTTCCACTTTCAGAATCCACCCAGCACTTCGGTTACAACACTATGAACCTATAGCGCTGTGATGTTTGCGTGAAAGCAAAACAATCTGATATGCTGTGTTGTTTTTTTCTTTTAAAAGGACTTCGGGTATTCATAATAAGGGGCCTTCATAGCAAGAAAGCCAATGTATAAGAAAAGGCATCTTCTTGATACATTGATATTTTGCACGGTTCTAAAGGTTCGAGTCTTCAAAGGTACGAGTCACACTACATTGTGCATTGCTAGTTCTCGAATTGTGTGTATATTGCCCTACTATTGGGAAAGGTGCACAGATATTCCCTTCTATTTTCTTAAAGAGGGTAGAACGATTACACCAGATGTCATACGGATCCTCAAGTTGTTCATGCGTTCCACGTTGTTGGGTGTAACTGGTTACCAATAACTCGATAGTAGTATATGGGTATGTCGGGGGAGACCGCATGAGAAACTACAACATGGTCACCAGGGCTGCGACACCGTCGTTCGCGTATTTTTTCCCGCGCGGCGCGTGTGCGGAGGGTTGTCCGCGCGCTTATCGGCGGGGGGAGGGCCGCGTGCGCGCTTACCCCCTCACATTTTTCAGCCTGGGCCGACTTCTTTCGTCATTTTTCAATCTGTGCCGACTTCAACCCTATTTTTTTTTCATCTACAACGGGTGTGCAGCAGGCTGTTTACATGCAAAGGATAGCCATACACAAAACTACAAGTGAAAATATATTTATTAAGGTCATTAATGTCAGAAATTATGCTATGACTCTGTGTGAAGGAGAAAAACTTAGCCAAAAAACCTGATGCAGAAGAAACACAATACACCAAACAAAGATTATACTTATTACAGGCATGATGCAATAGCATTGAAGGGGTATCACACATCATACACAATATTTTTTATTATTAATGGAAGTTTTCAATTAAGCAGAAGGGATAGCACATTTAATCAAATAAGATATTTTTAATCAATATCATTACAATCAAAATTACAAGTTTTATTATAAAAAGTTTCACATTATTATACGTGAGCACCATAGTGGAGTTTTAATTACAAAGTTCTGATAGGATGTATGTAACTTCAAGAACAATAGCTGGGCCGACCTCTCAAGCGATTTTTTATTATTGTTTTTAGCGCGCCGTGGGTGGCGCGCAGGTGAGGGGCTGTCAGGATGCTTACCTGCAGGCCGACGGGCTCGGTGTGCCCTGGGCCGACTTCTTTGGCGATTTTTCCACATGGGCCGACTTCTCTAGCGATTTTTTTCCAATCCAGGCAATCCAGACATCATCAACCGCCAACCCCGACGCCGAAGTACCGAGACCAACCTACTCCGCCGCTGTGAGACAGGTGCCACCTACTCGTCCGTCGTACTACGGAAACCGTTGGACGCCTCCTCGGCCTGTCCAACCTACTCCTAGCGTCCCGCCACACCCTCAGCCGTTTCGCAAAACGGGCGTTTGGCGGACTCCCGACTTCAGACCGCTTTGCTACCACTGCAGAGAGGCCAACCATGTCTATCGCCGATGTCCCTACCGACGTCTTGGCCTTCCCGGTTTTCCACCCGACGCCCCCCGCCCCCAGCGCGGTAGTCGCCCCGCGGCAATTGAAGACTATCTACGGCAGCAGAATGCTTCTGCTGGCTCGCGACGCGACCTGTCCCCGAGCGTCTCCCACCGCAGCAGGTCGCCAGGAAGAGCACGTTCACCGTCACCGACAAGACGACCTGTGTGGCGCAGCCCTAACCGGGAAAACTGAAGACTGCAACTCCGGGAGGTGAAGCTGCGGACCGATGACAAGTTACAATTCCTCCAACTCGACGAACAGCAACGCAGCGCAACACAACTCTCCAAAAATTACCAATAACCTGAAAATACTCATCGACGGCCATGAGATGATCGCGTTAATCGATACCGGAGCCGACGACTCTGTTATAAGTGGTAGGTTGGTTAAGAAGCTTTGCAAGGTGCAAACGAAGTGGGATGAGCCTAACATCGGCACTGCTGGTGGACACGTCGTAACACCGACTGGCCGATGCACGGCAGTCATACAAGTGCGTGACATCCAGTACGTCGTCAGCTTTGCCGTCTTACCGAACTGCCCACGGGATATAATACTCAGAATGGACTTACTAGTCGAAAACGAAGACTTCATCGACTTACTTCAGACTTATCGACTTCACAAATGGAGTTATCTCTTTTAAAACGCCGGAAACAGCAGAAGACAAGTGGTGGGCACGAATAACCGCGAAGAAACGCGCAAACACGGACGTAACCGCCGTGACGACTTAGCACGTCAACCTGCCTCCCTTGTCGTCAGTCCTTGTGACCGCTACGTGCGAGAGAGCACGGACTGGCTGTTTGTTGGCTGAAGGCAACACGCAACTTCTCCTCGAACGAGGAATTGGGATAGCAAGAGGAATTGTGCCCGTAAGAAACGGAATATTCCAACTCCTGGTTACAAATTTTCGCCCGGAGCCACAACACCTGGCGAACGGCACGAAGATAGCCGTCATCGTAGACCAATACTCCACCATGGATGTTTGCCTGATGGGCACTGCTCGCATCGCGGTCACCACGGAACACGAGGCCGAACATTTCGACGTAAACCCTCAACTCAAAAGCAAACCCTTCTCCAGATGCTCAACGATTTCAGTGACTGCTTCGCTGCATCGTCGAAAGTAAGACAAACGCCCATTGCGAAGTACCGCATCATCGTCGACGAAAAGGCCCGTCCAATTCACCGCATGCCATACCGGGTCTCCTGCAAAGAGCGAGAAACGATCCGAACGCAAGTAGAAGAGATGCTAAGAGATGACATTATCCAGCCGTCGACCAGTCCGTGGGCATCGTCGGTGGTACTAGTGAAGAAGAAGGACGGAACACTCAGGCTCTGCGTCGAGTACCGGAAACTCAATGAGATAACGAACAAGGACGTCTACCCGTTACCGCGCATCGACGACACGCTCGATCACCTTCAAAACGCATAATTTTTCTCTTCCATGGACCTCAAGACAGGGTACTGGCAAATTGAAGTCGACGAACGGGACCGTGAGAAGACTACCTTCGTCACTCCGGATGGACTTTACGAATTCAAGGTTATGCCTTTCGGCCTTTGCACAGCACCAGCGACGTTCCAACGTGTTATGGACAGAGTTCTCGCCGGGTTAAAGTGGCAAGCCTGCCTGGTGTACCTCGACGATGTTGTCGTCTTCGCAAGAACATTCGAAGAACATGTTGAACGGCTAAAGCAAGTCCTCGAGGCTATCAGAACTGCAGGGCTGACGTTGAAGCCTCAGAAGAGTCGATTCGGCTACGAGGAAATCAGATTTCTCGGCCATCTCGTGAGCAGCGACGGCGTACGCCCCGACCCCGAGAAGACGGTGGCCATTGCAAATTACCGTGTTCCTTCTGACGTGAAAGACGTTCGAAGCTTTCTTGGCCTTTGCGCCTACTGCCGACGGTTCATTCCGAACTTTTCAAGAATTGCGTCACCCCTGAATGCCCTCACGAAGGACGGATCCACGTTTATCTAGAGTGAAGCCCAGCAACAGGCGTTTGATGAATTGAAGACGCGTCTACAGACCGCACCCGTGCTGGCCCACTTCGATCCAAATGCCGAAACAGAAATACACACCAACGCAAGCAACGATGGTCTAGGATCCGTGCTGGTTCAACTTCACGACGGCGTCGAACGTGTCATCGCTTACGCAAGCAGAACGCTAACCAAGGCAGAAAAGATCTATTCGACGACCGAAAAAAAGTGCCTTGCACTCATATGGGCCATCACAAAGTTGCGCCCCTACCTGTACCAAGGGGATGAAACTCGCGAGTTCACTTGCGGACTAAAGTGAGGCGCTGCGAGCTTTTCGCGTCATCAAACGTCATGAAACGTCAGAATTTTTACGTCGAAGAGCGAGTTCTCAACCGTCACGTGCCCATTGGCTCCTGAGGCCGCTCCCCCGGTATGCGAGCGCTCATTGGTTGGTTTGAAATTATGAACTTTCCATGGCGCGCTCAAGCCGGCGACCGTGTCGGCGGTGCCGGAGCAACTCCAGCAACTCGCCGCAAAGTTTCCAAATGTGTTGGGTGCAGCAGGGACGCAAGCAGAGCATCTACGCCGGTACCGCTTTGGATGGTTTTTAGTGTCCTTCCCTAACATGTTGTCGATACTGACTCTGAAAAACTCGGTGCCTCATGGATACTTCTGCAAGTCAATTGAGTGGTAGATAAGCGGAAGGCAGGTGTGCTTCGCTTGCTTGGTGCGACAACGATTCAAGGAGGACGAATACTGTGTTTTTCCGCTACTCACTCGATGACAGGTAAGTCAGTTCGTATTCTATTTTGCCGCTTAGCATAACATAGCGCCGCACCTGTGGCAGGTAGAATTTTTGGTTTTCACACTTCTGATCCCTATCTTTCTTGTTCAGGTATAAGCACTCAACTCATATCTTCTTCAGAATAGCATCTGCATGGATACAGTAGAATGGATATGACACGATGACACTCAGAGTGGTTGGATCATCATCTTTCGGCGTAGCAGCTTCACAATTTCGTTTGTGACGGATCAACCAGGGGCCTACACAAGCAGCAATATGGACACGTTCTCTGTCATGCCGGACCTCTGAATGTGTGTGCCTGTGCAGCCAATATACTGTTGTTCTACTGTGAAATCTTCCACGTGAGACATCAGCTATCAGTGAATGCAAAGTTGCTTCGGCATTTCATTCGAACTTCAGAAACAATGTTCACATCATGTTCGTGTTGTGCACAGCTACAGCAGACTTCATATTTGTGCTTTGGAAATACCTATCCCGGAAAATAAAGCACTTTGTGTAACAGAGACCAGCCAACGCTTCCACATTTTGTTATTTATTTCACTCGACGCGAACGGAGATCCACAACCACCCAGAACTGCCCCGAACCGCCAAAGCGGGGGAGAGGGAGAGAACAGATGGGAAAGGGAAAGCCTCGCCAGCGTCACAGGTCACCCAGGGAGACAAAAAAAAGCAAAGCAAAAAGCTACTCAACCGACGTCCAACGATTGGCCCAACGCTTGAGGTCACGTGAGTTTTTCCCAACAATAGCATTATACTACACGTTCATTCCCCTGCCTGTACGGACGGCCGTTCAAGGTGGTAACAGACCACCATTCTCTGTGCCGGCTGGCTGGTTTAAGAGACCCCTGAGGACGCCTAGCGAGATGGAGTCTCCGATTACAGTAGTATGACGTAACCGTCACTTACAAGTCAGGAAGAAAACACAACGACGCCGACTGCCTGTCCCGAGCACCACTCCAGCGACAGGACAACAGCCTCGAGGACGACGACGCCTTCCTCGGTCTAATGAGCGTGACTACCATGTCTACCAAGCAGTATAACGACCCCGAATTGAAGACACTCGTCGACTATCTGCAGGGCCGCGCCGACAATGTTCCTCCCATCTTCAGAAGATCACTCCCAAGTTTTTCCCTACGTAATGGTGTTCTCTACAAAGAAAACCACGCACCACAAGGCGCTACGTGGCTTCTCGTTGTGCCTGGAGACACGCGCACCGAGATTCTTGAATCCTGCCATGACGAACCGTCATCATGTCATTTGGGATACAGCCGGACACTGGCCCGTATAAGGGAAAAGTACTACTGGCCAAAACTGGCCAAGACCGTACACCACTACGTAAGGACGTGCCGGGAATGCCAACGACAAAAAACGCCGCCGGTACGACCTCCTGGGTACCTTCAGCCAATCGCACCGCCGTCGGCGCCGTTCGAGCAGATTGGGATGGATCTACTCGGGCCCTTCCCACGTTCGTCTTCCGGAAATCGTTGGACAATCGTCGCCACCGACTACCTGACACGCTATGCTGAGACTAAGGCACTTCCACGGGGCACAGCAACAGAATTGGCGAAGTTCTTCATCGAGCGAACATCGTACTACGGCACGGAGCTCCAACCGCCTTAATCACCGATAGGGGAACGGCATTTACAAGCAGGCTAACACAAGAAGTCATTCGACTCAGCCACACCTCTCACCGGAGGACAACGGCGTACCATCCGCAAACGAACGGGCTCACCGAACGCCTAAACAAAACCCTTGCCGACATGATTTCGATGTACGTCGACGTCGAGCACAAGACATGGGACGAAATACTGCCTTACGTCACGTTCGCCTATACCACGGCTGTCCAGGAAACAACGGCATTCACACCGTTCCGCCTTGCACACGGCCATGACGCATCGACTATGCTGGACGCGATGCTGCCCCACGAACCCAGTGATGTGGAAAACGACGCTCTGGACTTCACACAGCGAGCAGAAGAAGCCCGCCAGCTGGCCAGACTACGGATTGGTCAACAACAACGCGTCCATGAAAGAAGATACAATTTGCGCCGACAAGACGTACGCTTCAGTCCAGGCGACTTGGTATGAGTTTGGACGCCGATTCGACGACGAGGCCTGAGCGAGAAGCTAGTGAAGCGGTACTTCGGTCCCTACAAAGTACTTCGACGCATTGGAGACCTGGATTACGAAGTGGTACCTGAGGGCAGCATTCCCTCTCGACGACCCCCGAGGACCACCTGACCACCTGGTGTTTCTGCCTGAAGGGAGCTCATCACTTGAAGTGGTTCGCAAGGCGAAGTCTTTGAAGTTCTCGGCTAGGCGTTCTGCCTCTTCAGTTCTCGCAAACCGTGCTCTTTGCCACTGCCCACCTCTGGTCCATGGGCGGGATCCTCCTCGTCCTCTGAAGTTTCCACGGTAGTTGGACTGTCTCGCTGGTCCGTTGCCGTTGGAGCGACAGTTCCTTGCAACATGGCCGTGTTTGTCACAACTGTGACACTTGAAGTGTTCCTCCCTTGGCCTGTGGTAAGTACAAGCCTTGCAGGCGGCTTCGTCGGCAGTCTCATTTTCGGTCCGCCGTCGTTCTTCTCGTAAAAGGGCGTGCCTAACTTTCTCCGGTGTAAGGTCTGAGATCGAACAAATATCAAACGGTCGCGCAACTCCATGGAACACCTTCGGTAGACATTGAATGGGAATTGATGCGATCTCAGCATCCTCAACATTATCGCCAAGAACTCGAAGCTGCTCCCCAAGCGACTCGATGCGCTGCATATACTGGATGGCCGTTTCTTCCTTGCCCCATCTCGCTGAGTTTAACTCACGACGGAGGGCTAACTTCTTTTCAAGGACTCGTCCTCGACTAACTTGCTCCAGACGGTCCCACACACCTTTGGCGCTCGTCTGGTTAATCACGCAGGTGGTTTGGCTAGTTGATAGCGCCTGAACAATCACATTCAGAGCTTCCTCATCCTTCTTGTTCCAAGAGCTTCTGGCTTCCGTGGCATCCGGAGGATCGTCCTCAATCGCTGTCCACAGACCTTTCGTCTTAAGGTAGACTGTCGCCTTGAATCGCCAAGTCGGGTAGTTGTACCCTTCCAGCTTCTCGACATGGGTGCCCTTCGAAGCCTCGTCCATCTTCAGTCAATCTTTTCCGGCGCTTCTCTTCAATCTCTTCTGAGAAAGCAGTAGCAGTGTTGCGGCTGCTCAAAATCCTTCCTCTTGCTGCAGCTGCGACTGCGCTTCTGGGCCCATAACCTTTGTTGGGCAGCTACAGGTAGACGGTAGTGTTCCGTTCACTGACTGAGTGGCGAAGTCGAATGTGCTGTCGCGCCATGGCAACTTCAGAATGGCACTAAAATGGCACGAAGTGGCCATTTTAGAGACGATACTACCAAGAAGGTAGCTCTAGCGGATGGCACGGAAATAGACTGTGTAGGTACAGGGACCGTCGTATTCAACGTCGTCACAAGGAATGGCCAGTGCAACAGGTTGTCTGCGAAGGATGTACTATATGTCCCGAACATGGACGACAACCTAATATCCGTGTCAAAACTGATAGACAATGGAATGGATGTTAACTTCTTAGGCGAACAGTGTACTGTTTATCAGAATGGTAACTTCGTTTTTGAGGGGCTAAAGGACGCAGGAGTCTACAAAACGCAAGCCGCAGTCGTGGTACCGCAAGAACAGGCAAACATGGCAGACGACAACTCCGCAGCAGGATGGCACAGGCGCATGGGACACTTAAACTACGACACACTGAAAGTGATGGCCAAAGACGGGATCGTACGTGGACTCCCGAGTTTCCTGTCACCAAATGATGACAACTGCGACTGTTGTCTGCTAGGGAAGTGCACGAGGCTCCCATTCAAGCCATCCAAGAATGTACCCCGACAAAAAATACTAGAACTGCTTCATATGGATCTGTGCGGTCCTTTCCCGCCATCCCTCGGAAGAAGCAGGTACATGTTAGTCATAGTAGATGACTGCAGCAGGAAGGTGACTGTTCATTTCATGAGGACGAAGGATGAGACACCGTCGGTTATACAGAACGCCGTTGAGCAAGCTGAAACTCAAACCGGCGAGAAAGTACAAAGAATCGGGACGGATAACGGTGGTGAATTTGTGGGACGAAAATTAGAGCACTTTCTCAAGGCAAAAGGAATCGCGCATGAGAAGACAGTACCATACTCTCCCGCGCAAAACGGCGTTGTCGAACGCATGAACCGGACCTTGGTGGAAACTGCGCGTGTGCTCCTTGCGGACGCCAAATTGCCGGAAAAGTTCTGGGCGGAAGCAGTAAACGTAGCGGCACATGTGCGAAACCGGTGCAGTAAGAGGGTACTGCAAGGGGCCGTACCAGAAGAGGTGTACATAGGAAGGAAGCAGACAGTGAGCTATTTCAAAGTCTTTGGATGCCAGGCTTTCGCATGGATCCCTTCACAGGAGAGAACGAAACTCCAAGCTAAGAGCAGGAAAAGTATTTTCCTGGGTTACTGTAACGACCGGAAAGCGTACAGGCTATACGACCCAGAACGGAAGGTTGTCTTCGTCAGCAGGGACGTCAGGTTTCTTGAGCATTGAAGAGGTTCGGAACTCCTACAAGAAGGCAGCAGCGGTGAGAGGACCGCTCCTAGCGTCACCTTTTACGACACCGTTCACAATAGAGCGGTAGATGGCTCCGACACCTTAGAAACCCCTCCTCGCTCAGAAGAGGACTCTGAAGCCACCAGCGAAATGTCTACAGCTTCAAGTGAGGACAACAGTTCGAACAGCGAGGACAACCCTGCACGAAGATCCAGTAGGGCATCACGCCCGCCTCAGCGATTGCAAGTTGATCCTACAACGAAGAAATATTGTGAGACTGAAAATCTACGAAAGGTGAGGGAGACAGAGGCGGTGGAGCCTTCTACCTACCAGGAAGCATTATCTTCACCAGATAGTCCAAAGTGGAGAGAAGCAATGGACGACAAGCTAACTTCACTTCATGATGCGGGCACTTGGACTTTGGTCGACAGGCTACCTGGAATGAAGGTCATAAGATCCAAATGGGTCTTTAGGATCAAAACTCTTTAGGATCAACTGCTCGGCGACCGTCCCGACAGCGCCGTAATCGACGATTCCCTGCTCCGCCAACTCTTCCTCCAGCGGTTGCCGGCCAATGTCTACATGGTTTTAGCCGCCGCTGGCGCCATGAGTCTGAACGACCTCGCCAACCTTGCCGACAAGGTCATGGAAATGGCACCACCGCAGATCGCAGCTGTTGCCTCGCACCCCCCTTTTCCGCCTACGGCTACTTGTTCCAGCTCGCCGCAAGCAGTGGACCTTTCTCAGCTCGTGGAACAGATCTCCAACCTGCAGCTGGAGGTCGCAGCCCTCCGCCGCTGCAGTCCTTCTCCGTCTCCACGCCGATCCCGTTTCGCGCATCGACGTTCCCTATCTCCAGCCGGAATTTGCTGGTATCATCGCCGTTTCCGCACCAAGGCTCGCAACTGTACACCACCATGCACCTTCCAGGGAAATCCCCGAGCCAGTCACTAGATATGGCGGCTGGTGACTCTGGCACTCGTCCTTCCCGCCTCTTCTTTGTTCTTGACAACAATTCCGGACTAAAGTTTCTTGTTGACACCGGCGCTGACGTCAGTGTGCTTCCGTCCTCTCTTTTTCGTTCACCACGCAAGCCAACGTCCCGCACCCTGCAAGCTGTTAATTCCACGCCGATTGCGACGTACGGAGAGCATTCCCTCACTCTCGACTTGGGCCTCCGCCGCTCCTTCGCATGGGTTTTCCTTGTGGCTGACTTGCAGTACCCTATTCTGGGAGCAGACTTTCTGAGCCATTTCGGTCTCATGGTGAACATGAAAAAACACTTGCTCTGGGATGCAGAAACCCGGTTTCGCGTCAACGGCGTTCCCTGTCGACATTCAGTGTGCAGCCGCATCGCCCGCTTCAAGGCTGGAAACTGTCCATACTCCGCCATCCTGCAGGAGTTCCCATCCCTCTTGAAGCCATGTAACACCGAGCGACCCGTGATGCACACAGTGACTCACCACGTTGTCACTACAGGTCCTCCCGTGCATGCCCGTCCTCGTCGCCTGGCCCCCGGGCGCCTCGCCATTGCGAAAAAGGAATTCCAACACATGCTCCAGTTTGGAATCGTACGGCCTTCTTCCAGCAGTTGGTCATCAGCCTTGCACATGGTACCGAAGAAGACCGGAGATTGGAGGCCGCGCGGCGACTACAGAGCCCTTAATAAGGTTACTGTGCCAGATCGCTATCCCATCCCGCATGTTCACGATTTCGCCTCCAATCTCCACGGCATGACCATGTTCTCCAAGGTCGATTTGGTAAAAGCTTACCATCACATTCCAGTAGAACCCTCAGACGTTTCCAAGACTGCCATCGTTACACCCCAGACCTTCCAACGTTTTATGGATCAAGTGCTGCGCGGCCTTCCCTTTGCGTTTGCCTACATAGATGACATCCTCGTTGCCAGCGGGTCCCCCGAGGAGCACGAAGACCACCTTCGCGCGCTTTTCCAGCGTCTCCAAGAGTTCGGCATTGTTGTGAACGCCGCAAAATGCGAGTTCGGCAACCCATCGCTGGAGTTCCTCTTGCACCTAATCAGCAGAGACGGCATCCGCCCTCTCGACCACAAAGTTCTTGCCATACGCAACATCCCAACGCCAACGTCACTGCGTAAGCTGCGAGAGTTTTTGGGAATGGTGAACTTTTATCGACGATTTATTCCCTGCTGTGCGCGCATTTTGCGACCTCTGACAGACATGCTGCGCGGCACGCCATCTTCAACGCCGTTTTCGTGGACGGAAGAAGCGAACACCGCTTTCCTTGCTGCCAGGCAAGCCCTTGCAGACGCTACTGTCCTCGTCTACCCGAAACACGACGCGCCAACTAACATCATGGTTGACGCCTCTGACCATGCTGTTGGCGGTGTCTTACAGCAGTTTATCGACGGGCAGTGGAGACCTTTCTCCTTCTTCTCGCAAAAGCTCTCTCCAGCGCAGTCCCGCTACAGCGCGTTTGGCCGTGAGCTGCTCGCTGCCTATTTAGCCATCCGCCACTTCCGGTATTTCGTCGAAGGAAGAACGTTCTACATCCTGTCAGACCACAAGCCTTTGACTTACGCGTTCCTCTCCAAGGCTGCCGACAGTTACACTCTCCGTGAAGCCCGGCAGCTCGCCTTCATAAATGAGTTCACCGTCGACATTCGCCACGTGAACGGAACCGACAACCCTGTAGCGGATGCTCTGTCCAGGATGCACGTCGATGCTGTCACCTTTCCGAACTTGACGATGGACTATTCCAAGATCGCCGAGGCGCAGCAGTCAGACGAAGAGCTGCGGAAACTGCGAGATTCTGCCACTACTCTTTCTTTCGAAGAGGTGCCTCTGCCCGGATCGCTCCTCAAGTTAACTTGCGACATCTCCGCGGGCAGACCTAGCCCGTTCATTCCGCAGCTTTTCCGTCGCCTTGTCTTTGATAGCGTGCATGCCCTAGCCCACCCTGGTATCCCCGCCACGCAGAAGCTGCTCACCACCCCCTTTCTATTGCCATCGATGAACGCCGACGTTCGGGCATGGACCCGCGCTTGCCTCGTCTGCCAACGTGTGAAAGTCAGCCGGCACAACAAGGCACCCTTAGCAGCCTTCCCGCTCCCTGACGCCCGATTTTCGCACGTGCACATCGATCTGGTGGGCCCGCTTCCTCCGTCGCATGGTCATTCATACCTGTTAACATGCGTTGACAGATTTACGAGGTGGCCAGAAGCAATTCCCATCGCCGATTCCACCGCCGAGACCGTTGCCGAAGCCTTTTTGCACGGCTGGATAGCCCGTTTCGGTGTGCCTGCTACCCTTACCACAGATCGCGGCCGCCAGTTTGAAGCCAGGCTGTTCACCCAGCTCTTGGAGAACCTCGGCACACACCGGATACGAACCACCTCATACCACCACCAAGCAAACGGGCTCGTTGAGCGTTTTCACCGTTACCTTAAGGCCTCCCTCTCCTGCGCGCGTGAGCGTACCCAGTGGTTCGCCGCTCTTCCTACAGTACTGCTTGGTATTCGGACGGCCCTCAAGCAAGACATCGGCGCCTCCAGCGCAGAACTCGTCTACGAGACGTCACTACGTTTGCCGTCAGAATTCTTCCATCCTGTGCGCCCCGAAGCAGCCGAGCCGTCGTCATTCCTTCACCAACTCCGTTTGACAATGTCCCAGCTCTGCCCTTCCCCAACCCGACGAAGCCTTCGTAGCCATTCCTTCATCAGCCCCGAGCTTGAAAGCTGTACACATGTTTTTGTTCGCCGGGATGCCGTTCGTAAGCCTCTTCAGCCTCATTTCGACGGCCCCTTTCAAGTTCTCCACCGATACGCCAAGTTCTACCGTGTACAGCTTAATGGCCGCGAGGACAACATTCCCATCGATAGGCTGCAGCCCGCTCACCTAGACCCCTCATCTCTGGCGCATTTCACCCAGCTGGAAGTATCTTCCGACTCTTCGAACGAGCCTGACGCACAGCATGACAATCGAGCCGCCCCCTCAGCCGCATCACGATCTTTCCCACTGCGCCCAGTTTCAAGCAAGCACGTATCGTGGGATCTGCACCGCACTGTCCAGCCTGCAGCTTCAGCATCATCTTTCTCCAGGGGAGGGAGGATGATGTAGCAGCACTAGCTGCACCACCATCGCCTTTGGCCACATGACCCTGTTTCTGCCCTGCCACCTCGCGCTCGCGAGATGCGAGCTAGTTACTTCTTCTTCCTCTCGAGCGACCGGCCAGAACGGTCAATAAAATAGTCTGGTCCGACTTGACGCCTTTTGTCTCCTGGCCTCACTCAACACGCGACAACCTCACCGCTCACGAACCGGTCGCGGTTCTGTCGCTCCATCCTGCATTACGTTCTGCCTACCTGCCTACTCTGCTCTCCACTTCGGCCCGCCCCTGGAACCATCCCGGCCAGCTCTTGTCCGCACCGTACATCCCGCCACTTCTGCCCACTCAGCACAAGACGCAAGACCATCCGTCCCTGTTCCACGTGTCGCCCGTCTTCCTCCTCTTCATGTATCGACGCGGACCCCAACCGCTAGCTCTACACCGCTCCGCGTCTGAGGAGGGGAGTGATGTGGCGGCCCGTGTGTGATGACGAAGACGTGCCTCTGCTGCCACGCGCTCGGCTCTGGCACGGCAGTTCTACCGGCACCGTCCTAGCGTGAGGCCACGACCAACTGCCCTCTGGGACATTCCATCATCGCCGGTCAGGACTCATGTAGAGGGACACCACCTCCTCTACAATATTTTACCATTTGTTCACATTTGTATTCTCTGTTCGTGCAAAGATTACAGGAACAATAATGCTGCAGATCAAACAATGACCTGTCATCTTGATGAAGATGAGAACATTTCTTCAGGCATGCTAAATGAGACAAAAGAAATGTACAATGAAGGTTGTACAAAAACAGCAAATATCCGTCGACTAAAACTTTATATATGTGGATGTTATCACATCGTGTAGTTTCCATCCAAAAGTAGGACTAGGCAAGGTTTTTTGGTAGTTGTTGGTTGGTTGTTGGCATGTTGATGTGCTATACCGTTACAGCACATCAATATAGATGAGGGGCAAACACCGTAGACAACGTGATGGCTGCAAACTCAAGTGAAGATTTATTCAACAGAACAAGAAACCGAAAGCATGAGTATAGAGAAAGGCAGTGCCCATGCAGTGTATGGTGAACCACATTAATCTGTGAGAAGCTAGGATCAGAAGAGTAATAGAAAGAAATGACAGTTGCGTCCGAGATAGGGGAACTCTGCAAATTTAGGACCAATATGATGTGGTAACCTTGCATGGCTCACTACACATTGAACAATTCCAGTAGTGGGGCTTCAAAGACAATGAACGTTCGCTGTTTCATTGGGCATTCAAGTGTAGGGGATGCATTTCTAGAAAATTAGTGTTCCTTAGTCATCAAGTCATAACTACACCTCAACAGGAAGTATTCTTGTACCCTTCAAACAAGCTAGTAGTACTCACCGGTTTCTTCTCCTATTGTTGACGTCATACTAATGTTCTGCACCTGTCCAAAGACTCCAAAAAATGTCACAAAGTCTGCAACACGTAACAAATCTAGTGCTTCCATCCATGGACTTTGCATACATACTTTCAGCTATTTTTGTCATGTCAACTTGAGTGCCTGGATCACACACACACGAAGCAGTATTGCGCTACTTTAGCACTGGAAAGCCCCTAAAATTAAATTTGTTGATGTTGACAATGTTGAGTACGAGACAAGTAGGACAACATAAGTTAAATGGAATACGTCATAGCTATATTATAATTTATACATGTGTGACGCCTGTACGTACCTAAGACGTTGTGTTGAACTCGTCACCTCGGTGAACCAAAATCACTGGGTACTGAGCATCAGTGTGCTTCGTTACGTCTTCGCAATTCGCCTTCTACGGGATATTCGTAGTCATCTGCAGCAAAATTAGCTCAGCATACACGACACGACTGCTACATCTAATAACCGCGTGTTTCGAACCACATTCGTTTTCGCGCACTCTCCTGTTGAATCTTGTGGTAGAAAACGCCCGCCGCCGATGGTGAACGAACATGATTTTTGCATCCCCCAACACCAAAACTACACCAGGTATATGTAGGTCTCTCGAATAATTGACACAACAGCCACGAACATGTCATTCACTTATACTTTCTGGTCTCTGCTTCGCGCGACCAACATGACCACCCACGACGTAAACAATAAACGCGATAACACAGATGACCTTGCAGATGGCGCGGCGGATCGTAGCTCGTAGCGGCGAAGTAGCTGAATGCTTTATTAACGTAAAAGCTATGGAAGTGAGCGTCATTTTTAAAATGGCGTTTAACTATAAGATAATGTGTGTCAACTTTGTTCTCTACAAAATTAACTCTGACGTGGTAAGGGTTGACCAATCCCTGGGAGCCCTGGACCCGAAACCCAAGTTGCTCTTTTTCGCCGTTCGCTGGCAGCACCGACCATCTTCCGGCGATCTTCCAAATTTTTATACGTAAAAAATATGCCGAATTGAGAAGTAATGCTTTCTGTGTCTTATCAAACAACGATGTTGTGCACGACAGTGGGCAAAAATATGGGGGTTATTTTTCACTTTCCGGTCCCTTTAAAAGTTATAAAAGTCAGGGGCGACGTCTACGTTACGTTGGCCGCTCTGCCTAAGTCAGGACGAAATAGCTAAATGTGGCCACGAGGCTCATAAGTGGCTTTACAATGACGTAACTATCGGTTTGGGGATATTCCTGCCACCTGGCGGTTGTCAATAGGATGAATTCCAGAATGCTTTTGTGTCAGGTTCAGGAGTGAGGTCATATATGAGTGAGGTCAAGGCACCCTGGAATTCACCTCACTGAAAACCGCCAGGTTGCGGTAATTTCCCCCAACCGATCGTGACGTCATTGTAAAGCCCCTTATCAGCCTCGTGGCCGCATTTAGCTATTTCGTCCTCATGAAGGCGGAGCTTCCACCGTAGGCGACCGCCCAATGAAATAGGTACTAGAATCAACGAGAGGCAGACAAGGAGTGTATAGAAAGTAAGAAAAAGGGGCAAGTTATTTATTTACGTGTGAAAAGTTAAGGGATGCGTCGACGTCGCGGCGGAAGCTCCGCCTTCGTCAGGACTAAGGGGTAACAATGAATATATATATATATATATATACATCGTGTAACAAGTCTGGCAATCGCACGACTTGCGTACTGGCACAAAGTCACAAAGTTACTATCTTCTTCCTCTATAGGTATGTGACGATGTGCTCATACGACCACTACTGCTCGCGCTGTTCAATCGTTCCCATACTTCCAACTTGCGGTAAAAGCAAAAAGAATAAATAAATAAGAAATAAACGGTTGACGTGAATGCCTGTTGAAGTACGAACTTCTCGTGCATATAATCAAAACTTGGCACCGACAATGTCGTCGACAAGAGTTCGCAGCTGTTTCCATCGTCCAATAGCTTTGCGGGTTACCTCCAACGGATGGAACCAGATATACACCGGTTTTCATGAAGCGGTGAAATCGACTTCTCTCTTCCAATAGATTATGTTTATCGACAAGTAATGTCGACTCTTATCGCCCGCTTGTAAACACGCCTACTGCCTCGGGTGATCGGTGCACAACTTCCAAGCTAGATACTGCATCAACGACAGCATATGACAAGTCATAGCTGCTAAGGATCGCCTGGAAAGAGAGACTTGCCACTGCGATCAACGCCGGAAATGACATTTATGCGGCTGACATTTTAGTGATATGAATATGTAGATTGAAATTGAGTACCCTTTCCTATTTCTAGGAAAAACTTCACGGTCGTGGTCAATGGCACGGGCGATACATTTCCTTCGGAACTTGGTAAGCCTTAATCAAGCGCAAACATCAGTTGATGATCCATAAAAAAGATTTCGCATGTTTCCGGCTAAAGCACTTTAGTGTTACTGACGTTAGAAGCAACATCGGTATCCATGACGGACACTTCGGAAAAGAGAAAAAACTCCGGGAGGAATGCGATATGTGTTTCGATATCAGAGTCGTGCCGTTTGCTTTTAGATTTCCTCGACTCGTGTAGTGGCGTTTAGTTTGGTGTGGTTTGGTCCTCAGGATAGAATAGATTATATTTATCGTACTCAGGATCGCTCTGCCGTTCTTGTTCTTGCTTGAGTTCCTATGACACAGTAGAACTCGGTAAAACAGCTGCAGCTGCGCTTAAAAGAGGGAAGTCGGGTTGTTTTCCCCAGAGAAGGGCGTATATGGAAGGAATAGAGGTAAAGCGCCTCCTCCACGAATAAGTACTGCATTGTGAAGAGCAGGGAGAGGTGGGGCGCTATTTCAGGCTGTTCTATGTGCAACTAGGGTGCTTGTCATTACATTGATGTCCAATGGTAGAGGCACTTTTCTCTGAAAGATCGCTCGTCGTGATAAAATAGAATATATATTATCACTTGTTGGACAGGCAAACAAAAGTTGACTTTTATACTAACGCACAAGTGATGTTTACACATTTCATCGGCTCTCTTTCTATGTTGAATAGGGCCACTGAGTGGAATGAAAGTGGTGGCTCTCGGCAGAAACTGTCTCACTCTACATAAAGAAGAAGGTGAGCATGTCTTGACTTACGTGATTGAAGTTACTCAACCATATATAAACGCCAATACATCCCACGCTAATAAAAAAAACGGGAAAAACCTGAGTTTTGGCTTCAGCCGCCATGCTAGGAATCACAGTGTTCTCTTAAAACTTTCCTGTTGTATCGCTATAGCAAAGAAAGAAAGAAAGCGAAACATTTGTAAAAGTAATTTGCCAAGAAAGCAGCATGAGTATGCCTAACTGTTTGACATATCTATACGCACGAGCACCTTGGAGTACAGAATGAGGGACAGTTACTTTTATCTTCATGGATGCTCAGAAACTCCCCCGTCTGGCTTCCCTGGAGGACGACACCGGATAGTGGCATAAAGTAACCTTATTACAGTAGAATATGCCTTCTTCTGGAGTGACTGTGTGCATATGTGTGTATTAGATTATTGTGTTTCTGTCCAGTACAGGCAATTCGATGACAATCGTTCCTATTTCACTATTATCATGTTCACCATAGGGATGGCATTGCAATGAAGACTACTGGTAACTGACGAATATAGTAATTTCCTCAATGAGTATGAATTCCCATTACACTGTCTCTACGCAATGGGTGTTTGAGGGTAATTTAACATAGCACGGGGGGTATGTTTATTTAGAAAAAAAAAGCAAAGTAAGGTTAGTCAGGCAAAGACCGGATTGCTATAGTATTAACATGCAAGTATGAATAAAACGATGTACTATACTCTGCCGGCGGAGTACTGCAGCAAAACATTCTGCCAAATATTTGCCGCAAACCTCACCAACTACAAAGAACACAAGCCAGTACAAATCAGACTATGTATAGTTCAGAACATGCAACCTTCTCGTAAGGGAAATGCAACAGCAACACTGTCAGCCAAATATTTATAACAAAAACAACAAAAAGAGGACACATTATGTACAGGACATCAAACCAAGTATGTGTAACAAACCGCAACAGAAAGGTACAGTACGCACGGCAAAATAACGATTTTCTAAGAAGATATCTTACAAGGTGCAATATGTACTATGAAAATTTAAATATTATACAAACTTAACTTTGTGGGTACGGTTGCGGAAAACCGAACAATCCTTCTACAGCGGGAAGTAAACGCCCTTCACTGATCCGTAGGGCACAAGAGTACGAATAAGCGCATCATCAGGCACATTCTCAGACAGCCGTTTCACGGTGAGATACAACGTTGTCGCTGCAGAAACTGGGACGAGAGGGACTACGATTTCACGACTGTTTACTGCGTCAGCCTCAAGAACCGTGTCTCGGGCTCGCCGATGCTTCGTGGTAACTTGGAAAGGTAGCCCACCCTGGTGTTGGATGAAACGCACGTTGTCTTTGACGACCAGATCACAGACAGTATCTATAAGACGCTACCTATAGAAGCACCATGAGGGACTGTGAAATCAGAGGCGTGGTCTCTGGGAGGCCTTACGGTGAGAAGGGCTGTTGGCGTTGCGGCGGACATCATTCTGGGCCCAGGGACAGATCACACGGATCGAACTCTGTCAAACCCTTGGGAATTACCTAGGCTTAGAGTAGCGGAATAGCACACGTCGGAATAGATGATGTTCGTTGTAGAGACCACGGGGTGGAGTTGTTCTCCAGTATATAGGCATAGTTCGGCGCAATCATGATCGCGGCAGCCTAGCCAGTGCTTCGTGATCGCACTCATGATCGCGATCATCAGGCTTTGATAAGGCATTGCGATCATGATTGCGCCGACCTATGTATATAGGCTAGAGTTGCAGTACATCTACAGGTCTCGACAAAAGTTTATGGAACACTGGAGTGGTGTACATAGTCATCTGAGCGATACTGTTGCTGCAAACAGCAGCAGATAGACTTACAAACAGGTGACCAGGTACTCGATGCACCTCTCAGTAAGTGTGTCCACTCCCGTTCGCTGCGATGAAGAAATACGTCGCTCTGGTGTTCTGTAAACCTGTGTCGGGCTCTGTATAAGGGCCTGCCTTCGTAGACAGGTTCCTTACCTTATGACAGTAGATACAGAAAAATAAGCCCATTGTCCATTGTTCTTTTGCAGAGACTCAGTTGTGGGTTACACAGGCCCGTGTTGATTCTCCAACATGCTGTAAAAAGTTTTTTGATGAAAAACGCGGAAGCGAAAAATTCCTGACGACGTACAGCCGTGAATTCTGCTGAAGATGCCTGGAGTTGCAAAAGGTCTGCGCGATCATCTATCTATCGCCTTTATATCAATAAAGTTATCGACCGAATCTCCGTAGCAATATCTCGCAAGATTAGAATTGGGTGTCTTGTTTCACTTCCAGGACTTGCTTAACAGGAAGGGCATGAGACCTTGTGACCCTATACCAGGGGTGCTGAACTCGTTCGTCTGCGCGGGCCGCATAGAGCCACGAAGGAACTACGCGGGCCGCATACCACGACTTTGGGGTAGTTGTTTCTGATATCGATGACACAACACATAACTTAAAACGACATAAAACGCATCAGTTTGGCTTACTTCCCTTTGCTCAACACACAGAGTCAGCAATCCTTTTTATTTGCTGTGTCATGAGGAAACTTGGCACATCTTGATTTTCAACTATAGCGTCAACGACGTGTGAAAGTGACTTCGCAGTTGCAATCTTAAAGACCGCATGACGTGTTCGTTTGCTATTTGTGAGCATACCTCTGACTTATTCAAGTTCACCACAGGAAACACACGTGTTCAGAACAGACACAACAGAGGTGTTTCCAAAGAAGGTTCACTGTACCTGCCGCGATCGCATAAATACTTTTGTCAGATCCAAGCTCAACTAATATATAACAAACAGAAGTTATTGCAAGCTTGCGATCGGGTCACCCACGGACGTGCAGGTACTTACAATAAGAAAAGACCCATCGTTTTGGGATGCCTGTTGCCCCAGCTCAAAAAGTACTACCTACATTACCTAATGCCAGAAATAGTCTATCCCGGTGTAACAAGGCATATGAAATTGAGAGAAGATGTTGTGGAAATGAGTGACCTTCAGGACCTGCTGTAGCTGTTGTCCACGTTTGTCCTTACTTTCCTTACGCAGGTTGTAAGGTGATCGCATACTGAACTACGCAGTGTACGAAGCAGGATTTCATTATTTGCAGAACGCAGTGCAAGAGTGACAGCCTTGACTCTGCTTGGCTTGGATGTAACATGTGTTTAGCAAGACAGCTGTCAGCGTCACGTGTCGACAACAATTTCTTTGCAATATGCATGGCAGTAGGCAATGGTGACTGTGTGACAATTTATAGGCAATCCTCCGCCACTAAGCTGTGTTGTTTAGCTTTTTTAATGGTCATTTTGGTTCCTTGAGCATGGCAGGTATTCTGTATGCGTGTGCACAGATAATTTCGAAGCAATTAACAAAACAGAAGAAAGAAACTGTTAGAAAATGTTGGCTATTTAGTTGATCGTTACAAGACTTGGCTGCCTTGGCCTCGTCTGATGCCGACTAATCAGAAAAAAAAAAGAGAAAATGGGGCGCTCTTTACTGCAATCCGCTTCACTTATCGGTGGTGGTGTGCAAGATGATCGCTCAGATATTGTTCCATCGTGAGAAATCATGCGCAGTAAACAGTGGGACTGACGAACGTGTCATCTCCACAATTTGATAAAGCAGAATAATCAGGTGTAGTCGCTCGCCCTTTAATTTGAGGAAAGAAAAATTACGACAAGTTACGATGGATACACTTATAGTTCGACAGCTTTTATTTGGGGCATTATACACAAGTGCCTTACGCCGCACATCTCGAAGCCGTGGGTAGGGTTCCTTAAATGTCACCATGGCTGCCGCCTGTCCCGCAATTAATATGTTCGAACGAAAGAAAAATAGCTCATATTATACCATGATCGGATGGACAGGTATGGTGAACTATAGTTCTAGCTCACCATACTATACTACTAGAGTTCACCATAGGACGGGTCATGGTAGGCTGGTGCAGCCATTGTGTCGCGACGACGGAAGAAAAAGACCGTGTTGGTTTCGTCAACATGTAGAATGCAAGCTCTCTGAATCACTTTTCCAACGCGATTTTGTGATATAAGTAGGTAAATGATGCACATTCCAAAGAGTAGTATATGTCTTTTCGTCTACACAATTTCCTTTACAAGGTGTTTACTATTAATCTCTTTCTTCTGTTCACGTTGAAAAGAAGAAGCAGCAGCCAGCGGGCTCCTCGTGCCGTCAGTTAGAGCCCTGCGCGGATGATATTTTTGGCATCTGCATCCGACCCGCATCCGGGCACACGTTACCGCATCCGATCCTCAAAATCCGCTGGCTTCGAAGGACGCGTAAAGACCGCCGGAAGCATGTTGGTATAGTTTCGGATGCCTCCATGCTGTCACGAAAGGACTCACGACGACAAGCAGAGGTAAACCTTTCAACAAACGCGATATGGAGAGTCTTCTGGAACGCGTGGAACGCTACGTCGCCGGTGCTCACGTGGTTCCCAGACGCCAGAATGCCTCCTTTCCCGTCTTGGTCGTCCATGGTCAAAGGTGAACCCGACCATGCGCTCGCTGTGGGCGCGCAATACAAATAAAGTGCTGGTGGAAAAATTACAGTACGCGGTATATCCGCATCCGATCCGCTACCGACTGCTGCCTTCGCATCCGCATCCGATCCGCACACCACAGAAAGTGCAAAATTTTCATCCGAATCCGCATGTATCTTGCGGATACCCGCGGATATCCGCTTCCATCCGCGGATTGTGCAGGGCTCTACCGTCAGTAACCACAGTCAGACAACGTACAGAAACGCAAACGCACGTGCATTCGTCATTTCCGATTTTGGTCCAGAAATATCACGTGGCTCAACAGTACGTGGCGCCATCCTTCGCGAAAAGATGACGTGAGCGGGTTGGGCAGAATTTTTGTTGTTGCTATTTCTTTTAGTTCTTAATCAGGCAGACTGATGCGGCGATCTTCCTCGACATCACTAACACTCATAACTAGAGCACTGATAAATATGTAGTAAAAACTCGTGAACCGAAATATGCGTGCAACTATGCACTGAAAATATTCGAAATATGGAGTAAAACTCTTCAATATATGCAATATTTTTTTATTGTCCTCTGTACGAATGCAACACACCGAATGCTTATTTGGATCCTGCCGCTCAAGAGGAAATCGAATTGGCGAAGCAACGTACACAGTGTCCTGATCCTGACGGCTTTTGGCAAACAACAACAACAACTTTATTTTCGGCCTTGGAGAGTGGGGAGTTTCATCGCAACAGGCGATACTCTACCCCAGTGCTTGGTGGAATGGGGGGAATAAAATAACGAGCCCCTTTACAATAACGATCGAAGTCCGATGGTGTCCAGAAATGTCAGAAGAGCTTTGAGCGCAGAGCGTTGCTGGGCTGGATTGGGCCAGGGACCAAGCAATTTCGGTAGGGAGAAATGGCGAGAGTCCAGCTGACGAAGAGACTCGGAGAGTGTCATTCGGGAAGGTTCGTAGTGAGGGCTTTTGGCAGATTCGGCAGGCTCCAACAGCTCCCCATAGGGCCCATAGTTTGAGATAATTCACACAACACTGGGCACGCGACCAATGAGAGTGCAACGTTGTAGAAATTATGCAATGCCAGTCGGCCAATCAGGAGCCTTAAAGGGACTATGAAATTACCCGAACCCCCATACTTTTTTTCGATGGAAACTGTTCTTCCCGCAGAGAAACTAATATGCCACAAATTTTTCCGGACGAAATCGCTCCACTCTGCGAGGAGCGCGCGCTGGAAATGTCTCTTCCGCGTTCCTCCTCTCTCGCGCATATTTCCCTGCCGATGGTGTAACTGGACGGACCGCACTTCGGTTCCCCGTTACGTCACCGGTGTTGCACAATGGCAAGTAATGCCGCGAGCTCGCGCTGTGGCTGCCGCCACTGCCGAAATCTGCCGATCGCGCGAAAGCTGCTGTCATGGAGATTTCCACTCCCGATGAACGCATACGCGGGATCCTACGGCGCATGCTCCTGGCGGGATTCCTCGGCTCGGCAACACGTCACGATGACGTGTTGCTGAGCCGGCCGTGGTCGCGTCAAGTTACCCGTTGTGTCTCCGCTGGGCAGCTCCCCACGGCGCGGCGCCAGCTGTCCTCCCTTCGCCGCTCCGTTTAAATTCGCTCCCGAGAAGCCCGCTCGCGCGACGAAAGTAAAATTTCGGTTCTAGACTCAGAAAAATGTCTTCTTTCGAACGAAACGAAGAAAAAAATCGTTTCATAGTCCCTTTAACTTTGGCTGAGCTTTCGGCCGGTTCTGGCTCCCATCGACTTCTACCGATTTCACGCCTACCGCCGTTACCCGATATTCAAAATAACTGAAGCTTCTTTTGGCTAAAAGAAATATTTATTTGACACAAAGCACTGATTCAAAGATCCGATACATGGGTACACTGTGAATACAAAGTCCACTGCGTTGTTGACGCACTGTAACTAAGTTCGAACTTGAAGCAAAACGAACAGCCCTCGAAATCCGACACGGCCCGAGCGTGTTCTTCACTCTCCAACCGCTCAAACTCATGAAGCATTCCAGTTCCGGAGTTGATAGACTGTTCGTGGTATAATAGTCGTGTCCAGGAACAGCACAACACACGTTGAGTCACATCGACGCATGAATAAACCAGCGAACACTTCTACAAACTGTTCTGCCGATTGACATCACTGAAACACGGAACAGAAGAGGACGCCGTGCGGGCCGATTTTACGATGAGCATCTTCTTTCGTTGCTTGCAGAGCGGCAGGCTTGTGTGGCACGTAATCGTAATCCTGTCTTTGTTGTCAGCCCTCAAAATCCAACGGCGCCCGAACGCGTTCTTCACTCTCCAACAGCTCCAACCCACGAAGCAATCCAGTTCCGTAGTTGATAGACTGTACGTGGGATAATAGTCGTGTCTAGGAACAGCACAACACGCGTCGAATCACAAACTGTTCTGCCGATTAACATCACCGAAACACGGAACACAAGACGACGGACGCCGTGCCGCCGATGCGAGCTATTTCGAAACTATGCTGAAACTGTTGAAACGGCCGCCGGGACGCTGCACGTACATGCGCGTCGAAAATGCGGTTTCAAAACATTGTCGACCAATCGGAGCGCGCGCACAGTCTAGGCCAATGAGCTTGCAACGTTGTAGACTGGCGTAGTGGTACATACTCTACAGCCGCATCCTCGGTTACCTGAGGAGGACTGGATTCGGGTCATAGTGGACGGAGAATGGAGTAAAAGATCTTTTGGGTACAGCTACAGTGCAAACAGCGGTGTCGCGGTTATCGTCGGCAAACATTCACGACAGACTGTACATTGGCGTCAGGAACAAGTATTGCACTCTTTTTCAACGTGCAGAGTCGGAAGGGAGAAAGTCCAGTTGCAAAACTAGTGGGAACGCGTTGGTAGCACATCTCAAACTACTGCGTTTTGCAACTTCATTGTTCGGAGCAGATAAACAAAGCCTGGTGTCTTTTGGAAATAAACTAACGTCTTTTGGAACCAGAAATATATCGGTAACGGAACGAGATATCGCCATAGCCATTACACTCCAAAGGTACAGCCGACTTTGCTTTAAAGTGGGACTCCTCAACAAACTCACCACACAGGCTGTGGCATATTTGTAATCTTTGGGGTGCCAGTAACATGTGCACGAAATATCTCGGTCCACGATTGCGCAGATTTTACTCAAACGAATTATTATGAAGCGAGCGGTTCGTCTCTGTGAAGCGAGAGGGCGCTGAAAGCAACACTGTTAACATCACCCGGCATCCGGCAAGGGCGAAGGAATGCAGGCTTGAAACCATGGAGGAAGGAAACACAGGAGCGGCCCTTCCAACTTTTTGCCATTGGGACGGGCGTGCCAGACTTCGCATTGCATTCTGGGATGCTCCTGTCTACCATGTGACCGCTCACGTGAGCCCATGAGCATGCGCAGGCCAGCTTCCAAAGCAGACGACGGGAGTCGTGATTGTCTCGCAGTTCAGATATCTGCATTGTGACGAACGCCACGCGTCCAGTTTTATTTGTGTGTGTTCGGAGGTTTACTCTTGGTTTACCCTTCTATTATAAGACCGGTCACGGTCTGCAGGACAAGCACGAAGGACTAGAAACATCATTCGTGGCAGCGATGTTTGAGTGACGACGTGGCCACGTTTTGTGTGTGTGTTGGTGAAGTGGTAAAGCATGCCAGTAATCAAACTTGTACAACAATGGAGGAAGTCAAATGAATCTGCAGCTGTAGCGCAGCGCCAGCTTGCAAACGAACGATTCAAGATGACTCTCTCACAGACAGGGGTACGAAACAACCGGTCATGTACGTATACTTACGAATGAAACGTTATTCTCGTGACAGGGCTGCTTTCTGTTGAACGACAGCCGCAACCGCGGTAAGAACAGGTTAACAAAACGTTGTTTTCGCAATGGTGCTCACATTTTAAGAGTAAATGACCACGGAAAAGCATAAAGGCACGGAAAGCAGCGCGGGCAACAAACCGTTGCTAAACCCAAACTCTAGAAATGATCACGTGGTGGGCAGGAAGTAATGGCGGTTTTGACAGGAGCGACCGCCAGAGGGGTCCCACGGAAATCTGTTCGAATCGGCCGCTCCTGTGTTTCCTTCCTCCATGCTTGAAACACGGAGGAAGGAAACACAAGGAGCGGCCCCTCCGACAGTTTTCTATCGGGACGAGCATAGCCGGCCTCGCGTTGCATTCTGGGATGCTCCTGTCTCCACGTGACCGCTCACGTGACCCTCCAGACAGCATGGCTCCAGCAAAGCAGACGACGCGAGCTGTAGTTGTGTCGCTGTTCAGATGTCAGTATTACGTTGAACGCGTGCTTGCATTTTATTTCTGTGTGTTCGAATGTTTACTGTTTTATTAGAAGACCAGTGACAGTGTGCAGAACGCAAAAGGAGTATGTGGGACCGGAAACATCACATGTGGCAACGGTTACTTCCAACGTATGTACTTTTCTTGACTAAGTGGTTAAGAATGCGGTTCCATTAATCAGATTTCTGCAACAACAGAAGATATGAAATGAATCTGCGGCAGAGTTTGAGGTCCCAAATGAACAATTCAAGATGACTGGAAGACACACGGGCGACTAAAGCACGTTACCGTGTACTGACGAACCAAACGCGTTCCCGTGGAGCTGCTTTCAGTTCAACGAGAGCCGGAGCCGGGACAGGATCACATTACCATACGTCGTTTCTACGACGGTGCTCACATTTTCACAATAAATTACTCCCAAGAAGCAAAATCATACGGAGAGCAGCGCGAGAAACAAAGCCTTGCAAAACCGAAACTTTAGAGGGGACCACGTGGTGGACAGGAAGCAATGGCGATTTTGACTCGAGCGACCGCTAGAGGGTGGCTACGCTAGTCTGGAGGGAAGAGGCGCTCCTTGTGTTTCCTTCCTCCATGGCTTGAAAGCAGACGACAATGTTGGGGACGTCACGGAATCCTCCTCCGGACGAACCACCGTAGCATGGAGCTCTGTTTTCTGTTCTTCGCATTTCAGTTTCGGTTTGCTATTGTCAACATTTACGAACTGATTACTCGCGCAAAATGAATGCGGATATTGCATTCGGTATTGAGGCGTGGTTCGTGCTCGGTATGATGGTCATTTATTTTTCATTTTTTCGAATCCTTGCGAAGTCTCCTTTTAAGGTATTCGTGCCGCATGTGAGGCATTTCTGGCAAGATAAAATCACCTTGGCTTACAGAGGTTGCCGAACACGGTCTAGTTATTGATTCGCATTAAATATGTTACGCTCTCTACAGGTATATGAGCCACACAAAATGAATAAATAATAATATTACTCGGGCGTCAGTGTATGACAACATGCTTATCACGTGCTCACAATGCTCTGGCAATCTCTGCACACTTGCTTGGTCACGGTACACAGGCGATTAACTTAAAAGCACTCGATTGTGTACAGCGTTTGACATGTTCAGGGAAAAGTTACATGCTATTATGTTTTCTGTAAATGTTTCATTGCAGAGGTAATCTCGCACGGGTTGACTCTTCCTGAGAAACTCATATTTCCGGGAAAAGCGTATTAAGGCTACGGTCTCACGGTAGCCATCTTGAATTTACTTATGGACTTCCTACGCGGGGCGCCACCGTCGCGGTTTCCGTGGATGACCCCGTTAGGGAGAAACGCGCGTGGGACAGCTGCTGACTGGACCCTTTGACCTTGAGTCTCTTCTCTATGCCATTGTACCCGGTGTTTATACGTGTGTAGATGGGACGATTGTCTCGTAAAAGTCTTCTGAAACTGTCGTGCAAGACGGCGAGTTGATTTTCGTGCTTTCGTGTTTTGAGTAGCACGGGGGTAGCTGTCGCGCGCGTAGCGTGTGACGAAGACTGTGCAAAATATAATATATTTGAGATATATCAAAATATATATCTCAAATGCAAAATGGTCAAACAACCGTCATAAAAAATGGACGCAAATGCTAAATAAGATGAGTTCTAAATAAGTGTCTGTTCACATGCCGATCGGTAGCAGTTCTATCTCAATACAGCTTACAGAAACAGGATTTCTTGAAATGAATTATGAAATTACCAGTTCTGTTGAAACTAGAAGTTCAACTCACAGTGCGCACACAAAATGATAAGAATCAAAGGAATGGCATAACCGAAGTAAAATAGGGAATTCGACAATTATATGCTATGTAACCTGTTCGTATTCCGCATAGTAGCGGCTGTGACTAGTAGGCAGTGGCGTAGCCAGACCTCCAAGGTAGGGGGGGCTCGATACGAAAACTCGCCCCCCCCCGCTGATCCTCTGTCGACAACACACACATACTTGTGCACACTGCAAACTGTGGATTAAAAAAAGGAACGAAAATAGTTGATTTAGACGTTCACAATACGATTACATGTATAGGCTGTCATGACCAATGAGGTGGTGTCAGGAGATTAGAAGTATTTTGAAAAGCTCATACTTTGAAAACCACTCAAGAGTGCTTCTCAGATAGACGCCATGAACTGCAATAACTTTCGCGATCGTCACACTGGTCCCCCCCCCCCCCATATATTATGTTCTCGGATTTGCACGATTTGTGTGGGTCGGTCCGTGGCAGGTAGGGGAGGCTCGAGCCCCCCACCCCCACCCCCGTGGTTACGCCACTGCTAGTAGATGAAGATAACTTTTTCTTTTTTTTCTCTCTCTCTTTGGCTGCGATTCGTGTTATCGCTTTGTGAGATGACGAGAGGTGTGATCTTTCGCCACGAAATGTGGTCATTTCACTAGTTTATTTCAGTCGTCTCCATCGCATTACGCAGCGCTGATTGCGCACAGTTTGTCGTGGGACAATCGTTGTACTTCCGAGTAAACGGAGGATCCGTCTACAGACAGAGTTCAATCCAAGAAATTGCATTTGCATTGCAAGATAGTTATCGTGCGACAAAAATTCCTCGTAGCAAAATGGATGCGACAGCACTCCTTCCCCTTGCCAACATAATAAACATTTACCGTGGTGCCCCCTCCTTCCATGCTCCGGTTCTTCGTTCAGTTCCCCCACATGTAGAAAACAAAGAAACTAGTTGGAAAGAAAAAGGAGCGAGACAAAGACGTCAGAAATACAAGCGAAATGACACTCAAGAGCCAAGCTCTAAACAACAGCTTTGTTGCGTTCCCCTGTGATTCTCTCTTACAATGAGAAATGAGATACAACAACCGAAGTAATGTCAACGCGTGCGCATTCTCGTTGTTTTTCCTCGGTCGTTCGTCCTGTGGCCATGTGTCACGTTGACCCGATTGCAGCAGCACAGTGGATGCCAATCTCCCGTGAGGTTGTCTATTTCCAGGTCTCGCGTAACGGACTGTTACACTGCTTACACACTGGTCATTTCAGATCTATCCGCTGTGCCGTGGAGCACTACGTAGAAGGTAAAGAGCATGTTGGTTGGAACTCATCAAAGAAAGACGTCACCTTTGTCGAGAAACACGCCCCCGGGTAGCGGTAGGGAGAATTTGTGTCAAATAAACCTGGATTGCTAGTTGAGCGCCGTCCGTGTCTGTCGTGTTTGTGTTCGTCCACCACGATGCGTCGCCGAGAAAGCACGAATTCAGCTGAAATCGCCCGCAGAGCGCTGTCGTCACTTCCGCACTTCGTTCGCAGACCATGGCGCAGACGATATCCCCAGGGTTCAACTGATTTCGGTATTATCACTGCTGAGTAGACTTTTCATGCTGCTCTCATTTGTTTTGAGCAACGACCGCTAGTCAAAAACGCTTAGGAAACGTTCCTGGGTGGGTTTCCGCGAATCTACAGTTGTGAATGTAGAAAGACGCGTGTAAAAAAGGGAAAAATAGATTTCCTCCATTTCCTGTCTTTTTTTTTTCCGCTAATAGAAAAATCGGGAACTCAGACTCGGTGAAAAGAATGGCGGCAAATGATGCGCAATGGTTCGTTGTGCTTTGTTTCTATGATGTTGTTTTACGCTTGATACACATAACCAACCAGCCAAGCAGATACAGTCGACACTACAGTACGAGAATACAGTAGCATTTTAGTAGTTTAGTAGTATATTATTTTTCTCTTTCGAAAACAGCGTACTGAGGAACGTAGACAGTGACAACGTCACACGCGAAATTGATACATTAGGGAAACGGCACAGGGAAATGTGACGGGGTTTTCGTTTCGTCATTTCGACTGGGACATTTTACCCAACGCCGTTTCATCGAACGCCGATTTATCATCCCTTGCCTTTCGTCGTCCCCCGTCTCGGGATTTTACTGCCACGCAAAGACAATTCTCCAAAGCATCGGGGTGCACAATCGGTTATGAAAAGCAGAAAAGCGTGAACGCAAGTACAAGAAAACGTACATCTGGTAAAAACGTCTGTGATCTTGTCAGCTTGCTGGCGGCATGAGCCCCACGCCATCATCATGTCTTCGTGTGCGTGTGTTGTTGTAATCTTGTACTTTGTTTCGTTAGAACGGATGCGGAAATGTTTTCTTCCCTGTCCCGCCATAATTATACTTGAGCCACTACACGAGGAGTTCCTCGTGGCATTCGCACTTTAGGAATTAGCTAACTCTGAAATTAGCCGCAGGAATACCGCTGGTAGCCTGAATAACGCGGTCAGTCGGGGACATTTTTGGGGCGGGAACGGGACATTTCGGTGTGGAAGTTTCGGTGTACGGACTTTTTTTTTTGGGGGGGGGGGATATTGTTTCCTACAACCATTCTTCGCTGTTTGCGAAGGCAACGCCGATACCTACTGTCATAATAATAATAATAATTCGAGGCTTTACGTCGCGAGACAACTGCGATCAGTTACTGTCATGAAACAGGTTCTCCGTTCCTTTACTATATACTGAGCCTATACTGATATTATGACAATAACGTGAAGGTAATCGCAAATGCTATGAGCCCGATATGGAGAAATGCAACGAAATAAAAGTAAGTTTCTCACAGACACGTAGCTGATTGACGTACTGTCACTGTGACTTCCCTGAGAGAAACATGCGACGCATATGACACACTACTGCTATTTCCTTTTCATGTTCACTCCCAAAATCGAAAATTCTCTTTCCACACCCAAGGTCGTCGAGTATAGCTTTAGAACAGGTTTGCTAGCCAATTTTAGGTAGCTTTTCATTATGACACCCAAGTACTCATAACGTTGTACTCGCGCGCTTTAGCCCGAAGAGGAAAAGCCAGTTCGCCGCGTGACTCAGAAGAGGCACCCGAGCATATGCATGTATATCCAATACCTTGCACATCCTCGAAGGAGGAGCAGCAGTCGCCAAGTAAAGATGCTCCAGAGCAGTCGTGTGTTTTGAGCATCTAGACGAGCGAGAGGTTGTCTACACATTGAACACGCGACCATTAGGATATCCCGCGAAACGTTCGTCCTGAGTGTCAGCTGGATAGACTGCTTGGAGGGGACCTTGCCCCAGCATGATAAAGTTCCCAGGGGCAGTGGGGCAGACACTCAAGCCCCCACGTAGTTGTGTTAGTGTATATCACACAAAGAAATGTCGTTGACTAACAACGCAGTGTAGGGTTGGTATGACATTTCAGACGCGACGGAGCTATACGGCAGACGAGGACAATACGGAAAAGGGCGGTGTGGTGCCTTTCCGTCCTTTCCGTACTGTCCTCGTCTGCCGTAGCTCCGTCGTGTCTAAATGCCGTTGATCACACATTTTCCGCGGCACCCTTTTTTTCTTGTCTTGATGGGAAACTTATGCATCAACTTGTACAACTTCAGGAAGGTGAATTGCATTGTTGCATTTTTGGTGATACGATATGCCATGTAAAACAGTTGACATGGTTACAGAAATACCATGTTTTTATTTTTATTTTACTAAGTTATTTAACTGACTAACTACCCACTACCACGTTTTTGTGGCTTCATAAGAGGAACTATTAGCTGGGAAGGCACATATGTAAGGACGCGTACATGTTCACCTGCAAGAGTCAACGACGTCGGCAGATGGAAGGAACGTTATACGGAAGGTTTTCGAGGTAGTGCAGTGCGAAAGACAAGAATACATAACGCAGAAGCAGTCCCACAACGTATGCCTAATCTAATTCTATGAACCCCCCCCCCTCCCAAAAAAAAGGTAAATTTTATCACGATTTGCTGTTTCTTGTTCTCTTTCTTTTGTTTTTCTTTTTGCCATAAAAAAAGGATTTGACCGACAAAATCCCCTTGCCTACATAACGAATGTTTATCATGGTGCAGACGGTACCTGAATTCAGTCATAGGCGTTACATTACGGCACACACATGCGTGATTCGGGGAGAGTTTTTTTTCTTTTGTATGTTTGCGTGTGTGGCTGGACACGTTTCCATGTCGACAGACAGTGCTGTGCGTAGCGGCGCTACTAACAGAGCAGCTCTTTTCGTTACTTTTTCAGTAGCGGAGGAGCGCTCGCGCTAAATTTCTAACCAATAGCGGAAAAATAATTCCCGCTACAAATTTTTGTAACGTGTCCGATGTTCACCTACATGTACCGCTACTTTTCGGCTAATTTAGAGGGCAAGACAAAAGAAGTAACTCGTATTCCACGCCATTTCACTTCGACAAGGCAGTATCCGTGTTACAATCCGGCATGACCAAAGAGATATTTTCTAATTTCTGTACGCTCTTATTCTGCCTAGAATAAAGTTCAGAGCTGGTATCGACATTTTTCGTGCTTATTGTTCCTGCATAAAACAATATTTTATTGCCTAAGCGTTGTGTGGGCTCTACTCATCATGGTTACATGTTCGTCATAAAAAAAACTACTTACACATCATCTTACGAAAAACACATACTACGAGGCAGCTTCCCAGTAGCGCCGGTACATATTTCCTTCCGGTAGCGGTACCGCGCTACGTTTCGGAATGAGTAGCGGCGTTTCAGAGGAGTAGCGAATAGCGGTACTGTGATGTCGTGTGATGTGGCACGTTTTGGGGAGACCCATCGTCATGGTCATTAAAGGATGGAATGTGGAATGAAGGTGGTGGCTGCATGATTGGGACGACACCACAGGGTACCCATTTTGGCGACGACTGGTAAATCACCTTGCATGCGGAGATTCTGCTTCCTCGGGTACGTCCTGTTTGCTGTTTATGATGTTGGGATTACCGCCACCTTCATTGTTCTTGCCGAGGCCCGGCAAACCTGCGATGTGCTGGCCGTCATGGAAGAAAGCTTTCCGGAACTACTTAATTGCGTCTGGTTTGGACAGCGAGTCCAGCGGTCGACGGAAGGCTATCCTTTACCATTGCCTTGGTTCGGAAGGCCAGAGAATATTCGACCTGTTACCTCTACCTGATTCGCCTGCTCCCACGTCAGTGGGTTCCACGAGCACGGTACCAGATGAAATGGAACTTGCCCTGCAAGTTTTGGATGCCCATTACGCTTCTGCGGTCAACCCCATTGCTGAGCGACACAGGTTTCGCCATCGCCGTCAGCTACCCAGTGAGGCCATCGACGACTACGCCATTGCGCTTCGAGAACTTGCCAGTACCTGTGATTTTGGAACGACACTGGACTCTATGCTCCGCGACCAGATTGTAGAGTCAACCAATATTCCGCAGCTACGCGACCGTCTTCTCCTAGAAGGGCATTCCCTTACGCTGAGCCGGACGCTCGCACTGGCTCGACAATTTCAACAGGCGCAGAAGGAGTCCCGAGAATTTACAGTTGAAACGCAGCAAGATGACGTTCAACGAATAACGAGACAGGTGCATGGGAAGTTACTTCAAGGGGCTCAACGCTACAGCAAACGCACGACAGGCAAAACTCAATGCTTTCGTTGCGGCTCTTCTAATCACCTAGCAAATTCCTCGGCATGCAAGGCCCGGAACCAAAGATGTTTCTTATGCAATAAAACGGGGCGTTTCCGTTCCGTTTGCCGTTCTGCAGGACACCTACGAGAGTTGACTAGCGAGGAGCCTGCCCAGGATACTCCTTCTTGTGCTGATGCCCAGACTGTTCTGCACCTGGAACGTGGCGTTACTAAGAAGAAACCTGGGATTTTCATCACCTTGACAGTATCGGATATATACATACGTTTCCTCATTGATACTGGATCATCCGTATCGATAATGTCCGCTGACACCTACCAGACGCATTTTTCAGCAAAGCACCCCTTGAAACCGCCGTCCGTAAATCTGTATGACTTCTCCAAGCACTGCATTCCTGTTCAAGGATGCTTCACGGTGACGGTGTCCTTCGCCGATCGTTCGGCACACCTGACCTTCTACGTAGTGTCCCACGGGACTACCCTTTTGGGGATGGATGCTGTCACATCTTTGGATCTATGCATCGACGGCATGAGTCACACCTGCTTCAGTACTACGACGTCGGCTCCTTCTGTACCGCCAGGCATCTCAGTTGAGTTCGGGCACCTTTTCGACGGAACTCTTGGGCTGTGCAAGAATTACATCCACAAGGTGAAGACGCGCCCTGATGTGAAGCCTGTTGCTGGGAAGCTACGCCGACTACCTCTCACTGTACGTCAACAAGTTTCCGAGGAATTACGTTTGGAGGAGCAGGATGTGATTGAGAGGGTGACAGCCTCGGAATGGGTCTCGCCAATAGTTGTGGCGAAGAAAAAGGATGGTTCTATTCGGTTATGCGTGGATCTTCGTGAACCGAACAAAGCAGTCGTGCCGGACTGTTTTCCGTTGCCACATACTGATGAGCTGCTAAACGCATTAGCCGGCGCTACAAAGTTTTCAAAGCTTGATTTATCATCGGCGTACCACCAAGTGCCTCTTCACCCGGATAGTAGAGACCTAACTGCCTTCATTACTCATGATGGTCTTTTCCGTTTCAAGCGAGTATGCTTTGGACTTGCCTCTGCACCATCGGCATTTCAACATATGATGTCACTTGTACTGAAAAGTTGTACGGGCGTGCTCTTCTATATCGATGACATCATCATCTACGGACGGACTGAAGAGGAGCATCAGAAGAACCTTTACCGCGTACAGCGAGAACTCCTTCGAGACTCCAAGCCATTCGTATGGACGTCAAGTGCGGATGAAAGCTTCAAGAAAGTGAAGTCGGTGCTCAGCTCCTGTCCAGTCCTCCACATGTTTGACCCACGACTCCCTGTGATCGTGGCGACGGATGCTTCGTCTTACGGACTGGGCGCCGTCTTGCAGCAACTTAAAGGGGACCAGGTTCGCACAGTTGCGTTTGCTTCTCGCACGTTGTCTCCCCTGGAGAGGAAGTTGTAGTGTATCTGTTGTATGTGTTGTTATCGCTCTGTTATCTGGTAACCCACACGCGCGGGAGGCATCGACCGGTCTTATCTTATGGCATGTAGTCTGGTTGTTTTGGCCTTGGCTGAGTCTGCGCAGAGCAACTTCTTGTGGGTTATTTAAAGAGTGCATGATCCGCGTGGAGGGACTTAGTTCATGCCTGTATTTTGACGTGACCACGTCGGTCACAAGTTCTTGCCAGAAAGACTGAATAAAGTCGTTCCGTATGTTACCACCCGTTGTGAGCTTTCTCCCGTGAGGACACAACATGTTTCTGGCGACGAGAATGGGATGCCTGGGTGGACTAGCCTGCAAGAATGGCCACGGGAAACGGAACGAAGTCTGAAGACCCCGATTTAACGGGTAAGCCCCCGGTTTTGCAAAGTGGGGAAGTGAGAAAAGTCAAGATGGCTATTATTGGACAAGTCGAGGCATTCGATGAGTCGAGTTCGGATTGGGAATCCTATGAAGAAAGGTTAACGGCCTTTATTCGCGCCAATCAAATTCCGGAAACTAGTAGGGTGGACGCATTTTTGAGCATTATTGGTCCAAAAACCAAGTTGTTAAAGAGCCTTCTAGCACCCGAGTCGCCTACAACTAAATCTTTAGAAGACCTTCAGAAAGTGCTTCGGGAGCACCTGTCGCCGCGTCCCTCAGTAATAGCTGAGAGGGCGAAGTTTCATAAGAGGGTGCAACAAGAGAATGAGAGTATATCCGACTTTGTAGCCGAGTTAAAACGTTTGGCGGAGACTTGCAAGTTTGGTAACAACTTACAGGAAGCCTTACGGGATAGGCTTGTGTGTGGATTGCTAAGACTGGATATCCAAAAAGCTCTCTTCACGGAAGATGAGTCTCTTACCTTCAAGAAGGCGACCGAAAAAGCTCTCTCTTTGGAAATGGCTACTAAAAACGCCACAGAGTGTCATGCGAATAACGTCACGCAGCCGGTTATTCAGACACTAACACACACAGCACGGAAGAAGCCCTCGAAGAAACAGAATTGCTATCGTTGTGGATCAGATAAGCATATCAGTAGTGCGTGTACCTTCAAAAGTGCTGTCTGTTTTTCCTGTAACAAAACTGGTCACATCAAGGATGTTTGTCGCAGCAGGAACAACGGGCCTCCGCCGGCACAAGGGGCACAAAGACCGACGGAGAAGAAACGTTTTCATTTCCGCAGAACGCAACCCTTCAAGGCGATGGCTGAGGTCGTCGACATTGAGCCCCCGTTGTGGCGTTTGGATAGGCCACACAAGGATGAGCCCATCAGCTTCACGGTGAATGTGCAAAACGTTCCATTGAACATGGAGTTGGACACCGGAGCAGCCGTGTCGGTGATCTCGCAGCAGGACTACCAATCATGTTTTCCGGAACTTCAGTTGTGCCCCACCTCCGTTACACTCCGTACTTACACAGGACAGTGTGTTCGTCCGAAAGGCGTTATAAACGTCGAAGTGCAGCACCACGGCCAGAAGTGTTGTCTGCCCTTGTACGTCCTAACACAGCAGGGACCACCGCTCATTGGGAGGAACTGGCTTCGTGACCTCCGTTTGGACTGGAGTACCCTCCACTACATGCGCCAGGACGGAAAGGGCCTCGCAGATCTTCTAGAGAAATACGCGCAAATCTTCACAGATGAACTCGGCGAAATACAAGGTGAGCAGGCCACTCTAATCCTGAAAGAAGGAGTTCATGAAAGCAAGGAGTATTCCTTTCGCGTTAAAACCTGCCGTCGAAAAGGAATTGGAGAAGCTCGAAAAGTTAGGAGTCATTGAATCAGTGACATCGAGTCGTTATGCGTCTCCTATTGTGCCCGTCGTGAAAACAGACGGATCAATACGCCTGTGTGGCGACTACAAAGCTTCCTTAAACCCGTGCTTGGAAACGGAAGTATACCCATTACCGAAGATTGACGAGATGCTTGCGGCCTTGGCAGGAGGGAAGCGATTTTCAAAAATTGACTTAAGTCAAGCGTACCAGCAGGTTGTCGTTGACGAACAGTCAAGCCAGTATCTGACACTTAATACACACAAAGGCCTGTACAGAGTAAAGCGTCTCGCGTTTGGAATCTCGTCTGCGCCCTCCATTTTCCAACGTGTCATGGACAACATGCTAAAGGACTTAGAGGGAGTCATCTGCTACCTCGATGACATCTTGGTAACTGGTAGCAACGAGAAAGACCATCTGCAAAATTTGGAAAGAGTACTGCAACGTCTAGATGAACGAGGTGTCAGAATCAAAAGAAAAAAATGTGACTTTTTTAAACAAGAGCTTCGTTTCTTGGGCCACGTTATCAGCGACAGAGGCATCTCGACGGCACCTGATAAAGTGAATGCCATATTGTATGCACCCGCTCCAAAGGATAAGAAGCAACTGAAGTCATTCATTGGCTTAGTGACGTATTACACGAAGTTCCTCGCTGATCTATCTACTGTTATGCACCCACTAAACAATTTATTGTGCAAGAATGCTCCCTATGCATGGTCTTCTCAGTGTGAGAGTGCCTTCGTAAAGGTGAAGCAAATGTTGGCTGCAGCGCCGATCTTGGCACATTAGGATCCCACTATGCCGCTCGAAGTTGGATGTGACGCTTCGTCATATGGGTTGGGTGCAGTATTGTCAGTCATACAGAAAGACGGAACAAGAAAGCCAGTCGCGTACGCATCACGATCACTAACGCATAGTGAAACTCGGTATAGTCAATTGGAGCGTGAAGGACTAGCACTCGTGTTCGCAGTGAAAAAGTTCCATTATTACATTTATGGACGGAAGTTTCATCTCGTTACAGACCATAAACCCCTTGAAGTGATTTTTGGTCCCAAAAACGGGATCCCCACGATCGCCGCTGCTCGCCTCCAGAGATGGGCCATCACCTTATCGGCTTACAATTACAGCCTGGTGTATCGTCAAGGGCAAACTAACTTCGAGGCTGACTGCCTGTCACGCCTGCCACTACCCTACCGGCCGTCAACTACAGAAGGGGACGACGTGGACACCTTCTATTCCCTTCGATGGGAAAGTTTCCCCGTTAACAGCTCCGATATTGCACGGGCTACAGCTAAGGATTCCATCCTAAGTGTTGTTCTGAAGTATGTGCTCTCTGGCTGGCCTCCGACGCTGTCAAGGGAAGACATTAAGCCCTACTGGAGCAGGAAGAACGAACTCTCGGAAAGTCGTGGCTGCATCCTGTGGGGTATGCGCATAGTCATCCCGACCTTTTTGCGCACAACTGTTCTTCAGGAACTACACGAAGGTCATCCTGGGATCGTACGCATGAAAGAAATTTCACGGAGCTACGTCTGGTGGCCTCGCATCGACGTGGACATCGAGGCTGTAGTGAAAGGTTGTCCAGCATGCCAACAAGGAAGAGCTTTACCTACTCCGGCTCCTCTCCACCCCTGGGCTTGGCCAACGAGACCTTGGTCCCGTCTGCACATCGACTTCGCGGGTCCTTTTCAACAGAGGTACTTCTTCGTGGTGGTCGATGCGCACTCCAAATGGCCCGAGGTATTCATCATGACATCTACTTCTACAGAACTAACTATTGCAAAATTAAGGGACATATTCAGTCGATTTGGATTACCAGAAGTTTTGGTATCTGATAACGGCCCTCAGTTTGCCAGTAAGCTCTTTCAAGACTTTGTCAAGCAGAATGGGATCAAACATATCAGGTCAGCGCCATACCATCCTTCGTCAAACGGCCAGGCGGAGCGTTTTGTGCGCACAATGAAGGAAGCAATCCGTAAAGACCACGCATGCAGACCCCTGGAAGCCAGACTGAATAGTTTTCTGCTTGCCTACAGGAACACTCCACAGGCCAGCACACAGCAATCTCCGGCAGCCCTCCTTTTGGGAAGACCTTTACGGACCCGATTGGATCTATTAAGACCAGACTCCGAAGCAACAGTTCGGTACCACCAGTTCAAGGGAAGCCAACGGAGAAGAATGAAGGACAGACAGTTCGCAGTTGGAGCCAACGTTTTGGTGAAAAACTTTAGGGAAGGACCCAAGTGGCTGATGGCCAGAGTGTTATCCCGTTCGGGCCCTGTGTCCTATTTGTTACAGGTTAACTCGCCCCGAGGACCACAGCTGTGGAAGAGACACATCGACCACATTCATGCCAGATCTACGGCATCAGAAGCTGACGACCATCCAGAGGAACAGGACAAAGAAATTGTGCTTGTCGCCAGCAATTCGGGAAACAATGCCGCCAGCTGCTCACCACCCGTAGAGGAACTGTCTTCCCAGGTTTCAAGTCCAGCACGTCGAACATCGCCTAACGACGGTCTTCCAGAGGGCAGACTACCTACACCGGTTCAGAGTGTTTCTCCAATTCAGGTCCGATATCCCCAGCGAGTAAGAAGACCGCCAGATCGGTATCAACCATAAGTGTGTGAACCAACTTAGGGTAGCCTAAAAAAAACTCTTGTTTTCGATGTTATTGTAAAATACTTTTATTCTAAGGGTCGAAAGGCATAGACTTTTAAGTGTTATTATTGTGCAATTATATGAACCCTTATCTGGCACTCAAGGTAAATTCTATATGTGCGGAGGAATGTAGTGTATCTGTTGTATGTGTTGTTATCGCTCTGTTATCTGGTAACCCACACGCGCGGGAGGCATCGACCGGTCTTATCTTATGGCATGTAGTCTGGTTGTTTTGGCCTTGGCTGAGTCTGCGCAGAGCAACTTCTTGTGGGTTATTTAAAGAGTGCATGATCCGCGTGGAGGGACTTAGTTCATGCCTGTATTTTGACGTGACCACGTCGGTCACAAGTTCTTGCCAGAAAGACTGAATAAAGTCGTTCCGTATGTTACCACCCGTTGTGAGCTTTCTCCCGTGAGGACACAACAGAAGTATTCGGTTGGAGAACGTGAAGCGCTTGCTTGCCTGTGGGCATGCGAGCGCTGGCATGTCTACCTTTGGGGACGCCCGTTTACTCTGCGTACAGACCATCAAGCGTTAGTGACCCTTCTTGGGGCTCATGGTACAGGCCACAGACCTCTTCGAATTTCCAGATGGTCTGCGAGGCTACTTTACTACAACTTCAAAGTTGAATACAAGAAGGGAGCAGAAAACTATGTAGCGGACGCTCTATCCCGGCTACCGTTACCATCACAGCAAGAATTTGAAGAGGAGATAGTGTGCACCGTCTCCAATCCGATCACCAAGGGAGAGCTCCAAGATGCTACTCGACTCGATCCTGAAGCCAGTGCAGTTATCAACGCACTTGAAGGAGGCTCGTGGCCACCGCGTGCTGAGATGTCTCGAAGCATGACCCCGTATCACCGTTTTCGAGATGAGCTTTCTGTTGTAGATGGACTGCTGTACCGTGGAGAACGCATCGTTGTTCCGCAGGCGTTAACATCTAAGATTCTCACTCTCGCGCACGAAACCCATCCGGGAATTGTGCGGACAAAGCAGAGACTCCGAGATCTCTACTGGTGGCCTGGAATGGACGCACAAGCTGAAAAGGTGGTGCGTGACTGCTCTACCTGTCAATCCGCTGACAAGTCTGCCAGGACAGCGCCTTCACCTTTACACCCGGTCCCATTTCCGGCCAAGCCATGGGCAAAGTTAGGTGTAGACATCGTCGGACCGTTGGAGGACTGCCCTCACTCCTGTCGCTACGCCATTACCCTAATTGACTACTATAGCAAGTGGCCGGAGGTTTCGTTTGCATCAACTGTAACGACCGCCACAGTAGAAACGTTTCTCCGGCATGTTTTCAGTCGCGAGGGTTTTCCTGAAGAACTAGTCACTGACAATGGCCCGCAATTTGTTTCAGCAGAATTTAAAAAAAAATTCTTCAAGATCGTGGCATTCGTCAAACGACAGTTTCAGTGTACTACCCACAAGCAAATGGCCAAGTGGAGCGTTTCAATCGTGTTTTCAAGGACGTCATTCAAGTTGCAAAACTTCGTAACAAGGACGTGAAATCAGCAGTTCCTGAGTACCTCACCGTATATAGAAGTACCCCTCATGCTACCACGGGTGTTTCACCGTCAGTCCTCCTTCACGGGAGGGCCATACGAACTCGCCTAAATGTGGTGGGACTTGAAGGACAGTCAGTCGACGTGGACATGCCGAAAGTCCGGCAGCGAGTGGAGTGTAAGCAGTCAAAGCAGAAGTTATACACTGACTCTAAACTACCTGCTAAGTGTCGAATATTCACTCCTGGTACCTACGTTCGAGTGCGCCTACCTGGTCGACGAAAGAAGGGGCATCCGAATTTTTCGCCGCCGTTGAAGATAATTGCTCCACGAGGACCACTTTCCTATCTGTTGGAGGATGGCAAAGTATGGCACTCGTCGAAATTTACGAAACACCACGGTGCAGAGAGGTTACCTGCCCAGCGTATGGAGGAGCAGAAGGAACAGCCGTTCATCACTAGCTCTTGGTGGGCAATCACCGAGCAAGCTTGTTCACATCCTCCGCTTGTGCCAGAAGTGCCAGCCCCCGGCACTGTTCAGGAACAAGAACAAGGGCCACAACTTCGACGGAGCAAACGCCAACGTACCGCACCCGAGCGCTACCCGGACACTAGAAAGCCGTAGCAACTATTTGTGTTGGGTTGAGTGAACTTTCGTGTCTCTGAACTTTGTTTGTATTTTTGTTCGCACCAAGGACGGACCTCAATTTTTTTTACGGAGGGGGATGTGTGATGTCGTGTGATGTGGCACGTTTTGGGGAGACCCATCGTCATGGTCATTAAAGGATGGAATGTGGAATGAAGGTGGTGGCTGCATGATTGGGACGACACCACAGGTACTCCGCTACCTAACTGCCAACCGAAGGGACAGGACGTAGGCAAGTTGGTGCATAACCCGGTTCCTTCCGTTCGACTAGAAACAATGAAGCAAAAAATAAAAAAGAAAGAAATAAAGGAACAACACGACGAAGCGTGTGTTTGGGAGACGGAAGAGAATTAGCCCGTAGCCTTTTCTGTGTTCACATTCATTGCCTAGCAGAGACGATTCTTTTGTAGAAGCCTGCTTGTTGCCCCTAATAGCTTTATTATGTAACACGCAGGATGTCAGCGACACTTGCAGTAACCGAATATGATTCAGCATGCGCGGCGAGGTGTGCAACTGTTCAAACGTATTGCGATAATTAGGTTCATTACGATAATTATGATGATGATACCGATTACAGTTTTATATTCCCTTGAGACCATGGCTGCTTGCGCACCGAAGATGGTGCTGCACGAAATGCTACAGTCGTTCATTGTACCGCTAGATTTGGACATTTGGTCCACAGGCACACTACACGCAAGTGCTCTCTAGGCGCAAACATAGGGTTCTACGATTTTTAGTTCGTACACAACAACGATTATGAGCCAAGGCCAATATGTTAGGCCGAGGACACGTTGCGAGAATGCGAGAAAGACAAACAAGGAAGCACACAAGAGACACGTTTCGAATAACAGCCTTATGCGTTCCCCCACGATTTTCTTTGACAATTAGACAGGTGGTACAACAACCGAAGGAATGTGAACGGGCGCGCTTTCCCATTATTTGTCTCGGTCATCTGTCCTCCTCTGGCCGTGTGCCATGCTAACCCGATTGCAGCAGGTCAGTGGTCGGAAATTTCGTGCAAGTCGGTCTATTTCCTGCTCTTGCACAACGTATTCAAGGTGTTAGAAGACTTTTGTGGGAGAAGAATCTATACGATAACTTTTCACGAGACCGCAGGACGTTGGAGAACATAAAAAAAAAAAAAAGACGAGAACACATGGTGAGACTAAAGGAATGTACGGGTCAAAGTTCAGGTATGTTAGTACGGGCATTGTGATATTGCTATGAACATGCCCATGCTGAGTTCATCGTACTGCGGAAGCGGCCATTTGCTTGGCGAGGGTAAAACAACGGGATGAGGCAGTGAGGCAACAGTAGCAAACATAGAAAAAGAGGAGATGGAACACAGACATTAGAAATTGGTAAATGCATATTGTTTATAATAACATCCGGGTCGACCTGAACCGCATCACATCGTACGCTCTTGGATAGCCGCACGTGAAAGTTGGCACCGCTGTGGTAATCTGAAAAAGTCAAAATGCACAAAAAATTTGCAATGCTCACACGGGCAGAAATGAAATATCGAAGTGAGATACACAGCAGAAGGCAGTTCCAAACTTAGAGAACGCTGTCCATCCTCACCCTTTTACTCCTGTGCTGTACCTCAGACTATCAAAAAAAAAAAAAGATCATCGGGGGAGAGTCATAATACAGGTGCTTCTCAGTCTTGCCCCCAGAGTCAAGGCAATGACACTAGACTAAGACCACTGATGCCTAACACCATACAAGGGGGCAAAGACCACAGCTTGGATTGCCTACGGGGAATAACAAATAAATAAGAGCAAGCGCACTGCACCAGTACAAAGTTACAATCACTTGGTTACAACTTCACGTTTCTCTCTCGCCAGCGGCCGACGCAGCTTGCGGACTGATTTCCGACCGCAACTCCGCGGTTTCTGAGGATTCTTGCACGGCCGTGTCATTGCCGCGCGTTTCCAGTTTGTGCGAAGCGGCAGCAGCAACGATACTATGAACGTGCAGCCTACCGCAGTATCAACAGTTCAAATCAGAACACGACAGTCAGCACCTGTCAACACGGCGTGGATGAATGCGTCCCGCAGCACAGCGGCACTGGCGGCACAGCCAGAGCAGTACGCAACCAACCTGACGTAACGAACACAGTGACGCAAGCGCCACCTTTCGCAGAATACTGGAGTTGATCACACGGTAGTTACATGCTCCGCCACGATGTGGCTACCGAAAATCCTGTATAGTTTCGGTTTGGTCAGAATCTTTTGGAATGGCTTGGGAACGTAATAACCTGCGCTGTGCTCTTCCAATCATGCTCAAATTTTCAGCAATTGTTTTGCGCATAATTGCCCATCCACTGCCACTTCTAGGCTGGTGTGGTGACATTAGAACACCTCGAAACAGGAAGCCAAAGAAAGGCATTTTTTCATGTTTTTCTGAAGGCGCTTCCGGATTATCGGCGTCATATATCAATAAGAGCGAGACGGTCCACCCTCCACGTATCACAGAACAACACAACGCAACAAATTGTGCGCCGCTATCTGCTCTCCCTTTTGCGCCAGTTTCGTACAAAGACCACCCATAATCGGAGATATTGGCATGTTTCAACCCTTATGGCGTCGCAACCGCATGCCTGGCCAAAAATCGGAAGACGGTCCCCCCGAATCAAGAATCATAGCTTCCGAATGGCACCAGTTTCACCACCAACAGACGGAAATGAGAGCTACAGGTCTGGTACAAAGTTGCCTCTTTTTAAGAGGGGAGTGAGACCATGGGCTTAAACGTAGTGTTTCGTTTCACGGAGTCAAACGCTTTGTAAGAGAAGCCCTCCCGTGGTTGGAAGAATGGACACAGGGTGTTGGCAACAACAGTAGGCTCCTAATTCCTGCGAGAGCTAAGCTTTCGTGCAGTACGCCAACAGCACTCAGAAGGGCATATATCCTTCTTGGAGGCGTTGGCCCTAACGAAAGCATGAGCAAACATGATGCCATTCGTTTCATCTTTGTACCACGTGGTAGCTACATATTGATGACTCGATGAGTGATCGCTTATGATGGCAGTTGCTCCACTTGACCACAGGAAAAACTGATCAATCTGTCGACAGTAGGCAGGTGGCGAAGAGTTTGCAGTTGAGATTCGCGAATATGTTGAACAAAATATTGGGATTGCAGAAGAAAAAAAAACAGTCCTGCGTTTAAAACATGTGTTCGAAACAGAAGCTTCTGGCGCAACATTGTTCGATGGTTTCTTTGAGGTTGGTCCCTGCTGCGCTTGGCCTCTGGCGGCAAGTGATAATCCAAGGTGCAAAGTCGTTTCTGGGTGGAGCGTGGCCTGCTTGGAGGAGCAACCCCAAGACCACTCCAACCACATTCGAGAGTAGCAACGCAGGCCGACTGTACGTACAAGCAGTCCCCGACAAATATTTGAACGGATGGTGAATAATCACTTCATGCATTTCCCTGAGGATAACCATAGCCTCGGCCGATATTAGTACGGTTTTCAAGTGGGACGCTCTACTATAGAGCAACATGCGGCAATACGATGAGCATTTCGTATTCAACTTCTTTGACCCTGAGAACGCGCACAGCACAGCGATGTAGAATATTGGTGACCCTCTGTACCTTCTCTGTGCGTGGCTGCTTTTAGCGATGTGTACGACATTTTGTTAGTGGCAGAACGTTTAGAGTTCTGCTTTGTTTCACAGGGGCCCTCCGCTCCGAGCCTTCGCGAAAGTCCAGGGGCAAAACTGTGTTCCTCGAGAGTCGCGACCCCGATTTCGTCAGCGTATTTCGGAGCAATAACGCATGCAGTAGAAACGTGGTTGTATCCTAAAAGTTACCTTTTATTTGCGGCTCTTCTTCACATTGAAGGAAATCCTGATATTCATGTAACGACCACTACTCACTCTCAAAAAGCGCAAAAATGAAGGCCTAGTTCATACTAGCATGCCTTCGGCACTCGGAAAAAGAGAACGGTTTTCTTTGTTCGCTAAGTCTTCGAAGTTGCCCTTAAACACATCTCAAGTTACCTCATTGTAGAGCTGCAAGCTTACCCCTCTTGAATGAAAATCAGTCAAAGAACGCTCGTTAACTCTGCACTTCCTCCCATTGATTACCTGATGCACGTTTTCATATTGTGGTTCATGTATTCCGCGAAATTCCTACAGAAAGTACTCTGACGCGATGAGCATCCGTTTGACCAGGTGTTGGAGCCTTTCAAACGAGGCTGTTTACGCTAATATATAAAACAAAGTACTTGCACTGTAATTGTCTCGTTTCACTACGTCCGTTCACATACAACGTGACCTCTTAAGCGGTGCTGACTGCTGCTAGGGTACACGCATAATGTTGTTGTTGTTGGGAAGAGCTTCAGTGTTGTTGCTAATTGTGCAGGTGGTTGGATTACATGGACGTGAGTAGCTTGCTCTGATTTTTTGCATTATGTCGTAATCTGATGACGTACCTGGTGATTGTTCCATTCATTCGAAGTACTAAGTTTGTGGCGAGCGTATACGTATTGAAGTTTTTTTTTTTTTTCAATACACAGAATGGCTATCGAACGCGTGACGTTTCCTTCGTCACATACAGTAAGAATATTCTGTCTTTCCGGAATATTCGATAACTAAAAACACTTCAAGGGCCGGGAACAAGCATTTTATTTGAAGAGTCCCACACCGGCAGCACAACAGGTTAAAAAAGAGGCCTATACGGGCCTCATCCTCAGAATGAGGCTCCCCGACGTCCGCTTTTCACTGCTAGGTGAATTCAGTCTAACCGCGTGGCCTGTTTTCACCACGTGTTCGCACAATTCGGTTGATTTACCACGATTTTTTTTCGATGTCATATTTGTGCTCTTTCATCCGTGTTTTTATTTTACGTCCTGTTTCTCCTATGTACATCTTAGGGCAATCTTGGCATGCGACGCGGTAAACCACCCCCCGCTTCTCCATCTGTTTCACCTCGTCTTTAGGATGACAACAGGCCTCTCAGGGTTGTTTTAGGCTTGAACGCAGTTTTTATGTTTACGGTCGCCAGAATCCGTCTTATTGGTTCCGAAACTACTTTTATATAGGGAAGGGTAACAAAAATGTGCTTAGTCGTAGTTCCATATTGTCACATCTAGACCTTTCCCCCTGATTGCACACGTCACTTAGGAGGACCTCCGGATAGGATCTGTTCCTAAGAATTTCCTTCACTCTCTCCATTTCGGTCTCGAACTCCTCAGGACTTGAGATTATGGCTCTAGATCTGGAAATGAGAGAATGGGTCGTTGCCCTTTTGCTGTCCTGTGGATGTGCTGAGTTATAATGCAGCGCCATACCGGCACCACATTTCTTTCTGAACACGGACGTTGTCAATTTTCCCGAATCGTTCTTTGTGACAAGTACATCCAAGAAGGAAAGTTTGCGATCACTTTCCCTTGCGCATATTCAGTTTACTTGCGAAAGGGAAAGCGACCCCCAATATTCTTTTTTTTTTTTCGTTTTTCGGTTCAACGTGTACTCTAACGAATAAAATGAGTTCCTGCGGAAGAACAATGACCGTAGGTGATCTATAGCGCAGAGAGCGATTGCTCTGTTCCACACACCTTTGACAAATCCTTTTCCTCTCGTGAAAAGAGCGCATCGCAGAACGAGAGGACGTCGTGACGTATGCTACTCCACTCACATGAACAGTGACGTACAACTGTCATACTTCAAGTGGCTTCCAGTTATTCGTCACGAACTTAATCAGAAGGAACCGCTAGCTCACTGGCAATGTCCCAACCAACCCAGACAGGCTGGAATAAACACAAAATGTTCAGGTAACATTCTCAGACTCCCTTCACCAGGTTCCACCTTACGCGCGTAACCTTCACGTTCGGGCCAGTATACGCAATGCAACAACGCAGAACCTTAAATGGCATCAACGGGCACTTCTCGCATGCTGCTTGACGCATGTCCAGGAAAGTTTTGGCATTTATCAGGAATGACACCGGCCTCCACGCCTCCGCCAGCCTGGACTCCTAAGCAAAGCTTGGGAAGTCCAGTAGGATTGACGCGAATAGTTTAAGGCTGAGCAGGGTGTAGACGGGTCCATAGAGCACGTTTGGGAGCAGTCCGTCTGAGGATTGCCCACAATGAGGCCATATCTCTTTCTTGAAGACGTTGGCAAAACAAAAATTCAGGTTCATGCCGAAAGAGCGGTCCGAATAGCAGAGCACACAACATGTTAGTCGCTGGTTCAAGCTCCTTCAATTGATCATAGATGACTTATCGATTAATTTAAAGCACCTTTTTCTTCCTGTTCCAATTCTCAAAGAGATAAAATCCTGGAGGCGGTGAGGGAACTGAAGTCTTGAAACGGAGCTCACGACACAGGAGACACAGGTGGCCCTTAGTTGAACAATGTTTTTGGGCACCTTTGCACAGCGCCACCGGGCCTTCAAACGCCTCCTTTGACCTTGTTCCCGCCATCAACCCCTTGAGCCAGACTTTCCCTCTTTTTCCTTGGTTCTCCCTCTTGTTTTCCTATGCTGTACATGTTGGAGTGTGTCTTTGCGAATGGACCATTTCTGACAACGCGTATGCACCTGCGGGCGACTGCCATGTTCATTGTGGGGAGATAATCCGTTTCAAGGTTACGCAGACGTTTAAGGTCTGGTAATGAATACAATGCGCCTTCACTCTTTCCGCATTCTTCTTCCAATCTTCTCTTAGCATAGAAGTTAGAATTGTTGTGGACTGCCATTTGTAGGGAGGCGGAACTCGAAAAAGTGAGTTTCGAGAGAGAAACAGTAAACTTGTTTCTTCGTACACGACTTGCAATGCTTCTACGGAGCATTTACTCCTTCTCACACTTACAGTACAATCTGAAGAGACGATTGTGTACCCGGAGTTCCTGGAGGAAAGATCTGACAATGGCGCCCGAACACTCAAGCTCAAGGACGACTTAACGCTAAATTTGGTGCAGAAGTCGCCGTTTCCTGAACATCTTCACCTTCGAACGCCCCAGCGCGATGGTTCGGTACTCAACAATTATGTAAGTACGCGAGCACTGCAGAAACACTAATGGCGTCAAACTTTTCCTGTGGCATGTGACCGATACTCGACGAATCTACGTTGTGCATTTATTGATTGGTTTCGTTTGCTTGACGTTAATCATCATAAACTACATAACACTGCATAACAATGCATCTCCTCGCCATAGGTACGCGCTTGAAACAGGAGCGATCCTGTTAGGATATAGCTTTAAGTATTTATTTCCGGCGTCACTCAACTGATATAATCTCCTGTTATAGGTTTCCTCGTCGCTGTACTCGTCAAAGCTCTTCCAGGATGAGGGCAAGTTCGCATCATTCGTGGTGACGGAAGACGACGGCCTGCAACTGGTGAGCACGTCTTCCGATTTTTCCACATTCTAAAAACAGAAATTACCGCGTAACACGTTCTACGGCTGCCATTGCGCCGAATGACACAGTTGTCGGTGTGTGAGGGGAGAGCAGGGCCCACACCTTCTCGTGGCAAATAACAAATATGCAAATTGTCGCAAGAAGTCGTGCGCTTCCCAATTTCAATGAGCCAATGGGGAGCACGGTATCGTTCCGAATAAAGGTTCACACACCTGTTTTTAGAGCGCTCACCGTCTCTCTCACGGAATCCTGTCACCAGCCGTGCTGTCTGAGGTTTTCCCTGTCTTTTTTTTTTTCGAAGACTTTCCAGACGAATGTCGGCACAGTTCCCTTTGAAGTCGGCCCAGAACGCACACTAACCCCCATGTCCCCCACTCCTTCCTGTTGTCCTCTCTCCATCTGTCCACGTCTGTACGTCGCTCATGGCCACAGTTGCTTCGCGGCACCTCAAACTTGTCTTCTCGTTAGGGGAAGCCCCACCAACGAGGACACGGACTTCGCGAACAGTGACATGAGCATGCTCGAAGGATGCTCTGTTCCCTCAACCTACTTGCTTGGTGTGACGTAAATTGCAGACTAGTTCACCGTTCACCGAAGAAACGTCAGCAGAGTAGGAAATGGAGACACAGAAGGAATGCTACGCAATTACCCCTATTCCTGTTTTCCACTTGTTGCTGAAAAAGAAGCAGCTTTTTGGCCCAATTCCCTTTTTTGAGTGGAGGTCAGCACAACAATTGCAACAGTCGGCAAGCTTCCTTGTCTTGTCTTGTCTGTCAGCTCAGAATCGGAAACAGTCGAATTTATGTTACGATTATGTTCCGTCAATCGTGTGTTCAAATAACGGGCGGTGTGGCCAATGTAGCAAAACTTTTAACTCTTTTTAACTCGCACCCAATCTCAATGTTGCTCTCACTAAATAAATGTCGAACAATACATGACTTCATAAATATTGCCAACAATAGTGATTTCTCCAAAAGGAGGCGACCATCATACATCACTGTTTTTCGACAGTGTACAAATGCATCTTCATCTGTTTGGTGCAGACACGGCCTGCAACTGGTAAGCACGTCTTCCGATTTCTCCAGATTCTAAAAACAGAAATTACCAGGAGCAGGCCGACAGCGCCGCAGAAGCAGCACTCTCGTATCGGAAACGGACCAGTATTGTTCTGCTGAGAGGAGACCGCCGTTCAATTCTCCGGCGCCTAGTGACACCCCTGGCTTCCCGTCAATGGACAACCGACATTCTTCCCCCCTCTATGTTGAGCAGAGTTGATCCAACGCTCGCCTTCCGCATGCCACGAAACACCTCTCGTCGAGATGCTGCATTAACCCACCGGATGCGCCTCGATGTGGCCTTTACGGCTCAGTGCCGTTACCGCTTGTGACAAGTTGACTCTCCCACCTGCTGCCACTGTGGTGCTCTTGAGGATATGGAGCACATTCTTCTTCATTGCCCTCACTACGAACCTTCCCGAACCACACTCTCCGAGTCTCTTCGTCAGCTGGACTCTCGCCCCTTCTCCCTATCGAAATTGCTTGGTCCCTGGCCTAATCCAGCCCAGCAACGCTCTGCGCTCAAAGCTCTTCTGACATTTCTGCACACCATCGGACTTCGATCGTTATTGTGAAGGGGCTCGTTATTTTATTCCTCACATTCCCACCAGCAATGGGGTAGAGTATCGCCTGTGGCGATGAAACTCCCCACTCTCCATAGCCAAAATCAAGTTGTTGTTGTTCTTCTGTTTGAACATGTTGCTAAACACTATCGAACCGCGCGTTTTGTATGCGGTCATGCTGGTTATAAGCCCATGTCTTCCAACACGCTTTAACGGTGTATATGCAGTGTGACCGGTACTGTTTAACCATACATGTTTGGGGGATGTTTGTCAAACATGTTCGTCACGCATGCATGATGGGATGTTTGCCTTTAATGTATGATGTATAACCATGTGTGACTCCGGCATTAGAGCAGTAATCTTGTTAATCTCTCAAATGCAAAAAGAGCATGTTAGATCGGTTGTACAAATGTTATTTGAGGAACCGTCAAAATTGGTATTGTTTGATTTGGCAGCGCGGAATGATTGGCGACGATTGGCGGATCGAACCTCTGGCCACCGCTGAACGTTCCTCAGAAGGTCGTGTAGCCCACAGGCTGTACAAGGTGGAAGAAGAGCGTTCTGACACTCCGATTTACCAGTACGGTGGGTACTTTGTTCATTATCCTCGTCCATCGCACGGGATATTTCACGCCCTTTGAATTGCAGTTCTACGAAACCGTCATGTAATACCTATATGTGTTAACCCTAATTTCTGCTCATGTCATCTATGCTGAGAAGAGTTCATCTAACGCTAGCTTTCCGCGTGCCACGAACCACATCTCGTCCAGATGCTGCACTAATCCATCAAATGCGACTCGATGTGGCTTCTACAGGTCAGTGGCGTTCCGACCTCGGTAAAAAAAAACTCAAGAGAGCGGTAAATCACGATGTGCACAATCACCGAAATGAAGGGTGTAACGTGATAGCAATCATTTCGACAAGGCACTTGCGATTATCTTGAACAAGGCTGATGCAACATGGAAGAGGAGGGCAGTTATGACAGTTGCGCTCAGGTGTCATTTTATGTCGCTGGTCCGAGCAGTGCGATCAGACTGCTGCGCCCCATGGCGGTACGAGAAGGTAACCGCATTACAACCGGACTACGAAATCGCGCGCTTCATGTAATGATTTCGTGAGTGCGCCGCAGTGTTGTTCCCGCTTCCAAAACTAAGTAACGAAATACCGCTACCCGCTACTCCACAGAAAAGTAACCCAATACTAGCGTCGCCGATGTTGGCTGGATATATTTCTGACGTTCCCAACTTGTGACCGATATGCCACGTTAGTTGGCAATGTTGGCTCAATGTCCACTGAAAAAAAAAGACATGGTGCCGACAGTAGCAACTTACGACAGATATCTTACTGAAGTTGGCAATGCCGGCTCGCTGTTCACCAAATAAAATGACATGTTCCCGACAATGCCAGCTTGCAACTGATATCCTGCTGAAGTTCGCAATGTCGGCTCGATGTTCACCAAATAAAATGACATGTTCCCGACAATGCCAGCTTGCAACGGATATCCTGCTGAAGTTCGCAATGTCGGCTCGATGTTGACCGAAACCAGCGACATGGTGTGTACGTAATCGAATAAAATTTGACATCTCCCCTTTCATTTTTGACTCAGCGGCGAACAGGACACTGGAATTTGTAGAAGCTGGTCAGACAATAAATATATAGCATATCTGTTTCCTCTTTGGATGCGAATGTCACTATCATTCTCAGCTTAGTGGTCCGAGGAGCTTTTATATTTACCTCCTTTTGCTTTCTGGAACCCCGCGATTAACGAAACGACGAAGCAATGTTGCTTCACAAATCGTCAGTTTATCATTGTATTTTGTAGTTAATGGCCAACACACGAGATACTGAATACAAAATAGAAAATCATGTTGCCCTGACATCGAGCGGCAAGTCGTCTCGGCAGCGTGTAGACGTGTAGACGGCAGCGTGTAGGTGACGTCGGTCAAACTCCTGTGGATGTTGTGAAGCAGATGTTGGGCCGATGTCGGGTGTGTCGGGTGTGTCCGCATGTTGTGTCGGCAGCATGTCGAAACAGGATATCGACCCAACTTCGGGCGAAGTTACAAAGTGCATATTCGTCCGATGTCGGAGGTGTCGGCAAGAGCATTTGGGCTGATGACGGCCCGACATCGGCGTGCTGCTTGGGAAGACACGGTTGCATTGAAGAAAACTGCCACGTACAATCAAGATTGTCCTTTTGGTTGCTGAGAAAAGTACACCACATTTTGTAATACCCCGCGAAATTTTAGCGCTGGCAGTTAGCAGCGTAAACAATCTGGTGGCTACAAAATGTGTCTGATCAAGCATAATGGCCTGTTTAATAAACATGCACAATTTAATAATGATAGCCCAAGTTCTTTCTGAGTTATTACACTTTTAGCGGTATGCGATATAGTTCCTATACCATGCCCCGTTAAAAAGAGGATGGATTTGGCTCTAATTCTGCTATCTCATATTTCTCCGAAAACATATAATTAATAGGTTAATTAATGAATTTTAGGTAATTATTCGTCAAGTTTTCGTCAAGTCGTCAAGGTAATTAGTCACCTGTCTATAACCACATGATGTCGCATAACTCACTTGTGAAAATGGCATCTAGGCTGCTCTCATAGCTTCATTATAAAAATCTTGTAGAGGATAAAAAAACGTCTTGCATTATAAATGCAGTATTGAGCAAACTAGGCTGTCGTCTTCTTCACCGCAGCATTGAAGAGAGCGCCAGGTGGAACCAAGTGCGCCAGCTCCAGCTTGACAGTGTAACCAATAGCGCCACTGTGAGGAGAGATGTAAAATTTCCAAGAATTTTCGGAAAGGTGGGGAAAGTGGTATTGAACCTGTTTCTTTTCTATAAAAATTTGACATTTTGGAAAAAATCACAAGAGCACGGTGTGATACGACACATCTATTCTTACTACGAGGGCAACATTACCTGGGGCTTGGGGCGACAAAGAACAACACGGGACAAAGTTGACATTACACTTAAAACAAGCCGCGCAGAATTTGTTCGGTGCAAGTTCGAATGGATGTTCTGAGGCTGGAACACACAGAAAGGACAAATACATACAAAGCCTCAAGTGCCTAAGAAATTAATGATGAAAGATGGAAGTCAATGAAAAGGTTAGCCAGCTGTAGGACTCGAACAAAGAGCCCTGTACCGGTAATCCAGAAGATGTGGGTCTGAGTTGTACAGCTGGCTAACCTTTTCAGTGACTTCCTTCTTTCATCAATAATTTCCAATGTTGTTCTGCTTTACGGCACGAACAACTTTGTCGAAGTTCGCAAGAAAATGCGCAGACACAATGCCATTTCAACAGTAGGACAATCGATCTTTCGCTGGTTTGCACTGAGGTACAGTACTGCTCTCTGAAAATGAAAACGAAAAAGAAACGCGTGGAACGACATGGTAGTATGAAAAACATTATGCGCGTAATTTTGTAGCTTATATTTTTAAGATGATACGACGGCAGAGAAATAGGCGATGTCAAGTTGCAGGTGATGAGTAGATCAAAGAGGTAGGAGCAACTTATTTATTTACACATGGTAACAAGACTTTCGTGCACGAGACTGTACTTCATCAAGTGACAAAAATATGAACATGGTACTGGAACATATATACAGTTGACGAAGGAGTTTTCGTATGAGAGGGTAACAGGGTGATGGAAAGGATGTAAATACAGGTAAAAATGAAAAGAATATACGTAAATACAAACGAAGGGGTATCAGAAGCGCAACATAACGCGAGTCTACGTGGCGTTCTACGTGGCGTCGTACAGAAAAGAGACGCGCTACACATGCCACTTATAACTACCCTCAAGCGGTCGCCTGTGACAAAACCACCATATTCTTTTGGCCCCACGGCATTGCTGGCATCATCTTGAGGCGATGTGACTGTATTCATGTTCCGTTTCGCGCTTGCTGACATTTTCCGGTCACCACGAAACGACCGTATTTCGATGGTGTAAATTACCACGGCGGTTCTTACTCCCGACATATTATCTTACCCTATCGAACTATGAGTACATCCTATCGGCTGAGCAAGTAGTGTCGGTTTTCTGAGTGGCCATCAGTACGACTCCACATTTCCAAACAATCTTGCAAAACTGCAAGAATATTGGCAATACACAGTAATGACGCTTAAAGACGTTTCAGACGGACACGAAAACACGGTTACTGCATTGTTTTCAAACAGTTCGGCCGCCAGTCAAGGACTCCTATGGCGTGTGACCACGAACTGTCCCGAACGCATTACGTTCGTCCTGCATTCACCTGCTCGTCTATGGACCAACATGTGATAGATCACCCCTGTGGTACGGACATCTTACGCGTACATGGGCATTCACAGTACAGAGGCGAAGCATCGTGCTACTGCCAGATGGGAGCGACAGCAATGGCAGCGATGAGTGCCCACCACGAGGCAATTGGTCAGAAGATAAAAAGGCGACAAAGTTTTATCAACAGTCGCTCAATGTCGTTATGTGGAGTGGGACACGCTACATCATACTTCGCGGGCATCCGCGGAGTCACAGGGCAAATGTCCTAGGCGGCATATCAAGGTTCGTGTTCGCCACCCAAAAGTGAGCGGCCTGACGTGAGGCGACAAAAGGGGACGCAGACGGTACACATGACGACGTCTCATCATATTGCCGTTAACCTGTTACACCTAGCGAGTACACAGCAGTACGTCCGTTTAAATTCGTCCTATACATTGAATGCCATAGTCTGTAGATATTTTTCAGCAAACAATAATCCATGACCATGTTCTCCAGTTTCAGAGCGCGCGACTGGTGGAGCAGCCCGCACTGTCGGCGAAATGGTTGGTAAGTTTCCTTCGACGTCTCCTTGTATAGCGTACAACAACATGATCGTGATATGCAGTATAGAAACCTTGAAATGAGTACATTCCTAGTATGTCGCAGCATCGTGAATTTTGTTTCAACAAGTGCGAGGGGTAATTCGGGTGTTATTTTGTGGGGTGTCTTGTGAATCAGCTGTCGTCAGTCAAAAAAATGAAAATAAAAACTAGAGAAAAAGAAAAACTGCTTCGCGACAACGGATAAAGAGGAAGCCAGAGAGAGAGAGAGAGAAAGACGTCTCCAATCGTTGGACATTGACACAAAATGGTTGCCAGTGGAGTGCCACCAGATGCCGTCATGAAAGAGCTAGAGGCCGAAGGGGTTGCGCAGAGCCTGGATAGCTCCTGTTTGGCGCATCGGTTCCACAACGTTCATGCGCCTATTCGTGAATTCACAACATCTTTGGCGGTTGAAAATGAATCTGAACCAAGGTCGTATGTGTCCAGGTAAGGCACGGAGGCTGGGAGCAGTCATATCAGACATATAAGCGCTGGCAAGTTAGTTAACAACGACGTTACCGGTGTACCTCCACAAGGCTCGTTCCATTCCGTATTGCATCTCTACACTGACAATTATAACATGGCATTACAGATATTACATTTTCTCATTAAAACTCTCTTCCCCTTATGCCAAGATGTGGAGGTTCAGTTATAAGGCGGGCTATCGTCCTTCAGGATGAGGTTAATCGATGAAGGGACAAATCACAACTGTAACGTGGTTAACGCAAACTTTATTTTACGCTATACGAGGCGTACACTTCTCCAGTCGGCGCCCAGGACACTGTGGTTTCGGCGCCACAAGCGAGATAATTTCAACTCTCTAGTAGCTGACTGCACCGGCTGTCCCATTCGAAACTTTCTCTCGCGGTAGATTTATTGTGAAATGCACTGTATTTTATGCGGATTTTCGAACTTGAGGGGAAGAGATGCTTCTTTCAACCCTTTTCTATCATTAAAAGGGCTGTATACAGTAAACCCTCGTTAATATGACCCCCGATAATCTGACATACGCGTTTTACGACCATACTCCTGGGGAAGTTGCTAAGGATTCTTCGTTCACGCTAGGGGAACAATGAAGTGAAACTTTCAGCGAATCCCCCGTTAATATGACAATTCCGCATTACGAGCGAAATTTTCGGGAACCACCATGGTCATAATAACGAGTCTTCACTGTAGTGAACACTTGTTTGCGGTAGAATAACACGCTATTCAAGATCGAGGTGACATTGCAGCCCGTGAAAAGTGCGCCCTGCTGCTGATGAAGGACGCTGTTTACGGCATAGAGCTTGCTTGAAGTCAGTTCAAATTAGCGTATCTGCGAATTGTACAGTTAGCGCGAGTTAGCGGTTCAAAGATTATATTACTAGATAGAAGAACTCAAATGCAAACTTAGCAAATCGCTGATTACCTTACAATACTGTTACGCTTCTCAATAGGTATGTAGTGAACGAAAGCAAATTTCATAACATCTGCATAGGATTTCATTATAAGTCATATACGAAGTTTGAGGTTTCCTTGTCCTCAATCACGAGCTGCTTCAATATCTCTCGCGCAGTTCCCCTGCGCTCTACCTCCTCCTTTCCCACAGGACAGAGTCGGGCGAAACTGGCCGGTGGAAAGCCGAGAGCCCCATCGCGTTCAGGTACTGTATACCCAACGGGTTGCGCTGCTTGGGTTCATTTTGGCAATGTTTCATTTGCCCATTTTGGGTTTAGGGGGCGGGAAAATATATCCGTACATCTATTTCTCAAACTTGATCGGAATTACTTCCTTTTGTTGTGTACCAGGATATTTCCAGAGAATAACTTAGTAGACTAGAAACGTTTCAGACTGATATGCCACCGCAAATCATTTCTTTTTGCTTCGCCTCAATCGAAACGCCATGGTACGTTTTCTTAATCATATTATTAACAGTTGTATAAATAATTACTCATATTAATAAATGTGAGCGGAATGTTCCCGGTGAGTGCCTGTTTGTCGTCTTCCTGCAGTTCGTGGGAAATATCCTTGAGACATTTGACGAACTAGGATACACAAAAATATCATCGTGTTCATAGAATGCAATCCTCCTCCAAATGCTCACAAAACTCTTCTAACGCATTCTAGTTGATCGGTTTGGAAGACAGTCAGATCCACTTACGCCAAAAGGTGGAGGCTTTCCAAAACAGTGCGCAAATTCACGCAAAGCAATTATCGAGCATTGGGATGCCGCATATGCCATATTCTTATAACCGCACCCATCTAATTTCTCAACATGCCCGATTGCCAAAATATAACATTGTGTGCACGCTTCACCGTACACCACTAACCTGGGAAGCGCTCTAATGTGTACGAGGTCGCTTCACTTTGATGTTTCTGAGACTATTGTGGGTTGGCATTTTGGATATACGCGCTTAGAAAAAGGGTGTACTTTAACTTCTTTCGTTGCCACATATATCACTCCCGTTTTGGGGAGTACAATTACTCTTAAAAAGGAGTCTCCCCACTCCCTTCAGGTTCTTTAGCTCCTTACTCGAGAGTAATATTACTTTCCAGTAGGGAGTTAAAGGGTCTGAAAGGAGTGAGGAAACTTCCTTTTGAGAGTAATTGTACTCTCCAAAAAGAGAGTGATATACATGGCAACGAAAGGTATTAAAGTACACAATTCTTTTAAAGAGTGTATTATTGGCCTGTGCCTTACTACCGCCCTCGTTCATTCGTGTAAGAACAGATTAGGGAGACAAAGGAAATAAACGAAGTGTGAGCGATTCTTCCCATCAATACACGGCCGGTACACATCCGTCAGCGTTCGCCTGCAGATGTTACGCGTCCGCTTGGCGCCTCTGCCAACCACAGGGGGCGCTTTTTCCGCTCTGAAAGTTTACTCCACGGTCCATATGCAGCGTGTTTTACCTAGCATAATAAAAAAATCATGAAGAATATACCTCTCTGAACATGAAGGGACAAACGCAATTGATCTCCGGGGGAGGTTCAGACTTCCCTTCTGAGCACTTTTACGAAATTTAATTCCCGATAACTTAAATTTTCCCAAATGAGCTTCGGAAAGTTCAAGTACTGGGAAACATTACCGAGACGCGGATGCTGTTTCTTTTTTCTTTCTTTTTTTTATGCGATCGGTGAATCGCCGTGCAAAGCATGATTGAAATTTGTTAAACGTACATGACTTAAATCCAGTAAATTGCCATTTGGGTAAAATGTACCGTATGCTTCGCGATGCAGTCGTGATGTTGCATCCTTGCGACATTTACTGACATTGTTAACTGCATCAGTAGCTGAGGGCACCTTCTTTCTTGCAGAGGGCGGACTAGACAAAACGTTTGCCCGTGCAGAAACTCATATCGTTGTGGACAGCGTCCTGTTCAAACAGTTCGAAAATAATAAGACAGAAACAATTTTGTACTTAGGAGCAGCTATCAACTCCGTAAGTGTGCACACTTGTCCTTCCTTCCGCCAATTTTGACCAACTTGATAAAATTGACCCAATAAAACTATTGCAGTATATATCTTACGCGTTTGCAGGTTAATCTCAGATATAAGACTATAAAGACCCTGGACATCGAAATTGTCGTCGTCGGCCTCACGTTTTACAACAACGTACGTGCTTTACTTCACCTTTTCTCTGACGTGTGCTTACGATACGTGTTTCACACATGAAGCCTGGAGTCCTGCGCGGACGCCGTTTCCGTGAACCCATTTGTTTATTGCGCGCTCATTATTGAGGGAGGAGGGGATGCTTCGTGACACCTCGTCCAATGCCGTGCCGGATAGATGTAGAATGAGCTTATACATTGATGTCGGCCGGCATTCCATATTTTTGCGCAAATGACGTAAAAAATCCCGTATATAAACGGCTCCCCGAATATCGAAATGCGTTCAGCCGTGACGTCATGGCATACATCTCCGCCAGTGCGATTGCGAACTCCCGCACAGAAGCGGGCCACGTTTTTACGAGAACGAATAGGAATGGCTGATACGCTCGTAACTCTGACGTCACGGCTCGAGGCCGAAGCGTGTTCAAGGTTCTGCACCCCGATTTTATGAATGGCAGTTGACGAAAGGTCACCAGCAGTGGGATCAACTACTGCAAACTATGTGATCGTTATCAAGCCTTATACATTAAAGGGGCACTGAAGTTTCAGAATGTCTCATCGCGGAACTGAAAAGTGGTGTTACCTTAACGACACCCCAATTTAAGTTTTCCGTCTTCTCCATTTTAATTTGGAATTTAATGTGTTAAATTTCATTTTATTAAATTGGCCCCTTTTGAAATTTAATTTATTATTTTTTTACGAGCAACTTGCCGTCACTATGGCAGGTAGACCGCTCATTATCAACGGCACTCCATTTCTCTACTCCACTCCGCTCCTCGAGAAAGCCGACAGTATTGAGCGGGCTCTCATTGGTCTCCCGGAGCGATTTGCCCAATCATCGCGGGAGATCGTTTCGGGAGACTAATACGAGGCCTCTCCACATTGTCGCGCTTCTTGAGAAGGACGGGGAAAGCGCAAATTGCGGATTTTTTTCCGCTCATAAGTAACGGACGGCGAGACCCATGAACCCCGCTCGTGTCGTGTTGCTCTCAACTAGCCGAGGAGCATCTCTTGCGATGTGTTGCCCGTTTAATCGAAGTGCTCAACCGGGATCTCTTGGACTGAGTTGTTTTTCCTCCTTCTGGGTTTCACTTAACTCAGCCTCTATTACGTTCGGTAGCTCATTAAGTAGGAAGCGTAGCGAAATATTTCTGTGCCGAATGACACGGAGCACCATGCGTAAATGACATAATGGACGTGCCGTAACACCACCCCTCTACACGCGTAACATAAAAGTAGCACTCCATTTCTTAGCGACAATCAATAGGGACACTCGGTTAGAACAGAATAGGAAAGACGAGGTCGCACTTTCAACCACTTTACTAGAATGAGACCAAAAAATACAAGCCTATCTTTCAAACCCTCCCCCTCTTCTTCCAAACCTGAGCGCCGCATACCGCTTCAACCGCCAAACAAGACGATACCGCCAATCATGAAAGATAACACCCTTCAGAACACCCGTCCGGAGTTGATAAGGTGTTGCTGTTTCTCTGTCAGGGTCGCCGTCGCAGCACTGACGCACTTATCTTTAAGTTGCATTATCGTTTTTGTCTCTAACACAATTGCAATTTTTTGGTCTCATACTAGTAAAGTGGTTGAAAGTGCGACCTCGTCTTTCCTATTCTGTTCTAACCCAGTGTCCCTATTGATTGTCGCTAAGAAATGGAGTTCTACCAACCGGCCCTACTTTTTCTGTTGATAAAAGTAGCAGGTGAGAACTTTGAAAGAAAAGCAAACGTTTGGGACACGTTTGTGCTTTCGTTTACAGTAAGCTATTTCAGTGAGTGAGAACGTTGTGCCGTTAGCTCTCCGTAAAGCACGTGAAAATGTAAGAAACTTTGAAAGGCCATGAATTATTCTTTTATAGACTGACGAGGAGCAGTACTTCGTCGTGCTTGGCAGTGGACAAGATGGAAAGAAGCCTAGTATCGAAAGCACACTTTCCGAATTCAAAAAGTTTTACAAGAGGAACCACAGCGACATATTTTATAAAGTGGACCTGATTTCGTTTCTCACAGGGTACGTTGTAGACTTTCATGATCATCGTGCTCACTCTAGGAATATATATTTTTATCCGCAATATTTTGCTGTGTTACGCCCAGTAACTAGACTGCGAGAATTAAAAAAAGATATATATGTTTATTTTTTCTTGCAGGCGAAACATGTGCTTACGTGAAGGAATCGAGACAGATTGCGGCGTTTTGGGTAAGTCTACGTTTCAATGGATTGACTTTGGCATGGATATATTAAAGCCCTGTAGGCCACTTCCCAACATTAGTGCAGCGAGAAAAAAAAGGTTTCGAGACGGGTTCGAGGAAACTTCACATATGGGAGAGGAACATCACCCTTGCTCTTCCTCTTTGAAATGCACTACCAAAGGTACAATTTCGATGGGGTTTCGACATCCCAACCCGTTCTCTGGCTAGGCTACTTGAAGGCATGAGCGAAATATCACATCGGTAAAAAAAGAAGAAATGCTTGCCACGGATATTCACTCTGTTCACTTCCAGTAATGGACAACATACACCAACCTGGTCGGGGACAGTGGCGACTTGGTGGAAGCGCACGTAGTTGCAACTCGGCTTTCGCACATATGCAACTAATGCGTTCGACACGGGATATTCCCAGAGGATATGAAAATTGCAAGGGTTGCACCAGTTTCTACTTTTTTTTTGTACGAATGGCGACAAAAATCTAACTATAGGCCGCTGTCCATCCTCCGACATTTCTCAGGGATATTATAGAAAATTATCTATAGACGGTTGACTGACTATCGGAGAAATATCTGATTCTTTCTTCTACATAAAGCATCGCTTCAGAGCAGCGACACTGAGTTCCACGGGCAAGGTGCAAGGAGAGGCCATTTTGTTTTCCGCGTCGTCCTGTAGTCACCTAAAGACGCTCACGACCATGATCCATCGAGCACGCTCCAAAACGGTGTTCCTACCGCGAGCAGCTCGCTCAGGCAGACATCCTGGCCGCCTTGAGCGCACCTTGACCTCCTTCGGGACGCTCTCGCGGACAATACATAGATAATGCCGCACGACAATCACACAAGCTTCTCTGAACCCCAACCGCCACTGCGAGCACTGTCATGGTAGCTGGCCTTGCTCCTCAACTAAGGATGGCGCCGGTGCGGAGCGGTAACAAAATGGCTTCCCTATTGAGTTCAGTGTGGCTACTCTGAAGAATAGATCGAGAAGTTACCCGTCAAAAAGAACTCGATACGAGTTAAGTTACCTTGTGAACAATGTAACTAAGTTAATAACGAAGTTCTTCGGCCTGAAATGTAACTCCCAGTGACCGAGTTACTTAAAAAAAGAACGAGTTACTTCCAAGTTCCTTCGGACACAAAATAGCACTACACAGGTGCGGCGCGTGTGAGCAGTTGAGTTCGACCTTGAGTTGCCTGTCGAGTAGTGCAACATGCTTAGATCGTTTTCGTTTATGTTCAACAATTCCAGTTCTTTGCATCGTACTCCCTGTGGCCGCACAACGGTTAAGCTTCATTTCAATGGCAGCGGTGCTTACTTCCTGAATAGAATACTGTCATTGATTGAATATCACATTTTATGGCATAAAATGCTATGAAACAACCGGAGAGAAAGCAAGAAAATATCTGGACGCGAGTGGAAAGCGAATAAAGGTAACTTGGAACTTAATTTAAGTTACTACGTCGCAACAGTACCGGGTTCAGTTAGAAGACACCACAAAAAAGAACTTAGTTACAGAAAGAGCTACCTCGAACTCTGCTCTGAAGCCAACTTTATTTAGTGACTCTAAGTTCCTAGAGGCTCGCTCACATTTTCCAGCTGCGTAGCAAACTATATTGTGATGCAACCCTCTAGAACAGATGATTTTCAACACCCTTTTTTCTTCCTATAAAACTGTTAAGTTGACCAGTAAGATCCACCATGTGAAGGAATTCACACCACAGAGTGATAATTATCGCAGCAACTGAATTAAAACTACGCCGCAAAAAGCCACCGTGCGCAACGGTGGTGAAGAGCAGTACCAGCATGTGATCTGCCTGGAACCTCGCGCTGACGCTATAGGCTCCGTGCACTACCCAGAGGGCGCGGCGAAAATTTGACACGCGCGTAACTTGTGCAGAAGATCTGTATGACTGAACTGAGCGACGGCTGCAGCCGTGTGTTGCGCAATGGCGAACGCAGCAGCTAGCATCAAACTCAGATGTGGCTTGGGACCTCCTAAAGAAGCAAGGCTTTTCTTTTTTTGACGGACAACGGTACTACTGTAGACCAAGGAAGGTGTTATGAGTCAGGACACGTTCCTGATGTGGAAGATTTCTTCGAACACCCGGTAGGGGGGCACAGTGTTGTGATAGCAGCATGTATTCTGGTCTTCCCCGTTGAGCTTTATGTGTATCTCAGACTTAGGTTTTGTGGTTTTCGACATTTCTGAAAACGGTCGGAAAACACTTCCCGGAATATTTTCTTTTTATTCTTTTTTTTTTTCATTCGGCACATTCCGAAATAGCGGACCACTATGCGGATGTGGGTATGGTCATATTGGATCGCATGTGGATATGGTATGACTCGCATTCGGACATCCCGTCCGTCCCGAGGGAACATAGCAGAAAGAATCCGATTTTTAATAAGCCGTATAGTTTTGAACATGAGACAATTGATGTTCTGAGGCTGGAACACATATAGAAGGACAAATACATACAAAGTCTAAAATGCCTAAGAAATTAACGATGAAATCATCGTTGGATCGATGAATCGACGAATCATCGATGAATTTATCGAATAATTTTGTCGATAAACACACCCTGAATTAGCTTAAAAGTAAATGCTGTTGTTGTTGTTGTTCGGAGGTGCCAACGCGTAAGCAATATGACCCATGCCGATTCGGGGTACCTGAAACGCACTGGTCACTGCAAAAGCCGAAAAAAAATCAACAGCAGCTGCATTGGCAGGATGGAGAGAGCGGATTCGCCTTCAGTGCCGTTTCGCACCTCCCCGCCGCTTGGGTGGCTTGGGGCGCTGTCGTCGCCTCCTCGAAACACTAGTGCAGGGAGCCTATAAGGATAATGCTCGCTGATTGGTCTAGATAAATGTTGTCTGCTGCTCTGCTGTCGTCTTCTATTCGGCTGTTAGGGGTTCTGAAAAAGCCTTTCGGCCGCTCCTTCTATCCCCAATTCTCCGGGACAACTGGCAAAACTGGTTTACGGCGGCAAAGGGGCAAGGCACTTACCCTCACTGACCAGCGAACCAGAACGAGTTCCCCTCATAACGTCATCGGTGACGTGGCATTATACCTCCTCATCCTCGTTATACCTGGAGTGGAGAGTTAAGGGTGAACGCCTGGAGCCATGTTTATGTGAGTTTCAGAGTTTGGCCATTGGAAGAAGCCAACGACGCGCCAAACGACGTCAGACACGCGTCACTGGCCAGACGCGTCGTCTGCTCCAAATCGGATGTTCCGCCATTATGCGACTAATGTGAATCGGCGGTTCGTAGCCGATTGCTGTAAACGTTCAAAGATGGTTTGTGAGCCATTTTTTCGATCAAAAGTGTCGGTTCTGTGGATAAAAGATGTGCTGATTAACTACGTGAGTTAACAAACATTCAAGTTCTGTAAAGTAGGAAACACGGTGCACACGTGAAGCAGCGATTTCGAGTCGGCAAAAGGTGCCGTAACGGTTCCTAGTGATGCAGCGCCGTAAAAGAAGGATTTGCAACAGCGTGTGTCTCTCATATTGTATGAATCCGTGCCAAAACAATGGATCGAGCACCGACAGAACTCACCATGGAAGGAATGCGACTTTGACCCCAAGTGGGATCGCTGTTGCGAGAGCGGCAGTGCCGTGACGGTAGTCTATTGGCGGGTGTGATTAAGCGCTTTGCGAATTTCTTATTTCGTTCCATGGCCGTAAGAGCATACAAAGCATTATAATAATAGCTAAATACAAGCATTTTTATGTATCCCTCTTAGTCTGGCCCCTCGGTTAAGGCCATTTCAGCATGGGTAACTCTGATGTAGCACCCAGCTAATTACAGTATAGTGTAACTACAGCTGGCTTCTTTTATTCTTTTATATCCTATGCTGGCTTCTTTTATGTTCAACGTGATGGACATGTTCGCTTGTAACCGCTGGCATAGAATCAAAATGTTAGCCAGAATGGGCTCATGAACACACCGGTGAGATATGTGCAAAAATAAGGCGCACGACATTTTTGATATTTTTGAACTTTTTAAACATTTCCAGATCTTCCATATTTAACGTGCTGGACGTGTTAGCTTGCACCTGCTAACACCGAATCAAAATGTGTGCCAGTATGGGATCATGAACACATCAGTGTGATATGAGCGAAAATAAGGCGCACGACATATCAACAAGTTGCGTACCACCTGCCAGAAGAACACAAACCGCTGTTCTATTTTGCAGATTTGTGATGCACATCGAGGTATTTTTGATATTTTCGAATTTCTTTAAACATTTCCAGATCTTTCATATTCAACGTGTTCAACATGTTAGCTTGCAACAGTTAACACCGAATCAAAATGTGTGCCAGTATGGGCTCATGAACACACCGGTGTGATATGAGCAAAATTAAGGCGCATGACATATCAACAAGTTGCAAACCACCTGCCAGAAGAACACAAACCGCTGTTCTATTTGTGCACATTTGTCACACACATCTAGGTATTTTACATATATTTCTCACATATATTTTATATTCAACATGTTAGACACGTTAGCTTGCATTTTCACTTGATTTTGAGTGTGGCATATAACATTGTTTCTCCTGGCATCCCCAACTTGCCGTGGTTAGGAGGCTCGTGTGCTTCTGTGAGTTTATGGACTTATACCCAAAACGCACTGTCGCACACAATCTGGATCGGTCCGCAATCCTAGTCGGCGTAATCCCGCTGTGCACACCGTACCGTCCGCACTTCATGTTCGTGATCTTGGTTTTCATTTGCAGCCGTCTGGTGGAAGCTTTACACAATACCCCCAGAAGTTAAAAATTGAAAGAAAACACTGGTCCAGGATGTCTACTTTAAAGGAATTCGCATTAATACAAATGCGATTTCATCTGTTTCGGCGTCTGTCGATGTTGTTTTCTTCGTGCGGGCCGCCATCTTGTCAACCCGGAACCGGCAGTGCGAGAAGGCGAGGGTGAAAGGAAGCCACTGCGCCTGCGCCAACCCTCCTTGAAGTGTGTAATCATGTTCGCGAACGGGGGACAAGTGTCTGCGTTGTTGATCTCTGTCGCGGAGACTCGCGTTGTCCGCACCTGAGGGCAATCACGATCGCTGCCTAACCATGATTGCGCGCGATGTGGATCGTGCGTCATTGCGTTTTGGGTATAAGCCAGCAGTACTTACGCTACTGTAATTAGCTGTCAACCCACTCTGAAAAAGCCATAACCGAGGGGCCAGATTAAGAGTGATACATAAAAATGCTTATATATGGTGTGCCATCTTTGAGTTCCTCTCTCGCATTCATGTGTATTTATAGCATGCGAACAAAAGCTTAAAGACTACAGGCAATAAAGTCTAATTTTCAGCTATTGCATATTAGAGTAATTACCTATTTCAGCAGTTACAGTGTTGTTCCTGTATAATGTACAGTAGCATTCCTTGTTGCTCAGTGATTGGGCGGTACTGTAGATGGAACCACTTAACTCGCTTAACACATAAACGATTATTGCTTCCCTACTATACTTCTCTTACGGCGCTGGAAGGAAATAGGAAATATGCAAAGCGCTTAATCACACCCGCCAGTAAACTATCCTCATGACACTGCAGCTCTCACAGGGGTGGGCAGTAATACTGATATTTTGCAGTATAGGCTCTGTGCATTGCGCTTGTGGCGCCTCCTCGCGGAAAGAGCGGCTATCGCTCGGGGGAGACGCCGAGAGACTGCGTCTACCGTTCGCTTGCTTTGTAGTTACCTTTCGCGATGACAAACAACAAGAATTGTTGCCTTGTGGATTGTTCGAACACGTACAGCAGATGTCCACCAGGAACACGCTTCTTTAGCTTCCCTACAAGACCGTGTTACGTGCACCAGAGGCAGGAGTGGATTCGTGCTGTTCGTCGTTGCAAGTAAGTCACTACGTATGTAGATCAGACTTATGTACACAATTTAACAGGTCGTTTGTTATCTTCTAGCTCTGACAAATCAAGCTGGGTACCAACGAAGAACTCGCGTATTTGTAGTGAACATTTTTACGGTGGTGTCCAGTCGAAAGATCCGTCATCTCCGTCGTACGCGCCAACCATTTTCCCTGCTCGCTACAGAATACGGAACGCAAATTTGGAGGGGAGAGCAAGCAGGTATGAAAGGTACGTAGCTGTCAGATTCGGTTTAGATATAATTCCGTGTCATAATTGTCCTGCTTTGGTACTCGTAGTATTGTTTTCATGGTGGAATAATTTGGATTATTTCTCGCGTAGGCACAAGAGAAGGGTGTCCAAGCTAGTCGAGTCGTGTGGCTCAGAAGTCTACCAGTACGACGAAGAACCTCCGTCACCTATGGACGCCGAGCCGCTTGTAAATTGCATAGCAGCAGTGCGTGAGGTAATACAGCTTCACAAATTCCCTTATAAACCCGAACAAATAATTTGTTACAATTTACAAAGGCAGGGTGGCTCAAGCAAAGCGGAGACTGATTTCTCAGATGTGTCTCGTGTGAAAACAAAAGTCACACCGGAAACAAAACATGACGTTATACGTACATGAAATTAACTCAGCTGCAGTCTTTCCTCATTGTGAATATGATTCACATGTGCATTACTAATGCATGCATGTGCCTGTGCTAATGTCACGTCGCATTGTCGGTATATTTCTGTAGATGTCTACCCAGACCATGGAGGAGTCAACCGTCCAGCCACACAATGGCATACTTCTCATGTGTTGTGCTGTGATGGGGGATGCCTTATCGACACAGGTGTCATACATGGCTGATGTTGAGCCTGTGGCTGCCCCTGATAAACGTGATGTGGGTGTAGACACTCAAAGCCTTCCAGAAGTACAACCAAGGGGATTTCATGGCTACACAACACTGCTGCAATGTGACGACAAGGAGAGCATCTTGAGGGACCTTGGAGGAGCCTCGTTTGCTGTGTTCATGCTGCTCCTCAAATTTCTGACTCCGGTTGGTCTTATTGCACCCATCATTCTGTTTATTGCTTTGTTTTTACATCCTTCTTACTGTTCCCAATTAATTTCATTTTGGTCCATCTCACCAGTATGACATCTACTTTACTGTGCCATTTTGCGCAATTTTAGTACCTTTAATCAATAGACACATTTTGTGATCTTATGGTTGTGATCCACACTGTTTTCTTCCTGTATTATTGGAACTTGGAACCATGGTTTCATTGTCAGCAGTGACTGGTGCACTGCAGAGTCTCCATTTTTTTCTTTCTTTTTCATGTCCACGAGATAGTTGATTCTGTGCAAGCCCCCTGCTTGGATCTACGTGTTCATCCCCATAATTCAGTAACATTTTTTTTTTCTACTCCAGTGCTATCTCAACATTTACTGTTTCATGCTGTGGCTGCGACTTCAAATATACCTCTGTTTCTTGGTGTTTCTAAGTGTTATATTCAGTACCACAATTATTTTCAGACCAGAGATGCCCGGTGCATGCACCTCAGCATGGGAGACAAGCTGCTTCTGTTTCTAATGAAGCTGAAACATGGCTTGACCTTTTCTGCACTTGGAGTGCTTTTCAGTGTGCACAGAACGACAGCATCACGTACGTTTTACTATGTACTGGACTCATTAACTTCTAAGACATGGGGATGGGTGAGGTGGGTCTCAAGGGATGTCGTTCAAGAAACAATGCCAGGAACATTCCGTGCTACCTATCCTAACTGCAGGGTCATTATTGACTGCACTGAGGTGCCCATTGAACAGCCCACAACAGTTTCAGACCAGGTAAACACCTGGAGTAATTACAAACATGACTTCACTATGAAATTTCTGGTTGGCATTAGTCCAAGTGGGCTAGTGTCATTTGTATATTCTGCATATGGTGGAAGGGCTAGTGATACACACATAGCTGGAAACTGTGGTATTCTGAACCTTCTTGAACCAGGTGACATGGTCATGGCGGACAAGGGCTTCCCACATATACATTCGAGTCTCCTAGAAAAACGTGTCACCCTTGAAATGCCTCCTTTCGGAAGAATGGGGCAGCAGTTTACAGCAGCTCAAGTAGAGAGGACCTACAGAATAGCATCTCACCGCATCCATGTTGAGCGGTGCATACAACGAATTAAAATGTTTTCTATCCTGAGGGACCGCTTAACACCAGAGCTGAGGTTTCATGTTGACAAAATTGTACGCATGTGCTGCGTTCTTGTTAACTTGCAAAACCCCATTTTAAATACCTAACATTTATACTTTTCTAGGGGTCAGATCTCTGGCACTTCTGTTTTTTTATGGGTCCTAAATAGGGTTTCCAGTTCTCGGTATTTATTGAAAGCCCTCCACAGATAAATTTTTAATTCTTCAGATGAAAACAAATTACCGCAGATAACTGCCGTCAGTAGGCTCAGCAAATTTGCGTGATATGTTCAAGAATTTTATAATTTTTTAGGGGAATGGACGCTACAAAAAAGAAACATGGAAAGTGGGACAATACGAACATAACCTTTAAAGGGACAGTTTCATACCCCCAGCCCCGACCCATTCATAAGGTGCCCGTTGCAGAAAATGGCTTACTATGTATTTACTCAACCAATAACGTAATTGTAATTAAATAAACTAATTATGTTAATAAAAATTTATCAGTATCCTTCTGGTGGTTATGATCCTTGCTAAGTTTCGGAATCGTCCGATCTGTACGAGTCCTTTTGAGGAGCATCACATTCAATAACCTGCATTAGAGGCAGTGTCACAGTTAAAAACCAGAAGTGGTGAGATATCGAAGTGGGACATTTGAGCATGTACACAGGACGGTTTAGAAGTTCCAGTTGTAGAAGGCCATCCTGTTCTCACTTAATAGACTTGCTCAAATGTGCAACATGTTCTATGTGTCGGCAAAATCAGCCCTTTTTCTGAGACTTTCAGGAATTATATCAGCTGACAACTGGAAATCCTAGCCATAAGTTATAGTTACTTCTCCTGAATGTCGTTTCTTTCACAGTTGTTTCTTACTCATCCAGTATGTCTCGCATACGTTAAAAAATATCATGAGAGCTTTGTGCTAACCCTTTGAAATTTTTGTATTGCAAAATATATAATACAGTGTATAGCTGTGATGTAAAGTATGAAACCACATTGTTATGTAAATAGAACCGCAGTTCCACAAGGCTACGTGTCCTGTCTTATTCATAAATATATCACAGTGATGCACCACACATATATAGAACTACACATATATAGCACTGCACATGTAACCGGTCCCGACAAATATAGCATAAGTCTACGTTGAAGAAGTCATTACTGCACATTTGAAATACTTTGCATGGGAAAGCAATTCTTGCATCTGCCGTCCTACAAAGTTTGCTACAGAAACGAAGAACTGTGGGTATAATAAGCGCTCCTCAGATGTCTATCTCTCTCATGAAATAGTTGAAGTAGAACCACTCCGTTTTGGGGATTAGCTCTCGTAGAAACTCGTTGTTCTTTTGCACAGTCACAGTTTCTGACTTAAGTGGAGAGTAAACGAAGAGGTGACATAAAGGAGCATTCAGGACGTACATGCATACTTGCACCTGTGTATAATAAACATGGCTTTCTTTTAGTTCAAGCTTACCATCCCTCATTTCTAAGTAATCTACATTAATAGTAGTGCCATTACTATTAGTGACTGGTTTATCACAGCAGCGGAGTGGAGCTTTGATCTCGAGAAGGCGAATGCCTGTGTCGTCTTCTATTATACCATCTGGGCTACAGCAGAGCCATGGCTGGACCTTACAGACAACTACACCCACGCGGATAACAGTGCAGTTGTATAGGTCCTCGTACTCTTTCCGTGCTGTTGTTTCCTGTCTGATGCCATATGCACATGCCTTACTGAAAAAACATTTCTTCTGTGCAAGAGTTTTTGCCAGGTCTTCGAAATCTTTCTGACGAATTCTTATGCGGTGTGCTTGAGAACTTGCTGACAATCTAAATTTCTTTACCGAATGCCACTCAGGACACGCGCTTTGTTGCATTGTTTGCACAGCCACAGTGTCGCATTCCTCTTCGTCCATCATAATGAGAGAAAAGTCACCAATTGTACCCAAATGGCACTGTGCTGCGCCGAAATCAGATGACGGTGTTCCAATTCGAGGCAGTACACGTTTTAGGGATGTCAAGTTGTCAGTGAGGGATTTTTCTGCCCTCATCGCTGCTCCCAAAGAACAATTCAGTGTAGCAACCTCTTGAGGAATGTCAGAAGTTTCTATCTGGAGATCTGTCTTTGGAGGGAACATCTCTGCGAACAACACTCCTTTCGTGTACAGCTTGGCTTGTCCTCCTGACGGTGCTTTCCAACCGTTCGGGCATGACGTCTTTGTTAGCGACTGTTCTGTGTTGATGTAAGCAACAACTGCTGCGACGTGCTTGCAGGACCCACGCACTCCAGCTTTACAGGTGCAGTACGCGGTCTCGATGTATCGCTTTTGGGTAAGCTGAAAGTTTCAAAGTCGACAACATCATCACCGCAATATCGATAGAATTGCATTGAGGTAAGCGAGCTGGTGACTAATTATTAGACATGATGAAAACCTGAGACGAGGGGAGCGACGAGAAACAAGCACACACAAAGTCCCAGACGCAGCTGGGTGTTTATTAGCAAATGGACAACTTCAGAGACAAGGTTAACAAGGTGGGCGCATGGGCCAAGGTCACTTGTTAAAATTGCGCGCTGTTCGGTCATAGCTAGGTTGGCATGATTATTTTCAAGTATCATAATATGAACCTTTGAACATCCGCGCAGCGTCCGTCTTCAGGACGAGAGGGGGGTTGCACGCTTTGTCCTTCCTAGAAGCCCCCAGTTCAGAAAATATCGCGAGAACGCTCATTGGAGCGGATAACAAATCATATCACTTGAATCTCATCGCTTGGACGTGAAGCTAGCAGCACATTATCGACTAGGATAAAGTTGACACGAAGGAGTTTCTAGAAGATGAGAAATTTATTTGATCACCTGTATTTTCACATCGTACGGCTTCTTCCCCACGCTTGTTTGTCGCACGCACTTTGCGATGACCGAACACGACGTCGCCGTCTCCTCCTCACGGACTTTCTGGACATGGTTGCTTCTGAACAACAATTCGCCTTTCTTTTCCGTCTTCAGTCTGAAATGGCCTCTCGCGTCGATGCTGTCAAATCCCGCATGTTTTATAATGTGATTTCCCGCACGATCCATTGCGAGACGCAGGCGAGACGGTGCTAGACGCTCCCCCGAACGAACACAGTCGCCGTCGCAGAGGGCGCCACCGGTAAAGTTATAGCGCCCCCAATAGGTCGCGCACGGAGCCTATAATACTAATACATAAACCAATAAATCTATAAACCTAAACCAATAAACCTATATTCCCCCTTAATACATCATACTTCCTAGAAATCGGTACTATAATACAGATACATTTCAAAACTGAGTATTATAATACATAATACTAATACTTCTTTGTATTACAGGAGTAATACTTGTAATACGTTGGTACTTAACTTGGGGAGAAAGAAAGGAAAAGAACAGAAAAAATATATACAATCTGCGCATTACTTATCGCGACAATCTTTCTCCAATGACGTTTTATTCACGCTTATATTTTTGCACATTGCCTGATCTTTTCGAATACGATCAGATAGTGCTGATCAATTCAATCGCAGTGCACAAGTTGCTCTCACTGTGGCAGAGCCCTGATTTCATCCGGTCTGGACGAGAAAATGTGGGCCCTTCAAAAGCCTGTGCCTGTCCCAGTGCCGGATTTAGGGGAGGGCAGACGGTGCACTTGCCTCGTCTCCCCCACCACAAAGGGGCCCCCACCAGGAAAGGTCTTGTCCAAGGGAAATCTGCTTTGCATGCCTGAAACGCGTCCCTGAAACGGAAACTTGGTACGAATCTGTCCTACGTCCACGCATATCGACCCCGAATAACACATTGGATAGACATAGAATACGCGAGGACGCCCCCACAGCACAGTGCCCCAGGGCCCCCATCACTGTAAATCCGGCACTGGCCTGTCCATAGTGCAACCGCGTACAGGGGTGACTGGCTGCACTGGACGCACTCTTTCATACGACAAAGGGCTTGCCCTGGTATGAACTGGATGTGAGGACACCCCCAGTAACATCTGGCCTCGAAGTCATTCGCTTGAAATAATTTGGGGCAGGGGGACACTGTAATAGGAAACTTGTTTGTGTTCAAATGTTTGTGGGACATGAAAAATTAGTGATAAAGTGCACCGGTGACACTTTGCAGGTCGAACTTACGGCCTCTGGGAACGTATTACACTTTCAAAAGTATTATAACACATGTAATACTCGTTTTATGTATTATAATACAGATACAAATACACTTCAAAAATGAATATTATAGTACATAATACAAATACTCAAAAGTACTACAGTAATAGTATTATAATACGAAGTATTACTATTATTGCCTACCTCTGTGCTCTCGCAACATCGATTCCACATTGGGTTGAGAGTTCCATTGCGTCCGTGGTGTGCTGTCTCGGTACGCGATCCATTGTTTTGACAGAGATTCGTACAACTCGGCACACGGCTGTTGAAAATCCTTCTTTTACGACGTTGCTTCACTGAGGACCGGTGACGGCACTTTTTGCCGACTTCAAATCGCTGCTTTACGAGTGCACCGTGTTTCCTGCTTTACTGCACTTTAATGTTATCTCACTTAGTTAATCAGCACATCTTTCATCCATGGAACTGATACTTTTGGTCGGCAAAACGGCTCACAAATCATTTTTCGACAATTTCATTTCAATTTCATTTTACAGCAATCGGCTAGGAAGCGCCGATTCACATTAGCCACATAATGGCGAAACATCCGCTTTGGAGCAGGCCACACTCACTCGGCTTGGCCCAGCTTGGCTTGTTCGCTTTCGCCAGACAGTGACGCTTTTGACGCGTCAACAAGCTCTTCCCTCGCGCCGGCAAAAGGTCAAAGAATGGCCAAATTCTCCCTATATACAGCTCTGTTGAACTTTTCTGGGAAACAAATTGCACACATCAAAATCTTTCGCGCTATTCGGTAAAATGACACACACACTGTCATCAAACGTCTTAATCTGTTTTTTTTATGGTCCTCTGTACTCCTTTAAGAGAAAGGTGCATTATTCAGCTGCTCACGGGGAAACGTAACGACACAGTAATGCCCTATGTGTACCTTCGCCTTGAGTTGATACTTCCATCACCTTGTGTTAAAAAAATAATGAAGTGTGCTCACCTTGAAACGTGAGTTATCACACATTTTATTTGCAGGTATGGCTAACATTGCGGGTGTATGTGTAGATGGACGTTCGTCTGTCGTGGAAGACAAGGCCTGGTCTTTCACAGTTGTGCGTGGTTTCGCACACGAGTTTGCTCACAAGTAAGTAGCATAGGAAGTGGTCTTACAGTTGCGAGGCAGTTACGAGGATGAGTATCACATCTAACTCAGTAGATAGCTTTTTCACCCATGCACAACACAACAACTGTATGTTTTGGAACGCGGTGAAGAGAAAAGAAGAAAGTTTACGAAATCTGCTGCTTCGTCTAGAGTTGACTTGAACGCTGCTTCGCCATACGGAGGAGGGTGAAAGACACACCTGTCGACGGATTGATCAGTTTTCCCTGTGATCAAGTGGCGCAACTGCCATCATAAACGACCTCTGGTCGAACCATCAATTTGTGGCTACCAGGAGGTGAAAGGATCAGAGGAACAGCATAATGTTTGCTCCCGGCAGGGCCAAGTTAATGCTGTTGGCATATATACGGTGCACCAATACCTAGTTCTCACAGGAATTACGACTCAATGTTGTTGCCTAAACTCCCGGTTTCATCTGCGCCGTCACGGAGGGCAAGGTGGCCCGTTGCCCCCCTTGGCTTCCAGAAATGTAGGGTTTTTCAGCCAAGAGAATGTAGTTGCGCAAAAATTAGGCCAGAATGACAATCATTCTCCCCCATGACGACGCTTGCAGCATATAAGTGTTTATTTGAGGGGGATATACATTTATTAAAAGGAAAGGTCTGCCAGACAAAGGTCGGCATGCCATTCCATTAAAAAAAAAAGTGAGACTCCTGAAGCGCGCATCTTAGAGCTTGGAGGCCAGGCCAGTGCACTTCAAAAAGTGCAATAAAGTACTTGTGACGGCCCATTTTTGGTGCTGAGGCACAGGACCAAGAAGTGCGGCCAGCATCAGTTGGTTGTGCCCGAAACTTGAGTAGTAAGTACTGACCACGACTATCCGGAAACGCTACAAGGCTTCTGGACACGTTTAATTAGCAATTGGAGCTAATTGGGACCCCCCACATTAATCAGCATCATCCAATGAGTCATCACACTAATTGGGGAGCGTCTAACTAGTGTCCAGACCACCCTGTGCGTTTCCGGATAGACGTGGTCATAAAAAAGAAAAAATAGATAAAAAAAGAGATAGAGTGGAGAGAGGGAGTTTAGTTAAAGATCAACGACGCCATCTTGAAGAAAGCGGTCCGGAAGGGCCGCTGACCGTCGCTGGGCGACGGAGCACAGAGGCAGGTTGCAAAGCATCGCAGCAAATGACCACCAGTTCCGGACATCCTGTGACGTCAGCTGTGACGTCATGATGGCATGTCTGGGCAAGTTAGGACAGCTCTGGACATGCAAGGAGAAAAACACTCGTAATACAGAGGCTGGGAAAGCAAGAGTATGCAAACCATCAATAGCTAACAAGAAAATAGAATTAGTTACACAACAAATGATCCCACCACAACAGGAGCGCAGAACGATGCGACTGCTCTATCCGACAGCCAGGCAGAGAACTGACTCGTAATGGTTGTTTTCTCCTGTATAAAGCCCCGCAGCTGCACCCCTAGCGGTTACTTTCTCAACTAATCTCAGAACAAAATTATTAAGAATCACACCAGCGCTGCTCCCGTTCCCAGGGCAGAAGAAGATAGAAAATGGCGGGGATGCCCGGACAACAGCAACCAGCACCCGACGTGCACTGACACGAAAATCGCAAACAACGCGGGAAGAAAGTTGGCGAAAGCATTAGTTACACAACAAATCAGCTCACCACAGCAGGAGCGCAGACCGATGACTGCTCTCTGCGACAGCCAGCGAGAAACTGACTGGGACGCCGCTACGCATGCGCGCTCCTAGCGCCCTCTGGGGCGACCACCTCCGAGAGGCTAAGAGAGAAGAGCATTCCTGCGCCCCCTGCTGGCCGTTCTCATTGGTCGTGACGTCATCCTATTGTCTCAGGGCTACACTGTTTTTTTTTTCACTAATGCTCCTCTAGACAAGGTCAATCTACAATGAAGCCACGGTATGACATCATGCACCTGCGTGGCTCAAGGACGCGTGCGCTCTAGACAGGGGACCTATTATTTATTGAATCACTATCCCAAGATTATTTCCTTTATACTTCTATAACGATTGAATAGGAAACTATTGCAGAAGAGCACCATGCATGAAAGCTGATCGTAGGAATTCCAAACTCTTACTAAATGAGACTTGCAAAAGAACAAAATATCCTAACACGTAACTCCATCGACAGCTAATAAGAGGACTAGGCACTCAACAAATCAACACAGAATACGGGTAACAAGGAGCGCAGAACTCAGGGCAGCACTATCATCAAGACAACAATGTTCCTTGTCAAAAAAGAAAAAATACAAAGCATCAACAAAGGAAAGCATGCATATCGGGGCATGTCAGAACACGTCAGGACAAATTGCACGACTGCTGGGCAACAGAGGAAAACAAACACTTGAACAGAGTGAAAAGACACTCACCATCATTTTTCACGTTCACAGCATTCCCCCATTGGAAATCCGCTCGTCACAAAATCCACCAGTGACGAACCACACATCCGCACCCCATCAGAGGCAGACAGAACCCCAGCGCAACTAGTTGGGTAGAAATCCAGCGAACCGGTAGAGATGTAGGAAGGGAGTTGCCTCAGGACAGAAGCCGCCGATATTTCGAACAGAGACTGTTCTTGTTCTGGGCACCGTCCTCATCATTGGCATGGTATTTAAAGGGATAGGTGTGACGTGTTTTAAAGGTTCATGCGAATTGTGGGTCAACAGCCCGGAGGGAAGAAAGGGTCCGTACGGGCTTCTACGGCCGGAGTGAATGGCTGCTTTGTTAGAGTATGGAGGGGATTATGGGGGGGATTATGTGAACGTAGTGATCTAGGCTACAGAGCGGTTACAGAAAAATGGAAGGTTCACGAACACGTGGACGAAACGGGACAACAGACAAGAATTGGCAAGCATTGTGAAAGATAAGGAGGTTAGTGGTTACGTGGGAAAAATTCCAGAACAAGCAAAGCTTTTTTTTTTTTTTGTAATACAAAGTTATGGCATGCAATAAAGAAAGCAGAAAGCAGTGGTCATGCAGAACATAACAGATGATAATGGTGGTAGAAGGGAAAAGCATATTTTGTTTGTGAAGTGTTTCTAGGGTGCCTTGTGATTTGTTGATACCGGACGGGTGAAGAGCGTTGAACTTGTATATGAGATAAGACTCCCTATCACGTCTGTCACGTGTGGATCTAAACCCGGTTTCTAGAATATATAGTTTAATGTTGTCAAAATTGTGACCAGGAACGTTAAAGTGTTCGGCGACTGCTTTGGGGAGTTTGTTGGACGTGTCGGTTCTGTGTCCGGTAAGGCGGTTGTTCATTTGTTGGCCGGTTTCACCAATGTATTGCATAGAGCAGTCGCCGCATTCAATGCAGTATATGACATTGGAGCTTGTGCATGTGAATGCGTGAACTCACTTAATTAACTTCCTCGACAGCACAATATCACTAGACAACGGCAACCACATCACAACCCTGTACAAAAAGCCAACTGACAAACAACAATACCTTCACTTCAAGAGTCACCACCCGCGCCACTGTAAGGTTGGAATTCCTAATGGGCAGAGTGTAAGACTACGCAGAATTTGTTCAAACGACACAGATTACGCTGAGAAGCTTGACGAACTCTGCAGTACACTTGCCCAAAGGGACTATCCAGACTCCCTCCTAACCGAATTTCGTCGCAAGGCACTCACACTCGATCGAAACGAGGTTCTGGAAAACCGAAAAAATCCTGACGCGTGCCAAATAAGCTTCATCACAAGATATTCCAACGCACTTCCAAACATCAAAGCCATTCTACAGAAGCACGAGCCCCTCCTCCAAAGCAGTGACCGACTTAGCAATATATTTACCCATCCCATACAGGTGACATACCGACGCGCAAAAAATCTAGCAGACTCCTTGGTCAATGCCAAAATCAGCAAAACGAGCGCCCCGTACACGGGAACACGGCCCTGCAACCTCCCGCGCTGCAAAACATGCAAGCACGTTCAACACGCTAACTCCATCAAAAGCACTACGAGCAATTACACCCACCCCGTTAACCACGCATTCATATGCACAAGCTCCAATGTCATATACTGCATTGAATGCGGCGACTGCTCTATGCAATACATTGGTGAAACCGGCCAACAAATGAACAACCGCCTTACCGGACACAGAACCGACACGTCCAACAAACTCCCCAAAGCAGTCGCCGAACACTTTAACGTTCCTGGTCACAATTTTGACAACATTAAACTATATATTCTAGAAACCGGGTTTAAACCCACACGTGACAGACGTGATAGGGAGTCTTATCTCATATACAAGTTCAACGCTCTTCACCCGTCCGGTATCAACAAATCACAAGGCACCCTAGAAACACTTCACAAATAAAATATGCTTTTCCCTTCTACCACAATTATCATCTGTTATGTTCTGCATGACCACTGCTTTCTGCTTCCTTTATTGCATGCCATAACTTTGTATTACAAAAAAAAAAAAAGCTTTGCTCGTTCTGGAATTTTTGCCACGTAACCACTAACCTCCTTATCTTTCACTATGCTTGCCAATTCTTGTCTGTTGTCCCGTTTCGTCCACGTGTTCATGAACTTTCCATTTTTCTGTAACCGCTTTGTAGCCTAGATCACTACGTTCACATAATCCCCCCCATAATCCCCTCCATACTCTAACAAAGCAGCCATTCACTCCGGCCGTAGAAGCCCGTACGGACCCTTTCTTCCCTCCGGGCTGTTGACCCACAATTCGCATGAACCTTTAAAACACGTCACACCTAACCCTTTAAATACCATGCCAATGATGAGGATGGTGCCCAGAAGAAGAACAGTCTCTGTTCGAAATATCGGCGGCTTCTGTCCTGAGGCAACTCCCTTCCCCCAGCGAAACTAAGCTCTTCCACTGACGGCCAACGCAATTGCTAGGAGCAGAATTGACGTGTCCAGACCCGCCAGTGTCCAAGAGAGAAGTGAATCCTTGTGCCCCCTGCAGACCGTTCTCATTGGTCGTGACGTCACCCTATTATCTCACGGCTACACTGTTTTTTTCCACTAATGCTCCTCTAGACAAGGTCAACCTGAAACAATAGTGTTGCAGTATGACGTCATCATGCAGGTGCGTGGCTCAAGGACGCTTACGCTGTAGACAGGGGACCTGTTATTTATTGAATCGCTATCCCTAGATTATTTCCTTTATTCTACTATAATGATTGCATAGGGAACTATTGCAGAAAAACACCATAGACAAGAGGAGATTGTAGCATTTCATTCCCAAAGTCTTACTCTACAGGAAAAAAAATGGTTCAGCAAGACATGTCCATCCCAGCCAAGAGCCATGCACCTAACTGAATAATGACGCTTTGTTCCTCCTGAATAAAGTCACACACCTGTCCCTCTCGCGCTTACTCTCTGAACTAAATGAATCGCAAAATTATTAAGAATAGCTCTACTTCCATTCAAGGCAGCACTATCGTCAAGAATATTCCTTGTACAAACAGAAAAAAACAACATGTAGAAGGAAAGCATGTCAGAACAGGCCCAGGCATGTCAGCGCATGTTTGTCAGACAACGAGGGGGAAAAAAGCGAAAAGAAACAAAGAAGAAAACCAGTATCAAACTATTTCTAAGCACACACACTCCTCTTATTCAAAAACAGTGCTCATCATAAATCCGTCCAGGGCAATACACACCATTTTTCTATTGCTACACTTTTTTTCCAGTAACGGTCAATGCATTGCTACAGACTGCGTGACGTCATCACATCCTGTCTGAAGAAGAAGACAGTGGCAAAGACTCCTATTATTTATTGAATCGCAAGATTATTTCCTTTGTCCTACTCTTAATGACATTCATTCTCTCATTAAAATTCAACAAAAAAGCTCCCTGCATATTAACGATTTTCACCCCAAAGGCTCATCATGGTCATTAGAATTACAGTAAACTACCACTGCTCTTTTAAAATAATAAGTGAAACCACTCAACATCACCTCCAGGCTTATGTAATACATGACCCTTTCTATGCTCACACATTCGTTGTCTGAGGCTACAACTGCGCGCAAAAAGGCGCGAAAGCCGGGTGGGCAAAGTTCCATTCGCGCATTGCGTGCAAAAAGGCGCGAAAGTCGGGAGCAAAGTTCCATTCGCGCACGCCAAAGCACAAGACACAGAACGCCTTTATGGGAACATGATGGCATTCCCACCATATTAATGATTTTCTACCTTGCATTGCAGTTTAGAAAAACTACTACAAAACTATAATTTTAGGAGCTCATTAAAATTCAACTTTCTATGGAAACTATAATTGCCCTATTACTTGGATCGCTATTAATGAAGCGCTCCAATTTTTTCTCTCTTCCCATTTCAGCCTTGTCATGCAGTGAAGCAGACTCACATCCAAAATAATTAATTTACACTGAGGGTGCCGTGCTTCAGGAATTCCTATCCTGTGCTCAGATGCAAGCATTTCTTCACGGATACCTTTAACAGCTGACTTCCTCAACATACCGAGCTCCTAACAACATCTAACAAACAATCAGAGAAACCCTCTTCTCAGCTGTACCATGCGACTTTCTGCTGCATAAAATCGGTGATTTGAGGAAGAGAGCAGCGAAAAATTGTGTGCACTTGTGCTTGACTTAAAAAACCTGAAGCATATGCTAATAAACTAAGAGAAAGACACTCATGTCTGGTATCTGATAGTGCCACATACATAGACGCATTGCCCTTGTGCAAAGAAAGCACAGGACAGGGATACACAAATTTGCTTAGGTGAGCAGGGAAAAGGCTTAAGACCTCAGGTCACCACACATCGCCACGCGGCTAGCACAACATGACACCAACAAGATACTAGCAGCGGGAAGAACTGCAACACTGCTAAACAAGACCAGACATGCCATGTTGACGTCACAAATCAGGAAAAAAGCACACGCACGCACGCACACAGCCCTACTGAAAATGTGTCTAAGATGCCTCTCAAAATTTCCTGAGAGGTCTGAGAAGACCTTTCAAGAAATCTTGAAAGGTCTGGTAGGACCTCTTAGCACTTCTGAAGGGTCTGAGAGGACCTTTCAAGAAATCTTGAAAGGTCTGGTAGGACCTTTCAGGCAGCACAGAGGGGTCTGAGAGGACCTTTTAGAGAAAATCTGGAAGACGTTGTAGAATCATTCATGTAGCCCTGAGGGGTTTGGAGGGACCTCTCAGACAGCTTTGCGACAGTGCGTCGTGCAACACCTCTCAGAGCATCTTGCTACATGTTTTCCGCGCCGCGGGACATGCTACCTCATCCGCTTTGGAAAATAGTTCGCAAGATTTCACATGTTTGTGCATTATTCCTCCAAGGAACACGTGCCGTGATAACCTTGTATCGTCGTTCCCTCTTGAAGCTATTGTTCTTGCAATCCGTGCATTATGACACTGCACGTAAGTGGAAGCGTTTCGGCCGGTCGCCAGCGGTTCAATCAGTCTGTTTTGAAACGTTGAAGTGTGAGGACGTCGGCTGCGGATCTCAAGTAATTTGCGTTTTGTCTTCGGGATTCGAACTGTTTTTGAGGTATGTAGACGATGTGTCAAATATGCTTTTGTGAGTGACAGGCATTCCTGTTCACTTTACGCTATTACCACTGTTCGCAGACACGCATTATGTGCGCCGATAGGAAGATTACCAACCACGTTAGGTTACCAACGGCGCTTTGTGCCAAACGGTATGTTATATATTGCGGTGCCTACACACTGACTTACACTGACATTCTGAAATTGTATTTCTTACAGATGAATCTCGTACGAAGCGACAGTTGAGGAGAACCCAAGGTGATGAGAACCCAATCTCGCCAGTTAGTTGGCGTATTACGCAAGCCAGGGAAACTAGACGGTGCATCGCGAGTTCCCAAGTATACGTAAAACAGACGAACTTGATCACCGAGAAGCAGAGTTCTTCAAGAATATTTTTCAGCGCTGCTGTACGGACATTGCGAATATGTGTCCCATGAGTTCATGCTTTGTGGAATACCAGAGTATGTTTTGATGATGACTTGTATGCCTTCGTAGACATGTAAGTGCTAAATCTAGTTTTTGTTGCTGCTATTTACCGTTTCGTGTAGTTTCTTGCGAGCGATCCTTCAACAAATATTAGATATTCACAATTCTGCAAGACGTTTGAAATAACTGTTAGATAATCTGATAGCAGTGTGCATGCCTTAATTGAGTGTATCTGTACAATTGAAGGAACTCAATATATGTGGAGTTTTGTGACGTGCACTTGTCTGTATCTATCTCTGGTGTATCATAGCACTGTATGATTGTACCTCTCCGACGACAGGTGCAGCGTAGACGGCGAAATTGAACATTGATGTTCCGATGTCAGATCTGGGCATTAGCTTCTGAGAAGTCTTGAGAGGTCCTGTCAATCTGAGAGGTCATCCCAGCTTGAGAGGTCCTCCCAGCTTGTGAGGTCCTCTCAGCCTGAGAGGTCCTGAGAGGTCCTCTCAGTCCCATAACATATTACACCTGAGAGACCTCTCAGATACATTTTCACTAGGGAGGACAATGCATTAAACACACGGAGCGCTCAGGAATAATCGTAGCGTTACCGCACATCGCTACGAAGCTCAACGTCTAACACAAGACGACAGCAACAAGATATTAGCAAAGGGTAAAAATTGCAACACTACCGAACAAGTCCCGTCATGCGACAACAACAAACAACGTTGGGCTAGTTGGTAAGGATACAGCATGGTGGAAAAGCGCACAGAAGACACGGACAAAAAGGACAAAAAGCGCAAGTGGTGTCGTCTCCTTTTTGTCCGTGTCTTCTGTGCGCTTTTCCACCATGCCGTCATGCGACATTGCATACAAAACACTGCTCATCGGGGAAAAGGCCTAAGCCTGCGGCGGATCATCATAGAGCATACACAACTTCATTTTTTCTACTTTGCGTAAACTAAACGTGGTCTGCTTGGAAAACAACGTACAAATTTTCTTAGGGAGCAGAGAAATATAGAAATTTCTACTCCGTGCTCAGATACCAGCATTTCTGCTCAAAAACCTGTAAAATTAAGCACTGCTTACTTCGTCAAGATATCGAACACCCAACAAAATCAAACAAACAACCCCACTTCCACTGATAGAACACTATTCAGCTTTTACGCAGGAGGCTTTCTTCTACATAAAAGTAGAGAAAATAAGAAAAGAGCAGCGAAAAATTACACGCAGTTTTGCTCGCATAGCTATAAGAGAGAAAAATAAATAAATAAAATAACGACGCACACGCTAATAAACTGTGACAAAGACACCCATTTCTGCTATCAGATAATTATTGCATAATGCTAAATACTCATTTGCATTGTCTCTGCGTGAAGAAAGCACAGGACAGGGATACACAATTTATCTTCTCCGGAATCGCGCGCGTCGCGTGTCCAAACCGCGAGAACGGGCCCGCGTGCGGCTCGCGTGAGCGCGGTTCGGGCGCACTATTTTATCACTTAAACGGAAGCAGAGCTGACATTGTTGTACCTTGGGGATAAATCTTTTTATTCCAGGGCCAGCAGAATGTATTCAGAAAAGGCTTCAGGTGTGTAAGGTCAGCCCAAGGTGTGTTGATGGGAGCGCACTGCTCTGTTGGGTCTCTATAGTATTCTTGCAAAATATATGGGTGCAAGAAAATAAAAGGAAAACGAAGAAGACAATTCACTCCTGTATGATGAGCGCTGCGTAGAAGCACGGCACCGTTTTCTTTGTGGAGGTATAGCGAACGTGCATTCCTTTCTTTCTTTTTTGGTTCGCGTCGGTCGAGTGGTGATATCCTATTACATCTGGAACGAGGACCTATCGCTTTGCAATCGCATACAAGAGTGAGCCATCTTTTGACGATGGTAGGATAATTATTGACCTGATGAATAATATGGATTTATGTGGTTGTGAGAATAGACTTTGTGTTTGTGAGTGTGAAAATGTGAGTGTGTGTGTTTGGGTGTGCGCGTGGGCGCGCGCGCTTTCCTGAACCAGGGATCCCACTTGACAAGTAAGTTCTTTGTGTGTGCCTTTTCATGTGACACGAGTGATACATTTATATACTATTGCGTGGAATAGTGGTTTAAAAAATAAGGGTAGCAGCGCTTGCATTGCTATCTGTAGGATAGAGCGAGAGCGTTTTTAATGGAATTACCTCGCGAACCTGCTGAAGTCTTCGTTTTGGGCAGGCTATTTTATGAGAGCCGGTCCTGTTGCGATGCATTTGATACGCTTTCCTGAAGCAGCGTGCTTTGTTCTTGTAGTGTGGTTTACGCCTTTATCAATAGAAATGAATAGAAGTGTTTGTTTCTTTGTTTGTTAGTATGTGTCTATCACGTTCGTAGCGCTGTTCAAGCTTTAGTTGCTTTGCAAAAATTCAGAGTTTATGGTATTAGGCTGTTCGAGTAGAAGTGACTTTCCCTGCTCGCTTAAGACAAATTGTGTATCCCTGTCCTGTGCTTTCTTCACGCAGGGACAATGCAAATGAGTATTTAACATTATGCAATAATTATCTGATAGCAGAAATGGGTGTCTTTGTCACAGTTTATTAGCGTGTGCGTCGATATTTTATTTATTTATTTTTTTTTCTCTTATAGCTATGCGAGCAAAAGTGCGTGTAATTTTTCGCTGCTCTTTTCTTATTTTCTCTACTTTTATGTAGAAGAAAGCCTCCTGCGTAAAAGTTGAATAGCATTCTATCAGTGGAAGTGGGGTTGTTTGTTTGATTTTGTTGGGTGTTCGATATCTTGACGAAGTAAGCAGTGCTTAATTTTACAGCTTTTGAGCAGAAATGCTGGTATCTGAGCACGGAGTAGAAATTTCTATATTTCTCTGCTCCCTAAGAAAATTTGTACGTTGTTTTCCAAACAGACCGCGTTTAGTAGAAAAAATGAAGTTGTGTATGCTCTATGATGATCCACCGCAGGCATAGGCCTTTTCCCCGATGAGCAGTGTTTTGTATGCGATGTCGCATGACGGGACTTGTTCGGTAGTGTTGCAATTTTTACCCTTTGCTAATATCTTGTTGCTGTCGTCTTGTGTTAGACGTTGAGCTTCGTAGCGATGTGCGGTAACGCTACGATTATACCTGAACGCTCCGTGTGTTTAATGCGTTGTCCTCTGTGCGTGCGTGCGTGTGCTTTTTTCCTGATTTGTGACGTCAACATGGCATGTCTGGTCTTGTTTAGCAGTGTTGCAGTTCTTCCCGCTTCTAGTATCTTGTTGGTGTCATGTTGTGCTAGCCGCGTGGCGATGTGTGGTGACCTGAGGTCTTAAGCCTTTTCCCTGCTCACCTAAGCTAATTTGTGTATCCCTGTCCTGTGCTTTCTTTGCACAAGGGCAATGCGTCTATGGATGTGGCACTATCAGATACCAGACATGAGTGTCTTTCTCTTAGTTTATTAGCATATGCTTCAGGTTTTTTAAGTCAAGCACAAGTGCACACAATTTTTCGCTGCTCTCTTCCTCAAATCACCGATTTTATGCAGCAGAAAGTCGCATGGTACAGCTGAGAAGAGGGTTTCTCTGATTGTTTGTTAGATGTTGTTAGGAGCTCGGTATGTTGAGGAAGTCAGCTGTTAAAGGTATCCGTGAAGAAATGCTTGTATCTGAGCACAGGATAGGAATTCCTGAAGCACTGCACCCTCAGTGTAAATTAATTATTTTGGATGTGAGTCTGCTTCACTGCATGACAAGGCTGAAATGGGAAGAGAGAAAAAATTGGAGCGCTTCATTAATAGCGATCCAAGTAATAGGGCAATTATAGTTTCCATAGAAAGTAGAATTTTAATGAGCTCCTAAAATTATAGTTTTGTAGTAGTTTTTCTAAACTGCAATGCAAGGTAGAAAATCATTAATATGGTGGGAATGCCATCATGTTCCCGTAAAGGCGTTCTGTGTCTTGTGCTTTGGCGTGCGCGAATGGAACTTTGCTCCCGACTTTCGCGCCTTTTTGCACGCAATGCGCGAATGGAACTTTGCCCACCCGGCTTTCGCGCCTTTTTGCGCGCAGGTGTAGCCTCAGACAACAAATGTGTGAGCATAGAAAGGGTCATGTATTACATAAGCCTGGAGGTGATGAAGAGTGGTTTCACTTATAATTTTAAAAGAGCAGTGGTAGTTTACTGTAATTCTAATGACCATGATGAGCCTTTGGGGTGAAAATCGTTAATATGCAGGGTGCTTTTTTGTTGAATTTTAATGAGAGAATGAATGTCATTAAGGGTAGGACAAAGGAAATAATCTTGCGATTCAATAAATAATAGGAGTCTTTGCTGCTGTCTTCTTCTTCAGACAGGATGTGATGACATCACGCAGTCTGTAGCAATGCATTGACCGTTACTGGAAAAAAGTGTAGCAATAGAAAAATGGTGTGTATTGCCCTGGACGGATTTATGATGGGCACTGTTTTTGAATAAGAGGAGTGTGTGTGCTTAGAAATAGTTTGATACTGGTTTTCTTCTTTGTTTCTTTTCGCTTTTTTCCCCCTCGTTGTCTGACAAACATGCGCTGACATGCCTGGGCCAGTTCTGACATGCTTTCCTTCTACATGTAGTTTTTTTTGTTTTTGTACAAGGAATATTCTTGACGATAGTGCTGCCTTGAATGGAAGTAGAGCTATTCTTAATAATTTAGCGATTCATTTAGTTCAGAGAGTAAGCGCGAGCGGGACAGGTGTGTGACTTTATTCAGGAGGAACAAAGCGTCATTATTCAGTTAGGTGCATGGCTCTTGGCTGGGATGGACATGTCTTGCTGAATCATTTTTTTTTCTGTAGACTAAGACTTTGGGAATGAAATGCTACAATCTCCTCTTGTCTATGGTGTTTTTCTGCAATAGTTCCCTATGCAATCATTATAGTAGAATAAAGAAAATAATCTAGGGATAGTGATTCAATAAATAACAGGTCCCCTGTCTACAGCGTAAGCGTCCTTGAGCCACGCACCTGCATGATGACGTCATACCGCAACCCTATTGTTTCAGGTTGACCTTGTCTAGAGGAGCATAAGTGAAAAAAAACCGTGAAGCCGTGAGATAATAGGGTGACGTCACGACCAATGAGAACGGCCTGCAGGGGGCGCAAGGATTCACTTCTCTCTTGGACACTGGCGGGTCTGGACACGTCAATTCTGCTCCTAGCAATTGTGTTGGCCGCCAGTGGAAGAGCTTAGTTTCGCTGGGGTTCTGTCTGCCTCTGATGGGGTGCGGATGTGTGGTTCGTCACTGGTAAATGGTGTTCGACGATGCAGGTGGATTTTGTGACGAGCGGATTTCTAATGGGGGAACGCTGTAAACATGAAAAATGATGGTGAGTGTCTTTTCACTCTGTTCAAGTGTTTGCTTTCCTCTGTTGCCCAGCAGTCGTGCAATTTGTCCCGACGTGTTCTGACATGCCCCGATATGCATGCTTTCCTTTGTTGATGCTTTGTATTTTTTCTTTTTTGACAAGGAACATTGTTGTCTTGACGATAGTGCTGCCCTGAGTTCTGCGCTCCTTGTTACCCGTACTCTGTGTTGATTTGTTGAGTGGCTAGTCATCTTATTAGCCGTCGATGGAGTTACGTGTTAGGATATTTTGTTCTTTTGCAAGTCTCATTTAGTAAGACTTTGGAATTCCTACGATCAGCTTTCATGCATGGTGCTCTTCTGCAATAGTTTCCTATTCAATCGTTATAGAAGTATAAAGGAAATAATCTTGGGATAGTGATTCAATAAATAATAGGTCCGTGGTCTAGAGCGCACGCGTCCTTGAGCCACGCAGGCGCATGATGACGTCATACCGTGGCTTCATTGTAGATTGACCTTGTCTAGAGGAGCATTAGTGGAAAAAAAAACACTGTACCCCTGAGACAATAGGATGACATCACGACCAATGAGAACGGCCAGCAGGGGGTGCAGGAATGCTCTTCTCTCTTAGCCTCTCGGAGGTGGTCGCCCCAGAGGGCGCTAGGAGCGCGCAAGCGTAGCGGCCACGGAGCGGCGTCTCAGTCAGTTTCTCGCTGGCTGTCGCGGAGAGCAGTCGCATCTGTCTGCGCTCCTGCTGTGGTGAGCTGATTTGTTGTGTAACTAATGCTTTCGCCAACTTTCTTCCCGCTTTGTTTGCGATTTTCGTGTCAGTGCACGTCGGGTGCTGGTTGCTGTTTTCCGGGCATCCCCGCCATTTTCTATCTTCTTCTGCCTTGGGAATGGGAGTAGCGCTGGTGTGGTTCTTAATAATTTTGTTGTGAGATTAGTTGAGAAAGTAACCGCTAGGGGTGCAGCTGCTGGGCTTTATACAGGAGAAAGAAACCATTACGAGTCAGTTCTCTGCCTGGCTGTCGGATAGAGCAGTCGCATCGTTCTGCACTCCTGTTGTGGTGGGATCATTTGTTGTGTAACTAATTCTATTTTCTTGTTAGCTATTGATGGTTTACATACTCTTGCTTTCCCACCCTCTGTATTACGAGTGTTTTTCTCCTTGCATGTCCAGAGCTGTCCTAACTTGCCCAGACATGCCATGATGACGTCACAGCTGACGTCACAGGATGTCCAGAACTGGTGGTCATAGCTGCGATGCTTTGCAACCTGCCTCTGTGCTCCGTCGCCCAGCGACGGTCAGCGGCCGTTCCGGACCGCTTTCTTCAAGATGGCGTCGTTGATCTTCAACTAAACGCCTTCTCTCCACTCTATCTCTATCTATTTTTTCTTTGTTATGACCACGTCTATCCGGAAACGCACAGGGTGGTCTGGACACTAGTTAGACGCTCCCCAATTAGTGTGATGACTCATTGGATGATGCTGATTAATGTGGGGGGTCCCAATTAGCTCTAATTTCTAATTAAACGTGTCCAGAAGCCTTGTAGCGTTTCCGGATAGTCGTGGTCAGTACTTACTACTAACTTGTGTGTGCTTCACTCATCTTAAATCGTTCGTTTGCGAGCTGGCACTGTGCTGCAGATTTAGTTGATATCCATTGTTGTACAAGTTGCATTGAGCAACAAACACAGAAACGTAGTTGGCTCTGCCATGTATAATATGTTTCTAGTCCTGCGTGCTTGTCCCGCAGAACGTGACTCGCCTTCTAACAGAACCGAAAATCTCCGAACGCACAAAAATAAAACTGCAGGCGCGCGCTCATCGCAATGCTGATAGTTGAACGGTAAGACAACCACAGCTCGCCTCGTCTGCATTTGGGAGCCTGCATGCTCTTGGGGTCACGTCAGACAGCAGCATCCCAGAATGCAAAACGAAGGCAGGCACGCTCTTCCCAATGGAAAACGATGGGAAGGGCCGCTCCTGCGTTGCCTTCCTTCCATAGTACTGGGACCGCACAGTATTGTCGTGCTGCAAAAACCATTGCGTTACTATTTCAAGCAGGGTGTCGAAGCGAATCGAAAACCGGAACCGAAAACCGAAAAAAAAACGCTATTTTGGTGCGAACCGGAACGGAATCAAAACCGTATACGTTTTTTTTTTTTCGCTCTGGAGGGAAACCGACAAAAATATTTAACGGTTTTCGGTCCAAGCAAAAACTTCGCCGGTTTGGACTACGAGTAGGCGAATGAAACTGTCGTCGTGTGTTCTGAAGTCGTGTCATGGATACTTTACAAGAGTTACGGTTACGGTGCAATGTATGTCGGTGGACTATGACCCAATTAGGCTCCCTTTGCAACGTTTTATCGTTCGCGCAGATAGACTTAGATGTACATGTGACCAGTTGTGACTCTCTACCAATGTGCGACCCAAGGGGGCTGCGAAACGGCTTCTCTATCGGTAACCTCTCGCAACGTGTCCCTTGTTTCAGACCAGCGAAGTTGAATACATGTAGGTATCCGCGAGGCAAGCGGGTGCGAAGTGGCCCCTCTTTTGTGGATAGGACACGAAGAAAAGAAACTGGAGCCGTTGAGCGCGTTTGTGAGTGTAGGTGTTCCTCGATTTGCGTCGTACTCGTGCGGTAGTGCTTGCTGACGAGGAAACCGCAACAGGCATTCGTATGGGACGCGATCGCACCAATTCAGCAAGAAAGTGCTTTACGTATGACATCACAACAAACAAATCAGCCTGTCTCATGCGCTTCAAGAAAAGAGAATGCCTATTTGAACAGACAGTCACCAACAGGAGCCAGGAGCTACCAATTTCACAGCTGCCTATTGATATTAAATACCATGTATGCATATAAACGGGTTTACATTTTGCAGCATTGATTTTTTTTTCTGGGAATGAATATGTCCACCAGCGGAACCGGTTGAAACCGGTATGAACCGTTATTTTTTCGCTCCGGAGCATAACCGGTACCAGACTGTTTATGATAGAACCCGAACGAAAACCGGAACGAAAAAAGTTTCGGTTCGACACCCTGATTTCAAGTAACGGAGTTGACCGCGCCTGATTTTCTCCCTCATGAATATTTCCCCAATTTCGTTTCATTTTAGCCTCGGGTGTGTCCACGATGGCGCAGCACCTTTTACGCGTGTGCCAGGCCATCCAGGCGCTAAAACATGTCTATGGGATGATGGCTTCTTGATGACTCACATTACTGCGGAAAACCAGTTCCAATTCTCCAACTGCTGTGCTGAACAGATTCGCGTCACTTCGCAGTAAGTAATCAGCACAACAGAAATACATTTATAGTTCCTCCTTTTCCTTGTTTACAATCAAACAAAACACTTATGTTACAAACTTGGTGATATTGGCAGAATTCTTGTATAGGGGAGGGCAGCTGATGCATTCTGCTGACCACGGTACCGTATACACGCGTTAGATGACGATGTGGTCCACCGCTGTTGTAACAAGTACATGGAGCACGAGCTTTCACCTCAAATCAAACAAGCCGATACATTTGATCTCTGATGGCGGAAAATATATGTTGAAGCCATTGGTGAGTTAGGGGAAATGAACGTGTTCGGAATTATCTGCGCTACGCCGTTCGGGAAATAGGAGAGGAGGAAAAAATTGCCTTTCAGAAGACGTTGTCGTCGATCGCCTGGCTTTGAGCGTCGAGTCCAAGGCTATTTCCGTGTCGGATTACAGTGATTTCTTGGACCAAGTGGCCATGGACCAGGTAACTTTGATATATTGAGAGGTCGTAGAACGTGAAGAAAAAACAATGTACAAGTTTCTGGCGATGCAGAATCAAAAATAACAAAGACGGTTAAGAGCATCAACTGCTCTTAACCGTCTTTGTTATATATTGAGAGGGTGAGAATCCGAACGACACCGAGAGTGTCATTCCAAATAGTTGGTAGAGCAGGTAGTCTGCTCTAGCTCTTCCAAATCGCCGCAATGCTGGCATCTTGGGGTGTCGATTTGTCGCGAGCGGTAACGCCACTCAGCAGCAAAGGCCACACCGTGTCGCGTACGGTGAATTAATGCGCTGTCCTCGCGAGAGGTGTTTCGTGGCCTCTGAAAAGCAACGGAAACTTGTGCGATTGTCGTGCGACATTGTCTATATATTCTCCACCACAACGTCCCAACCAGGTGAATGTGAGCTCGAGTCTGTCAAGGTGTCGTGCTCGCAACAGGAGCAACATTTCGGAACGCTCTCGATAGATGGCATCGTGAGCGCAGAAGGTGACGCATGGCCCGCAAACAGTATGGCCTCTTCTTGCCTCTCGTGCTGGATCATGTAACTCAGTGTCTCTACTCTGAGGTGAAGCGTATTTAGTTACTCAGCACCGGCGGTAGTCGATGGGTCGTATCACTAGCTCTCGTATCACACCAAATACGTGTCAGGCTCTCAGACTTCTCCGATCACAATCCAATCCTACATTACAGGAACGTATGGATGCTCACATGTATGGGAAGGGGGGGGGGGGCAAGATAAGACAGCAATTTGGAATTGAACATGTAATTTTAACTTTTCGAATTTTCAAAAATTAAATAACATAAAAACTAGCCATGGGCACGTTCTCGGTGTAGAGCTTCTGTCCTGTAAATGCAAAAACGGGGCGTAGCCATTCTAAAAGAAACACACAACACAAAATTTAAAAAATGCAGGTTGTCTTGTCTTGAACCACCCCTCGGGCAGGATGAGACATGGCGGCGGACAAGATGAGAGATGCCATGGTATTGAACTATACAAATTAGTTTTTGCAATCCAGGCAGACAAAGTTAAGTCAGTAGGCCCCTACCAACCCCTTTGAGCCCATCGCCCACATAATATGCAATAAAACCACACAAAGCACTGTACTATTATGCCCCGCCGTTCTTTGCAAGCACGGCACCGCTAGTCTGACATGTGGCTGGTCGCTTGTTTCAAATATCCTAGGAAACTGGTAAACATGCTGTAAAATCCTATAGGCAATATGTAAAAAAAGAAACAAAAAGCTCTGAGGAACAAGCATAAAGTCAACTAATAGTTGAGTTATCAGATTTAAATTATCACATTTACCTTTTAATTTACCCACATTTCACATTTAAATTATCACAGTTATCACATTTAAATTACATTAAATTGTCGCGTCTTGTCCCGTGCATATCATGGCATACATTAATTTCTCTGTCAGCTTTCAGCTCCGTAAAACCAAGAGCGCCCATATTTTGCACATATCTAGATGAGTGAATAAAGAAATATACATTGACAGAATAGGATTGCCAAACGCTGCTGCAGAGATGATAACAAAAAGGACTGCAGAAAATCGTGCGTTTTTTGCGGGTCTTTACATTCCAGGAAGAAGTAACCAACTTTTTTTTCCTTCAACGCATATACCAGTCAGGACAATCCTCATGTGCAATAAAGCGGACATGCTATCAGTAAATCACCACCATCCTCTCATTTTTCCCCAATAGCAATGGGGTAGCATTCTGCTCAATGAGCGGAAGTCATCCCCATATCATCGTGATCATGTATTTCTCTCTCTCTCTCTATCAGTAAAGTTTCAAGCGCATAGAGGCAACGCGTCAATGACACAGGCGGCGTCGAGCAAAAAATGTCGCGCCTTCCCCTGTGTCTCATCTTGCCCTACCTTATCCTACGTTTGCCTTCATGTATGTGTGCTGGCAGAGTGAGTGAGTGAGATCAACTGTGCAATCAGTTGAAGCAATTTTCGACTTTTTCGACACGAAGCGCAATGCATGCATTCACACTGGTCTAAAATGGATACCTACAGGGAAAGTTCAGTGGTGATTTAGCGCTAAATGCGAGACAAACATTAAGCGCCCTTTCCGGTCTATACACGACATCCGGTTGTCCACTTCCGGTCTACACTTCACTTCCGGTTACCCACCTCTACTGTATACTTCACTTCCGGTTACCCACCTCTGCTGTATACTTAACTTCCGGTTACCCACCTCTGCTGTATACTTCACTTCCGGTTATCCACCTCCGGTGTATACTTCACTTCCGGTTCGACGCATTCAATTACCATATGTCAGTCCATTTAATCAACCTGTAATTGGCCGCAGTTACTTTCAATTATCTTTTAATTACGTTTTAATTACCGTTATATTGTACTTTATTTACTTACCATTAATTACGTTTGCTGTCTTTAATTACTGTTGATTTCCGCTGATTGGGATGTTGCCAAGAAAATAATGGGGAGAGAAGAAATTACCGTTTAATTCAAGTTACTTGCACTTAATTACATTTAATTACCTCGGGTGACCCCCTGTAACCCGCGGTAATCTTTAATCTCATTCTGTCTTTCTCTTCATTACATATATATCTTACATTCATTGGCTTTAAACTCAACTTTCTTGCTTTAATTACATTTAATTACCTTCAACTACTCCAAATGCACACAATTTACTTTCACTTACATTTACCCCTCGTACCCTTTACATGTTTGTGGTGCGCGACCACAAAGATTATCGGCCATCGCTCGTGCTCCATCTGGCACCACCTTCCACCTTCTGGGTGTTGCAGCCTTTGCAGTCCCCTTGATGTGGCGTACATCCGTCGAAAATTCCGCGAGGTATGCCAAATGGCGGATTCCTCGAGGGAAGTAGTTCCGTCCGGCAGATGTGAAGGCGCCAACAAGCGGCTTGTGGTCGGTCCATATTACGAGCTCTCGTCATTCGAGGAAGTGACGGAAGTACCGGACCGCAGAATATGCAGCTAGCAACTCCTTCCCGAACATACTATAGCGTGACTCCGTGGACAATATCTTGCGGGAGAAGAAAGACACCGGCTGGTGCTGGCCGTCGACTTCCTGCTGAAGAACTGCGCCGACTGCCTGGTCCGACGCATCTACAAAGAGAGAGAGAGGAGCGTCGTGCCGTGGGTGAACGAGGAACGTGGCATTGGCAATTGCGTGCTTGATGGCCAGAAAAGCCGCTTGGCGACTGTCGCTCCAGAGAATTGGTTGGGATGGAGAGCGTGGTGCTTTGAGAAAGTTCTCAAGGGGCCTGAGTAGGAACGCACAAGAGGGGACAAACCGGCGATAAAAACTGACAACTCCCAAAACCCGACGGAGCTGGCGCAGTGACATAGGGGCGGGGAAGTCCGTGATGGCCTTGACTTTTTGTGGAAGTGGGGATATGCCGACCGCTGACACGCGGTGGCCTAAGAATTCCAAGGATGACTTGCCGAATTCACATTTTTGAACGTTGATCACGACGCCGTGACTTTCGAGGCAGCCAAACACCTCGCGAAGATGTTGGCAATGTTGCTCTTCCGTTTCGCTGGCGATGAGAAGGTCGGCCATGTATGCGAAGACGAATGGCAGGCCGCGCAGGACGGAGTCAATGGCGAAGCGTTGGAAGGTTCGTGCCACGTTTCTCAAGCCAAAAGGCATGCGCAGAAATTCAAATAAGCCTAAAGGTGTAATGATAGCGGTTTTGTGGATATCCTCTTAGGCCACCGGAACCTGGTGGTATGCCTTTGTCAGATCCACCTTACTGAACCATTTCGGGCCAGCAAGGTTCATGGTGAAGTCCTGAAGGTTCGGTAGGGGGTATCGGTCAGGTTTGGTCGCAAGATTTAAGGCGCGATAGTCTCCAAATGGACGCAGGCCCCGGTCTTCTTAGGGATCATGTGGAGTGGTGAAGCCCAATCTCTGGAAGACGGCCGAGCGATCCCAATTTGCAACATGTGATCGAACTCGCTACGGGCTATTTTCCATTTTTCTGGGGCGAGTCAGCGAGACTTGAAATGAGCCGCTGGGCCCGACGTCTGGATGTAATGAACGACGTCATGACGTACGGGCTTGGTCCAGTCCGGAGGCAGTGATAGAGATGCGAACTCGCTGAGTACTGCCCCGAAGGGAGAGTGAAGAGCAGAGAGAGTCGACGCAGGGAAGGTGATGTGCGGAGATGTACCGACGCCCAGGACGTGCAGCTTGGTCGTAGAGTCGATTAAAGACTTGCGGGCAATGTCAACCAACAGACCGAAATACTGTAGACGGTCTGCCCCTATGGTGGCTTGGTCGATTGCTCTTTCTTGATTATCCAAGGGAAAGGTCGCCGTAACCCGAGGATAAAGTGAGCGACCGCTCACCGTAGACTGGTATGCCAATGTTGTTAACGGCAGTTAAGAGGTAAATGGGTCTCTGTAGCTTGTCTGACCGCGTAGCTGGGATGATGCTGATTTAGACCTCGGTGTCTACGAGGAAACGGCGCTGGGGCGTCCGGTCGAACACGAAGAAAAGATGGCCTGGACGTTGCGTCGGTGGGTGGGGGGCGCTCGCCGCCTCTAGCGCTCCCAGGGGGCATTATTTCCCGGCCAGGAGCAAAGGTAGTGTGTAGTTGCGGCCTTGGGCGCCGAAAGACCAGTAGTACCAGCGGAACGGGGATGGGTTCGGTTGACGCTGGAATGTCGGCGACGGAGATCTTCTGCGCCTGCGGTTGGCGCGACGCGAGCGCTTTCGGCGGTGAAATTGCGCGGGGAGTGAAATTGCCCAGGGGAACGATCGTGGGGGATGAAGGATGCCACGAGACCGCTCATGCTCTGGTTGTCGGCCCTTAGTGGGGCGAGGTCAGATTGAGGTGGCTCAGTTTGCCCCGGGAACGTAGAGCAGGCGTTCGCAGGCGGCGGAGAGCACCCATGACTTGCCGGGGGGGGGGGGGGCGCAAACGGAGGGTTGGGCGACCTCCATAATTTTGTCCGCGTGCAGGGCGAACTCACTGAGGGAGCGGTTCGAAGCGGTGGCCAAGATCATTTGTACCGCCGAAGGCAGACGCTGGAGGAAGAGATCCTTCAGAAAAATTCGTCAAAGGTGACTGCCCGATTGCCGAGGAAGCCCTGCAAGTGGTGCAGGAATTGGGACGGTCGTCTGTCCCCGAGGTCCTCGCCTGACAACAGTTGTTGAAAACGCCGACGTTCGGAGGCCGTAGTGCACCTGATGATGTCCTAAGGTGTTGTGCCTACCGGTGCGCTCAGTATGTCGGCAACGTCGCAGGCAACCTCAGGTGAGAGAGAGGAGACAACACGCTGGTATCTAGTAGCCTGTGTTGTTATACCTGCGAGCTGGAACTGGCACTCGGCTTGGACAAACCACATGGAAGGGTTCGCAGGCCAAAAAGGCGGCAGCCGAACTGCGACGCGGTTAATGTGCGAAGTGGCTGGTGAATCCTCCATGAGTGAAGCGAAGGGCGTTCGGATCACGTTAGGGTCACCAGTTGTGGGTTGTCGCGATAGAGGGAATGTTAGCAGAACGCACTTTAATAGAATAACATGCAAAGAGGAACGGGGAACGTAGGAGACAACCTCACAGGTAGATGGCAGGCGAAATAATGATTTGTTGGCTAAGTTTCTTCCACCCTCGCGGCGTTTCTCCAAAATTCATCTGGATGTCGTCGGTCCTCTACCTCACTCAGACGGCTACCGCTACTTGTTCACATGCGTCGACCGTTTTTCATGGTGGCCTGAAGCCGCGCTCATGAATGACTTCATCGCCCAAATCGTGGTTTCTACCTTCATGGCCACATGGGTAGCGCGCTTCGGAGTGCCTGACGAAGTCATCACTTAGCAGTCATCACCGTGATCACCGAATCACCGTCATCAGTCAGCATCACCGAGGCCCGCAGTTCGAGAGTCACCTTTTCCGGGCCTTCACAGAGTTCCTAGGAACCGCCCGACTTCAAGCCACTGCGTGCCATCGTGCCTGTAACGGTCTGATCGAACTGTTTCACAGGCACCTGAAGAAAGCCTTATGGCCCACGACGATCGCGATCGCTGGAGCGAGTTCCTGCCTTTCTCGCTCTGGGAATCCGGGCCGCCCTCAAACCCGACCTCGGCTGCTCGTCTGCCGAGATTGTCTATGAAGCGCCCTACGCCTGCCCGGAGACCTCCTCATCCCAACGGAACCCTCCAGCACGACCCTACAGAATACGCGCCCAGTGCCTACAGAGGCTTTTCGCCGATTTACGAGCATCCCCGACACGAGCCGTTTCCACTTCTCCTTCCTCTATTTCCCCCGACTTGTCGAGTGCCACGCACATCTTCCTCCGCAACGACTCGATCCCCCGGTCCCTCCAACCTCCATTTTCTGACCCGCATCAAGTCCTCAAGCGCGGGGACAAGACTTTCACCATCAACTTCAAAGGCCGCCCGGAGGTCGTTTCGACCGACCGCATTAAGCCGGCGTTCGTAGAGCCGAGCTCTCCCATTTCCTGTAGCCTGCATGATGTCGCCGCACTGCCTTCAGCTGCACCCGCGACTTCCAAGACCGTCACCTGTGCTGACCGTTCGCAAACTCCTCCCTTCGGTCCTCGTCGACCCTTTCTGCCCCTCACTATTCGCCACCTGCCTCCCATCCTCAAGCACCCTCAGTGACCATCATCCTTCCTCTTTTTTTTTGGGGGGGGGGGTGAGGATAGTTGTGGTGCGCGACGACAAAGATTATTGGCCATCGCTCGCGCACCATCTGGCGCTAACACCAATAAATCATTCTTTCGCCTACCATCAACCTGTGTGGTCGTCTCCTACGTTTTCCCTCTGTCGCGACAACCCACATGTTCACTTCTACCTCTTCCGCGGTGAGGCTTGAGCGTCTCTCTCTCTCTCTGTTTCATACACACATACATACATACATAGAGCTTTTTGCACTTTCACACTTGTAATGGTGACGCATTAAAAATCGGCATGTACCTGCCGGATTTTCTACCAGTGTGTCTGCACAGCATCTCCTGCAGCAACAACTCCACATATTGTCGACGATCGTAAACATTAATGTTCTGACTTCTCACCCAGACTCGAAGAGAAGCTATGCCTGTTTTACAACAACAGCGACAGCAGTGATCGTGTTGAAACTGACGCTCTACCAGGAAACATAGCATTGCTGGATAAATATTGCGAGATCAGATTCCCACATTGGGCTGACTTCCACATTAAGTTCGATAGCGTAAGTATAGCACTTCTACTTCATTCGCTTTCTGTTCGTTTTGACGATGTCACAAACTCGGAGGCCCAATCTTTCAACATAGCCAAGATTTGGGGCTGTTGGCTTGCACTTTATCTGGTATCGCGTTATTACGCTCTGAGAACACAGATTCATCGCATATCACCGCATTGTTCAGGTTGACATTTCTCTGTCTTGGTTTGGAGAGAGTTGGAAGCGCAGGATATGCTTTTTCAGGTAAAGAGGGACCACGTTATCACTTTATGCGGTAATTCGCCTCGATCGTGTCGTGTGTTAGAGTGCTATCTTAGGACCGTCACAAAGGAACACTTCCTTAAACGTCCTCAGAACAAAGGCACGCAGCCGCGCTTTATCCCATTGGATGACGTTCATTTTGAACTTAGATTTACATCCTGCACGCAGATCAACGCGGATTTAGGTTGCCGTAGCGCACATGACTTGCTGTCGAAGTGTGAAGTCATTAGGGTTATTGTTTAAGCATATGAAATACACAGGTGCCAACAATACAAAAGTGCAGTCGCAGTGCAGGTCGTACCGAATAAAGGCTATACTTTTCACTACACTGCTTATGACGAACCTAGAACACTTCGGCAGTAAGCTGCCTCTCGCAATAAAAAAAAAAAAAAAAAAAAAGAGAGAAGAAAGTAATTCCGAAACACATGTTAGCTCAGTACTCAGTCGCCGCTACCCGCAGCGTAACGGAATTTCTCGCTTCGTGCAATGTCAATTCCGTGTACACTGGAGTTGACATATTGCGGGGTGTCGCTAAGATTCCTGCACGAGAAAGCGCAATTAGTGCAGAAACGGTGACTAAATGAAAACTCTGGGGACCGCGAACCATGGCGGTATGTGAGAGCTATACAGTGAACGTAACCTTTACAGTGATGTTACAGTGAGTTTTGTTCTGATTTTCAGCGACACGTACTCTCGACCTTCTTTAGTCCCAACCTGTGCAATCGGACACTGGCGGATTCATGCACGTTTACTACTCGTTTCAGGAGACGGGCATCAAAGCTGATTGTCGTGTTCCTTGCATAGGCAAGAAGGTGAATGACGAAGGTAAGCCATTGGTGATTAGAAAAGCTGCACCCCAACTGGATGGCTCCCCTTGTGACCCTCAAGACAAACAAAAGGTAATGTTATCAATAATGACGCACGTCGTTTAGATACGTGAACTGTCCCTCAACACCAATATTGATAAGAACTGATCGAGCGACATGCTCCAGAGCAGTGAGCGTGCAGTTGTTCTTGTTTTGCGCAGTAGAACAATAATACAGATGACTGTGCTGACAGCTCCGTGGGAATCCAATGTCTATGGGAGACCACTATGACTAGAGCTGGGCGCGGGTGCTGGTATACCCGTTATAACCCGCTGACATCTCCTCGGTTCTGCTATTTGCGGTCATAAACTTATTCTTGCTGCAGGTCACCGGTGAAATGCAGGTTTGCCCGCTTGGCGTTTGCGTGTAATGCGGCATTCACATAATAGCCTCACCCATTAGCCCCGCCGATTTTCAGCAGTTTCTGGGCGTAGTTACTAGCTCATATCGGCTTACTGCAGCAATAGACGCGTACAGGGAGTTCGAACATAAATGGGACAAACCACCTGTAGATTCTCAACTCAGGGAAGTTTATGCAAAGAGGAAGCATTTATAGAAAGAAATGTTGTACGCCATCATAGGGCGTATCAGAACACACTACACGTTATCAAGTTCACAGACTCACCACGTGGTAGCCTAGAAAGTGCTGCTCTCATTTCGCCCCAGCACTTGCACACACCATATGCCACACCACATACACTCTCCACACGCTCATACTGCAAGCTCAGACACAACTCGTGGCAACTGGTCATTCTGTGACGCTTCAGTGGATCCCGGGACACATAGGCCTTCTCGGTAACACCCGCGCAGACACAATAGCAAGTGACGCAACATCTACCAGAGCTTTCTCTGCCACCTTTCTGTCCCTAACGATCTCTGTCTGCTCCCTGCATATTCGCCCGTGGCGCTGTGTCCGCACCCGGCAGTTCCCAGCGGACTCTACCTCGTATCATCATTTCGTTCCTCTCATTGACCCACTGCAGGACTTTACTATTGCCTGCCGTTGCAATAGAGCTGAAGAATCACTCTGCCACGGTCTTCGTATGAATGTTGCACGGACACCCTCACTCCTGTATCAAATGCGCCAGACGAACTCTCCCAATTGCGCTACTTATTGTGTGGAAGCCGACATCGAGCACTACCTCTTATCTTGTAACCGGTACCTCTCACAAAGACTTGTCCTCCAACGCCACTTGCGACAACTTGGCTACCCCAACGTCACTTCGGCCACCCGGCTCGGCCCGGTCCTGCACAATCAGGGGGCAGTTACGACTGCCTCTTGAGCTTTCTCGGTGCCACCGGCCTCCCGACCAGCCTCTAAGGCCCTTTTGTGTATCTCTCTGCGTGTATGTGCGTGTTTCTTTTCTCTCTATTTTTGTGTTCTTTCTTTCTTTTCACTCTCTTTCCTTTTTTCGTTTTGTTTCCTTATCTTCGTTTTCTTTACTTTTTCTTTCTTTCGTTTTCTTTCCTTTTTTTCGTTTTCTCTCCTTTTATTTGGCTTTCTTTCATTTTTTTCCTTTTTTTATGAAAGGAATAGCAAGTCGGTTTATGGCTGACTAACCTTCCCCCGTTTTCAATAAACATATCCGCCCCCTCCGCTAGAAAGTGTTGCACTCATACTCCTGACCCTGAGGGTTCACCAAGGTTCAAAAAATTATGGACACTGTCCAACAACAACAGCACCCCCCTAGAGGGAGCCCCCTAATTTCTTCAAACTTGCATTGTGTATGCAAAATGCAAGCTATAAAGGACAGCTCCCTAATTTCTTCAAGCTTGCATTTTGCATACACAATGCAAGCTTGAAGAAATTAGGAGGCTGTCCTCTATAGTAATCTAATGCAATCTAATGCTATCTAATATTGCAGTTTAGCTTTTAGACACGTGGTACTTGTGCATGTGTGTTTGAGCAGGAGAGAAGTAACTGCAGTTCTTTTTTCTCTCTCTTCTTCTTCTTTTTCTTTTTTTTGGGGGGTGGGGTGGGGGGTGGGTGCACTTGACGAAGCTTCCTTCTTTCGGTGACATCCTGATCGTTTGAGCACAATCCCACGTTGATTGTCACGTACATAAGAGCACAAACTCAACTGAATGGCATCAGTCGTGGTAGGCCTTGAGTGTATTACAGGTATTACAGATGTACTTGACACAAAGGTAAGCAGGGTTCAAAAATGAAGTTGATGGTGTGTATCCCTGGATAAGAACAGCGCTTGTTAAGGATGCAGAGAAGAAAGACACGGACGGGACAACGCTGGCTGTCAGTTCATGTCACTAACATGGATGTTCATGCATGTTCATGTCACATTTGTTGTGCACTTCAGTTTTCACGGGACCTTCTGAATAACAGTACTTACATCCTCCTATGACTGATTGCAGTTGTGCATTGGAGGAGTGTGTAAACGTCCCGAAGTCTGCCAGGGCTGCACCAAGCGTCCATCACAACCAAAAATGCCAACAACAACAACGACAAGACGGACAAGGGGTACGAGTCGAGGTGTCTTGTATATTACATACACGGGTAAATTATTTCCCAACGGAAAATAATAAACGCAGTTTCCTAAACTCATCTGTGCAGATTCAGTCTTGATAATATGCAGAAGCTCTCTCTGGATGTTCAACGGAACGAAAGTAGATAGACGCTTTCGGTCTTTGTGTTTTTCGTTTTCCAACCAGAGCATGCGCATTTTTTTTCTTGTTCTCGCGTGAACTCGTCGGAAGCACGATGAGTGATGTCGGTGGCTTTTATCAATCCGCGATACGAACACGGAACTATTATTCGTATTGATACGTAGATGCGGCGATGCGCTTGAGCTGTTCAACTGATGTAACGGCACGGAATGAAAAACTTCTGCTCCGTTAATTGTACAGAAGTATGCATGTCGCATGAATAACAGAGGTATACAAAAATCACTGACGGTGATGTATTATTTCCTACAGTTCTATACTTTTTGGATAAAGTAACACGTGTTACTTTATGCAAAAAGTATAGAACTGTGGGATATACTACATCACCGTCAGTGATTTTTTCGAAGAACACAACACAACAATGCAAATACCATGCAAACTAACTAACTATGCTACACAACTAACTACACAAACTAACAACACAACTGTGCAAAATAAATATTTCTTAATATTTCTTGTAACATTAACGATACCAATGAAAATTATTACCTGCTTTATTGTTTTTGTGACGTTTTACACATTCGAGATACGGGAGCGCCCTTTCTGTCAGTATGCCCAGGTTGTTTCTCTTCCTCACTAGATTAGAAAGAGTAGACTTATTTTCACCAAACCTCTGCAAAAACGTGACTAGCTTTCTTACAAAGACTACAAATTCTCCTGCATTCATGACATGAATTATTTAGCTGTAAGGAAAAGAACTCTGTTATAATTTATGCTGGTATCAGTGAATATCAACGATAATATAACGAACGCAAAATTAGCTAACCAAATTATTCATTACAGAAGTGCTGTTGATTCGTCTGATTGAGGGTACTGCAATTTGCAATTAAAAGGTTGAACTGCAGGATTAAAAACTGCTAGTATAGTGTTGCAGTTTGGAACAAAAGCAGACTTAAAACACACATCTACATTTTCCCAAAACCCTAGCTAAGCCACCTAAAATATATTTGCGATCCCCTTAAAAATATGGTGGGTAGCGATGACAGACACGCAAACGACAGAAGAACGCCCTCCCTCAAAGATCTCTTCACCTTTCGGATAGCATAGGACTTTGATGTGAAGGGGCTCATTATTTCATTCCTGCATCACCAAAAGCAATGAGATATAGAGTATCGCCCCTGGCGATGAAACTCCCTATTTGTCATCTCGCATTAAAGTTGTTGTTGTTGTTGTTCAGTGTAGGTCAGACAGCTCTTCGTAGGGGATTGTCCTATATATGTTGTTCCAGCCTCAGAACATCAGTTCTCTCGTGTTCAACATGTGCCGCTTGCGTCGATCCCTGTCGTATGAATGTGTGTATGAGTGAGCAAAAATGTAAGAGTGAAAGGAGGATGAGTGAGAGAGAGTGGCTGGTTTCTCCCTTGAGATGACGCATCCTGCACTGTAAGAAAATATTCCGTTTCAAAACGGGAACGAATGCTGCTATCCGTTGATGCCAGCCAAGTGCCCGTAGTCTTCCGTTACGGCTCTGATGGTAGACGGCGAATGTACAGGAATGCACCCGTAACTGAGAAAAACGGTGTTGAGTCTGTTGTGAACTGCCAACGGCTACCACTCAGTAAATAGTACATCATCACCGAAGTTCCGTTTGGGCAAGGTACTGCTGTATATCAGTAAGTATAGGAAACTGTACTTGTGATGTGCCTCTTCATTACGGCAGCAATTCACTAATTATAATGACGGGGCGCTGTCCAGTAATGAAACGATGATTCCGCTTTAAAACAGGGATAAATGCTGTCGGCCATGATGCTAGCTGGTTTCCTGTTGTTTTCCTTTACAGTCCTTATGATCAATGCGAGATGTCCAGAGATTTTGTTTCATTGTTAATTGTTCAATTCTCATGTTTTGTGTGTCCAGAGAGGATAGCTTTTCAATAATAACCCTTTATTTTGGAAATTACTGGAAATACTACAAATAACTTGTGCATGACTTTGGTGGCGGAACATTTGACCGCTATGTATCACATGAGCTGAAAAGAAAAGAAAGTATTACTGAGCCTCTTTAGTCATAATACTTCCACAACAAATTAAATTATTTGATGAATAAAGAAATGTAATATGCTCGTAGGAAGCATTTACAACTTACATGTTCCCACTTCTTGCTATATTCATCTGCTGCCCTCACTGCCTCACACATTTATGTATGTAGCCCTCTTGATTTTTTTATGGCTGCTGGCTCCCTTCGTTCTCAATGATACCAACCAGGTGCCTAAAATCACAACCAATTAATAAAATTTCCTTATGAGTATTCAAAATCATTGCATGAAATATTCTTAGTTTCACATGGTGTAATGATCAGGACAATCACTCCATTTCTCTACCAACTATTCCAAATAAGTTTATGAAGAACACTACACGTCCACCACTGCAAGTGGCACAACAAATATCTGAGCACATAGATAGGATTTTTTTTTTCATCCGTGAAACATGCTTATGAGCATAGTTCAGCATGGCAGAGATACCACCATATGTGAGTCATATGAATGTCTCTGAAAGGTTAGCAGTTGATATGGCCTCTGCTATACGTATGTGTTACATCGCCTGCTGTATTTACTGCAGTATGTATCGTACCAGCCGAGTAAATATGTAGTATAATATATGGAGGGTTCTTGCAAGACAGGCCCGCAGATAATCTAAGCTAGAGCACCATCTAAACTTCCAAATCATTTTTTTTTTGTTACTCTACTACATCACGTGAGTTTCAAAATGCTATATTTTACCAGTATGTGATATGCTCTCCTACAACATTTCAATGCATGTCACAACATTTTTTTTATATCTGCTGTACTCTATTCAGGTAAGCCATGCAAACAGCAAATATACCTGTGAATAAATATCAGGAGTGCATCCCACCTTCAATGGATATGTAGGGCCATGACGCTGCCATGTGTGCCACTTCCTGTCGTTGAGAGGGAAGCAGAACATTGTCTGCTTCCAATACATCAAGTACTGTCTTGCTGAGGCTCTCCCAAGGGTAATAAATTCGTGAGAGCAGAGGCATTTGTGGAATTGGTGAAGGTGCACTCACACATGTTGACTGATCTAAACAGGAAAGCAAAACAAAAAATGGCACTTAAAGCCCCAAGCAAGAGGGCGAAGTAGCATCTGGAGATGTATGCACTATACCTTGTTTCCATAGTCGATTTTTAACAATGAAAATGTCATCGAGGCATATCTCAGCACCAGCAACCATAGAGCGAAGTGATAACTCATCCATTAAATACACCTAGAAAGAAATAACTGGTGTTACAAAGATTTTTAGAACAGCAATGCAATTGAAGCTCATACGAGCGTTATAAACGTTATACCAAAAGTGGCATACCTGTATGTTGCCCTCCTGACAAATTCCATGACCCACAGCAACTCTGATTAGCTCCTCAAGACATGTTACTGACACAAAGTTTTTCGTTTTGTGATCTCTACTCCTGATCTTCAGAAACGTCTAGTAAACAAGAAAGAAAGAGAAAAAGAAGGAGCATTGAGCAAGCTCTGAAGACCACACACATATAGCAACAACTGTAGCAAGCACAGGGAAAGATATGTACCTCTCATATGGAACTTTCTGTGTCAGAAAACAAAGTTATTAAGCAAAACCGAAAGTAGCGTATACATTTTGCAAAAATTTGGTTGAACAGACTATATATACCTCCATAATCATGGCTGAGCAGCGACATTCTGAGGGAGACAACAACAGAGTTTATTACTTCACAAGCTGAATATGGATGACTGTCCATTAACTCTGAGGGTCGCACACAACAATATACACTTGTCTCTGAGATTCAAGATGGTATAGCCTGAGGTCTGGTAGAAAGCTTGATGGTGTTATGGGAAAAAGAAAAATTGGCATCACCTCAGGGCCAGTCTCCACAAAGATGTGTACCGGTTTCCCATAGCGCAGGTTGTACTCGTCTCTGGAGACCACAAGATAGTGTCCTGTTGTATGTTGAGTCCCAAGAATAGTTATTGTCGAAGCACACAAGAAGGGACTGTCAACTCACAGTGCACGATGCATCTGTGGTGAGGTGATGTTTTCAGCGTGCAGTATCTGCTTCTTCACTATCCACACGGCTGGCTGCAAGAAGCCACAGAACAAAACTTTCAAGACAATACTTTTTGTGTTGAATGTGTTGGCGTTTCGTCAGGATGACTCATGGAGGAATTGGTTCTATAGTTCTTGGAAGCAGCATTACGTCCCTCTGTGGTACAAGGAACACCACTTGCAAAATCTTCATGTGATAGCAGATGGTCGAAAAGAGCTCGACGAGAAGAAAATTTCTGCAGCAACAAAGTGCACCCGTATATCACCTACCAAAAGATTTCAAGAAAGGGATCCATTTATAAACAGCCTTCAGCTGTGCGAGCATGAAACCGTTACTGGTGAAAATTTTGACGCCGCTAAGACTAGTGAAAGGTACATTTGTTTTGAAAGACTGTAAAATGTGATCTCTTTGATGAATTGCAAACTGTAGAGGATCGGAATTTTGCAAACAGGAGGCCTTCCTATAGTGCAAATGCAACAGATTTCAATGGAAAGTATAACAGGCCATATCGGAATGATATCCACTTTGGAGATTGGGACACTTTCAGGTGAACATTCCACAACAGAGGAATTCCGTTTATTCCAGCTCCAAGGGGGGGAAATAGAGTCACAACATTTATCAATTTTTTGTGCGAGATCATAGCAAAACACAAATTATTTCAGTAGCCTCCCCCTGCACGACTGAACGTTAGGCAACTCTTTACATTTCTACTCATGATCTACACACAGTGACACACACAGACAGTGTTTTCCTGCTGTTGCACACCGTTGCTGAGACGCGTATGCAACGAAACAATTTTTGCAACCATGCTTACAAGTGGTGCTCGTATTTGACCTGGTATAGTGGTGGAACAACGAAACAGGTTTTGAACTCACCTTTGCTTTGCGGGGGTACAGTCGGCCAAAGACCAAACACTAGATCCACTTCCAAACACTTAAAACTTCACGGAGCGTCTCATGCGTCTACGAGGAAGGAATTTCGCGGGCTTCCAGTTAGCGGCTCAGGTGACAATGCTGTATTGCTCCGCGCTGCGCACTCGCTGACGGTGAGAAGCCGGCGTCCTTGAGCCTGCCACATTCATCCGAGCAAAAAGTTAGGCCCGAATATTGCAATATCACTGCTGGATCGTTCAAAAACGGTAAATATGTGCTTCGCTGAAGACATGTATCGTCTTCCATATTTCTGCTAGTATAATTGTGACGTGGTCTGAACGAAATATTTCATTTTCATCGATATTGCTCTACTCATTCCTGGACAAGACGACGGGATAGCAACGGTTCATGTGCCACTACGGAATTGGAGCAGCAATGAAAAAGAGAAGCTCTGGTTCCGTGGGCGGCGTTCCGTAAATTTACGGTCTTTTTTAACAGTGTAGACCATCCAGTGCTGCAGTTGCTTCGAAGACGACGATACGCTACGCAGAATACTCGCCGAACGCTCTTCCCAGACTCTGTGGAACAGATGGACACTACACTCTTTCTGCACAGCCATAACGCTCGTGGCAATCACCGCGTCTGCGATATCAAAGAGCAACGACGGTGGGTATGAGAGCAGTGCACGACGGGGCTCACCTTTGGCACTCCGTCAGCGGCAGTGTTGCCAAATCTCATTCGCAGGAAGTCGCTAGTGGCGCCCCGAAAAGTCGCTAAAAGTCGCTAAAATCCAAACTGAAAGTCGCTAAAAAAAGTCGCTGCCGCTATTGTGCCCTTTTTGTTCGTTGCATGTTATGAAACAATATGGTGACAGCCCTACCAAGATGATTCAGCGAATGAGCGCAGTGGATGGCCAAGAGAGAACATAAAAAAATGGGCATGCGTGGATAAGAATGAGAGAAAGTAAATGAAATTCGGCATCTTGAACATTATCTGCAGAACTTTTTCTCGTTTTGTCACCGGAGGCACTGAACATGGTTTGTTTATTGCTTACAAAGAGTTCCAATGCCTTCTCGTGTTTTTGCGACCTGCTTGTCTAACAGCCTCAATAAATCTCACGCTTGCAATATAGGCATATAGGTGCACAGCACCCTTGTGTCAGTCTTTGACTGGACGAAGCTATCCCTTGAATACTGGCAGCATCACCCAGCTCTTGCGGTATTTCTGATGTTACTTAGGAGGTATTTTGGAAAGCGCTTGCGTCTAGGCAACGTGGCGCGTCAGAAATGGGGAAAACTGGAAACAGCTCAAAGAAACTATCGCTGCGAAGAACAACAACGAAACTGCGCCACTGCACGCTCCAGGGAGCACGCTGAGAGATCACCGTTAGCTGATTGGCCCTGAGGAGTTAGGGCCAGTGAAAAGTGGAGCGATTTCATATTATTCTTCGCTAGAGCTTGTTGGCCACTGAAATGTGACAGGAAAATCACGGTTCTTCCTGACTTCATGAAGGAATATTTGTGTCGCTAAAAAGTCGCTGAACATGTCAGAAAGTCACGAAAAAATCCGCTAATCCCAAATACAAAATTTTGTCGCTAAACAGACCCCGAAATCCGCTAAATTTAGCGACTTTTCCCCCAAATTGTGCAACACTGGTCAGCGGAGCCCCACGTGACTTGGCTCTATCACGTGACCTCATTGCGAAGTCGCTGCCACCCGCCGTCTGCGTTCGCGCACAGCAGCCCAGCTGCGCATATCCGTCTGCTAGACAGCAGGACGCGCGAGGCTACGCGGGTTCTCACTGCTCGGTGCGGATGCGGCTGAGTAAAATCTCGTGCAGGAGCCACGGCCGGTGGTAGGGGTGCGCGGGGCCTGTTTCACACGATTAAGTGCATACTTGATATTTAAAAAAAAGTAATTGTCGGGCTTATGCAAGCGCGGGGATTAAGGCGGTCGCCTAACTCGCCCCCCCCCCCCCCTCTATTGTCGGCCCTGGCAGGAGCTCATCGACTCGCCCGTTATTTGTTAAATCCGAAATATAACTCTGCTTTTTCCGACAGTCGTCCATTCAGAGCGTGCTGGCAATAATTTGTACTTAAAAGCTTGGAAACTTAGTGTTTGAAGGACCACAAAACGCCAGCATCGTGTTCATGCCGCACTTTTACATAACACGTAGGAAGCGGGACGGGAGCTGAGAGGGAAGACGCCATAGAAATCATAAGCACATGATTTCTCCTTATTTCTCTTTATGATTTCACGCCAATTGAAGCAGATCGGCGTGACGCCGCCGACGCCGACAAAATTGCCCTCGGCGCACGCCTCTAGTCGGGAGGGGCCGCCTGGGTCGAACGCCTGCATGCAACAGGTTTGGGTGACAACCCGTAAGAAGAGTGTACATGCGATACCTAACCACTGCCAGAGCCACCACTGCACTCGAAAGGCGAGCTCTTTTAACAGGAAGCACCACCTCTTTCTCTTCAAAAGAAAAAAGAAAAGACACTGGGCACAGGAGTAACTCGTCGTGAATCCGGAGACGGTGTGAATGCAGACAGACAGAGGGAAATGATTTGCAATACTGAGTAGAAAATACCAAAACGGTAGTTTAAACAGAGTATGCGAATACCTTTGGAGAAAGTAAGATGCTAATATACTACCAGAAGCATCTTAAAATGCAGTATTTTCATATTAAAAGACAAAGAAAAACATGCGTTTACGCAATGAAGAAGAATGGAGGACATCCACTACTCGCCTGCGGTTATGCTATTTTGTCAGTATTTTCAGTACCCCACCCAAATATGCCCCTATATGTATTTCATTAACAGACAGCGTGAAATAGACGTTCCGTGACCTTTGTCTTGCTACGGTCACTTTCCATCGTATACACGAGCTATCGAACAGTTCGAACTACTGTTGTACATGAATACATCGGACATTTTAGAGCAATCGCTTATGTACGGTTGTGCGCATGCATTTACGTACGCATTATATTCCTGAACACACCGTACCTGAATAGTCTAGCCAGGAGCAACAACAGCAGTTGGTCTACTATTGCGCTTCCGTTGATACGACCGAACGCGGAAGAGCGAATGCAGAATCGTCTTTAGAAAAACACTTATTGCAACCACTCGAGGAAAGAATGACTATCAGTTGCCAGGTACCTATTCGAATTGTTTGAGCTGCCTCTGCGTAGGACACTTCACGCCCTGGGCTCACCTTTGATTCGAGTCTATACTAGCGAATGGCATACAGCTACTCTTGCCGTCTGTTGCCGTCTGTTGCCGTCTGGTCATGGTAGAACGTGGAGAAAAACAATGTACAAGTTTCCGGCGATCCAGAATCAAAAATAACAAAGACAGTTAAGAGCGTCAACTGTTTACTATATACACATTTAAAACAAGACTTTCGTGGAGTAGGCTGCGCTTCTTCAGGTTTGAGGACCTGTTACAAATGGTGAAGCATATATCACACAAAAAAGTCACATGGTACAAGAGAAAAGGGTGAGGGAGAAAAGAACTACAAACGCAATACAAATATAAACAAAACTAAAAATAAACAGAAGCAAAACGCAATCAATAGGAGGTGGCTGGATAAGGTAGGTATGTAGGTCTATCTGCCCTTGTCCTGCCACCCCCTATTGATTGCGTTTTGCTTCCGTTTATTTTTAGTTATTTTCAAATGAACAGAAGCAAAACGCAATCAATAGCAGGTGGCTGGACAAGGTAAGTGTGTAGGTCTGTCTGCCCTTGTCCAGCCACCTCCTATTGATCGCGTTTTGCTTCCGTTTATTTTTATTTTTGTTTATATTTGTATTGCGTTTGTAGTTCTTTTCACCCTCACCCTTTTCTCTTGTACCATGTGACTTTTTTGTGTGATGTATGCTTTACCACTTGTAACAGGTCCTCAAACCTGAAGAAGTGCAGCCTACTGCGCGAAAGTCTTGTTTTATATGTGTTGATGATCTTAATCGTCTTTGTTACGTCTGGTCATGCTGATATATGACAGTGGCTCTCAAGTTTATGCTATTTGAGGGAACCCGAGATCGTACCGGTGCAACTTGAAGGAACCAATATTACACTGGGGCAACTGTGTCGAGGTGGGTGAGTCAAACTAGAGTTCGCACAAGTAACAAATGTTTACTCTGTCTAATTGACTTGATTTAGTTGGTTAGCTGTAACGCATTTGATTGTATCGTCGCAAGTTCTCGCTTCCGTTTTTACTGGGTCTATTCAACTGTTTAAGGTACTTCCCCTCAGGTTTCGCATTGTGGGTTGCCTGATCATTGTGGGTGAGCTCTGATGTTTGTAGGGTATATTTTACTGTGTACTACTTGTCTCGTTACTACAAAAGGGTATATGACAGACCCGTATCGTGCATGAGAGGGATACTTCTGTCAGGCGTTCGGATCCTTTCAAAGGGAAGCATACTTGGTAAAGGTTTCAGGAAAGGATAGTTCGTAAGGCAAGGGCATTTGTTCGTTATATACACAGCACAATAATAAGGTGCAAAAATTACGCACGGTCAACATTCGAGCATGGACACGAAAAAGGGTTGCAAAAATCAGGTCTCGTGCATATAGACCCCACTAACTTATAACCTGCTTTTTTTTATTACTTGTGTAGCAACCTCTTTGCATGTGTGTCCCATTTCGATGTGGGATCCCATTTCTACGTAGGTCACACAATGAAATAAGATCCTATTTCTATGTTGGATCATACGTCATGTAGAAGCTGATGCCGTAATCCCATATAGTGTCATGTAGGAACTTCCAAAAAGGGTAGGGAATGTATGAGTTGAAGGTCCGGTGGTCCAGATCTCCGGTATGCTAAGTATGCATTACCTAAACTTGCTACACTGGGATCGTTCACCAAAAGAAGCTTTGAATTAGTGCACTACTGAAATACAGGAGAAGCAACGCATTTCTCAGATGTAGTTGGAAAACACGAGGAGTCTTGATTGCCAACACCTGTTGCAAGCTGTATGGCATATAATGGGTTGTGTACGTCAGTTGATAGGGCTTTTTGACCCCAAGTTGAAAGATTCGAACGGTTGTGACCGTCTAGAACGTAGGTAAAATAGGGACGCCGCACAAGTTGTGTTCACTTCGGCCTACGCGTCTGGCGCTGGGTGTCCGGTGTTCAGAGTCCGAGGTCCGTCCCTCATGAGATCATGGGTGAAATTATTTATACCGCGCTGTAGTCGGGAAATCGGATAGCTAATGGACCTTTTTCGCAAAGTTTCTGCGCATGCTTTGTGACTCTGGGAGGCGCAAAAGAAGGCTCCCTACACGTTCAATAGATGGCGCCAATATGACGCCGACTGTAAGATGTCTCAATGCTCGTGCACACTTGCGCCACTCTTTTCAGAGTGGGCGCAAGTATCGAGGAACCCTACTGGCCAGCTGCGCCTTGCCACGTGCTCATCGTGTTGCGCTGCTCAGCCGCTAGGATACGGCGCAGGTGTGAAAAAGAGTGCTTGATATCCATCAATGACTGGACAACCCAAAACGTTCGAAAATGAATCGCTGAGCTGAGGAACTTGTCGTGCAAACCTCGACCCAGTGATAACCCTATTGATAAGTACGCAGTGCATGAAATACGTACGACCATGGTGTGTGAAAATACTTATACCTAGGACAAAATGACTTTCCTCCGCGCTGTATCGCAATCGCTCTCACGGACGCTTTTCCGGCAGACATGATGTTCTCACTCGCTGCCATCACTTTGTTTTGAGATCAATGTATTTTCATTCGCATGACACAGTAGATGCATGGACGGGAGGAGTGTACGAGCACCAAGCAACTGACAGAGCATCACGCGTTCCTGAAGAGTTCTGCAAGCACGCACTTTATGGAGATTCCTAGATTAGGTGGGCGATGGCTACTTCCGGCGTTATCTGAAAGAACTTATGCAGGCATGTAATCGTGATCTACTAGAATTTGGCCTGTGCTCCGCTTGTCGTTCGAAATTTTCGCCCCTTACATTAGTGTTTCTGTGGTGTTGCCAAATTCTGGTCATTCTTCTGTACCCCTTCTATAACGCCGGTACAAATATTAACTAGCAGATGAGTAAACCGATAGCGCAGCTCAGTGTGAAGTATGAAGAACTAGCGTGCAATATCGATATATGGCATAAAAAATCAAGCAGCTCTTTGCTGAAAGGCAGTGCAGAATTTGTCCCGCAGGGAACATATTGTGCCCGGGAGGTGGTATCCCCTCTGCACAGAAGTTGCTTGCTGATGCTATGTTTATGTATATGTAATCGCTGCGCAGGACGTTGATGCTTAGTACGGGATGTCAAAGATGTAACCCGAGGCAGGGAAATAAACAACAGACAAGGAAGGAAATTGAGGAAATTGTTGTCTGTTGTTTATTTCCCTGCCTCGGGTTACATCCTTGTCATCATGAACCAGCTTGTCTGCGCCCTCTCTCTGTTGTCGTTAGTACGGGATGTATGCCGAGAACTATAGGTGCAGACGTTGTACAACACAATCCGAAGTGAATGCGAATATCTATGGAGGAGTAGCAACGTTATCAGTAGCAGTGGCCGGTATGCTGCTGCTAGCAATACTGTAATATGACGGGACTAGTAGAGGCTGCAGCATCGGGCAGCGGTGCACTCCTGTATTTGTGTCTGCGATGATGATATTGCGTTCGTATACCTGGAAGTGCGTACGGCCGAGGATTTCTGAACAAGCCTTCGTGCAACGGAGGCTTTAAACAATGAAAGTTTTCAAAAGATTGGAAACTGAGAAAAACTACATGAACTCCAAAGGGTGGTAAAGGTCATAGTTTGCAAAACTTGTATCGGTGTATTTAAATTATCCACACAGAGGAGGAGTAACTGAACAAAAATACATGTCATATGATCTACTTCTAAGTCCAACAGGGCTCTATAGATGAGCAACAATACAGGTTAACAGATAATGGGTCTGCTACCAGTTCGTAGTAGAATGCAATAACCATTCAATGGAAGCACAGAGGAAAATGGAATTAAACCTGTACTGATCAGATTTGATGTACAGGGAGAATATTAGTTCACGTAACCCCAGGCAGAATGCTAGAAGTAAAGGAATGAACGGTTTGAACAGGTGTATCAGTGGGCATGGGTCACAAACAGAGCCGTAGGCCTCGCCCCTAGGGCAGGGTAAATCTGAAGCGGCCCGCTCTCCCACTGCAGTTAGAGGCACTGCACACAGAGGAATGAATACGCTTATTTGCACTGGCGACATCGTAAACTCATTGTTGTACGACTCCCAGTGTCGTGCCTTTTTTTTTTCTTTTTGTGCGTGTGCGGGGGGGATATGTAGAGGTAAAACACGCGGAAACGTTGTCAGGTTGGTGAGAGCTACGAGGACCTGTTGATCCGCATTCGTTTGCTGAGGCTGCAGGCAAGGGCGGTGAGACGGCGGGGGGGGGGGGGGGGGGGGGGGGGCAGAGGGGGATGGGGGCTATCAGAACCAAGGCCTCTCGTAATTATACAAAGAAGTACTGAACTGTGTTATCACGACGGTATCGTGAGGAGGGGGGTCCCGGGCATGACCCATCCCCAGGGCCTGTAATTTCGCTCGCCATCCCTGGTTTCAGGCAGTGCACACTGAAATACGTGGTCACTCGGACACTAGAGTAGCTAGAGTGACAGAGTGACAGTCAACGTCGAGCCCAGCCTGTGTCTGTCAGAAATCGTTGCAGGGCGTCTGGCGCAAAGCGTTAGAATTGTGGATTGTTCCATAGCCCTAGAAGAACTTTCAGATACTTTCGTATGCGGGTACTATTTCGTATTTGAAATTAACGTTTAAATTGTTCTACTCTGTTTGGCTTCTTCTGCCTCCTAGCTACTGCACTGATCCCACGGGTGATTCCCTTTCTGTTTTTCTTTTTCTTCCTGCCAATAAATAACTGCCGCCCCCCTCCACGGGTGATGGAGTTAGCAGACAAGCTCGACCAGAGCCGTGTATGAGCTCGATTTTTGCAGCCCTCTCTCCCCCCTCTTCCGCACCCCCTCCCGCGCAGGGGATCTCAGGAAAGCCAGTTCCATCATAGAGCTCGGAAATGCGACGCGTAATAATTATAGAAGAAACATTACATTTTTTAAAGAAAGCAATTGGTTCAGGTAGCCTTGTATAAGCATACGCATAAAAAGCATGTTTTCCCACAAAGCGAAGTATCTGCAGAAGAAGTGGAGACGAAAGAGGAGATGAGTTTGGAGCAGTACGCAACAGAATTAGCTTGCGAGCCGTTCTTGCGCTCTCCCGTTTTATAAATATAAACGGGGAGCACAAAGTACACATGGGAGACCGAAGGAAATCATCGTAACGCTCATGTCAGAGCGTGGCACGTTCGAATCACGTCTTCGCAATCACGCAGAAGTTTAGAGGAAATGGAGCTGCAGGCAGTGGAGTGCAGCTGTAGCTTCCACAGTTTCGCCACGAAAACCACCGCCCCTCTTGACCACGTGATCATCCGTAACGAATCACGACAAATTAGCCGGAAAACGGCGCCAAAAAGCGCGCGCTGGCTGATCGAACTGCGCATGTGCGCTGCGTGCCCTTTCCACACCCTCTCACTCGAATTCTCTCCCCCCTCCCTCTGTTCCGAGCGTTTCGCCAGGCCATCTGCTAATATTATCGAGAAGCAGAAAATGAAAATCCAGAAGACGAAGGAATTCACATGTACAAATTTATTGACACGGTAAACATATAAACAAGAAGCAACATTTGAATGCAAGTAAATGTACACGATTATTACAGAATACTGTAGAATAAATAAAGAATAAATAGTGCCGAGCAACAGCAAGCGTGACTATCATATTATACAATCCTTAAGGGAACCTATTAGGTTTATAGAAAGTAGATATTATTACACATACATAGCACGTGATGAGCCGCAGAAGCCATCCTCTTCATCCCAGCACAACTGTAGAATTTTTAGGTGACAGGCCACATGCTCGCGAATCGCAAGGCCACGAACAGCTGTCGGCGTCTGAATTAAAAAAAAAAGGAACCTGTAATTGATATGGTAAACCCGAGCACAGGCAACGTTAATTGGCTGAATACGCTATGTAAGACACGCTATCGTTACGCGCCTAATGACAAAATTCGAGGAGCCCGGCGTACGCGATGCATTCTGTTTTCTTTTCATGCACAACAGTCTGTTAAACATAAGACATTCAAATAGCGCAACAAAACGCAACAAGTAACGCCACGCATAATCATCTAACAGATCATGAGTGATAACCGGCAGAAAGTGATGTAAAACGGGACAAGGCGTACCTCCATACACACAGTTAGGCGACAGTATTAAACGTCTGATCACTGACATGCATCATACGTTTGTCTGCTTACCTTTCATTCAGGCGTTCGTCCATGGCTCGAACATCTTCGAAATCCACGAAACGAAATCACCGTCTCCTCACATACGTAGACGCAGCTACACAACGGTCAGACGGGCCGGCGCCTCGGAGAAACGAACGCGGGAGAATCCACAGGTTAAATGAGCCTCAGCCAATCATGATCGAGAAAGGTCACGTGGGGGACCGGAGCCAATGAAAATCAAATAGCCGGAATTTGGCGGGAAATTTCAGCGGCGACGGCGGCGACACTATTATCGCGGCGGCGAAACTCGCTTACTGTGACTCCTCTGCTGCAGGTGCCAACAAGGGTGACCACATAGCTCCTGAAGCCATCCAGTTAATTGAAGGAGGAGGAGGTAGCTGAAAGAAAACAAAACACACACACACACACACACACGCATTTGCTGCGTGTTACACGAGCACATCTACGGCTTTCGATGCACTAGTTGCATCTCAAGGCAGTCAATGAAATAATAGCGTAACTGCACTTCAGATGAAATTACAATCGTCAAGGATGCCTTCAAAATTAACCGCAAACAACCAGTAAACTTTCCTCTACAAGCCAAGGCTCCGAGCGAGCTTCCGAGCTTCGAGAGAACAGAAGAAAAAATCCGGACTCTTCTCTGACTTCGTGCCTCACCCGCCTCCCGCGTCTCCTCTCTGATTTACCCTCTCATCCTCTCTTTCGACTAGCGCAGCGCCACGTGACTTCTGCACCACGTGACCAACGTGACCGTGACATTCTCCCTTCTCCATTTCAATTTGCAAGTCTGTGCACCATGGAGGAAGGAAACACAGGAGCGGCCGTTTCGAGCAGATTTCTGTGGGACCCCTCTGGCGGTCGCTCCTGTCAAAACCGCCATTACTTCCTGTCCACCACGTGATCCTCTCTAAAGTTTCGGTTTGGCAACGCTTTGTTGCTCTCGCTGCTTTTCTTGCTTTTACGCTTTTCCAAAGTCATTTACTCTTAAAATCTGAGCACCACTGGGGAAACATCCTTTTGTTAACGTGTTCGAACCGTGGTTGCGGCTGTCGTTCAACAGAAAGCAGCTCTGTCACGGGAATAACGTTTCTTGTAAGCATGTACTGTGAGGGTGGGGTGATGATGAGAAATGGAGTGATGATGAGAATGATGAAGGGATGAAGGTGAATAAGGCTGGAGTCACTGTGGCTTCACTGTGGCTACATAATGATGACTGGTTATTGACGAACGGGAGAGCGTGCGTCCGCACGCGAACGGCTGTTTGGGCGTACCCCTGTCTGTGAGAGGTTCATCTTGAGCCCTCCCTTTGCAAGCCGGCGCTGTGCTGCAGCTGCAGGTTCAATTGATTGCCTCCAGCGTTGTACAAATTTGATTCCTGGCTTGCTTTACCGCTTCAGCAACACACAACACGCGGCCACGTCGTCACACAAACATCGCTACTGCGAATGATGTTTCTAGTCCTGCGTGGTTGTCCTGCAGAACCTGACCGGTCTTGTAGTAAAATGGTTGCTCCTAACCGTTTTTCATGTTAAAATGGTAAACCAAGAGTAGACCTCCGAACACACACAAAGAAGGATGGATGCGCGTCGTTCATCACAATGCAGATATCTGAACTGCAAGACAACCACGACTCCCGTCGTCTGCTTTGGCAGCTGACCTACGCATGCTCTTGGGGTCACGTGAGCGGTCACATGGTAGACAGGAGCATCCCAGCATGCAGTGCAAAGCTGGCATGCGCGTCAAAATGGCAAAAAATTGGAAGGGCCGCTCCTGAGTTTCCTTCCCCCATGCTGTGCACCCTAACATATTAACTCCATATTACTCTATTAACTGCATATTAACTCTATGTGTGCACCATGCTGTGCACGCGGTTTTCGCGCTGAGAGCCATCTCGTTCGCGTTGCAAAAAGTCCGCGTGATTTCAAACTTTGTGTTGGTTGTGAGCAACTCCTTCATGGTACAGCTGTTGTTGTAACTTCATACTGAAGCTCTTACTTCTAGCTATTGTTTTTGCCATCTGTGCAACATTGTACTGCTGTGAGATTGTACAACTGTGGGTGAGAGCGTTTCAGGCCGGCACTGACATGCAGTTCTAGCAATGTATTTTGAAATGGTCTTTCTTGCAGGTTAAGCCCGTACGAAGTGACAGGCAATGGATGGAGTCGTCGCGTGCTGGTAATGGAACTCTTTCTCGCCGACGCTGGATAAAGAAAGGCAAACTGGACGGGATATCACGAGTCCCCAAGCCTACGAAAAGACAGAAGAACACCATCGCCGAGGACATGACTGAGTGAAGTACAATGTTTGGTCGTCGTTATTCGTTGGTTGGATATTGCGGATACGTGCCCCATCAGTTTAAGCTTTGTTCATTACGGCGTGTGTGTTGGTGATCAACGGTACGCTTTCAAAGACGTGTAAGTGCTGAATCAAGTTTGTGTTTTAATGGGTCACTGTTTTGTGTTGTTTCTCGTAAGCGATCCCCATCTCGATGATGAATGCTCACGCTTCTGAAAGCCATGTAATAACAGTTGTGTGATTTGAGGCTGTTTTGATAGTGCTACTAATTTGAGGACAGCGCCAGAGGCGCAGTGCAGACGAATGAATTTGTACCCGAATGAACTTGTACAGAGTGCATACGTTGGTCACTTTTGCAGTGTTTTAATTGCTTTACTTAAAATAAAGTTTTGTCAAAATGTGCTTCATATGTGAGCTACTGCATGTCACTTTCACACGCACACATACAGAGAAGCTTTTAGGTGAGGTCCAAGTAAAGGCTAATGAAGGTATAATCCTAGACATTATGGATAATTAAGGTCTAGTACAGGGCTAGGAACTGCCTCAGTCTGGTGTATAAAAGGTCTAAAGTTGGGCTAGCGGTAGACGTCGGATGTCTAAATGTACCGCCTCAGCGGCGGTTAATCGCCCACCCCATCACCATCCAATGTATGTGTGTGTGTGCTGTCCTTAAGGTGACACCCAGTTTATAAGTTATACGCAGGTAACTAAGTTCAAAATCAAAGGGACGGCTTTGTCAGGAGCGCAGCGTTGCCGCCGTGCTATCGTGTCCCCTTAATATAGAAGCAATTTTGATGTCACCGCAAGTATTGTGATGTCTTGCAAGTATTGTGAGCGCTGATACGGAGATAGCAAGATGCAATGCGGTGTGACTGTTACTAACCGCTCTCTGTGCAAACGGTATGTTACATATTTTCATGACTCCTTCGCACCGACATGCAATTCTAGCAATGTCACCTTCCAATTTCCGTCCTTCCGACCTTCCGAGCTTCCGTCACCTCTACAACGGCAGCTCGCGTCGCACGTGATCAACCCCACTCTTTCCCCCTTCGTCTTCTTGTCAAGGCACGCATTTGTCGTTATGCGAAGTCGTGTGGTGCGCGTCTCCATGGACAGCATTTGAAAAATTGTCGGTAAGTTGCCTGTTTCGCGCATCAATTGGCAAAGAGTTTTTACCCAGTTTATCCTCTGTTCTAGCAATTGCAGCACCGCGCTCACACCTATCAGGTGAGCATCACTCGTTAAGCCTTGATGAGAAAGACATCGCCACATGCCTGTTTCAGGAGTCCACGCCATGCCGGTGACAAACAAAGACAATCACGGCATTCGCCGTGGCATGTGCAGTGCCGACTGTCCATGTCCTGGCTACTTTATGGGCGTTGATGAAGCCGGCAACGAAAAAAGGACATTGTGCTGCTAGAGTTTTGACTATATCACCCTCTAAATGTAGGAGCTCGCAAAAGGCCTGTGGCAGTGATTGTAATCCATTTCACTTCATACATCCAAGTTTGGTGTTGTTTTCACAATTTTGTGATGTGTGTATCACTTGATAATATATTCTTGAATCAACTTAATTGTGCCTTTTCTTATTGTTGTCGCAATAAACGAGGGGGCTAATGGTTGCAGCACTGTGTGCAGCGGAATTCTTCACAAAAATGCCCTGGCGGAACAATTCGACACCAGTGACCACAGACCAGGAAAGTCCCCTTTGGTAAGCTCCCCACGTTTATACGGCCTGGTGGATACGCGTGTGTTAGTGCTCACTATTTCTGTATAAAAAGTTTTCAAATTTAGAAGATTTTTGTGAGAGGGCCATTGGTCGGGCGCATCACTTAAAAACATGCACAGCGATGACTATTCATTCCTTTTTTAGAGACGAAGAATGTTATCGACGCCCACTTCTCTTCGTCATGGTTAGCACATTCTGTCACACTCGCGAAAGAATAATGTCATATATGATTTTACTGCTTATTGTTTTAATACTTATTATTTATGTACTACCGCCTTAATGAAGGTACTATCTGGCAACCATCGTGTATCAAAGTTTTCACGAGTTCCCAGTTTAAAGCGCGCACTTTTGTACTAGTGAGCTGTACACGCGGCCCATCCATTGGCCGATGTGCCAAGTGGACTGTTTTGTTTTTTTCTCGAAACATACTGTACGGCTCTCGCATGAGATAATCCTTTTGTACAGCTTATATCCAAAATCTGTATACAGCTCCCGTTATAGACTCCACAACAACACTGAGTCTCGTCCCCAAGCACAATCAGAGCCATCTTGGCAGTGCTTGGGAAATATTAATTAAACAGGATTCCTGGACCTTGCCAGCTCAAAGGTCCTGTTCTGTTTAAATAATATTCGCCAAGCGCCGCACAGGCGGCTCTCATAGCCCTTGGAGACGAGACTCAGTGTTATTGTGGAGTGTAACGGGATCTGTACAGATTTTGGAAAAGCAATATAGAAGGATTATCTCACAGGGTACAAACAGCCTGCTAAATAAAGGCTACAAAAATGAGAGAGGAGTAAAGGTATATTTTAGAGGAAAGAGTCCCCTTAATATAAAGGCAATTTTGATAGTTTTAGAGATGATCATGTAGCCTTCCTTCAGAAGAAACCAAAGGTAACAGTTGGCACTTCTAAATAGAGATAATTTTTGGCTATGTTTTTTGTCTTTAAATAAAGGGGACGACATTGAGAGTGTAGATATTAAGGCAATTGAGAGACATCTACTAGACCAGCCGGACGTCCAAATTTAGACGTCGATTAGACATTTATTATCCCATCTTTGGCTACATGGGTGAAACCATACGCCAGGCCACGTACAGTACAAGCCATTATAGGTAATCCAAATGAGCAAAACACAGGCACAGTGCAATACAAAAATTAGAGGGCACAGATTACTTGATGCCGTGGAAGGAATATATACCTGTGCTCCATAAAGTAGAAGCCGGAATCTGGACACCCAGAGGCACGACACACAACACACGTCTCAATACCTGTATAAGCCTGTATTGTAAACAACCCTGCTGCGAGCAAACAGAACCACGCGCACGTAGCTATTTCATCCCTCCGCCTCTGGCGGCGTGGATCCGGCACCTGGGGTGTCATCAGACTTGAAAGAACAGGCTCCCCAAGAAGAGAAAATGCCCGATTCCGTAATACAGCGTCTCACTTTGCGAAGACCGCTTCTAGCATTCGTCGCAGACACTGCAGTTTGTGAACATAGGGAGAGGAAGAGAAAAACGAGCAACAGGAATGCAGAACTACTTTGTTGGGGGGGGGGGGGTATGTTTATTAACAAAACAGAAAGGGTAGGTTAGCCAGATGGAGGTCGGCTTGCTATCCGAAAGTCGGTCGGCCGAAGGTCGGCTTGCTATCGAAAAAATGGGAACAAAAGAAAAGAAAAAGACAAAGAAGGGAAGGAAAGGAGAATAAAAAGAATAGAAGAACGGAATACGAAAAAAAAAGACATGGTGAAAGAAAGGACGAAAATAAAATAAAAAGAAGAAAGGAGAAAGAAAGCAGAAAAAAGAAAAAGAGAACGTGAGAGAACTGATGTTCTGATACTGAAACAACATAGAAAGGGCAAATTTGGCTTTGGCTCTGGCAAATTTCGGGCTTTGTATGTATTTGTCCTTTCTATGTTGTTCCAACCTCAGAACATCACTTCTCTCATGTTCAACAGTTGCCTACAGAAATCTAGAAGATTTGGGTTCGAGTCCTACAGCGCGCTAGCCTTTTCAGTGGCTTTCATCTTTCAGGGAAAAGGAGAACTTTGCTGAACTCTGCTCACTGACTTCAGTCATGCCCGACTGTTTTTCTACAACAGTTACCACTCTCTGATATTTCTGCCAGGGCTGTGTGTCAATACTCAGGCGATGAACGTCGATAGAACACATTTAATTATCGAGACGCGGAATTGAACAAGGCTGTAACTGCGGCTTCTGCAACTAGGCCGACTCCAATGGCAATGGCTTCTTTTATATCGACGTCAGACACTGGTACATCCAGCCTTCCGAGCAGCCTTTTGATACAGTGCTGGCAGTTGTTGCCGACAAGGTCATACTTCTCGCAATTCAGGTTCATTCTGTCCACCTCTTCTCTGATGTCTTCTTTCGAGAAACGAACACCTTCCTTCAATAGTTTCTGCGTGTAAAGTCAAACAGTTCATGAGACAGTTCATGAGACAGTTCATGACTTGGGTTACCAGAAAAAAAAATTAAAAGTGCCAAATGTGCAGAACTTAAGTGTCGACAAGAGCAGCTATCTATGTTCACTTATGTTTTATAAATGATCGAAATCTGACCTTAAAGGGATTCTCTTACAGCGCCACAAGTTACGTAGAAAGATGATAATCTGCATCGATGTGAACCCGTATTCCAAGCTTCTGAGGTGCATTTTGATGGATCAGTGCATAAAGAACACTGAGTGTACAAAAATTTAAAAAAAGTGCGCGCTAAAACGACACTCGCAATGTAGAATGACTAGAGCTACGCTCGATAGCCTTCATGTACAGCATATACGGTTAATCGCTCAATGGCATCAACACACATCAATTACACCAATCGTCACGGGGGGGGGGGGATATGTTTATTGCGAAAAAAAAAAAAAAAGAGGCAGGTAAAAAGGAAAGGTCAACCACGGGCAGTAGTGTCCATCTCAATATGAATGGCACATACAGACATATTCAGGTTTTGGAAAGTCGGATGAGTAGTGACGGTCGCGGTAGAAGATGAGTATTATTGTAGGGGCGTCACCGTAGCCAGCGAACATGGCGCTGCGAAATCTCTTAAGCTCTACACCAGTCAACAAACCGTGCAACCACCTGCCGCATATGATGCAATACCAGAATACCTTCCTAATCTTCATGCACGAACAAAAAAAAAGAAATGCGAACCAGGTCCCAAGTACCGAGCTCGTTTGGGCGGCCCCGCACAATATATTGGCCCCACTTCCACCTCCCCTCGTTCCTCCGAAATCCACTGTTTCTGTAAATGCGTGAGTATTGCTAATTTAAGCTATGCACGAACACGTAATGTGACCAGGCGTGCCGATTTGGACAGGGCAGGTCCCGCTGTTTCATCCGTCCTGCCTTGGAACGGAGGAAAATGGTCACATTACCTGCACCTGACTTCAGCTCATTCGAGGATAGAAATATGAAAAAGCACGCAGGTTGTCCATGGAGTGTTGGCAATTCATTTGTTACGATGTCGAAATCGAATTATTACCTGCATGGAAAACACACGGATGTTTTTTTAGTCGTGACGATGCCCACTTGAGTGCGGCCAACAACGGCAAGCACCTCGACCACCCCCCCCCCCGCCCCCGGGTAACACATTCATCATCGTAAACCGAAGTGACGCCCTTTGTGGTGATCGCATGTCTCATCAACATTATGCAGCCAAAAACCTATCTGCACAATACAGTGAGGGAGACAACGTGACTTTTCTAAATGCCGGTCAAACCTAAGCCCTGCTTTTCCAGCGTGTATACATGAGGCATCCAGTGGCGGATCCAAGGGAGGGGGGCGGTTGGGCGATCGCATCCCCCCAAAAAAACGTCAGTTCATGCATAGAATTTCCCTCTCCCCCCTCCCCCACTACACGCTCCGACAAAGAAACCGCCCCCCCCCCCCACCAAGGCTCTGGATCCGCCCCTGGAGGTATCTGCCCAACATCCTTTGACACGGGCACCTCTCGCTTAAACATTTCTTCTGGAACGACAAATGAGGACAATTCCATTGACGTTTATAGTGTTGGCACGGAACGCATGGGTTACAGCGGAAAATATTCAGAGAAGGAAGGAGCGCTACGGCAAGGTGGATTGCCCTGTCGGCGCCACACGGGAAAGACTGAGGGAAAGGTAACAGCCCAAGGACCTGATTAAAAAAAAAAGACAGAGAGATAAGAAACGCCGGTTACAACACTCGAGATGTGCCCAAGCAGCAAAATGTACTGAACGTCGAGTGCACTAGGGGTGGACGGTATGTGTCCTATCAATATTCTTTAGTTTCCAGAGTCTGTTCAAGGCCTTCCACCTACCCATCCACCCCTATTGCACTCGACTTCCAGTACATTGTGCTGCTTGGGTGGTGAGTGAGGCAGAAGCAGAGTGTCGAACCGAAACGTTTTTCGTTCCGGTTCTATCATAAACGGTCCGGTGCCGGTACTGCTCCGGAGCAAAAAAATAACGGTTCATACCGGTTTCGACCGGTTCCGCTTCTGGTGGGCATATTCATTCCAAGAAAAAAAAATCAATGTTACAAACTGTAAAACCGTTTATTCTGCAAACATGGTATTTAATATGAATAGGCGGCTGCGAAATTGATAGCTCCTGGCTCTTGTAGGTCTGTTCAAATATGCTTTCTCCTTTCTTGAAGCGCATGATATAGACGGACTTGTTAGTCGTGATGTCATACGTAAAGTACTTTCTTGCTGGATTGGTGCGATCGTGTCCCATTCGAATGTCTGTTGCTGCTTCCGAGCCAGCAGGCACCACCGCACGGGTACGACGCAAATCGAGGAACACCCTCACTCACAAAAGCGCTCGACGGCTCCGTTTTGGTTTCCTCGTGTCCTGTCCACAAAAGAGGCACCACTTCGCACGCGCTTGCCCTCGTGGATACATAAATGTATTCAACTTCGCTGCTCTCAAACAAGGGACGCGTTGCGCGACATTTATTTATTTATTTATTTATTTACATATACTGCAGTCTCAATGGAGACTATTGCAGGAGTGCGTGAAAGAACTGGTTAGAAGGTAGCTCGCGAGCAGAACCTTCAAGAGCATTCCAATCATCAACACACCTCGGAAAAAAGCTAAACTTGAAGCAATCAACTCTATAGGAAAAAGGAACGATATTTAACGCGTGCGCACTTCTTAGAGAGGAAGGACCAGCAAAGGAGAGATAATGATCAGTGATCTTCTCAAATATCCAAGTTTCTTCATTGCCTTAGACCAAACATCATCTATGTGCTCAGACCAAGAAAGCTTAGCATGCAAGGTAACCCCTAAATATTTGTAGTAATTTACTTTGCTTATCGATATCCCATCGATTTTGTACTCATATAACAATTGCGACCTGCGACAAGTGAAACTCATAGTTGCGCATTTACTGAAATTAATGGACATGCCCCATTGATCACACCACCTTACAATTTTATTAAGAGATTCTTGAAGCAGGATCTGACCGCTGCTAGAATTAACCGTTGTATAAACGACGCAGTCATCAGCGTATAATCTCATCTTTGCTGGTACCCCCTTTACAATACCGTTGATGAATAAAAAAAAAGCAGTGGCCCCAGAACGGATCCTTGAGGCACTCCAGAAAGAACAGGCGTTTCATTAGACATACAGCCATTGTACAAGACATTCTGCGTGCGGCCAAAAAGGTAATCTTCAATCCATGCAGCAATAACATCGTTGTTAAACAAGTGTCTTAATTTATACATTAGCTTAAGGTGATAGACACGATCAAACGCTTTACTAAAATCTATAAATACAACATCAGTTTGACTATTAGCGCTAATTCCGGAAGCTAAGCTATGAACAAATTCATTACCGATCTTTCATTAATTACAACAACATTACCGATAGAGAAGCCGTTCAGCAGCCCCCTTGGGTGCTGTTTAGTTGAGGAGAGTTTGGGCGGATGAAATTAAAACGAACACTACGGCACATCAGTAGAGAATCACAACCAGTCACATGTACCTCTAAGTCTTTGTGCGCGAACGATAAAACGTTACAAAGGGAGCGTATGGGTCATGGTATACCGAGATACATTCCACCGTAACACTAACCTTCGTAAAGTATCCATGACATGACTTCAGAGCACACGACGTCAGTTTCATTCGCCTGTTCGTAGTCCAAACCGGCTAAGTGTTTTCTTGGACCGAAAACCATTATATAAATTTTTCGGTTTCCCTCTGAGCGAAAAAAAAACGTATACGGTTTCGATTCAGTTCCGGTTCGCACAAAAATATCGGCTTTTTTCGGTTTTCGGTTCGCTCCGACACCCTAACGAGAAGCACGAGCCATCTGAGTAACAGCACGTACGGAAACGATCGCGCGATCGTTTATCATGAGGAAAACTTATCTCGTCCCGAAATAAAGAAAATCAGGCCTAGCTCGTTCGTCAGGAGTAAACCTGAAAAAAAAAAAAGAAAAAAAAAAGGAAACCTGCCACATAATAACATTGCATCATAATAACATTATGTAAAATTCATCGCAGAACGTAAAGTAGGTTTCATCGTTTCATGTGTCCAGAGCAGCCATTTATTAGCGATCTAAAAGCACGTGTAACACATTCCCGTTACAGTTCTTTCCATTTCTGCGCTAGTGGCATGTTATTGTTGTCACTTTCCTGTTAATTTTGCTTTAAATTTGTTTCGTGGCATTGGTTTGTTTTAGTTAGATGTATTTATGTCTTGGAGGTTCACTCATGTTTTCCATTCTAAATATCTAAATTAGGCTTCATCTGCTGAATCACCGGTGAATGAGTTCCCGGCGTTCGCGGCTTTCGATGGCGTAGCGTGGGCGTAGCCTAAGAGAGCACATTGCAGGAGACGTTCTTCTTTAAGTTCCCGATATAGCGGGCGCACTTTGGGTAGTAAAAGGGCGACGACAGTAGCATCCTGTTCATTTTGAGGGGTTGTGGTGTCTGAGAAGGACAAAATGGACGACGCGAGCATATCGCGCCGGGAAAAACGAGAAATGAAAGTGCCCTCGCGTTTCAATGTTGCACGTCTAATGTCTTACCATGTTTTTTAGGAAAGGCTCCACATCGCTGCGACTTATCACCCGTGCATTCCCACGCAGTTTCTTGGAGGTAGCGTCTTCTTCTCCATCACACTCTAGAACTGTTCCGTCATCAAAAATAAAGTAGACCATCCAGTGCTGAAGCTGCTTCGAAGACGACGATACGCTACGCAGAATACCCGTCGAATGCTCTTCCAAGACTCTGTGGAACAGATGGACACTACACTCTTTCTGCACAGCCATAACGCTCGTGGCAATCACCGCGTCTGCGATATCAAAGAGGAACAACGGTGGGTATGAGAGAAGTGCACGACGGGGCCCACCTTTGGCACTCCGTCAGCGGAGCCCCACGTGACTCGGCTCTATCACATGACCTCGTCGCGAAGTTGCTGCCACCCGCCGTCTGCGTTCGCGCACAGCAGCCCAGCTGCGTATATCCGCCTGCTAGACAGCAGGACGCGCAGGGAGGCTACGCGGATTCTCACTGCTCGGTGCGGATGCGGCTGAGTAAAACCTCGTGCAGGAGCCACGGCCAGTGGTAGGGGTGCGCGGGGCCTGTTTCACACGATTAAGTGCATACTTGGTATTAAAAAAAAAGTTATTGCCGGGCCTATGCAAGCGCGGGGATTAAGGCGGTCGCTTAACTTGCCCCACCCCCCTTATCGTCGGCCCTGGCAGGAGCTCATCGACTCGCCCGTTATTTGTTAAATCCGAAATATAACTCTGCTTTTTCCGACAGTCGTCCATTCAGAGCGTGCTGGCAATAATTTGTACTTAAAAGCTTGGAAACTTAGTGTTTGAAGGACTACAAAACGACGGCATCGTGTTCATGCCGCAGTTTTACATAATACTTAGGAAGCGGGACGGGAGCTGAGAGGGGAGACGCCATAGAAATCATAAGCATATGATTTCTCCTTATTTCTCCTTATGATTTTATGGGTCACGCCGATTGAAGCAGATTGGCGTGGCGCCGCCGACGCCGACGCCGGCAGAAAAATGGGAGGTACGCCGCCGACGACGAAATTGCCCTCGGCGCACACCTCTAGTCGGGAGGAGCCGCCTCGGTCGAACGCCTGCATGCAACAGGTTTGGATGTCAACCCGTAAGAAGAGTGTACTTGCGATACTGAACCATTACCACAGCCACCACTGCACTCGAAAGGCGAGCTCTTTCACAAGCACCACCACCTCTCTCTCTTCAAAACAAGAAGAAGAAGGGAAAAAAAGACACTGGGCACAGGAGTAACTCGTCGTGAATCCGGAGACGGTGTGAATGCAGACAGACAGAGGGAAATTATTTGCAATACTGAGTAGAAAATACCAAAAGGGTAATCTGAACAGAGTATGCGAATACCTTTGGAGAAAGTAAGATGCTAATATACTACCAAATGCAGTGATGGCCAGTAGTTAACTACATGTAGTTAAACTACTAGTTAAACTACCTGATTGTAGTTAAAAAGTAGTTATCAACTACTTGCAGAAATGTAGTGGCAACTACTAGTTAAACTACTATTTTAAGTAGTTAACTACAGTAGTTAAGTTACCTAAGGCGCCAACTACTTCCGATTTTGCCGCAAGCTTTACGGCACGATTGTGCTTCCGACTTTTACCTTGAGCTACTTGTTTGATGAGAACGGAGCTGCAGAGCAATTGTGTCGTGCATGTGTACAAAATCTTCCCTTTTAATGCTTGTCTAGTGAAGCCTCATTTGCTGCGAAATAATTCTGCAACTTCGTTTATCGCGTGGGCACAGAAAGAATCCCGCCGCAGGCTTTGTATTTGACGATCGTAGCAATGGCTCGAGCCAAAGTTTATTATTGCTCGCGATTCATATTTAAGTATCCAGCAACACCACGAGGGATTGGTGTTGGTGGACAACGTTAAGTAGTTATAGATGTAGTTAAACTACATTGCAGTAGTTAAAAAAAGTAGTTTTAACTACTCCCCTGAAAAGTAGTTGAACTACTAGTTAAACTACTCAATCACAAAGTAGTTAGTAGTTATAGTTAAACTACTGTAGAAGTAGTTAGTGGCCATCACTGACCAAATGCATCTTAAAATGCAGTATTTTCATATTAAAAGAAAAAGAAAAACATGCGTTTACGCAATGAAGAAGAATGGAGCACATCCACTACTCGCCTGCTATTTTGTCGGTATTTTCAGTACCCAAATATGCCACTATACAGGGTGTCCCACCGAAAAAGGGCCAGGGCCGCTAATTAATTAACAAGGGGCGACGGAAAAAAATATTTTTGGATAGACCACACAACTGCTAAACATGTACAATTGGTTCCATTTGTGTCCAGCACTCCGTTTTTATTTTAGCCCCTGGCCCTTTTTCGGTGGGACGCCCTGTATGTATTTCATTAACAGATAGCGTGAAATAGACGTTCCGTAACCTTTGTCTTGCTACGGTTACTTTCCATCGTATACACTAGCTACAGAACAGATCGAACTACTGTTGTACATGCATACATCGGACATTTTAGAACAACCGCTTATGTACGGTTGTGGGCATGCATTTACGTACGCATTATATTCCTGAACACACCGTACCTGAATAGTCTAGCCAGGAGCAACAACAGCAGTTGGTCTACTATTGCGCTTCCGTTGATACGACCGAACGCGGAAGAGCGAATGCAGAATCGTCTTTAGAAAAACACTTATTGCAACCACTCGAGGAAAGAATGCCTATCAGTTACCAGGTACGTATTCGAATTGTTTGAGATGCCTCTGCGTAGGACACTTCACGCCCTGGGCTTACCTTTGACTCGAGTCATTTGTTCCCCGTTTCTACTATTTGATAGGATTATGCAGTTTCATACCGCTTTCAACATTACTGCACTTGCGTTTTATGAAGGGCGTTTCTTCAAAAGCTTCTGCTTCGAACGCGTAACTATACCAGCAAATCGCATACAGCTACTCTTGCCGTCTGGTCATGCTGAGATATGACAGGGGCTCTCAAGTTATGCTGTGGAGTAGCTTGTGAAATGCTGCACTACTTCATTCTTTTAGCCACAGCAGCTTGCAGTGAGGGTCCAGTATGTAGCAAACATAGCAATTTGGTGCTTGACCATGTGTGGCATGTTGTGATCACAAAATTCAGGATAACAGCAATCGAAAGCAAGATGTGACGGGACAGTTCAAGAATAAATAAAGAAGAGCGGGAAGTTTATTTTACTGAACACTCCGTAACAAAAGGAAAGCAAAAAAATAAAAAATACTCAAGTTGGATCAGACATCAGAACTGGTTGCACATGATGGGAGTACACCGCTGTCATATCAGAGGGTGGATCACATGAGCTCATAGGTGATGTCCAAGCATAAGGCAATTACCAGACTTTCCCTCAGAGTCGAGGATGCACAGCTTCCCTCAAGGGCAATAGTGGCATCTTCCCACCATTGCAGCACATCCATTCCCCACAGTATCGATTTTAGTCCTGCCATTACCACATTAAAGAGTGTAGGACTGAGAATGCTTCCTTGGGGTACGCCTTGATGAATAGCGTGCTTGGGGCTTTGACCGTGGGACGTGCGGACAGCGACAGTTCGGTCCGTAAGGAAATCGTGGAGCCAGCTGAAGAGGCGACCAGATACGCCAAAAAACCGCAACCAATGGAGCCTCACAGATGTGCGAGATGGTATCATACGCCCGCTTAATGTCCAGGAAGACCAATACAACGATCCGCCAATGAGCACGAGCATATTGGACTGTAGAAACTCGATCGAGAACTGGATCCATGGAGCCTCGGTGGCGACGAAATCCAGTCATTTCTTGAGGGAACGCACCTTGTTTTTCGAGCCCCCAGTCGAGGCGATGCAAGACCGTTCTCTCCATCAGTTTTCCCATACAGCTTGTCAGGCTCACAGGGCCTAAGCATGATAGGACATTTGGGGGTTTGTCTGGTTTCAGGATGGGAACAACTAGTGCCCCCTGCCATGTAGATGGTACGGATCCCTGTCGCCAAGAGGTATTATAACCATGGCGGAGAGCTTGGAGTGACTGCTCGTCAAGGTTTCGCAGTGCGGCATAGGTGATTTTATCTGGTGCTTTGGACGGTCGCATATTCACAACTTTCAACGCAGTCTTCAGCTCAATTAGAGTAAAGTCGCGGTTCATAACGTCCGGTGGGTGGGGCCAGTCTTGGTGGATTTCTGTCGTCAAGCTCTGGACAAAACTGTTGTGTACCGCAGACGTTGAGGCAGCCGCCAGTGTCGTAAGGACGACCTAGAAATCTGTCGCTAGCGTGGTTTCGTCTACACCCTTAACCATAGCCAATGCCACGAGAGGAGTCTTGTGGGGGCACATCCTTCAAAGGTCGAATTGTCCTCCAGATCTTTGTGGCGGGTTCAAACGGTGAAAGGTGTTGACAAAACTTACACCAACGCTTCCGGTCTTCGTTCTTAAGAGGGCATACCAGCTCTCCGTCCCAATGTATTTCCTATGGAACAGTTTTTATGCTTGTTCTCGGTACCCACCGCCCAGATTTTGACGTGGGTGGTTTCATTATAAAGAGGAAGACGAGATGAAATTATTTACGCTACAGGATTTCTCATATATGTCGTATGTATTTTACGGCGATGTCACGAATGCGAAAAAAATACACAATTTTTCTCCTCCCTCTTTGAACAGGTTTTATTAAACTTCTATAGCCATTTTGAAAAAAACTTTGCATTTACTTTCTCCGGAATTATTAAAGGAATCGATAGACATCAAATTTATATGTCTACCACTTTCCGTTTTTATAAAAAAGCATGAAACGTGAGTACGGATAAATACCGTCTCAGAGCCCCGTAAACCGCGTCATTCTGTGTCGCCCTCTAGCCGTAGCACAGAAAAAACCGCGCGGAACATTTTGACCGTATCCATCCGCCGACCATGCGGCGCGCACGCGCACTGTAGTTCTCCCTCTCTCCTCTTTACTTTCATGGACAGCGGACTTAGAGCATGGCCTTGGAGACCAGAACAAAAGCTTACTTAGCTGCTCGTAAAGGGATTATCGTCAGCCAGCATTGTCGGGGGAGGGGGGGGGAACGTGGGTAGACGAGCCAGCATTGTCGCGGCCCGTGTAAGAAACCACCGAGACCAATAAACCTCTTCTTTTTTCGGTGCGCTTATACAGAAGTGAGATGAGTTTATTAGCTTGACATGACGCGTCAATTTGCTCGATTTTGCCGTTTCGGGTTTGTGCTTACTCAGTCAACTCTCTCATAAGGCTAACGAGAATCTCTCGTATTTACGGTTAGTGGAAGGCCGACTTCACAAACATTCCAGTAACGTTCAACAGGTCTGCCCTGTAATGTTCGTAATGTTGAAACAGCCAGCAAGCGGATTACACACAGATAAATGTTTCTTAGGATAACGGTACTTAGAACTGCAGCTTTATTTGTTGTTTCTCTTTCTTTCTTTTATTGATTTATTTATTTTTATTTTGATCTTTATTATTTTTTTTTCATGAACGCTCCACATGAACCAATAAGAAAAATCGATCAAGCGGCCGCTGCACAATTATTTCCGCCCACGCAATGAGCAACAGTCTTTTCCGGAACCCAAATTCACGTTCGCGTAGCAAGGAAAACCAACGACAACCAACGACAGCGACGGGGGAGGGGGATATATTTATTAGACAAAAAGGAAAAAAAAAACGGGCTAAAGGTCAGCCAAACGGGATGTCGGCTTGCTATTCCATAAATAAATAAATAAATAACATTAAGAAATAGGAGTTAAATGAAACGGACGAGACGGAACAGCACGTTCGTTTGTTGATTATAAGGTTAGCAAAAGTTCGGTGTTTGCATTTTCATGCTACATCCACAGACGTAGGGAAGTGTGGGACTGGTTCCAATGCCAGCGCAAAGAACGCAGGTGTCGCTGAATATAGGTACAACCACAGAACGAAGGTCGTTAGCGTATGAAGCATGTTACTGAGTTCCCTATTTCTTCCTATTATTTTTTTCGTCAACATCAACATCAATTGAGTTCTAAGCAATGTGCATGTGTGGAGCAACGCGCATATGAATAAAATGTTAAGTGTACAGCGGATTTTTTTTTTTTTTTTGTATTGTCAACAGACAGCACTTTGAAAATAGAAACAATGCTGCGTCTGCATTCCGGGAAGTTATCTTTCTCGCTGCTTTGTTGTCACTTTTATCATTGGCTGCCTTCGCGCCATTCGTTGTCGTAAAGCCGTGTTGGTGCTTTCTTACTTATGCCCAGTCCGGCCGTGCTGCCAGGATGTTTTTGCCTGCGTTTTCCCCGACGATCACATGCCGGTACGGTTTCCTTGGAAGTCGGCCTAGGACGCGCGCTGTTGCGTTGGCCGTGACGAGCGGCCGGCCCTCAGCGAGGCCAACTACGTACGGCAAGCAGGATATGACACACACGACCAGCAGCTTTTTTACCTAATGCGCTTTTACCTTTTTGTACCTAATACTATGTTATTTCGTGAATATTTTGAGATTTGGGGATTTCAACTTGTGGACCAACCTCGTAATTTAGAACCTGACTAATTTATTATCTCACGACAGCAACTCTGTTCGTAACTTGTGAACATATCAAATCATAAAACATCGTAATTTGACGGACTCTCACGAACACAAAAATCATCATCTCTGGTTTTCATCATCTCATCATGTGTTTGTGTAAGAGTACTGGGGTAGCCAGTTCGACGTCGTCGAAACTCACATCCCCATTTTTTTTTCCTTATCACATCACATCACATCATGAAAACAAACAAACAAAAACATTCCGAGGATACGCCGCGAAATATGTGTTATGGGGTGGCTGATTCCAAAACTACATCGGTGCCATATTAGTTCACGACCGACATATCCTGAATCCGCTTATCCATCGAGCATTTACATCCAAAAGATCACCAAGTCCACCGTGCGGTTCAGTTCAGTTCGAATGTTTTATTTTACAGCTTGTACAGAGGTAATGCCATACAAAATGGGGTAAAGAAATTGAATGCATTATACGGCACAAAATTGGAAGGATCAAACGCCATAGGCGTGGAATTGATCCAGTATCGTATGCATACAACTCAAGCTGACACACGACAGTGATCGCTAGGAAACACAAAAGAAAAAAAATAATTAGTATTACAAACGACTCATACAGGACCAGGACCTTTCGATCAAAGAAGAAAACACCAATATCAACAACATGAAGAGTGAACACCTGGTATGTAAAGCACCAACGAATTTACACAGCGCTTTCACCCATGAAATATTCGTGAATCATCTTCCTGAGGACCACTAACGATTTACAAGTATGAATATAAGGTGGAAGCGAGTTCCAAACTTTGGCCGCGAAATACTGGAACGAAAAGTAGCCATAGTTGGTTCGAATACTAGGCAGAGTCAAGACAAATGATCCCTGATTCCTTAATGTGATTACGGAGGTCTTGGCCTGTAAACTTACAAACGGTATGGAAATTAGACTGTGCCGCAGTTTGAAAACAACTACACACAATCTACGCATAAGCAAAACCTGAACCGACGGTATATTGAAAAGACGATATACAAAAGAGACACTTTCTTGAGGCGATAGCGATAACATGGCACGAAGCGCCTTATTCTGGGCTATGCGCACTGGATGTGTCGTGGACTGGTATGTCAATGCATAACATTCAATGCCATAAGATATATAACTTTGAATATGTGACATGTATAGATATGCCGTGTGGTCGAATGTGCACTTGTGGTGGCTTAAATAAGACATAGGATGATTTGGCTGGACTTACTACGAGTTGATTGTGAGTTAACCAGGTGTTTAACCTTAAAAGAACGCTATTAGCTTTTGCATACAAGTCCACAACGTCATGACTCTCAACAAAGATTAATGTGTCATCTGCATATAAGATTGTTTGAGAGTTAAGGTGTGAAGCCAAGTCGTTTATGTAAACAAGAAATAAAAATGGTCCCAAAATGGATCCTTGTGGAACACCAGTAGAATTGGAGCCAAGAAATGAAGACGTTTCCCCGAGTTGTACAAATTGTCTTCGATTCCGGAGAAAATTACGTATTAAACTGTGAGCGACGCCACGGACTCCATAGCATTCCAATTTTATGCACAATAGAGAATGATCTATAGTGTCGAACGTTTTTTTTAAGATTCGCAAAAACGCCCATGGTTAACAATTTTGATTCTATATTAGGTTTAATCAGTTCACTAATGGAGAGGGCAGCCAATTCCGTTGATTTATTTATACGGAATCTAAACTGAAAGTCTGATAATAAATTGTGTTTCTCAAAAAAGTCCTCAAGTCTGGTAAGCAGTAGACGTTCAAATATTTAATCGAGTGTGGGCAAGATAGATATTGGCCTGTAATTCTCCGGTTGTACTCTACTACCTTTTTTTAAAATAGGGCAGACCTTGGCAATTTTTAATTCATCAGGAAAACATCCTTCGCTTGGGTTCAGATATCAAGCATACTGTGTTCTTGAGAAAAGAAACCGATATCTTATCGTACCCCACAGCTGCGGTTTGTTTCAGTCTCCGAATGATTGATTCTACTTCGCCGGGACAAGAAGGTGAAAAGAAACACGTGTATTCGTTGTGGGATGGCAAAATATCATCTTGCCTTTCATTGTCGCCAGCAACTACCGGTGAAACAACACTTAAGAAATGTTTGTTTAATGTATTACAATATATCCACGATTGTCGTGGATTTCCAAACATCCAACGTGTCGGTACATCCATACCGTGCAGTTATAGCCAACGAGCCGTTCCATCCAATGCGCCGTTACGTCCACCGATGGATGTAACGGCGCGTTGGATATAACGTCTCGTTGGACGTAGCATCCCCAGACCGATTAGAGCCGGGTCCTAGGTTAGTTTCCAGGGTAGGTTAGTTTAGGCTTGTTTTTGACAGTTCACCGTTCACAGCCATCGCATCTTCCTCATCACATTATAATTGGATATTCTGAAATCCTAAGCTGTTTGGAGAAGGATCGAAGACTAATTGGTCGAAAGCCGTTCGATCGAAAGCCGGTTGATCGACGCCGTTTATTTGAAAGACGTTTTTTCGAAGGGAGTTCGAAGGTCGCAGCGTGTCCTTAGCACTTCTGTAACGTTTGACTCGAGCATATGGAGCATGAGGCAATCAGTGTCCTCTCCTTTTTTGTTTGTTCGTTTGTTGCTTGCTTTTTTTTTTTTTAGCAAAAGAGGGGAGACCACTGGTTATTTGCAGACCTTTGTCATTCACGAACATCACGGCCGTTTCGGGTTTGTGCTTACTCAGTCAACTGTCTCATAAGGCTAACGAGAATCTCTCGTATTTACGGTTAGTGGAAGACCGACTTCACAAGCATTCCAGTAACGTTCAACAGGACTGCCCTGTAATGTTCGTAATGTTGAAACAGCCAGTAAAGCGGATTACACACACATAAATATTTCTTAGGATAACGGTACTTAGAACTGCAGCTTTATTTGTTGTTTCTCTTTCTTTCTTTTAGTGATCGATTTATTTTTATTTTTCTCTTTATTATTTTATTTATTTATTTTCATGAACGCTCCACGTGAACCAACAAGAAAAATCGATCAAGCGACCGCTGCTAATTATTTCCGCCCACGCAATGAGCAACAGTCTTTTCCGGAACCCAAATTCACGTTCGCGTAGCAAGGAAAACCAACGACAACCAACGACAGCGACGGGGGAGGGAGATATATTTATTAGACGAGAAGGGGAAAAAAACGGGCTAAAGGTCAGCCAAACGGGACGTCGGCATGCTATTCCAAAATACATAAATAAATAAATAAAATTAAGAAATAGGAGATAAATGAAACGGACGCGACGGAACAGCACGTTAGTTAGTTGATTATTAGGTTAGTAAAAGTTCGGTGTTTGTATTTTCATGTTCAGGTTAGTCTAAGTGGGCTTTGGCAGTTTCCGAGCAGAAACAGCCAGATAACATTTATTTACAGTAGTTTATTTTGCAACGGGGACTTCGATCACGTTATTTTGAGATACGGCCAATATTTCGAGACCGGTTCCCTGGATTTTCCATCTTTCGACAATCCTTGCTAGTTGCACGTTGGATGACCGAAAACCTGTACCCGTCTGTCTTTGGACGGCGAACAAAGGGAGGCCTTCTGAGGAAGATAAGGAAAAGCTCCGGGTCACTGGGGATTCTCCGCTGAACTCGTGTCTACGCTGAACGAAAGGTCTGGTGTAATGTGAAGTACCCTGTGAAAACCAAGGAGTGTCTAAAAATATAGTACTGAAGTTTCCGGGTAATAATCAGAGCGTTATGAGACGGAAATCGTGCTCCGAGACCTCGTCGCGCGTCAAGTTCCTTTCATTTTATCTTGTCCATTTATACATAAAGATTGAGTTGAAGGAGTTATTCCGAAATCCTAAGCCGTTTGGAGAAGGCGTTTCATCGAAGACCGCTTGGTCGCAAGCCGTTCGATCGAAAGCCGGTTGATTGACGCCGTTTGTTCGAAAGACGTTTTTTTGAGGGGAGTTCGAAGCTCGCAGTGTGTCCTTAGCACCTCTTTTTCTGTAACTTTTGATTCGAACATATGGAGCATGAGGCAATCAGTGTCCTCTCCTTTTTTGTTTGTTTCTTGCTTTTTTTTTCAGCTAAAGAGGGGAGACCACTGGTCGTTTGCAGAAAGGTTTTATTAGTCATTCACGAACAGCACAGCCTTCTGGCTTTTTACTCTCTCCCATCCGAAAGGAAATAAAATTGAATAAAACTGAATTGAATTGAATAGAACAATGCGGAAGCATCCCCCGTAGCTGTAGGACACATACCGAAGAAAGTGTCTTCAAGTTGGGAGCAGCCAATAGTCTGTGCTTCTTCTGGGCACCCTTTTCATTGCTGGGATCCGAAATGGGATAGTGATATGTGCACGAGAGGCATTCGAAGTCTGAATGCTAAGAAGGAAATTTCGCCATAGTATAAAATACAGATATTGTATTAATAGCCATATAAAACTTTAGTTCAATCTTGTTTAGAGTATGCATCTGCTCCACACGAAGCAATAAAAAAATCAATCAAACGACCGCTGCCGTTTCGATCAGACAGTGTTCGATCAAATGACTTTGGACCAAATGTCCCGCGTTCAATCAAACGGCTTTCGTTCTTGCGGAGACGATTTCTCCGGGGGACATTTTTCCCTGGGGACGGTTCTGCCTGGGGACATTTTTTTCCGGGAAAGAAAATCTGGCATCTCGGGCGAGCTTTGATTATATGAAACGACTTCTCCGTTATCATTCCTTCATTTGGCAACTAGCGATCATACTCATCTCTGGAAACCCCAGTTTTGTAATTGCATCTGTGTTGCCCTTCAAGAATAGTGATTTTCCTAAAATACGCATAAATTTGGCTCACATGGTGTCCAGTTCTTCAGCTTTTCCACGACCGAATTTCACGTTTTCAAGTTTGGATTGAGTTAACTGAGACCTCAGCATTCAACACAACGAAATCTGGAGTAAAAATTTACGCTTCAGAAATTATTCTAAAAAAAGAAAAGAAGGCATACACCAGAAGAAAGGGAGTCCCCTGTCACTGCGGTTGTCGACTGACATCATTTTTCTGAGCGGGTATAAGGTGAAAAAAAAAGAAGGGAGAACATGGAGGAAAGGAGCCTTTCAAATATGTTACTGAAGTTTTCGGGTAATAATAAGAAGTCTGTTCTACGACGGAAATTTGGAAAAGTCTTTTGCACAAACGCCTTGTAAATGAATTCAGATATTTGATAATGCTTACTTACCAGAAATATACATATCAAAATGTCACTTTTGCATGAATAATAGAGTTATTATCAAGGTAAATTGCATGTTGTAAAAACATTTTTGGGACCCCTCATACCTCGGTTAGCGAATGCTGCCCTGTTGTACATTTCTCACACACAAAATATGGACTTTGTCGCAGGCAATGCTATGTACCTCGTATCTTTAATGAGCTCCCCTTCGACAGTTTTTCTTTGGAATCGAAGTACAAACTAAAAAAAGCGCTACGACAACTTTATCATAGGATGTAGTACCTTTATATGTTCATGTACTGTCAAACTGTATGCCGCTGACTGCTTCAGGCCCAGTGCCACAAGCTTTTCCGCTTAGACGGGCCTGTTTTATTATATTTGTAGTTTGCTTTCTTGAGTAAAATTATTATTGTTATTATTTATTATTATTATTATTATTATTATTATTATGTAAGCGAGTGCAGAAAAAAAAAGGAATACCGTTTCGAGCAGATTTTCCAGACTGGCATTGTAAGCGCTGTGTGTAGGCAATGTTTATAGCCTAATTTTCAGCCGCTGGTAGATCCAATTGAGAGCCTCCGAGATACCGGCATCCGTACTATCCGATCACACTTGTACGTCGGCATACGGTAACTATGCACTAGTAAAACAATACGAAGAGCAACTAAAAATTCCATAATCAGTCAGTGCAGGCGGTAGTGACTTGTGAAAACAATAATTGTAGCATGAATATATAAGAACAAAAAAATAAAAATAAAGTACTCATGTAGCAATAGGAGACAAGCAAAAAGACGTGAATGTATCGAATCGAACTGTGGACCTTTCGTAGCAAAGTCCGACACTTTACCACTCGACAAACAGCGCAGAGGGCGCGGGCCGCCTTAAACTCGCGAGGTCAACCATGCTCAATGGGGATTATTTCGTGAGTCGGAGGCGAACGGCCTGAGAAGGACGGCGAGCGTGGCTCCATCTAGAATCGGGAAAATCGTGAATCGGAGTTGCTCCTCGACTGGTATGGCCTCTTAAGTCATCGAGTTACCTAAGCTTTCGACCGGTATGCCACAATATCAGGAAGTTGCCCAGTTCAGGGAGCCGTTCTCTCTGCCCGGCGACGTAATGCTCTTAGGTGGTTAATTGCTGGAGAATGACCGACGTGACCTGTTACCCTTTTAGACAGGACAACAGCGTTTTGCATGGCGGAACGAATGCCTTGCGAGAGGGCCTCTGGGGACATACTGGTGTACACAAATGTTCGAAGACCGGCACGAAAGAGTCTCCAGTTTGTGAAAGGAATCAGTCCAGTTGTGGGTGACCGAAGCAGCCTTTCGTGTGAAATGTAGAAGAGAAAGTGGTCACTACCTCGAGTGTCGACATCGGTAGCGCACGACAAGTGACGAATAGACGATTTCAGAAATTGCATAGAATGCCCACCAGGGAGCGCAATGTTGCGAAAGCCCCGCTGCACCTTGGGATTTAGTTTTCATGAGTCAGAGAGAAGAAGAAGAGCGCAAACGGTTTCGGTTTTCTCTCTCCTTCACCTCCCGCACCTTCGAGCAACAGGCAGACGAGCACGAATGTAAACCATTTCCCACGACGCATTGCGCGATGCGCGTGACTTGGGCGACGGAGGGCCCCCGTGCGGAGCACAAGGACAATATCTGAAATCGCCTATTGTGTCTGCTGAGCACCAGGAAAGATCCAGGACATCGAGCGACGTTGGTGATCGCATATAAGTTGGCTGTCGGTTGTTAAGTAGGCACATGTGAGCATGTGCTTCCAAACAATCTCCTTCCCCGTCCGTCCGTTCTATGGCTTCCCCAGGCCGTATGATTTGCATTCAAGTCACGCAGCACGATGGCTGCGGATTCCAGTGAATTGAATAAGCTTTCGAGTTCAGTCCACGGAACCTGTACCGCGGGACGTAGATAGATACTTCCCAGGAAGCACAAACACTCGGTGAAAGAATGGGAACCCTATGGAGGCTTCGGCTCCTGAACGGGCGATAGTGCCCGACAGGATCCCAGCGGTGTGGGAACGGAGGAGGTACAGCGCGAGAGAAGATAAGGTCGCCCCCGACGATGCACTGATCACTTCCCCGTCTGGTCTGCTTTTGGTCATGTAAACAATAATATAGGATCGCTGTCCGATGCTGATCTGCTCATTTCCCGGTCTGGGCTAGCCTTGGTCTTGTGATCAAAATATAGGATCGCTGCCCGATGCTGATCTGGTCACTTCACGATAACAGTCACATGACCGGGGTGCGGCAACGGATTTCTCTTCCCAGACTGTCAGGCACCGAGTGTTGCAATCACGTCCGAATCCGCCAGTGATGTTCCTGAGCCCTGTTTACACTGTCGAAAACCCCGTCGCCCTCGCTGTGGGTAACGAATGTGTCCGGCCGTGCTCCCGAAACTTTCGAGGAATTGCGACATTTTTAAGCGATTCATCGAGGGGTAAGTGCTATTTCTTCTTGTGGCATTCCTCGCATTGATAAACGTTACTCGTTAATGCCTTTCAACATGAATGGCACCGCTGTGGAAGGGTTCTCTCGAAACTTAACAGCACAGCATCACATAGTTTCGATTTCAGTGATCCATTGTGGTTTTCGCGTTGCTTTTAGGATAGTGGACTATGTTTTGGTGAAAAGATGCTTCAGTAAAGTAGAATCGTGTGTATTGTGTACGTGACATCAAACGAAATATAACCATTTCTCTGGACGACTGCGTGCTGCAGCTGTACTTCCCAACTCCTGCGTCCCTACAAAAATTGGAATGCTGGGGTCTTCAGCTCAAGGTTTGTTTTTGTAGTCATTCTAAATGAAAATAAAAATAAAACATCCGAAGTGAATAAATTATTCCGCCTTAATCCGTTTGCGTAATATGGTCGACGTATGATATCACAATTTGTTTCAAATTGTGAGTAAATGTAAGCTAGCCTGGTCTTTTATCCAGAACGTCATGCAGGACCACTTCCAGAGCGTGCTTAATGGGCCCACCACCACACCTGTGCTTCGGAGCCTGTTATGATGGTCAGGAGTTTTCTATCGGATCTTGTCATGCTGACAGCTGTAAGTTTAGCTATTTGATCTGTATTCAATAACGTATGCGTGTTGTGGTGTGGTGTACTTCTCTCAGTTTTACACTGACCTCAAGCTATCTTCCACTTTCAGAATCCACCCCGCACTTCGCTTACAAAACTATGAACCTGTAGCGTTGTGATGTTTTTACAAGAAAAACAATCTGGTGTGCTGTGTTCTTTTTTTTAAAATGACTTCGGGTATCCATAATAAGGGGCCTTCATAGCAAGAAAGCCAACGTATAAGAAAAGGCATATTCTTGACACATTGATATTTTTCACAGTTCTAAAGGTTCGAGTCCTCAAAGGTACGAGTCACACCACATATGCATTGCTGGTTCTCGTATTTTATGTATATTGCCCTCGTATTGGGGAAGGTGCACAAATGTTTCTTCTATTTTTTAAAGAGTGTAGAACGGTTATGACATGTTGTTAGGTGTAACTCGTTACCAGAAATTTGATACCGTAATTAAGCTACTTAGCGTAGCTATTTTCAGTAACTTTTTGCTTAGCCCCTTGCTTTTGAGATGAGTTCCTTCATTTCTCACTCTCTCTGTATTTGAGGGTGAGTAAGTTTTTCAGGGTAACTTGGACAAAGTTCAAAGTTTTTTTTTTTTTTTCAATTCTTGTCTAGAAACATCGCAGCCCCTCCACCCCACCCCCCCTCCATGACTTGAGATGCGAGGTGACACGCGCACAGGGCGTTTAACTCCCTTGTTGTTATACACAGTGAACGTTACAAATTGTGTTTTAGCCGTTGCATTAGGAAGCTCAGGTGTCGTGGATCTTAATGATAGGCAGTGCATTCATAATGATACAGGGCATTGTGTAGTAGGGTTAAAACTTGGCACGATTCTACGATATGTGCGTAGGGCACAACTCGTAGAGCATAAACTTACTCTGTGCTCCTTTCGTGTACCATACTACGAGAACAAAATAATGAAATCCCTCCCTAAAGAAGCCTATAAATGTAGGCTTCTTTCGTAGTAGCGGATATTGATCTCGTTTTTGTATATCAAGACAGCTTCGAAACGTCTTCAATCGGCCATTGTGACAGCAAGGTCTGAATAAACCACATAGAGAAGTCAAGAGCTAAAAAGTTGATATATTGATTAGCAAGTAATTTTCAAGGCAACTTGTTACATTTCTAAACTAGCTTAGGAACTTCACGTCAATTTTCATCACGTTTTATTACTTATAACTGCGTTTGAAATTAGTTTACAGGCCGGTTATGTATCTGTTCAGTCAGGGAGGTGCAATCGACCACCTGGGTTTTCAGTATTTTTATATTTGTAAGCTCATCGTATATTATGTTCAACAGCTGTAAAAGGAATAACTTCTAGGGAAAATATGGAATGCAATTCTGTAGTAATTCTGTAATTCTCGAATTTCAGGCCGGATTTCTGGACTTTTTTGCACGGAAACTATTCGGTAGAAATTATTAATTTTACCCATGTTGATCATCATGTACGAGGAGCTTCGCAATATAAGAAAATAATGAAAATACAGGAGATCCATGAGGAGACGCCTCCGACGCACCGACGTTGGGTCGTCGCGCTGTGCTGCCTGGGTATAATTTTGTCATAACTAAGGCCGAAAACGGCACAATAGATATTGGACGACAATTCTTCAATATCATCACGCTAACTTGTTTAAAGACAGGCGTAATCACACATGGCTTTAGCAAAACAGGCACGTCACCATTGAGAAAATAGCACTGAAAATAGAAAGAACGTGCTTAATAACATGGCTGATCCTTTTTACATCAATCGAGCATCATCATCATCATCATCGTAGTAATAATAAAACTAATAAAGATATTAATGGCTTGGTGTAGTGCCACAGAAAGACCAGGACCGTTGCGTTGGCGCACTATCTGAGTTAGATATACAGTACTGTAAAAACATGTACAGTACAGAACCTAAAATAAGATACGATACGAGACCACACACCAACCGACCGACAAGGCAATCTAAACGAAAAGAAAGCCTCCACGAGGCACAGCAAAAACACAAAACTGAAGAAGAAAATAACTTAAAGACCATATGCCAGGACACGTACAGTACAAAACATCATAAGTAACCAGCGAAACACAGGCACAGTTCTATACAATAATTAGAGGGCACATATTACTTGATGTCGCGGAAGGTATACTCGTCCTTCATAATGTAAAAGCCTAAGTCTGGACACCCAGAGGCATGACACACAACACACGACTCAATAGCTGTAGAAACTCGCGAGAAATGATGTCCTGAGGCTGGAACAAGATAGACAGGGCAAATACATACAAAGCCTCAAATTTTGGCTTTGGCAAATTGGCAAAGCCAAATTTGCCTTTGCATCTATTTGTCCTTTCTATGTCCCTCCAGCCTCGGAACATCACTTCTCTCATGTTCAACAGTTGCCGCTTGTGTCGATCCCGTCGTATGAATGTGTGTACGAGTGAGCAAAAATGTAAGAGTGAAAGGAGGATGAGTGAGAGAGAGTGGTTGGGTTTTCCCTTCAGATGACGAACCCATGGAAGTCGTAGGGGAGGTGTGTTAGCTTAGCTCAGTTGGTAGGGACCTGAACCGCAAATCTACAAGATGTGGGTTCGAATCCTACAGCTGGCTAACCTTTTCGGTGACTTTCGTCTTTCAGAGAAAAGGAGAAATTTGCTGGACTCTATTCACTGATTTCGCTCATGACCGACTGTTTTTCTACAACAGTTACCACTCTCTGACATTTCTGCTAGGGTTGTGTGTCAATGCTCAGGCGATGAAGGTCGATAGGACACATTTAATTATCGAAGCAGGCAACTCTGAAGGTCTTTAGTTTTTTCATCTGCCAGACGCGGACTTGAACAAGGCTGTAACTGCAGCTGTAGCTACGGCTCCTGCAACTACGCCGCCTGTAATGGCAGTGGCTTCCTTTATATCGACGTCAGACACTGGTACATCCAGCTTTACGAGCAGCCTTTTGATCCAGTGCTGGCAGTTGTTGCCGACAAGGTCATACTTCTCGCAAATCAGGTTCATTTTGTCTACCGCTTCTCTGATGGCTTCTTTCGAGAGAAGAACACCCTCCTTCAATAGTTTCTGCGTGTAAAGTGAGACAGTTCATTACTTGGGTTACCAGAAAAAAAAAAAAAAAATTAAAGTGCCAAATGTGTAGAACTTAACCGTCGACAAGTGCAGCTATCTATGTTCACTTATGTTTTATAAACGATCGAAATCTGACCTTAAGGGGATTCTCTTACAACGCCACAAGTTACGTAGAAAGATGATAACCTGCATCGACGTGAACCCGTATTCCAAGCTTCGGAGGTGCATTTTGATAGATTAGTGCGTAAAGAACACTGAGTGTACAAAAATTTAAAAAAGTGCGCGCTAAAACGACACTCGCTACGCGCAATGTAGAATGACTACAACTACGCTAGACAGCCTTCACTCACAGCATATTCGGTTAATCACGGAATGGCACCAGCACACATCAATGACACCAATTGTCACGGGCAGTAGTGTGCATCTCAATGTGAATGGCAGATACAGACATCTTCCTAATCTTCATGCGCGAAAAAAAAAAAATGCGAACGAGGTCCCAAGTACCGAGCTCGTTTGGGCGGCCCCGCCTAATGTATTGGCCCCACTTCCACCTCCCCTCGTTCATCCGAAATCCACTGTTTCTGTAAATTCGTGAGTATTGCTTATTTAAGCTATGCACGAACACGTAATGTGACCAGGCGTGCCGATTTGGAGAGGACAGGTCCCGCTGTTTCACCTGTCCTGTCTGGGAACGGAGGAAAATGGTCACATTGCCTGCACCTGACTTCAGCTCATTCGAGGACAGAAATATGAAAAAACACGCAGGCTACCCATGGAGTGTTGACAATTCATTTGTTACGATGTCGAAATCGAATTATTACCTGCGTGGAAAACACGCAGGTATTTTTTTTCTTTTTTAAAGAAATAAGGCGATCGTAATGGGAGTGCAAATTTATAGCACGAAAAAAAAAAGTACAGAGAGGTACTAGTGGGCTTCATAAAATGTTTCTTCATCCTATTCGTCGCTGTCGTGTTATGCATATTTTTGGATAACACACAGTCGTGACCGACCCCCCCCCCTCTCCTCCCCGGTTAACACATTCATCACCGTAAACCGAAGTGACGCTCTTTGTGATGATCGTATTTCTCATGAACATTATGCAGCGAAAACCTATGTGCACAGTATAGTGAGGGAGACAATGTGCCTCTTCCAAATGCCGGTAAAACCTAGGCCCCGCTTGTCCAGCGTGCATACATGAGGTATCCAGTGCCGGACTCAAAGGGGGGGGGGGGGCGGTTGGGCCTTCCCATCCCCCCAAAAAAAACGTCGGTTCATGCGTTGAATTTCCCTCTGCCCCCTCTCCCACTACACGCTCCGACAAAGAAACCGCCTCCACCCCCCAAACCGATGGTCTGGATCCGCCCCTGGAGGTATCTGCCCAACATGCTTTGACGCTGGTACAGATTGGGACAAAAGTTTACGGAACACGGCGCTGGCGTATTTCTACATCGGAGCGGCCCCGTCATATACCTGCCAGGAATAGCTTGAATAAGAAACAGGTGATCAGCTGTTCTCTCCATCTATTAGTATGTGTGTCTGCTCCCGTTTGCTGCTAGGGTGCTGCTGAAGTGGAGAAATGTCACATCCCGCTGTTCCGTAAACTTTTGTCCCAAGCTGTACCTCTCGCTTAACTATTTCTTCTGGAACGGCAAATGAGGACAACTCTATTGCCATTTATAGCGTTGGCACGGAACGCAGGGGTTGCAGCTGATAATATTCAGCGAAGGAAGGAGCGCTACGGCAAGGTGGATTGCCCCGGCGGCGCCACACGGGAAAGGCTGAAGGAAAGATAACAGCACAAGGACCTGATTTAAAAAAAAGACAGAGAGAGATAAGAAAAACGCCGGGAACAACACTCGAGATGTGGTGAGTGAGGCAGATATACGAGAAGCACGACCCATCTCAGTTGCAGAACGTTCGGAAACGATCGCGCGATCCTTTATCGTGAGGAAAACTCATCTCGTCCTGAAATAGAGGAAATCGGACCTAGCTTGTTCGTCAGGAGTAAACCAGAAAAAAAAATCGCCACATAATAACATTCCATCATAATAACATTATGTAAAATTCATCGCAGAACCTAAAGTGGGCTTCATCTTATCATGTGTCCAGAGCAGCCATTTATTAGGAATCTAAAAGCACGTGTAACATATTTCCGTTACAGTTATTTGCATTTCTGCGCTAACGACATGTTGCTGTTGTCACTTTCATATTGATTTTGTTTTAAATTTGTTTCGTGGCATTGGTTTGTTTTAGTTTTAGTTAGATGTATTTACATCTTGGAGGTTCGCTTATGTTTCCAATTTTCAACATGTGAATAAGGCTTCTTCTGCTGAATCGCCTGTGAATGAGCCCCCGGCGTTCGCGGGTTTCGATGACGAAGCCTGGACGTAGCCTAAGAAAGCACATTGCAGAAGACGTTCTTCTTTAAGTTCCCGATGTAGCGGGCGCACGTTAGGTAGTAAAAAGGCGACGACGGTAGCTTCTTGTTCATTTTGAGGGGTTGTGGTGTCTGAGAAGGACAAAATGGACGACGCCTACATATCGCGCAGAAAAAAAGAAAAGAAAAAAAACTGAAGTGCATCGCGTTTCAATGTTGAACGTCCAATCTCTCACCATGTTTTTTCTGAAAGGCTCCACATCGCTGTGACTTATCAACCGTGCATTCCCACGCAGTTTCTTGGAGGTAGCGTCTTCTTCTCCATCACACTCTAGAACTGTTCCGTCATCAAAAATAAAGTAGACCATCCAGTGCTGCAGTTGCTTCGAAGACGACGACACGCTACGCAGAATACCCATCGAAGGCTCTTCTAAGGCTCTGTGGAACAGATGGACACTACACACTTTCTGCTCAGCCATAACGCTTGTAGCAATTACGGCGTGCGATATCAAAGAGGAACGGCGGTGGATATGAGAGAAGTGCACAGCGGGGCTCTCCTCTTGCACTCCGTCAGCGGAGCCCCACGTGACTCGGTTCTGTCACGGACCTCTTCGCGAAGTCGCTGCCACCCGCTGTCTGCGTTTCGCGCACAGCCGCCCAACTGCGTATATCCGTCTGCTAGACAGCAGGACGCGCAGGGAGGCTACGCGGGTTCCCACTGCTCGATGCAGATGCGGCTGAGTAAAACCAGAGCCGTATATTAAAAGGGAGTCTGGCCATTAGGAGGAGTCACAAAAAGAGGCTCGACCTGTCAATCACAGTTTCGCTCCCCTGATTGGTTCGCTTTTTACCAACGGGGTCGCCATGACACCTCACAGCCACCCAAAATGGCGACAAAAACAAACGCGGTGAAGCGGGGATTTCGTGACAAAAAATGTTCATAGACTACTCTGATTTTACGCTGCAAATGTAAATCCAGATATACCTTTCTCAGAAATCAGTTTCAACTTATGCTTATCCATCGACATCTAAGCGAAAATAATACGTTTTGTCGCCGGCGTTAGGCCTAGTGAACACGACGGTCGCGGCGATCACAACGAAATCATAACAAAAACGGCACTGTGCTGTACAATCTTATATTTAATTGCTGGATTTCATAGATATAAACAGTATTGCCTTTTATATTTCCAACTATTCATATAGATGTGTTTTAAAATCATACCGACGACAGAATGTGTCCCAGCAGGTGGTTCTGCCGGCAGCCGGAAGCAGACGACAGTTCCCGACGTACCTTACGCTCCCTAGGTGGCGTTCATGAAATTTGCACCAAAATTTCACTACTTTTGCAGATTGCAAGAGATATCCATTTCAATCCCACCCAATCCACTTGCCACCCAAAATGGCGCTGCCCATGTTGGATACAGGGACAAATAGTGAGGATAGGCTGATTGATAGCGCCCCATATTTCAAGACTTCATTGGTCAGAAAGCTGAAAAAGTGGGTGGAGCTTCAGGTATAGGCATGACCCATTAATGGCAAGACTCCCTTTTAATATACGGCTCTGAGTAAAACCTTGCGCAGGCGCCACCGCCAGTGGTAGGGGTGCGCGGGGCCTGTTTCACACGACGAAGTGCATACTTGATATAACAAAAAAAAAGTAATCGCGGCGCCTATGTAAGCGCAGGGCTTAAGGCGGTCGCCTAACTCGTCCCCCCACCCTATCGCCGGACCCCGCAGGAGCTCATCGACTCGCCCGTAGAAGGACAATTAAATTTGAAAAAGCGGCACCGTTCTTTTTATGCAAGGTTGGCTGTAACTGCCCTGGGCATATTTAAGCTTGCAGCACGTTAGACGAGGGACAAGGACAGAAAAAAAGACGCACAAACGACCCACACGACGGCAGTAATATGTCTTCTGTGTCTTCCTCCAACGTATCTTCTACTCGAGTGTAGACTATGAAGTCTGTGCTGGTCACTCGTCTACTCGCTGCGGTATATCACTTTTGCAGCAGTACCCCACCTTGGTACTTTTAATAGATTTTGATCGTGTGTCACTTCAAAGGAGAGTGTGCACTTCGTCGTTGTACACTATTGTTAGAACTTGCAGTGTTCGAACGTGTGTTTGTTTTGGTGTACAGCCCTGTTCCTAGAGTTTAATCCAATAACAGACTGAAGTTTACTCCGCACCGTAGCGCAGTACGTTTTATTTCGTTCGTAAAGAAGCGGTTAGCCTTCGCTTTCCTGTACAAAAGCCGTAAAAGTGACTGAAAAGATTACAGTTATCAGGTTGCGCCGAGTCTAAACGTTTCCAATTGATTTTACTCTTTGTATTCTTCTCTACGAGTCGTTGCGAACCCTATCAGTCGGTGCTTGTCAACGCAGCCTCATCTTTTATTCTCCAGTCGGACTTTATCTCCGACCGATCCCGGGAACAACGGGAATCTTACCAAATTCCCGAAAATCCCGATCGGCCATTAACGAGGACCCTGGCATGCTGTCAACAATAAGAAGTGTGACATATTTCTGACCTGCCTGATATGCGGGCATGCCGTGCTGCGAACTCGGGGGACGAGACCTTGTCTTATTTAAGGCAGGTATATAGCCTGGCGTTGTGCATTCTCATGCAACTCCTGTCACACACGACGGAGTTGTGTTCGTTAGTGGTTCAACGCCTTGACGCCGGGTCGGTTTCGGCACCGCAGGCACAAGCGCCGGTACGACTTAACTTATCGGTACCTATCTTCTCGGGTTACACCGATAAGAAGACTGTTGCCTATTTCCTGGACGATCTTACCGCCTTTCTGACGGGAATGGGAATTTCGGACGAAGTTCTAACCCAACGCATCCTGCAGGTTGGTTTGGACGGAGACGCCACCCGCTGGGTTCGCTTGCAATCGGAGTTTGCTTCCCTTCAGGACCCCCAGAAGCGGTTCAAAAACGAATTTCTTCCCCCGGATTACGAATACCGTGTCCTAGAGGAATTGCATAAGCGTACTCAACATCCTGAGGAAAGCTTACCTGAATTCGTTCGGGCATTGCAAGATCTGTACAGCAGAGCGGATCCCACTGCTACGGAAGAGCAGCGCGTCGCACGGGCTATCCGTCACTGCCGCCCCCGATTCCGGCCCAAGTTAAGAGCCCATCGCTTCACTATACTTGGGGCGTTGGCCCAGGAGGCTCGTTCAATACAAGGCGACCTCCTGGCCGCCGCGCCACCGCCGAGTGCATAAGCCTCGTCCCGCCGCTGATGCAGAGGGATCGGCGCGGCGCCGCCGCCGATACCGCAAGAGCTGGCGGTGGCAAGAGCCCGTACAAGAGGCCGTACACGTTCTTTGTATTAATTAAATCCGAAATATAACTCTGCTTTTTCCGACAGTCGTCCAACAGAGCATGCTGGCAATAATTTATATGTAAAAGCTTGGAAACTCAGTGTTTGAAAGACTATAAAACGACGGCATCGTGTTCATGCCGCACTTCTACACAACTTAGAAAGCGGGACGGGAGCAGAGAGGGGAGACGCCACAGAAATCGTAAGCATATGAATTCTCCTTATTTCTCCTTATGATTTCTATGGGTCACGCCGATTGAAGCAGATCGGCGTGGCGCCACCGACGCCGCCGCCGGCACAAAAATGGGAGGTACGCCGCCGCCGAAAAAATTGCCCTCGGCGCACACCTCTAGTCGGGAGAAGCCGCCTCGGTTGAACGCCTGCATGCAACAGGTTTGTGTGACAACCCGTAATGAGAGTGTACTTGCGATACGGAACCATGCCGAACCATTACCACAGCCACCACTGCACTCGAAAGGCGAGCTCTTTCACAAGCACCACCACCTCTTTCTCTTCAAAAGAAGAAGAAGAAAAAAAGACAATGGGCACAGGAGTAACTCGTCGTGAATCCGGAGACGGTGTGAATGCAGACAGGCTGAGGGAAATTATTTGCAATACTGAGTAGAAAATACCAAAACGGTAGTTTAAACAGAGTATACGAATACCTTTGCAGAAAGTGAGATGCTAATATACTACCAAAAGCATCTTAAAGTGCAGTATTTTCATATTAAAATAAAAAAAAAGAAAAACATGCGTTTACGCAATGAAGAAGAATGGAGGACATCCACTACTCGCCTGCGGTTATGCTATTTTGTCAGTATTTTCAGTACCCTACCCAAATATGCCCCTATATGTATTTCATTAACAGACAGCGTGAAATAAATGTTTCCGTGACCTTTGTCTTGCTATGGTTACTTTCCATCGTATACACAAGCTACAGAACAGTACGAACTACTGCTGTACATGGATACATCGGACATTTTAGAGCAACCGCTTATGTACGGTTGTGCGCATGCATATTCGAACGTACGCGTTATGTTCCTGAACACACGGTACTTCAATATTCTAGCCAGGAGCAACAACGGCAGTTGCTCTACTATTGCGCTTCCGTTGATACGACCGAACGCGGAAGAGCGAATGCAGAATCGTCATTAGGAAAAACACCTATTGCAACCACTCGAGGAAATAACACTGATCTCGATTGTAAAAGGCTGGATGGCGGATAGGGAGCGCGAGCGTGAAGAAACCGGCCGCCATCTTACTGTACCCACAACAGTCGCCGCAGCGATCATGGCAACTTCTTGCAATTACGGTCGTACCAACCGTACTGGCAGGGTTACAGGGCCTAAATTTATACAGGTGAGTCACTCTTCATCAAGGAATAAATAGGCGTCCATTCTGTATATTTACTTGACCATTATGAAGTGTTTTTTTGCCCAAAACGAACACTGGATGCAGGTTGCTTGATCGCTCTTCCGACGTTCAATCGAGCACACTTGCATTTTACCCGGCGGCAAATACAGTTTGAGTGCATAATATGCTTGAAAGAACATGTTACACTACACAGGTAGTGTTGTCATCAATATATGTGCGAGCACTCGAGCACTTTTTTGCATGCATTGCTAGCATGGTACACGGTGTTCTTTGCGGAGGCAAGTGCCACATTCATTTCTTTGAATTACCTTCGCGCACAAGTTCGGTATTACGTCATAATGAGACCACGATTGTCACAATTTTTCATCTATTGGTATTGTTTTGTGGTTTGATTTCTGACAAAGAATCCTACGTAACGGTGGTGTGGCGCGACTTGAATAACGCCTTTGTGTCTGAGCTGTATCGTCAGCTTGTTACGATAGTAATAATTTGTAGCGTGTCGTGCTATTTGTAGCAGTTTTTAAGGCAAAAGTGGTCTCTCAATACAGGTTTCGTCATGGGGGCTACCTAGTGAATAATCTGTGCAGTGTGATACGGCTGGGTGTACAGGTAAGTATCACGTTCCTCATCCACTGGTTTCTACTTTAGAGGAAGGAACAACCTCAGTGCACGCACTGTGGTTAGCCTCTCTGAGTTTCGCATATTTTCTTACATGTTCACATCAGAAACACACCTTACACTTTAGGCTCCTTCACCCAGGAATATAATAATTAAAGATTATAATTCTTTTTAGGAGAGTTCCCCATGTTCTTTGTACAATAGTTTTTAATCTTTTTAATTTTTAGAAGATACTGGGATTGTAAACCATGTTTTAAACTGATGTTTTAACATTTGTCCAATGCATTTATTAAACAACATATTCATTTTTAACTGGTTGCACCCAAACCAATGTTCTGATGTATTATTTCCTTTGTTGTCGATGCACCATAAAAATTGGAATAATCATCATCAATGCAGGTTACTTCACAGCTGCCTCGACATACTCAAGAAATGGGTGCAGAACCTGCGTAATGCCCACAAACTCCGCAGCACCTCCAGAAAGTAAAGGCATATGTGTCACATGGGATTTTTAAAGGCATTCACAGTATATAATACCTTGTATGAACTGTTGTAGATCTAAGCAGCCTCTACAGTACACTCTCAGAAATTAAAACTTGTCAGGGAACAGTGATAATTATTCCAGTTAATAGGCATGCACATGTACACTATAAGAAGAAAATTATTTATTGAGAATGCCCTACGGTTGATCACACTCATGCAGCTGTAGGTTTACCTTCGGCCTCTTGGAACTCTCTGTAGTTGCCTTAGCTGCAGGGGGAGTGTCATCCAGCATGTCAACTACTTGCAGAAATATTGACGTATTTAAGATTATGACACAGTTTGAAGGGTTTCAATTTAGGAAATATGCAGTGGCAGGGCCTGCCAGAGTGAAACCTACTGAATATTTTATGGTGTCGAAGTGGCAGTTCCTCCAGGATAGGAATATCTTAGATGGGAGCAAAAAGCTTGAAACTAACAAAGTGTTGTTTGCATTAAGCAATTTGTAATACACTGAACACATAGGCAGCAAAACAAACATTTAAAATTCAGCATGTATGAAAATTGGGTGCAACAAATTTGCATAATGTACGTGTACATTGTCATTCCTGAGATATATATTGCCATTGTAGCAAGGTCACAAAACAATAAATGTAGCCTTTTGCGACCTCCCTGCACGTTCATTGTATCCTGAAACGCATAAGTGCAAGAAATAAATCTTCAACTTGAATAAACTTGACATAAAATGTTGAATAATATAATGAATGATATAAAATATTGAATGAACTTGAACTCGTATATTCTCTTTACTCATCATCAGTGATCTTCATTACAAAAGCATATCGTGTTAGACTTTTTTGTTTGCGTTTCACAGACTGAGTACACGAGGGCCAAAATGACAAAATCACAACTGTTTCAAGCTCCAAATAGTCCTGTTGCAATTTGAGGACCATACGTGGAGCTGTATTTTTTGGAACATGCTCCACATAATAAGCATGACAAAGTCGGCACTGGATAGCAGGACCCCGTCCCAAAGCAGCTTTTCTCACGCTGCAGTTGTATTCAACAAAAGCACGTGAGTGCTGGAGAAGGACATTCAGTTTGGCACAATCGCGCCTGCAAATAATCAGAACAAATAAAGGAAGAAGCAAACAAACATAAAGGGCTGTACTTCAAAAAGAGATGAGTCCTGTGTCTCAAGCAGGTGTTACCACTTTCTAAGTAACTTAATTGATTAAGCTTACATCACTACCTGATTAACTGTCCTAACGAGTGTGATCTAATTGCGTGAAGTAAATATTTGGGCTGCTTCGGTGTGTCCATATTTGCGAGGCAAAGCACCGCTGTCGTTTACTAAAAGACTCTTTCTAAGGCGGTGCTTGATATAAATCATACTAAACGCATACACGGCTAAAACATTGCGGCTGTGATTCTACAGAACGATCTCTTTCTGCCATGCGAGTATATCTTTTCCCGGACCATTCTTTATGGAACAATTTTTGTCCAGAACGCAGTACGGGATATTATATACATGGTTGTTGTTAACCTCAAGTCGTTTCTTATTGAAATATTGGCTGGGAAACGTGCTGTAGTACAATCCCCAGCGCTGCACTGCAGTGACGGTCTAGTTTCGGAATGAAAAACATAACGTAATTAAGAATCGAACGGCAGGACACCTGTGAAACACTGCTAGGATACATCAGTATACTGGCACCTTACAAAATTGTGTGATGACAAACAACGACCAATGCTTGCAGTGCAATAAATACTCACAATCTCTGTTGCCTCCCATTGTTTTCTATGGGCACACACAGCACTTTAGGGCCCACCAACATGGCGGCCCGAAGGCACGCCTCTCCCCCACGAGCCCCTTTCCCATACGCGATCCAGCCTTTATACATAGAGATCAGTGGGAAAGAATGCCTATCAGTTGCCAGGTGCCCGTGCGAATTGTTTGAGCTGCCTCTGCGTAGGACACTTCACGCCCTGGGCTTACCTTTGACTCGAGTCATTTGTTCGCCGTTTATACTATTTGATAGGATTATGCAGTTGCATATCGCATTCAATATTACTGCACTTGCGTTTTATGAAGGGTTTTTCTTCAAAAGCTTCAACTTCGAACGCGTAACTATACCAGCGGATCGCATACAGCTACTCTTGCCGTCTCTTGCCGTCTGGTCATGGTAGAACGTGAAGAAAAACAATGTACAAGTTTCCAGTGATGCAGAATCAAAAATAACAAAGACGGTTAAGAGCGTCAACTGTTTACTATATACACATCTAAAACAAGACTTTCGTGCAGTAGGCTGCACTTCTTCAGGTTTGAGGACCTGTTACAAGTGGTGAAGCATATATCACAAAAAAAAAGTCACATGGTACAAGAGAAAAGGGTGAGGGTGAAAATAACTACAAACGCAATACAAATATAAACAAAACTAAAAATAAACAGGAACAAAACGCTATCAGTAGGAGGTGGCCGAATAAGGTAGGTATGTAGGTCTATCTGCCCTTGTCCAGCCACCTCCTATTGATTGCGTTTTGCTTCCGTTTATTTTTAGTTATTTTCAAATAAACAGAAGCAAAACGCAATCAATATATCAATATATTTTACTGTGTACTATGTAGTTGTCTCGTTACTACAAAAGGGTATATGACAGACCTGTATTGTGCATGAGAGGGATACTTCCGTCAGGCGTTCGGATGCTTTCAAAAGGAAGCATACTTCGTAAAGGATTCAGGAAAGGATAGTTCGTAAGGCAAGGACATTTGTTCGTTATATACACAGCACAATAATAAGGTGCAAAAATTACACACGGTCAACATTCGAGCATGAACGCGAAAAAGGGTTGCAAAAATCAGGTCTCGTGCATATAGACCCCACTAACTTATAACCTGCTTTTTTTTTTTTTTTTTGTAGGAACCTCTTTGCATGGGTGTCCCATTTCGATGTGGGATTCCATTTCTACGTAGGTCACACAATCAAATAAGGTCCTATTTCTATGTTGGATCCTTTCCCCGTTTTTTTCCCCCTTTTCGTCTAATAAACATATCCCCCCCCTACGAAGCTGATGCCGTAATCCCATATAGAGTCATGTAGGAACTTCCAAAAAGGGTGGAGAATGTATGAGATGGTCCAGAGGTCCAGTGAGGTATAGAGGTGGTCCAGATGCTATGCTAAGTATGCATTACCTGAACTTGCTACAGTGGGATCGTTCACCAAAAGAAGCTTTGAATTAGTGCGCTACTGAAATACAGGAGAAGCAACGCATTTCTCAGATGTAGTTGTAAAACACGAGGAGTCTTGTTTGCCAACACCTGTTGCAAGCTGTGTGGCATATAATGGGTTGTGTGCGTCAGTTGATAGGGCTTTTTGACCTCAAGTTGAATTATTCGAACGGTTGTGGCCGTCGAGAACGTAGGTAAAATAGGGACGCCGCACAAGGTGAGTTCACTTCGGCCTACGCGTCTGGCACTGGGTGTCCGGTATTCAGAGTCCGAGGTCCGTCCCTCATGAGATCATGGGTGAAATTATTTATACCGTGCTTTAGTCGGGAAATCGGATAGCTAGTGGACCTTTTTCGCAACGTTTCTGCGCATGCTTTGTGACTCTGGGAGGCGCACAAGAAGGCTCCCTACGCGTTCAATAGATGGCGCCAATATGACGCCGACTGTAAGATCTCTCAATGCTCGTGCACACTTGCGCCCTCTTTTCAGAGTGGGCGCAAGTATCGAGGAACCCTCCTGGCCAGCTGCGCCTTGCCACGTGCCCAAGAGTGCTTGATATCCATGAATGACTGGGACAACCTAAAATGTTTGAAAAAGAATCGCTGAGCTGAGGAACTTCTCGTGCAAACCTCGTCCAGTGATAACGCTATTGATAAGTACGCAGTACATGAAATACGTACGACCACGGTGTGTGAAAATACTTATAGCAAGGACAAAATGACTTTCCTCCGCGCTGTATCGCAATCGCCCTCACGGACGCTTTTCCGGCAGACATGATGTTTTCACTCGCTGCCATCACTTTGTTTTGAGATCAATGCATTTTCATTCGCATGACATAGTAGATTCATGGACGGGACGAGTATACGAGCATCAAGCAACTGACAGAGCATCACGCGTTCCTGAAGAGCTCTGCAAGCACGCACTTTATGGAGATTCCTATAGGGATCTGCTTGCCTATAGGGAACCACCCTACAGGCATGGCTGCTTCCGGCATGGCTACTTCCGGCGTTACCTGAAAGAACTCATGCAGGCATGTAATCGTGCCCTACTAGAATTGGGCCTGTGCTCCGCTTGTCGCTCGAAATTTTCGCCCCTGTACGAAGTGTGTTAAAAAATACGCGGACTGTTTGAATTGCACGGCTCCAGTTAGTTCCAGGGGAATCCGCTTGGTGTCGCTAGATTTCTATACATCAGCTGATGAAACGCCGTTTTCTGATTGGAGAAATCTTCATTTGTTGGTTAGCTACGCGGTGTTTCGTGAAGTCTGTTCTTTCCGTTTGGTGGATTTCAGAAATGAATGACCTGAGGGAGCAACGACTTGCTGTGAAATTTTGTGTTAAACTTGGAAAATCTGCGACTGAAACATTTGCTATGCTCAACACGGCTTACGGTGATGTTGCTATGAAGCGTACGGCATGTTTCAAGTGGTATATGAACGTTTTAAGGGTGGTCGACAGTCGATTGAAGACGACGAGCGTCCTGGACGTCCTTCCACGTCAACTGACGACCCACACGTCGACGAAATCAACACCCTGGTGCGGGCAAATCGACGTCTGACCATCAGGGAGCTTGCTGAAGAGTGTGGGATATCAGTAGGATCTTGTTACGAGATTTTGACCGAAAAATTGAGGATGCACCGCGTTGCTGCAAAATTTGTGCCACGACTGATGACAGACGCCCAAAAAGCCAATCGCGTCCAGGTTTGTCAGGAACTGCTTGATCGTTCAGAAGAAGATGAAGACTTTTTGTCAAGGATCATAACAGGTGATGAATCATGGGTCTACGGTTATGGCATTGAAACGAAGATCCAATCGTCCCAATGGGTGGGTGAAATGTCCCCCAGACCCAAAAAAAGCTCGCCAAGTTCGATCCAATGTCAAGGTTATGCTGACGGTTTTCTTTGATGCCAAGGGTGTTGTTCACCACGAGTATCTCCCCCAAGGCTCCACAGTGAATCAGACTTACTACATTGAAGTTCTGAAACGTCTGAGGGACGCCATCCGTCGCAAAAGGCCAGAAATGTGGAGGAGTGGCGATTGGTTTTTCCATAACGACAACGCTCCAGCCCATTCAGCCCTCCGAACTCGGGAGTTCTTGGCCAAACATTCGATCACTGTTCTTACCCACCACCCCCTACTCACCTGACCTTGCTCCTTGTGACTTTTTCCTGTTCCCAAAACTCAAAAGACCCTTGAAAGGAAGAAGGTTTGAGACAGTTCCCGAGATTAAAGCAAATGCGACGAAGGAGCTGAAGGACATTACAAAAGAAGCGTACCAGGACTGTTTCAACAAGTGGAAACGTCGTTGGGATAAGTGTGTCCGTTCGGGAGGGGAGTACTTTGAAGGGGACCCGGACATGTAACTTGTAAATAAAGTACATTTTGTTTTATGACGTCAGTCCGCGTACTTTTTGAACACACCTCGTACATTAGTGTTTCTGTGGTGTTTCCAAATTCTGGTCGTTCTTCTGTACCCCTTCTGTAACGCCCCTACAAATATTAACTAGCAGATGAGTAAACCGATAGCGCAGCTCAATGTGAATTTTGAAGAACTAGCATGCAATATCGATAGCATAAAAAATCAAGCAGCTCTTTGCTTAAAGGCAATGCAGAATTTGTCCCGCAGGGAACATATTGTGCTCGGGAGGTGGTATCCCCTCTTCGCAGAAGTTGCTTCGCTCTGATACTATGTTTATGTATATCTAATCGCTGCGCAGGAAATTGACGCTTAGTACGAGATGTATGCCGAGAACTATAGGTGCAGACGTCGTACAACACAATCCGAACTGAATGCGAAGATCTATGGAGGAGTAGAAACGTTATTAGTAGCAGTGGCCGGTATGTTGCTGCTGACAATACTCTAATATGACGGGACCAGTGGAGGCTGCAGCATCTGGCAGCGGTGCACTCTTGGATTTGTGTCTGCGATGGTGAGATTGTGTTTGTATACCTGGAAGTGCGTACAGCCGAGGATTTCTGAACAAGCCTTCGTGCAACGAAGGCTTTAAACAAGGAAAGTTTTCAAAAGATTGGAAACTGAGAAAAACTACATGGACTCCAAAGGATGGTAAAGGTCATAGTTTGCAAAACTTGTATCGGTGTATTTAAATTATCCACACACCGGGGGAGTAACTGAACAAAAATACATACATATGATCTACTTCTAAGTCCAACAGGACGCTATAGATGAGCAACAATACAGGTTAACAGATAAGGGGTCTGCTACCAGTTCGTAGTAGAATGCAATAACCATTCAATGGAAACACAGAGGAAAATGGAATTCAACCTGTACTGATCACATTTGATGTACAGGGAGAATATTAGTCCACGTAACTCCAGGCTAGAATGCTAGAAGTAAAGGAATAAAGAGTTTGAACAGGTATATCAGTGGGCATGGGTCACAAACAGAGCCGAAGCGAGGCAAGCTCGCCCCCAGGGCAGGGTAAATCTGAAGTGCCCCGCTCTCCCACTGCAGTTAGAGGCACTGCACACAGAGGAATGAAAACGCTTATTTGCACTGCCGACATCGTAAATTCATTGTTGTACGACTCCCAATGCCGTGCCTTTTTTTTTTCTTTTTCTGCGTGCGCGGGGGGGATATGTCGAGATAAAACACGCGGAAACCTTGTCAGGTTGGTGAGAGGTACGAGGACCTGCTGATCCGCATTCGTTTGCTGAGGCTGCAGGCAAGGGCGGTGAGACGGGGGGGGGGCAGAAGGGGGGCCCTTAGAACCAAGGCCTGTCGTAATCATACAAAGAAGTACTGAACTGTGTTATCACGAGGGTATCGTGAGGAGGGGGTCCCGAGCATGACCCATCCCCACGGCCTGTAATTTCGCTCGCCGTCCCTGGTTGCAGGCAGTGCACACTGAAATACGTGGTCACTGGGACACTGAGTAGTCAGAGTCAAAGAGTGACAGTCAACGTCGAGCCCAGCCTGTGTCTGTCAGAAATCGTTGCAGTGCGTCTGCCGCAAAGCGTTAGAATGGTGGATTGTTCCATAGCCCTATAGAAGAACTTTCAGATACTTTCGTATGCGGGTACTATTTCGTATTTGGAATTACGTATTATTAATTCACCAACTCTGGTTAACTGAACCAATATCAAGGGTTGCCAATTCTCGAACTTAAGAGACACTTCCTTTTTTCCATCGGCGATGTGGCTCCTTTAGTGAAGCAGATAGTTTAATGACCGTTCATCTTAGTTCAGATGCTAAAAAGGTTGGTGAAACTGGGTCATTATGTAGCCTTTGTGTTCTGGTGCTGTGCAATGGTTTTTCGAGGGATTCAAACTACAAAAAAAGGTTAATAACAAAAAAAATATTGGCATACCTACCTACATACATACATATCCTGGACAGCACGTAAGTAACTCAACAGAATATAAATGTCACCATGACATTGGTAGACAGACTGATACCGAAACAAAATCGGAAGGGGAGGGCTGGGTTCCACGAATGGGCACTTGTTCACTGCCTGCTCTTGAAAGAAAAGTAGTACCGAAAGTCGCGTCCTCTGTCAGAGATCACCGTAATCCCCTCAAGACCGTGACTTTTAGACGCGAACTTGTCCGCCCTAGCTTTGAGCATAGCTGAACTGTACCAAATTGATGGCACTGTTGAACAGTATGATGTCAGTTGTTTTTATGATGAACAGTATGATGTCATTTGTACCGTTTCCAAGGCACTTTGTACAAGGGTTTTGTATGCCAGCAGTGTACTGTCTGCGAAAGGTAGTTTTCTTGTCCACTCAAGAAGAAAATTTTTTTAAGAGGCTTAGAGGACACGTAACTAATGTGTGATTTCCACTAAATATCAGAAGAGATGTGCACACCAAAATACCTGAAACCCTCAATTCAATTAATTGTACGATCAAAATTACATGAAAATATATTGAGGTTTGTCTTGTTCACAAAAGATATCATTGCACAATCTGCAAAGTTCATCGGTAGTTGCCATGGCCTACATCAACCATAAACACTGCAAACCACCCATTGAGCATAGTCAGTCCGCGGTACGCGAAGTGAAAAGCATCATTGCCCATTGTGAACATGGCCATGCAACAGTGCTTGCGGCTTTGCATTTCTCACTAGTTTCTTTCATCACTTTGTTATGAGATGACTAATGCTTTGCCAATTCAACACGAACATACTTTGTAACAACTACTTGGAACTTTGGAACAACGTTGCAAAGCATATGTACTCGTATGCACTTCCTTTAATCGCTTCAAGGGTATTTCTCCCGTAACATATCCAGCAGATGCGGCATGCCATGTAGGGAACACAATTTTGGCACAGTATGTGCTTGATATGTCCAACAAGCAGAGATATCAAATCTTTGTGCCAAAATGGTGTGCCACGTGTCCGTGTAAAGACGAGTCGCTTAGATGGAATAGGTATAGCATCTTGATGTTGAATGCAAGAAGTTAATGTTTGACAACATATAAGTCATGAGTTAAATAGAGCAGTATATTATACACATCAGAAGAATGCCAACATTTCAGTGCTTTACCTTTACCTGTTATTCCAATGTTTACTCTCCCTTCTATTGGAATTATGTATTTCAGAATCATTTTTGTATTATTGAATTTTAATTTGGCAATTCTTTCACATGTCTTGTGATAAACAGGTTAGCAATGTAAGCAGTGTTTATGTGCCTCTCACAACCTGCATCTTTATGCAAAAATACCCCATAAGCCGGGAGATGACATAACTAGACAAAAAAGTAGAGAACTTCGACTCAACATAACAAAATAACAGGGTTTACTCAGACGTTTCGTCCGTCATGCGACGGACATCATCAGTGCCAAACTGAATGAGAGATTGCATAACCGGTCGCTATTTAAGGAGATGGGAGTATTGTTCGGGGAGGAGCCACGGTTTTTGTTACAAACCGAGGGGTCACCGCGTATGTGCCAAGACTCTAAAACTTCCTGTGTCCTCATCTTTGTTCTTAAGTTGGAGTTCTCTACTTTTTTGTCTGCATTTTTATGTCTGAGGCTGTTTTTGTGACAAGAGGGCAAGGGTGCCGGCAGCATGGCACATGTTCACAAAAATGCAGAACCAGAGAGACACACACACACACACAAATTATAGCATGACACAGTCCCAGTCATTTTATCGTGTCCTTTTTGCTGTATCGTCTGTTCTACATCTTTTTTTTTCGTGTGTAGTTTCTGGATTTTAAGCCCAAGAGCAGTTGCTGTAGAGGATGCTGACAACATGTGAAGCATATTTTCTCATTCTCGCATAATGCTGTAAGCAGTGCGAAATACAACTCAAAAGGAATTTAATGAGAGACAACTTGTCACCAAGATTAGTGTGGGAACATTGCAAAGGAAAAATAATTCTAAACCATAATGGATTCCTATCCTATTTAATGGTACAGTATCAGATGAAAGTTATTCAAATAATATTAAAGAAGCAACCGTGCAAATTATCAGTCAAACAGTGAAACTGGCTGCAGTACACTACAATGTGTCACATGTAACAATATCAGTGTTTCCAAAACTGACACATAAACCTTAGGGAGGCCGCAATAGTCAAAGGAGGGGGGGGGGGGGGTTACATCACTTGGCGAAAAGAAAAAGCAGATGAAGTGATCGCAATATGCGACAAAACCAAAGAAACTACCTCGTCAAGAAAAATAATAATGAAAGAATGAAGCACGAAGTCAGAGTAACTATTTAATACGTGAGCTTTCGTGCAGAGTCTGCCCTTCTTCAGACAAAAGAAGCAGTCAAAACATTGCTTATATATGGAGTGGGATCGGTGAGAGAAAGAATCAAAGAACAAGAGAGAAGCAACGCAAGGATGAAATCACAAAGAACATTGTTTTTACAACATGTCACTGTCCAACTTTTGAATGCACAAGTAATTTTCTCGCGGAATTCACATCAGCTGTAAGTAACTTGTATTTAACCGTTTTCTTCTTTTCAACGGACGAGCGCGCCCGGCAGAAATTCAAATGGAAAGAGTGGTGTACGTTTCTTCCAACGGTCTTGGCGTCGGATATCTATCAAATGTATAGCCTTCTGTTTTGTTCTTTGTGATTTCATCCTTGCGTTGCTTCTCTCTTGTTCTTTGATTCTTTCCCTCACCGATCCCACTCCTTATATAAGCAATGTTTTGACTGCTTCTTTTGTCTGAAGAAGGGCAGACTCTCCCCGAAAGCTCACGTATTAAATAGTTACTCTGACTTCGTGCTTCATTCTTTCGTTATTATTTTTCTTGACGACGTTTCATGAAGCTGGACTGTGTATTATTTTACCCTTTTGAAACTACCTCGCTACAACTGCAATATATTGAAGCTGTTTTTAAAACATAGAAGTTCATTTCAGCGCACAAACACTCGGCACATGCCCTCACTCGCCCTCACCCTCACGGCGCTCACTGGCACATGCCCTCACCGCCCTCACGAGCACATGCAGTCTCAGAAACGAAATGGATAAATTTACGCTTACGTCCAATCTTACCCTTACTAAGCGTAAAAAAATCGCAGACGCCGTATCCGTCAAGCTCTGTTTTATTCCTAGTACCCGTAAACGCGCTCGCTGTAAGCGTAAAGGGCGGTGTTTTATGCGTAAATGGGACGGAGGACATGATTTACTCTTATATCCTGACGCATACGATTTCGTCTTGACGGATAAACTGAGGCTCTGCGTTGGAGTATTAGCTCTTTACGCCTATATTGACGCATATTGTTTTTTAACTGTTATACGCGCCCTGCCTTCTGCGAACACGTGCATGGTTCCGTGTGCAAAGCGTCTTTCCCTTCGCTTGGTTAACGGTCACTCTGGCTTGGCGTCTCATATTATCCATTTACGCATATATTGACGCTTATTGTTTTTCAATTGTTATACGGGCCCTGCCTTCTGAGAACACGTGCATGGTTCCGTGTGCAAAGCGTCTTTTCTTTCGCTTCGTTAACGGTCACTCTGGCTTCTGGCGTCTCACGGTCTCACATCATAAACGGTCTAGCAAATGTAAGTTGTCACATTTTGCGCTGGGTATCTGTAGATTTTTTTTTTAAATTTCATATTTCATTTGTGCTAAACTTATCACAGGAAGAGATGGCATCGAACGAGACAACGTCGCACGATATGTGGGCAGGGCACGCGGACGACGCTGCTTGAGCAGTTGTGATTCTCCACGCTATCGCCGCGCTACAAATTCGTATGCGTACGCCCATTGTCCACCAGGTGAGACTCTTTTTGTTCTCGTTTTTCTCGGATGTGCCTTTCTCCCCGTTGAAGCATCTTTGTCAACGATTCCTCAATCCGTTCTTGTAATAGGTGTTCGGATGATTATTGTTGATTATACCGCAGCATGATGTCTTGACATGAAGCAAATCGATTTTCTGATGGTCACGATTTTCGATAACGTGGTGCAGGTGGTGGTTGTGGTGGTGCTGCAAAACACGTGTGGAACACCACTTCTTAGACAGCTGAAATGAGTTACGCGTCTAACATTATTCAGTTAACTGTTATCTTAAAGGAGTAGAGTGCTTCCAGTTACAGTAAGTGGTTCTTGAAGTCCATGTTACGTTTATGACTATTTCGTGTGAGCGGCATCTGCGGGGTAGTACTCAGGTCTGGCAAAGAGCACCTCATCGGCATGATTTATTTCGGCGTTGCCATATTTACGAGATTAGCTTACTCATTTAAACGCTAGAAACAGTATCAGTTCCGCGATGTATACTGCTGCACAGACACGTGCACCGATTTGACAGTACCACAGATCACATCAATGACATGATAAAATTATTTACGGGTCTAACAAAATTCAGTTGAATGCTACATAAAGGATGAGAAAGATTTCAGAATGCTATGTTTGCCAGCCTGTGAGCATTTCATGTGGGAGGTCTCTGGAGATGACCCAGGTCTGGCGAAGAAGACCTTATCTGCATCACGTATTATGACGCTAGCACATTTTCGAGATTAGCTTTCGCATTGAAATGCAATACCATATCTTTGGAATCTACTGTTGAACGGACATGCGTAGACATTTGACAATATCAGCAAGCACATTATTTTGCGCTCATGACAATAAACTTCTATGTCCAGCATCACAAGGAACAGGACACGACATGCTCTTCGTAGCCATGCTGGATTGCATAACACCACGCATGCACCCTCAGCTGCATTGGGTGGTGCTCCTAAAATGTCTACTGTGCGACACATTCTGGGACACAAAGAAATACACAAGACCCTACTCCCTCACGCATGTACAACCAGTACAACTCACCTGTAAAGATGACTTGTAAGTTGTGACTGCTTCATGAGTAATGATGCATTGCTCGATAAATACAACGTCTGCAATACACTGAACTATAGGGTGTTCAAAATTAAGCTTTCACGAGCGCTCCGCAAACACAGCGATGACAGGAAACCGGATGATAACTTTACGCTACTTGTGTAAGAAACAGCTGCTGCTAATTATGTAGCACCTGTTTCTTACTCAAGGAACAGAAAAATAGCAGCCAATTTTCTTTTGTTCGCCTATTTATAAAGTGCTAGTGAAAGCTTAATTTTGAACACCCTGTATACTTCAGTTATTATACTGTGACGGTTATTATTATTATTAGTTATTAGTTATTATTATTATCAGTTATTATTTCACGCCGGATCATGCACGGTGGTGAATTTTTTTACTTTCAAACATATATTAAAACCTCGTCCTTAGGAGGCATATTGGCGCTGAAAGTAGCTGAAAATAATCGATGGTTCTATTTTAAAGAATTATCATTCTGATGTGGACATTTCGACCATTGCGTTTCCTACGCAGTTTGACGTCACGTATCTTCATAACTATTTAACACTTTTTTTTTACATATTATCTGGGGTGGGTAGCATTGCATTGTAAGTTGTGAAGATCCTAAGGTTTGCCTTTGAGGAGATAAAAAATCGCAAATTTGCCTCATTTGTAAAATATGGTGCGTTTTGGGAACCTCACAACTCGGCTTCCAGTTGAGATACCCGGATCTGATACCCCATATCTAAATGACATAATGAACATTGATGTCAATTGTGAATTTATTTCGTATGCGGACGATGCAAGCGTGTTTTCCAGTGGCTCTGATATTGATGTAATAGCCACTACTGCTAACGAGATGCTTTGCAACTTGGAAAAATGGGTTAAAAAATCTTCACGCATTAATAGGAGTAAAACTGAAGCAATCATATTTCGACCAAAAACAGGAGTGTTAGTCTAAATAAAGAGATAGTATATCTTAATAGTCCTGTTGATATTGTAAAGTGCATCAAATGTTAGAGTGTCATCTTTAACGAACAGTTTCTATGGGATGAACACATTGAATACGTTCGTTACTAGATGGGCAGGTTGATACGTGATCCTTTGATGCATCGAAACAGGAACGAGGACAAACACGAGAGACACGCTACGTTCTCATTGAGTACGTTCAGAATAAACTGTGCAAAATATTAGGCATGACCGCTAAGCATAGACTCATGTTTCCTTTTCGAATAAGCTACTACTATACCGTTCACTGTTCATGTCTCACCTAAACTATTGCCATTTAGTCTGGGGTACGACAACTAAGAATAGTCATGATGAACGCTTGCCAGCAAAATGAACTCTGTTACGAGTAGGAATATATGGGATGCACGGTGTCGAATTTACGCATTTTCCGTAGATATCCCTCACAAAAAGCCTATTGGGGCGTTGCCCCAATTCACAATACGACGTACTCGCTATGCGAAGAAAGGGCATTTCGAGACGAACACAATGATGTAGGTTACTTTCGGGTATCACAACTGGCGGACGAGTTGTGAGGTTCCCAATACGTACCATATTTTACAAATTAGGCAAATTTTCGATTTTTTATCTCCTCGAAGGCAAATCTTAGGATCTTCACAACTTATGATTCAATGCTACCGACCCCAGATAATACATGAAAAAAAAAAGGAAAAGTGGTAAGCTGAGTATGTCAAATAGTTTGAAGATTCGTGGCGTCAAGCTGCGTAGGAAGCTCACATCTGAATGATAATTCATTAAAAATGCCCACCAATTATTTTCAACTACTTTCAGCACCAATATGCCTCGTAGGACCAAGGCTTTAATATGTGTTTGAAACAAAACAAAAAATTGTAGAGGTCGACCGGACCACCCTGCCTGATCCGGCGTGGAATCAGCCTATATACAGGGTGTCCCACCGAAAAAGGACCAGGGGCTAAAAAAAAGACGGAGTGCTGGACACAAATGGAACCAATTGTACGTGTTTAGCAGTTGTGTGGTCTATCCAAAAATATTTTTTCATCGCCCCTTGTTAATTAACTAGCGGTAATTAATTTTCCAACTTTTCAATTATACAAGCTGCGAAGTTGTTTCAATGAGAACATCTGATCTCTTCAGTCACCTGATACCAAAGCCGTTTTCAGAACAAAAATCCGTTCTATAGACCGTTCACAAAAAATTCGTGAAGGAACACCATGTTTTCTTTATTTTGTTCGTTGGCGTATCTCTAGAGGCGCGTCTGAGAACTGAGAACTATTGTATAATGCTTGCCTTGCGCAAGAACGTGCCTTTTATATCTGTTATTCACGTGACGGATGGGTTTGGCTGTGTCATACGATTTTGCAGTGCAGTGGGCCTAGCTATTGTGGCGCACTGTCAATTGCCAAGTCTTTTGGATGAGCAACAAGCTATGCCTATACCATGGATATCTCTTAAGCGATAGCATATAAAAGTGAACGGGCTTTCGTCCGTATACATGCTTCGTGCGCCTATGTGGTACTGCTGACGAGTCTCCAACTGTTTTTTCATGCCCTGTGAGATTCGTATAATCGAGATCCTGTTGTAGCAGCTGTTCTTTTTTTCCTATGAAACAATTTCGCATGGGATGCCGTCTTTGCACAGAGAATTGCACTCACAGAATGCCTCACAGTACGCATCATATCTGGGAACCTTAGGCGCCGCGTGATGTCAGCGTCCCTTGGGCAGGCAATAGCTGCAATGCAAAATTGACAGGCAATCCGATTTTCCGTCTACTGCTCTGGAAACTTATTTCTGATGCTTTTGGCAATCGGGAACTACATACCCTTTTCCAGAACAGCCGCCGGAAAACCGCATTGCTGGTCGTTTCAGAATTGCAGCCGTTGCCTGTACAAGGACCGTGAGGTCACGTGACGTCTACGGTGGTCAGGTTTGACGCATACTATGTGGTATTTTTAGGTGCAGTAAGCGGTATCACAAGGGTAGCCAAACAGCCCATAGAATAACCGGCATCGAACACCGCATAAAATAGGGGTAAAAAATTTGACAATTTTTTACGCTTACTCTCCGTCATACTTTTATGTGTAAGGTGTTGACCCTTAGAATATAGGTAAAAAATTTGACGATTTTTGACCCTTACTATCCGGTTTCTTTGTCAGAGTGTGCCCTCACACGCCTTCACCCTCACGGCCCTCACAGGCACATGCCCCCACTCGCCCTCACCCGCACGGCCCTCACAGGCACATGCCCCACTCGCCCTCACCCTCACCGCCCTCACGAGCACAGGCCCTCACTCGCCCTCACCGTCACTGCCCTCACGGACACATTCCCTCACTCGCCCTCACCCTCACGGCACTCACAAACGAAAGACCTCACCCATGAGGGTCTTACCCTCATAAGGTCTCCTGTGACTGCACTCATGAGGTCTGAGGGGCGCCAGGCTTCTGAGTGAAATCACTGGTGAGGCCTGAGGTGTGTGAGGTCAGTATGAGGGCATTCAGAAATGAGGTCAAATGACGCATACCAGACATGCGCAAATTAAATTATGGAGGCATTGATGATATGGTTCCAGCGACACAACTACCGGCTGTGTGCACGTATTTAGCAATTTCGTCTACGTCGCGCTGGGAACACAGCAAATCGTCTTCAGCTGACTGATTACTTGGCGATATGGTTCCATCGACCCATATACAGGCAGGGTGCACTTTAAAGGTCTGGTGTGCACGTTTTTACATTTAGTCTGTGTCGCGCTGGGAACACAGCAAAGCGTCCTGAGCTGACTGATTACTTGGTGATATGGTTCCAGTGACCCAACTACCGTGAGGGTGCACTTTAAAGGGCTGGTGTGCCAGTTTTTAGCAATTTCGTCTACGTCTCGCTGGGAACACAGCAAAGCGTCCTGAGCTGACTGATTACTTGGTGATATGGTTGCAGTGACCCAACTACCGTGAGGGTGCACTTTAAAGGGCTGGTGTGCCAGTTTTTAGCAATTTCGTCTACGTCTCGCTGGGAACACAGCAAAGCGTCCTGAGCTGACTGATTACTTGGTGATATGGTTGCAGTGACCCAACTACCGTGAGGGTGCACTTTAAAGGGCTGGTGTGCCGGTTTTTAGCAATTTCGTCTACGTCTCGCTGGGAACACAGCAAAGCGTCCTGAGCTGACTGATTACTTGGTGATATGGTTGCAGTGACCCAACTACCGTGAGGGTGCACTTTAAAGGGCTGGTGTGCCAGTTTTTAGCAATTTCGTCTACGTCTCGCTGGGAACACAGCAAAGCGTCCTGAGCTGACTGATTACTTGGTGATATGGTTGCAGTGACCCAACTACCGTGAGGGTGCACTTTAAAGGGCTGGTGTGCCGGTTTTTAGCAATTTCGTCTACGTCTCGCTGGGAACACAGCAAAGCGTCCTGAGCTGACTGATTACTTGGTGATATGGTTGCAGTGACCCAACTACCGTGAGGGTGCACTTTAAAGGGCTGGTGTGCCGGTTTTTAGCAATTTCGTCTACGTCTCGCTGGGAACACAGCAAAGCGTCCTGAGCTGACTGATTACTTGGTGATATGGTTGCAGTGACCCAACTACCGTGAGGGTGCACTTTAAAGGGCTGGTGTGCCGGTTTTTAGCAATTTCGTCTACGTCTCGCTGGGAACACAGCAAAGCGTCCTGAGCTGACTGATTACTTGGTGATATGGTTGCAGTGACCCAACTACCGTGAGGGTGCACTTTAAAGGGCTGGTGTGCCAGTTTTTAGCAATTTCGTCTACGTCTCGCTGGGAACACAGCAAAGCGTCCTGAGCTGACTGATTACTTGGTGATATGGTTGCAGTGACCCAACTACCGTGAGGGTGCACTTTAAAGGGCTGGTGTGCCGGTTTTTAGCAATTTCGTCTACGTCTCGCTGGGAACACAGCAAAGCGTCCTGAGCTGACTGATTACTTGGTGATATGGTTGCAGTGACCCAACTACCGTGAGGGTGCACTTTAAAGGGCTGGTGTGCCAGTTTTTAGCAATTTCGTCTACGTCTCGCTGGGAACACAGCAAAGCGTCCTGAGCTGACTGATTACTTGGTGATATGGTTGCAGTGACCCAACTACCGTGAGGGTGCACTTTAAAGGGCTGGTGTGCCGGTTTTTAGCAATTTCGTCTACGTCTCGCTGGGAACACAGCAAAGCGTCCTGAGCTGACTGATTACTTGGTGATATGGTTGCAGTGACCCAACTACCGTGAGGGTGCACTTTAAAGGGCTGGTGTGCCAGTTTTTAGCAATTTCGTCTACGTCTCGCTGGGAACACAGCAAAGCGTCCTGAGCTGACTGATTACTTGGTGATATGGTTCCAGTGACCCAACTACCGTGAGGGTGCACTTTAAAGGGCTGGTGTGCCAGTTTTTAGCAATTTGGTCTACGTCTCGCTGGGAACACAGCAAAGCGTCCTGAGCTGACTGATTACTTGGTGATATGGTTCCAGTGACCCAACTACCGTGAGGGTGCACTTTAAAGGGCTGGTGTGCCGGTTTTTAGCAATTTCGTCTACGTCTCGCTGGGAACACAGCAAATCGTCTTCAGCTGACTGATTACTTGGCGATATGGTTCCATCGACCCATATACTGGCAGGGTGCACTTTAAAGGTCTGGTGTGCACGTTTTTACATTTAGTCTGTGTCGCGCTGGGAACACAGCAAAGCGTCCTGAGCTGACTGATTACTTGGTGATATGGTTCCAGTGACCCAACTACCGTGAGGGTGCACTTTAAAGGGCTGGTGTGCCAGTTTTTAGCAATTTCGTCTACGTCTCGCTGGGAACACAGCAAAGCGTCCTGAGCTGACTGATTACTTGGCGATATGGTTGCAGTGACCCAACTACCGTGAGGGTGCACTTTAAAGGGCTAGTGTGCCGGTTTTTAGCAATTTCGTCTACGTCTCGCTGGGAACACAGCAAAGCGTCCTGAGCTGACTGATTACTTGGTGATATGGTTGCAGTGACCCAACTACCGTGAGGGTGCACTTTAAAGGGCTGGTGTGCCAGTTTTTAGCAATTTCGTCTACGTCTCGCTGGGAACACAGCAAAGCGTCCTGAGCTGACTGATTACTTGGTGATATGGTTCCAGTGACCCAACTACCGTGAGGGTGCACTTTAAAGGGCTGGTGTGCCAGTTTTTAGCAATTTCGTCTACGTCTCGCTGGGAACACAGCAAAGCGTCCTGAGCTGACTGATTACTTGGTGATATGGTTCCAGTGACCCAACTACCGTGAGGGTGCACTTTAAAGGGCTGGTGTGCCAGTTTTTAGCAATTTCGTCTACGTCTCGCTGGGAACACAGCAAAGCGTCCTGAGCTGACTGATTACTTGGTGATATGGTTCCAGTGACCCAACTACCGTGAGGGTGCACTTTAAAGGGCTGGTGTGCCAGTTTTTAGCAATTTCGTCTACGTCTCGCTGGGAACACAGCAAAGCGTCCTGAGCTGACTGATTACTTGGTGATATGGTTCCAGTGACCCAACTACCGTGAGGGTGCACTTTAAAGGGCTGGTGTGCCAGTTTTTAGCAATTTCGTCTACGTCTCGCTGGGAACACAGCAAAGCGTCCTGAGCTGACTGATTACTTGGTGATATGGTTCCAGTGACCCAACTACCGTGAGGGTGCACTTTAAAGGTCTGGTGTGCACGTTTTTACATTTAGTCTGTGTCGCGCTGGGAACACAGCAAAGCGTCCTGAGCTGACTGATTACTTGGTGATATGGTTGCAGTGACCCAACTACCGTGAGGGTGCACTTTAAAGGGCTGGTGTGCCGGTTTTTAGCAATTTCGTCTACGTCTCGCTGGGAACACAGCAAAGCGTCCTGAGCTGACTGATTACTTGGTGATATGGTTCCAGTGACCCAACTACCGTGAGGGTGCACTTTAAAGGGCTGGTGTGCCAGTTTTTAGCAATTCCGTCTACGTCTCGCTGGGAACACAGCAAAGCGTCCTGAGCTGACTGATTACTTGGTGATATGGTTTCAGTGACCCAACTACCGTGAGGGTGCACTTTAAAGGGCTGGTGTGCCGGTTTTTAGCAATTTCGTCTACGTCTCGCTGGGAACACAGCAAAGCGTCCTGAGCTGACTGATTACTTGGTGATATGGTTCCAGTGACCCAACTACCGTGAGGGTGCACTTTAAAGGGCTGGTGTGCCGGTTTTTAGCAATTTCGTCTACGTCTCGCTGGGAACACAGCAAAGCGTCCTGAGCTGACTGATTACTTGGTGATATGGTTCCAGTGACCCAACTACCGTGAGGGTGCACTTTAAAGGGCTGGTGTGCCGGTTTTTAGCAATTTCGTCTACGTCTCGCTGGGAACACAGCAAAGCGTCCTGAGCTGACTGATTACTTGGTGATATGGTTCCAGTGACCCAACTACCGTGAGGGTGCACTTTAAAGGGCTGGTGTGCCGGTTTTTAGCAATTTCGTCTACGTCTCGCTGGGAACACAGCAAAGCGTCCTGAGCTGACTGATTACTTGGTGATATGGTTCCAGTGACCCAACTACCGTGAGGGTGCACTTTAAAGGGCTGGTGTGCCAGTTTTTAGCAATTTCGTCTACGTCTCGCTGGGAACACAGCAAAGCGTCCTGAGCTGACTGATTACTTGGTGATATGGTTCCAGTGACCCAACTACCGTGAGGGTGCACTTTAAAGGGCTGGTGTGCCGGTTTTTAGCAATTTCGTCTACGTCTCGCTGGGAACACAGCAAAGCGTCCTGAGCTGACTGATTACTTGGTGATATGGTTCCAGTGACCCAACTACCGTGAGGGTGCACTTTAAAGGGCTGGTGTGCCGGTTTTTAGCAATTTCGTCTACGTCTCGCTGGGAACACAGCAAAGCGTCCTGAGCTGACTGATTACTTGGTGATATGGTTCCAGTGACCCAAGTACCGTGAGGGTGCACTTTAAAGGGCTGGTGTGCCGGTTTTTAGCAATTTCGTCTACGTCTCGCTGGGAACACAGCAAAGCGTCCTGAGCTGACTGATTACTTGGTGATATGGTTCCAGTGACCCAACTACCGTGAGGGTGCACTTTAAAGGGCTGGTGTGCCAGTTTTTAGCAATTTCGTCTACGTCTCGCTGGGAACACAGCAAAGCGTCCTGAGCTGACTGATTACTTGGTGATATGGTTCCAGTGACCCAACTACCGTGAGGGTGCACTTTAAAGGGCTGGTGTGCCAGTTTTTAGCAATTTCGTCTACGTCTCGCTGGGAACACAGCAAAGCGTCCTGAGCTGACTGATTACTTGGTGATATGGTTCCAGTGACCCAACTACCGTGAGGGTGCACTTTAAAGGGCTGGTGTGCCGGTTTTTAGCAATTTCGTCTACGTCTCGCTGGGAACACAGCAAAGCGTCCTGAGCTGACTGATTACTTGGTGATATGGTTCCAGTGACCCAACTACCGTGAGGGTGCACTTTAAAGGGCTGGTGTGCCGGTTTTTAGCAATTTCGTCTACGTCTCGCTGGGAACACAGCAAAGCGTCCTGAGCTGACTGATTACTTGGTGATATGGTTCCAGTGACCCAACTACCGTGAGGGTGCACTTTAAAGGGCTGGTGTGCCGGTTTTTAGCAATTTCGTCTACGTCTCGCTGGGAACACAGCAAAGCGTCCTGAGCTGACTGATTACTTGGTGATATGGTTCCAGTGACCCAACTACCGTGAGGGTGCACTTTAAAGGGCTGGTGTGCCAGTTTTTAGCAATTTCGTCTACGTCTCGCTGGGAACACAGCAAAGCGTCCTGAGCTGACTGATTACTTGGTGATATGGTTCCAGTGACCCAACTACCGTGAGGGTGCACTTTAAAGGGCTGGTGTGCCGGTTTTTAGCAATTTCGTCTACGTCTCGCTGGGAACACAGCAAAGCGTCCTGAGCTGACTGATTACTTGGTGATATGGTTGCAGTGACCCAACTACCGTGAGGGTGCACTTTAAAGGGCTGGTGTGCCGGTTTTTAGCAATTTCGTCTACGTCTCGCTGGGAACACAGCAAAGCGTCCTCAGCTGACTGATTACTTGGTGATATGGTTGCAGTGACCCAACTACCGTGAGGGTGCACTTTAAAGGGCTGGTGTGCCGGTTTTTAGCAATTTCGTCTACGTCTCGCTGGGAACACAGCAAAGCGTCCTGAGCTGACTGATTACTTGGTGATATGGTTGCAGTGACCCAACTACCGTGAGGGTGCACTTTAAAGGGCTGGTGTGCCAGTTTTTAGCAATTTCGTCTACGTCTCGCTGGGAACACAGCAAAGCGTCCTGAGCTGACTGATTACTTGGTGATATGGTTCCAGTGACCCAACTACCGTGAGGGTGCACTTTAAAGGGCTGGTGTGCCGGTTTTTAGCAATTTCGTCTACGTCTCGCTGGGAACACAGCAAAGCGTCCTGAGCTGACTGATTACTTGGTGTTATGGTTCCAGTGACGCAACTACCGGCAGGGTGTACTTTAAAGGGCAGGTGTGCCCGTTTTTAGCAATTTCGTCTACATCGCGCTGGGAGCACAGGAAACCCTCCGCAGCTGACTGATCACTTCGTGATATGGTTCCAACGACCCAACTGCCGGCAGGGTGCACTTTAAAGGGCTGGTGTGCCCGTTTTTAGCAATTCCGTCTATGTCGCGCTGGGAACACAGCAAAGCCCAGGACACTTGGCAGTCAGCTCAGGAGGCTTTGCTGTGTTCCCCTATAAAGTGCACCCTGCCTGTAGTTTGGTCACTGGACCCATATAACTAAGTCATCAGACAGATCAGGACGCTTTGCTGTGTTCCCAGCGCGACATAGACGAAATTGCTAAACACGTGCACACGAGCCCTTTAAAGTGTACCTTGCCGGTAGTTGGGTCGCTGGAACCATATCACCAAGTAGTCAGTCAGCTCAGGAGGTTTTGCTCTGTTCCCAGCGCGACGTAGACGAAATTGCTAAAAACCGGCACACCAGCCGCTTAAAGTGCACCCTGCCGGTAGTTGGGTCACTGGACCCATATCATCAAGTCATCAGTCAGATCAGAACACTTTGCTGTGTTCCCAGCGCGACATAGACGAAATTGCTAAAAACGTGCACACGAGCCCTGTAAATTGCCCCATGCCTGTACTTGGGTCGCTGGAATCATATCACCAAGTAATGAGTCAGCTCAGGACACCTGGCTGTGTTCCCAGCGCGACGTAGACGAAATTGCTAAAAGCGGGCACACCAGCCCTTTAAAGTACACCCTGCCGGTAGGTGGGTCGATGGAACCATATCACCAAGTAATCAGTCAGCTCAGGACGCTTGGCTGTGTTTCCAGCGCGGCGTAGATGAAATTGCAAAAAACGGGCACACCAGGCCTTTAAAGTGCACACTGCGTGTAGTTGGGTCACTCGAACCATATCACCAACTAATCCGTCAGCTCAGGACACTTGGCTGTGTTCCCAGCGCTATGTAGACGAAATTGCTAAAAACGGGAACACCAGCCCTTTAAAGTGCACCCTGCCGGTAGCTGGATCGCTGGAACCATATCACTAGTGCCTTCATAATTTGCCCACGTCCCGTAAGCGTCATTTGACCCCATTTCTGAATGCACTCATACTGACCTCAGACCCCTCAGGCCTCACCAGTGACTTCACTCACACAGACCTGGCGCTCCTCAGACCTCATGAGTGCACTCACAGGAGACCTCATGAGGGTAAGAACCTCATGAGTGCACTCACGGATGGCCTGATCGCGGGCTTGCCCTCACTCACCCTCACGTCAAAGGCGTGAGGTGAGGGTGAGGGGCCCTCATGAGGGCCCTCATGAGTGAGTTCGCCCAGCTATGGTCATGACGGACCCCCTAACCTACAGCATACGTCACTTGCGCACAGTAGTATAACATTTATATTATTGTGTATGTGTCAGGGCGCACACAGGCACAGAAGAGGAAAGATATCAGCTGTCGCACACACAGCCATCCCCAAAACTATGGACATCTTCGTTGATGCACCCACGAATACACATGAAGACCGCCGAGGCTTTCCCACTCGGATTAAGTACCTGTACCTTGAACTGTAAACAATTTGCTGTACACTCCAGAAAACGAGAACAGCCGATTGCAGATTTCATAGGCGCGGCCATGCGAGCCGACAAGGACAGTTCAACAGAGGAGCAATTTTAGGTGTGGCGCTAGTGGTGGGCGCAAGAATTTGCACTTCAAACGACGTAAAATTCCAAAAAGTGAGCAGCGAGGATGCTTGCTTGCTCATTTGTCATTATTTGGGCCTGTAATCCACATCAGGGTTCAGAAAGGCCGCTAAATGCCGATGGCCGGCACAAGAAAAACGTGTTTGCAATGGTTTTTGTCCCGTTGCGGTTCAAGCGAATATACCTTTTTTGTGCTTCCTTGCTCTCTTTTCTTTCTTTTTTTTTCTTTATCGTTTTTTTACTGTTGTCGGGTCGTTCCGGAGCCCTAGCTTGGAAAGCTGCTCCTGTTTTGTTTCGGTATAAATCGGAATGTGGGGGCAGGGGGAACAGTCCACCGCTCCTCGAGTTTTCGCGGTGGCTCTGCCCCCCCCCCCCCCCCCCCGAATTTTCGCTCTGAGGACATCTTTGTATATGCCGCACTTCTCAATCTCTAACTCCATGTCCCGCACGGCTCTCCTTCAGGTTAGGTTAGGTTGGGTTAGGTTAGGCTAGGGCTCGCTCCCCCTTGCCGTGATGGACTTCAGAGTTAGTGCGAGCGAGGTACGTGTATCTCCGCAATGGAAAACCTGAAACGGTGCACTACAAACAAATGTAACATCTGTGGATAATAATTTGAAGCATGCAGATGAAGGGTTCATCTCATATCTAAAACGATTGCCAGTAATTCTGCTCTTTCTGTTTCTCGAAAGAAAGAAAACACCTTCATAACAAAAATACATCTTAGTGAATTATAGAAATTAGAATGCCAAAATACCTTGCAGGTAAGGTTTTCCTCCACTTAGTGCGAAACTAATGTACACGTAATCCTAGTTGTTTTATTTTAAAAAAAAATCTCTATGAAAAATGGCTATGACCACGAAGTATACCTTAGTGGCACGTTCCCGTTTATTTCGTGTGTGTTTGTGTGTGTGCGTTTCTGCTTGGACAAATTTTTATAAAAAAGTCACGGGAGCACGTCATTTTCACAGTTGAGTTCTACGGGCGCGAGCTTTTCCAAGAAAGACTAATGGATGACTAATCAATTAAATTCATTAAATAACTCTAATAAGGACGTGTTGAAGAAAAGCCAGATACCGATATGGGAGACTGTCCCTGAGACTCCCATCCTGAGCACATCACTTATTTGCATGTCACTGATAGCCTCAGTGACTACAAGGCCATTTTCTTCGATATCTCTTCAAGTCGTCCAAATGTTCGTAAATTGAACGATAAAACCATATACGACTACGTTCGAGCTAATTTACAAGCCATCAACGTAGGTCTTGAAGCTCTGTATGAAAATTCCTTTCATGGCACCTCTCATCACTTCACTGAGGATAACTGGTCCCTCTTTCGTGACAACATAAACTACCTTACCGAGTACCATGTTGCAAGATAAGAGTAAAATCTTATGGTCCACGAAAAGTCTCAAAATCTTGCTAACCAAGAAAAAGCGTTTATTCAGGAAGGCAAAGCGTCTTGGCGACGACGTATCATGGGCTAAATTTCACTACTGTGAACGGGAATACAGGCGCTCGATCAAGGAAGTGAAACATAAGTTCTTTACCATCGACCTCCCGTCTCTCTTGACGAATAAACCAAAACAATTTTGGAAAATTTTATCTCCGCCAAAATCCCACCTTCTCAGTCTAACTGACACCAACGGCGGTACTATCGCCGACAGTGCCTGCTCCAACGCTGTCGCTTCCGTCTTTTCATCCGTTTTCAACACCGATAACGGGTACACCCAAACTCCATTGTAGGTGATCCGCCTACTCACCTATGGTCCCCATCCATATCAGCACTCATGGCATTTGTAAAATCATTGAGTCACTTAAGCTGTCGTCACGTGCTCGTCCGGACTCTATTAACACGAAGATTCAATACAACACGAGATCTATTTCCAGCGAGATTCTATGTTGCATATTTACTCAGTCACTCCAAGATCCTGCTTTACCGCAGGACTGGAAGACTGCGGAGATTGTCCCTATATTCACAAATCAGGCAGCTGCCACACCGTTAATAACTACCGCCCCATTTCACTCACTTCTATAGTATGTAAAATTCTCGAACACATAATCTTCTCCAACATAGTTAAGTACCTTGAAGAGAAATACTTCTTCTATCCCTTGCGGCACGGGTTTCGAAAGCTCTTTTCGTGTGAAACTCAACTAGCCAGTTTTGTTCACGACATCTTCCTCCACGCGGACAATAATCATCAGACTGACGCCGCTTTCTTAGACTGTCACAAGGCCTTCGATATGGTGCCGCACTTCTATATGCCGCAATTCTTCTATGGTGCTAAGCTTCTATACAAACTCTCTCTGCTTAACCTCGACCCATATGTCGTCCATTGGATAGCTCAATTTCTGACTAATCGTACGTTATTTGTTACTTGCAACAAAGACCCATCCCCAAATGTACCTGTGCTTTCTGGTGTCCCTCAGGGTTCAGTCCTCGGCCCTTTCCTTTTCCTTATCTATATAAATGACCTTCCTTCAGGCATATCTTCCACGGTTCGTCTCTTTGCTGAAGACTGTGTAGTGTACAGGCAAATCCTCTCTCCTTCTGACCAACTAACCTTACAAAGCGGCCTTTCACTAATCCGACGTTGGTGCAATGAGTGGCAAATGCCTCTGAACATTGCAAAGTGTCGCATTCTGTCGTTTTCTTGACGACGGGTCTCCTGTCTTCCTCCTTTCCCCTACACTCTAAGTGATATCACATTAACACGAGCAGATTCTTACAAATATCTTGGAATCCACCTTTCCTCCAGCCTAACTTGGAACAAGTACATCAACCACATAATAACTAACGCTTCTCGCTCCCTAGGCTTTGTTAGACGCACCCTCAGGTTGGCGCCCTCCATCTTAAGCTCCTAACCTTCACGGCTCTTGTATGAAGCAAGCTGGAATATGCATCACCTATTTGGGACCCTCCCGAAAAGTATCTCTGTGACGCCATAGAAGCCATCCAGAATCGGGCTGCCCGTTTCATTTCCAACGACTACTAATTCAATAGCTCTATAACCGCATTAAAATCAAATCTTAATCTCGACTCACTCGAACATCGTCGCCGTCTTGCCAAGTTAGCCCTCTTCCATAGGTTCTTTTTCATCTTGCCACCGCACCAATCGCCCATCACCCGCTCGAGTGTCATTTTTCCTGGCATCGACCACACTAACAAGGTCACACGCTTTCATTGTAATACCAATGCATTATCCAGAACATTCTTTTGTTCAACTGTCATCGAATGGAGCAACCTCCCATCATCTCTGTCAACTATTATCGACCATACAGTATTTTGTAACACCCTCTTATATGTCAGTTGCTATGAAATTTTTCTCCTCCCCCTTATCATATTTGTTAATTATCTGTACTTATGTGAACGAACTCCCAGTTTCATGCTTTAATACTTGTTTTCATATAAGTTTGTACTGTCGTCGTTTCTGTATTTTCCTGTTTACTTACTGCTAGTTGTGTTGTTCTTTTTTGCTTGCTTGTTTGTTTCTATCAAGTTGCTGTAAATGTATCTTTCGCTCCAGTTCCCACCCCCCATGTAATGTCCTCCGGACCCTTGGGGTTCTCGAAATAAATGAATAAATAAATATGAATGTTATACTAGTGCGCGCAAGTAGCGTCTGATGTAGGTCCACGGTCTCGTCATGATACAGTGAGGAATACTGCGACACACTTGATTGAAAGCATTGCTGCGAGTTAGCTTGTATCCCGACTGATTGTGCGCTGAACTGAACTTGCATTTTTGTAAAACAACTTCAATATAATGAAGTCGTAGAGAGATAGTTTCTTTGGTTTGGTGGCATATTGCGCTCACTTCATCTCCTTTCTCTTGGGCCCCGTTTGGGCTATCGCAGCCTCAATGGGGGTCCTGACACATGGTTTAGGAAACACTGAGGCATACTGTATATTGTTAAATGTGGCATGTTGTAGTGTACTGAAGCCAGCTTCACTGTTGTATTGTTTCTTCGCATGGCTACCTCTTCAACGCTACTTGAATGAGGAATGCGGAGAATGAGGAAATGTATGCCTTGCATGTTCTGGATGTTCTCTAATTGCTGACCCCTACTGTTGGGCTAAAATCCAGCAACTACACAAAAACATTAACAAATGCAGAACAGAAAACAGAAACATGGACACAATGACATGATTGAGATCATGATATGCTGTCAATTCTTTTCTGTGTCTCTGGTTCTACATCTTATGAATAATGTGCCACATTGCCAGCACCCTTTCCCTCTAGTTACGAAGAGAGCCTCTCAGTAATAAAAATGCAGGTTGTCAAATTCACGTAAACAGTGCTTACATTTTTTGGCGTCTTCGTTCATCTAATGTTTATGGCAGAAAATGCACCTCTTGTACACATGGCATACTGAATATAAGTGTGCTCCACACCCACATTGTGAATTAGCACTGCAGTATGTTTATTGGCACACATGAAATTACCCTTCGTAACTGCATCGTGCAAGCTCATTGATTGTGATGCTAATTGCTCATGAAATAACATGGGGTTGGGTGAAAGACACTAGAATCTCATGTTGCGTCACTAGCAGTGCCGTACTCACTCAGCAGTGACATCACAAGCAGTGATTTTTCACTGAAGCCTGCAACACAACGATGTAATTCACATCTTGATTGCAGAAAAAGTAAGCACATGTTTGTTATTACTTGGTATACAGTTGAAACTTGTTAATGTGATGATGGTCATTCTCGTGGATTTTGGCAATAAAACAATTTTAGGATAAAAAAAACACCTGTCAAGGTGTAAGCTATGAAAAGTAGTAAATTGAGTGAGGCATTTTAAATTGCCTTTTTTCCTTTATATCTTCAATGCTGACATACATCAGCTTGTGTAACTGTCAATCTGGGCTATTCCAGCCAAAACAAGGCAGAGATGTAGCTTGACTCTCTTAAATATCACTGAAAAAAATTGTGTGCATTTTCTACCCGATGCATATATCGAATGTAAATCATCATTTTGTTTTCTTGACCAATGGGGGCGCATTAAACTGTGCCGAAATATGAAGTTGTCCCTTACGAGCTTCCTTCTGACATCTACATATACATCATTTGTGCGCTTTCCTTGCCTGGTGTTAGAGGGGAAGCACGGGTCTGCCATCCCAAAGGGCATGTAGAATGTGTATAAATCTGGTGACGTAGTGAGAACTCAAGAACGGAGCACATTTTGGGTAAAGTTTACGATAAATTTCCGGCAAATTAGCATTCTTGAATGAGCCTCAGATTATTTATGCTTGTAACTGATTGCTGGCATGTGTTTTCTGCAGATCTTATAGCATCAGCTGACCATATTGGCTGAGATCATGTCAGAATGCGACGTAACAGCTTTTGCAACAATTTATTATGATCTCGTGTGCCCTTCAACCACAACAGAAAAAAAGCCCACAGTCTTTCTTTCAGTGGAAATAGGTGTTTTTGGTGCATTAACAGAAGGTGGCTCAAAGTAATAATACCTCCTTGTGGCCTGGGTGGAGCATGCCTCACTGTGCTTTATGTCCAGTAAGTTCATCTCCAACCGTATCTCTTTGGCAGTGATCCATAACGTATGCAGTGTGTTCAGTCTTTCTTTCACCAAGAAGAACAGCTAACAGCTCTGCAGGCATCAGAATATCTGCACGCAATAAGGGGCTGCAATCTAGCCCTATAGGTGCCAATATTTTAAATGGTACTGCGAACACAGTCATAGTGCCCTTTATCACGGCACAAAGCCATTATGTCAAAGTCATGCTTGTGGAGGCAAAGCCATGCTTGCCAAAGCCAAAGAGGCAAAGTGATGCTTATGAAGTGTTTTATTATGCCCTGCTGCTTAGTGTATGGCTTCTGTTTTTAGCTGGAACAAACCAATAAAAAAAATATGATGAAAGAAATATGCCACCTTCAGTTGCCATAGACCAAGCAAATTAAGTCAATAATGGTGGTTGTTGTTCACTATGCTATGTGATTGTGTTCATGTTAATTCACCTGTTTGGTACTGTGGTACCAGCTAGCTTCCTTTTTTTTGAAGATCAAGCGTGAGAGAGAGGAGCAAGGGGAACGGACGCCGCCGCCTATACCAGCGGAGGAGAAGGCGCGCGTGGATTGGCCCAAAATGATACCCGCATTACCCGCACTCCATGGCCAACTAAGTTATCCCTCTCTGTCACACGCGAGCTCAGCAGTGCCCTATGTCGTTGGCCGTATAAATCTATGTGCCAGACTGCAGCAGGCAAGTGCCTGCGGCCGAGTTCGATTATATGTGACCGCATGGAGGACAAAGAGGAGGAATTAGCTAGTCTGGCGTAGGAGCTCTCACACTGGCATAGCTGGTCAAAAAGAAAATGTGGGCCATACATCACATAAAACACAAATACCAGTATATTTTCAGCAGCCACTGGCTAATTTCTACTAGGTGCGGTGCATATAGCGTGTCCATGGACTGATTTTTTTATTCTTAGAGAAATCATATTTTTGCAGTTATAAGGGCTAACAACATGTTCTACATCCGAAGTGGATGTACTAATTAGGTCTCGTTTAATTATTGGAAATCGAAGGTCGGTGCAAGTGCAACGTCGGTTTCCCTATGTGCCGCTATAGTTTTCAAAAGTATGCTTGTGACCATTTAGTGCGAGGATATGGCCCCGAAATAATGGTTGTGTGAGAGTAAGTCTCGGAGCGTTCTTTTTGCCTTTTCACTTGAACGTGAGGAAGAAACAACGCTGCAGAAGTGCAAGCAGCACATTTCATGTAATGTCGTGCAGGATGCAAGTTTTACAGCGATTTCGTATTTCAGCACAATATTTATAAGCTGTAAAATTAGGTGCAAGGGTACCATACAATGAAGTAGCTGGTACCGTAAATTTTAGACCTGTTCTTGGCGTTGGTGCCTGGCATAAAGAGTGGCCTGCTAATAAACGTACTTGGGGATTTCTGAATGTGAAGATCATAGGAGAGAAAGGGAGGCAAACAAATACAACAGACGGTGCCATTCATTTCTCACACTTCTGATTTCGGTTACTTATTGCACTTGGTTTTCTTCAGTTCCGACATCTGATAACCAGAATTTGCACTCTATATCCATGCAAATAAAAAAGATGCAAAAATTTCTGTGAGAAAATTTCATGGTTTTCAAGACCTTGAACATGGCATTCTTAGGTTCCAGGGTATTCAAAGACCAGTGAAAACAAAGTGCTTGAAGTATTATGTCAGATACATCTTTTGCAGCTTTTGCAGCTCCAAGGCAGCCCTGCAGGAGAATGGCGATGTTCGCGACAATGTTCATAATATAGCAGGTGTCCACCATAGCTGGAACCAACACCGGGAACTCATTTGGTGACACGACACGAATTCAGAGTTCGACATACTCAAATTTGACAGGAGAGCAGCAGAACAAAGCATTAACTGCAGTCTCAACAGAATCCTGATAGCCGGCGGAGAATACGGTAAACGCAGTGGATATTCTGTTGACCAGACCACAGAATAGCGGCGCGCTTTATTCTGTGGACCAGACCATGCTGCGTCTGCCACAAGTGTGGAAAAATGCTATGCATCGACTTAATCTAACCTAACCATACCTAACCTAATTCTAGAACGTAAGAAAGGCATTGTGGCCCTAACCTAACCTAATTTCTAGCAAAAATTCAGCACTTTTTCTTTTTCTGTGTGCTAGCCGTCGACGCTGTAGACCATGTGGCGTCCGCCTCAAGTGTGGAGAAATGCCATGCCATACTGAATCTAATCTAGCCTAACCATACCTAACCTCACCAAACTTTACCTAACCTAATTCTATGTAGAACGTAAGAAAGGCGTTGTGGCTCTAACCTAACCTTATTCGTAGCAAAAATTCAGCACTTTTTTTTCTTTCTGTGTGCTAGCCCAAACGTGCCCACATGATATTGTCCACATTCACTATGCCGTTATTCTGTGTTCTGGTCAACAGAATATCCACTGCGTACAGTAAACGATTCCTCCAGTCTCGGTACTCTCGTTCCCAGCCCACCGCAAAAAGCCTCACCCTGCGGGGAACTATTTTGAGACGCGGGAGACAAAAGCCTTCGCTGCTCTGAGGCTATCGTGCCTGTCGACCAATCAGAGGCGATTTATTTTGAAAGTTTGAATCTGAAGCGTTTGTATCACAAAAGTTGATTTTTACGGCTTTATCTTTACACCATGGATTTTTTCGTGATTAAGTTCGAGGAGTTTACTCTCGAAGTTTATTTTGCGAAGTGTAAACCAGAGTGATTCCCTGTGCACGCGGTTTTCGCGCTGAGAGCCACCTCGCTCGCGTTGCAAAAAGTCCGCGTGATTTCAGAGCAATTCCTTCTTGGTACAGGTGTTGTTGTAACTACATACTGAAGCTCTTACTTCGAGCTATTGTTTTTGCAATCTGTGCAACATTGTACTGCATGCGCGTGAAAGCGTTTCAGGCCGGTCGCCGTTTTAATCTGTTTAATCTGTTGGTTGTGGAACGTCGAAGTTCGCGGTTGTCTTGGCCCGAATCTGAAGCTATTCCCGGGTCCGTTTACATGATTTCAGCCATTTTTCAGGTAAGTAGACTATGTATCAGATATACTTTTGTTAATGACAGGCATTCCCGTTCTTTTTTCTGCTTTTACCTCTTCTTGCAGGCATTGTGAGCGCTGATACGGAGATCGCAAGATGCAATGTGGTGTGACTGTTGCTAATCGCTCTTTGTGCAAACGGTATGTTACATATTTTCATAACTCATTCGCACTGACATCCAGTTCTAGCAATGTATTTTGAAATTGTCTTTCTTGCAGGTGAAGCCCATACGAAGCGGCAGGCAATGGATGGAGTCGTCGCGTGCTGGCAATGGAACTCTTTCTCGCCGACGTTGGATCAAGAAAGGCAAACTGGACGGGAAATCACGAGTCCCCAAGCCTACGAAAAGACAGAAGAACACCATCGCCGAGGACATGACTGCTTAAAGTAAAATCTTTGGTCGTCGTTATTCGTTGGTTGGGCATTGCGGATACGTGCCCCATGAGTTTAAGTTGTGTTGATTACGGCGTGTGTGTTGGTGATCAACGGTACGCCTTCAAAGACATGTAAGTGCTGAATCAAGTTTGTGTTGTAATGGGTTACTGTTTCGTGTGGTTTCTTGTAAGTGATCGCCATCTCGATGACGAATGCTCACGCTCCTGAAAGCCATGTAATAACAGTTGTGTGATTTGAGGCTGTTTTGATACTGCTACTAATTTGAGGACAACGTCAGAGGCGCAAAGCAAACGAATGAATTTGTACCTGAATGAACTTCATACCCGAATGAATTTGGACAGAGTGCATACGTTGGTCACTTTTGCAGTGTTTTAATTGCTTTACTTAAAATAAAGTTTTGTCAAAATGTGCTTCATATGTGAGCTACTGCATGTCACTTTCACACGCACACATACAGAGAAGCCTTTAGGTGAGGTCTAAGTAAAGGCTAATGAACGTATAATCCTATACATTATGGATAATTAAGGTCTAGTACAGGGCTAGGAACTGCCTCAGTCTGGTGTATAAAAGGTCTAAAGTTGGGCTAGGGGTAGACGTCGGATATCTAAGTTGAGACGTCTAGGTGGCGTAACCTTAGCTATTCTAGAGGAAGGCTTGAGGAACTCCCCTAGACAATAAGGCTATTGAGAGACATCTACTAGACCTGCCAGACGTCCAAATTTAGACGTCGATTAGACATTTATTATCCCACCTTTGGCTACATGGGTAAAGACCATACGCCAGGCCACGTACAGTACAAGACATCATAGGTAATCCAAATGAGCAAAACACAGGCACAGTGCAATACAATAATTAGAGGGCACAGATTACTTGATGCCGTGGACGGAATATATACCTGTCCTCCATAAAGTAGAAGCCGAAATCTGGACACCCAGAGGCACGACACACAATACACGACTCAATATCTGTATAAGCCTGTATTGTAAACAACCTTGCGGCGAGCAAACAGAACCACGTGCACGTAGCTATTTCATCCCTTCGCCTCTGGCGCCGTGGATCCGTCACCTGGGGTGTCTGCAGACTTGAAAGAACAGGTCTCCCCAAGACGAGAAAATGCCCGATTCCGTAATACACAGTCTCCCTTTGCGAAGACCGCTTCCAGCATTCGTCGCAGACACTGCAGTTTGTGAAGATAGGGAGAGGAAGGGAAAAACGAGCAACAGGAATACAGGAGAACTTTGTTGGAGGGGGGGGGATATATTTCTTAACAAAACAGAAAGGGTAGGTTAGCCAGACGGAGGTCGACTTGCTATCGATAAAACGGGAACAAAAGAAAAGGAAAAGACAAAGAAGGGAAGGAAAGGAGAAGAAAAAGAATAAAAGAAATGGAATAAGAAAATGAAGAAATGGAGAAGGAAAGGACGAAAAGAAAATAGAAAGAAGAAAGGAAAGAAAAGGAGAACAAAGCAGAAAAAAGCAAAGGAGAACGTGAGAGAACTGATGTTCTGATGCTGGAACAACATAGAAAGGGCAAATTTTGGCTTTGGAAAATTTGGCTTTGGCTCTTGCAAATTTCAAGCTTTGTATGTATTTGTCCTTTCTATGTTGTTCCAGCCTCAGAACATCATTTCTCTCATGTTCAACAGTTGCCGCCTGCGCCGATCACGTCGTGTTAATGTGTGTACCAATGAGCAAAAATGTAAGAGTGTAAGGAGTATGAGTGAGAGAGAGTGGCTGGGTTGCCCCTTCAGATGACGAACCCATGGAAGTTGCAGGGGAGGTGTGTTAGCTGAGCTCAATTGGTAGAGCCCTGGACCGGAAATCTAGAAGATTTGGGTTCCAGTCCTACAGCTGGCTAACCTTTTCAGTGACTTTCATCTTTCAGAGAAAAGGGGAACTTTGCTGGACTCTGTTCACTGACTTCAGTCATACCTGACATTTTTTCTACAACGGGTGCCACTGTGAAATTTCTGCTAGGGCTGTGCGTCTATACTCAGTTGATGAACGCCGATAGGACATATTTAATTCTCGAGACAGGCAACCCTGAAGGTATTTAGTTTTTTTCATCTGCGAGACGCGGAATCGAACAAGGCTGTAACTGCGGCTCCTGCAACTAGGGTAACTCCAATGGCAGCGGCTTCTTTTATATCGACGTCAGACACTGGTACACTCAGCCTTCCGAGCAGCCCTTTTGATCCAGTGCTGGCAGTTGTTGCCGACAACGTCATATTTCTCGCAATTCAGGTTCATTCTGTCCACCGCTTCTCTGATGACTTCTTTCGAGAGACGAACACCTTCCTTCAATAGTTTCTGCGTGTAAAGTCAGACAGTTCATGAGACAATTCATTACTTGGGTTACCAGAAAAAAAAAAAAAGCCAAATGTGCAGAACTTAAGCATCGACAAGTGCAGCTATCTATGTTCACTTATGTTTTATAAATGATCGAAATCTGACCTTAAGGGGATTCTCTTACAACGCCACAAGTTACCTAGAAAGACGATAATCTGCATCGATGTGAATCCGTATTCCAAGCTTCGGAGGTGCATTTGGATGGATTAGTGCATAAAGAACACTGAGTGTGCAAAAATAAAAAAAAAATAAAAGTTCGCGCTACAACGACACTCGCTACGCGCGATGTAGAATGACTACAACTACGCTAGATAGCCTTCACTTTCAGCATATCCAGTTAATCGCACAATGGCATCAACACACATCAATGACATCAGTCGTTACGGGCAGCATAGTGTGCATCTCAATGAGAATGGCAGATACAGACATATTCAGGTTTTGGAAAGTCGTATGAGTAGTGACGGCACCAGTGAATATGTTTATGAGGAATGACAGATTTCCCGTCTTCGTCTCAAACATGAAACAAAGACGTCGTGGTCGCGGTATAAGACGAGTATTATTGTAGGGGCGTCACCGTAGCAAGCGAACAAGGCGCTGCGAAATCTCTTAAGATCTACATCAGTCAACAAACCGTGCAACCACCTGCCGCATATGATGCCCCCAATACCAGAATACCTTCCTAATCTTCATGCACGAAAAAAAAAAAAATGCGAACCAGGTCCCAAGTACCGAGCTCGTTTGGGCGGCCCCGCCCAATATATTGGCCCCACTTCCACCTCCCCTCGTTCCTCCGAAATCCACTGTTTCTGTAAATGCGTGAATATTGCTAATTTAAGCTATGCGCGAACACGTAATGTGACCAGGCGTGCCGATTTGGACAGGACAGGTCCCGCAGTTTCATCCGTCCTGCCTGCACGGAGGAATACGGTCGCATTACCGGCACCTGACTTCAGCTCATTCGAGGATAGAAATATGAAAAAGCACGCAGGTTATCCATGGAGTGTTAACAATTCATTTGTTACGATGTCGAAATCGAATTATCTATTACCTGCGTGGAAGACAGACAGATTATTGTTTTTCTTTTATTAAAGAAATAAGGCAATCGTAGTGGAACTGAAAATTTATAGCACACACACACAAAAAAAAAGAAGGACAGAGAGGTACTAGTGGGCTTCATAAAATGTTCCTTCATCCTATTCGTCTCTGTCGTGTTACGCATATTATTGGGTAACACATTAATCACCGTAAACCGAGGTGACGCTTTCTGTGATGATCGCATTTCTCATCAACATCATGCAGGGAAAACCTATTTGCACAATACCGTGAGGGAGAAAACGTGCCTTTTCTAAATGCGGCTAAAACCTAGCCGCCGCTTTTCCAGCGTGTATACATGAGGTATCTGCCCAACATCCTTTGACACGGGTACCTCTCGCTTAAACATTTCTTTCTGGAACGACAAATGAGAACAATTCCGAACGATGAACGTTCGGGAGGGTATCAGCGCCGCGCAGGGGCTTGGTTTCAGCGCATGGTATAGTGTTGGCACGGAACGGATGGGTTGCAGCTGATAATATTCAGAGAACGAAGGAGTGCTACGGCAAGGTGGATTGCCCCGTCGGCGCCGCACGGGAAGACTGGCTCACTTCCGATTAAATAAACTTCCGCTCATGCGCCCGCTTGCTTATCGATAAGAACGGAAACATGCCTCGGCATGTCTGGGCACGCAAATATTTCCGGTTTCATTCATTGTCTTATTTGGTAATCTTTAGTCCCAGGAGTGCTCACTTCCGATTAAATAAACTTCCGCTCATGCGCCCGCTTGCTTCCCTGTCGAAAAAAAATCATACAGCCATCTATATGAGCAATCACATGAGGCTCGTATATGTGTTTATTGTATGAGCAATCATATGAGCTTCTATGAGCATGTATGAGCTATATGAGCATGTATGAACTATATGAGCACTCTCTCAAACAGCGTATGAGCTATATGAGCACATGAACCGTCTGAGCAAACGTGCAACATGGCGTGATTAAGCTAGAATGACAACACGTGATTACAAAATACCGGTTTATTCAGGTACTGGCGCGACGTAGGTCCCTCAGAAAGCTTGCCAAATGCTTTTTGATGAGCTTTTTCCGTTTCTGTACAGGCACCTTTGATGTCGATAGTTTACCCTTTTCTGCATATTTGACGAAGGTATCTGTTGAAAAGAAAGAACAAAATTAGAACTGTGCTAAATTACTGCGCCTAGAAGTATTCCAGTTCCCACAACTTATACAACCGTATGGGTTCATGCTGAAATGGACATGACTGGGGCATGTTTCTCATCCCAACGCGTAGATCACACCTTCAAAGCATTAAGTTGCATTTAGTCAGTCAGAATAACGGCACGAGGTCATTTTGCCGATTAAAATTGAACGTAACATTCCTCTAATGCTGGTGATGTCCAATGAACGCGGTTCTGAAACATCTGAGTATGTTTGCGTTGTGTTTGCAAAACTGAGTGCATGTACTTGTTCGCTGCAGCAACGAGTTACTGACACAGAGTGTTTGTGGCTTGCTTCACTTTGGGGCATCCAAATGCACATTTTTTTTTTGCATGCTACGTTGCAGACAGCTAACCCGACAGACATAACGAGCGATAACGAAAAAACGGGACTGCAACGTACCTGTAATGCGCACACATCTGCCACGGCTTCTGTAGGTTGATTCTAAGGTACACACACAAAACACCTTCAGTGTTCACTGAAACGGCACAAAGACACTGTCACAGCATGGAGACGGCGACGAAAATATGAGTCCCACGCAGAGCGGAGCGAAATACGTCCAGACGGCTCCGAGAAGCAGGGTACGTAGAATAAGCAAGTAAGCGTCCAAGCACTGAGATGGCACTCGCAACAGCTTGGATGAGAATCCAAGAGCCAAATAGAATGTTGTAGGACACGGGCGGAACGGGAAACATGCACCTAAAATTTGAACAGAATCAGACGAAGGGGAATGGAGCTCCGACCGTTACGGCCCGCCGACTGTGACGAGCGTCTCTTGAAAAGCCATCCCCAGACGCTGTGGCGCCAGCACTTCTAGGTGAATAACTGGTTAACTAAACGGTCAGCCTTCCTCATACTGCTCATACTGCTCATATCTTCCTCATACTGCTCGAAATGCAGCTCATACTGCGCATAACGTTGCTCATACTGCTCACTGCTTTTCACGTATCGCTTATATCTGCGCACATAGCGCGTCGTTGGCCTTGCCGTGCGGCTCATAACATTGCTCACACTGCTCATAACGTTGGCATACTGTCCATAGCGCTGCTCATACTGCTCATTGCCTTTCTCATATTGCTCATTGCCTTTCACATATTGCTCATTTCTTTACACATATTGCTCATTTCTTTACACATAGAAAGTTATATGAGTTTTTTCAACAGGGTTATCGATAAGAACGGAAACATGCCTCGGCATGTCTGGGCACGCAAATATTTCCGGTTTCATTCATTCCCTTATTTGGTAATCTTTAGTCCCGGGAGATATGAATTCTTTTACTTTGCTATCGTCGTGGTATTGAAAGATCAGCAATTCTTCTAAGATGTTTAAGGAATCTTCTACTGATAGGTAGTGATCCATTCTCCTAGCATAAAATACTGGTCCTTGTTTACATGCATTTATCCAACTTTCGATTTCTTTTAGACTAAGATGTTGACATTTACGTTGAACTTCGTTTACCGCTCTTTTATAATCATTGTCTGATTTATCGAAATATGCTAAAGAGTCGTTTGAAAGCCATTCCCTTAATTCACATGAGCTGTAAAAAGGTACGCATAAGAAATCTTTGATGGCACTTACTAAGTCTTTGTGCAAATTCAAGCTTTTCTTGTGTCTGACTGTGGGAAACTGCTCTTCCGCACGTCTTTTGTGTCGTTTCCCAGACGAAGAAGTTCTCTCTGCATTTCTTTGATCAAATTCTTCAATTTCTTGTATTTGTTCGGATTTCCCTTGTTCCAACGACTGGCCTTGGCCCGGAAGCTCGCATGTCGCCAATAATCCATCGGCTTCGTCTTGTGTAGATGCTTGACATCCTAGTGAACATTCAAATGATATTAGTCAAGAAAGATTAATATCAATTGACGCTCACCTGGTAGAACTTGAAGTCGATGTACGGTCCCTTCGTAACTTCTGTTGCTGACTTCCAGGAATAAAAGTCGTCTCGGTTTAAGGCAGTAATACTTAAGGAAGTTAATCCAGTAACTTTCTTCGTAGGTTGTGCGTGAAAAAACAATTCTTCTTCGAGCTCGGAACTTGATCCGAGGGAGGACTCTGAGAAAACCGCAACGACAGGTACTGTTTCTGAAGGGACAGCTGTGATAGATGTGGATATGTCCCGTTTGTCCATCTTCGCTTTCTGCGTGATAAATAAGTCCCGCTGCTCTTCCTTCTCCGTATCTTTGAAACCATTCTCGGAGATGTTCAACGATGTCAAAAAGTTCTTCATTTCGGATTTTAGGAATGATGTCTCCGAGCCATCTATCATTTGCTGGCAAGAATCGCTCACATCGATATCCCAACGAAGCGGCAAGTCGCCGTAATTCATCTGAAGTTGCTGAAGTACCTTCTCCAGCTGCAGGAACACATGCTTCAGCGTCAAGGATTTCCCAAAACGAATTTCCTTCAGCTTCGGATATATTGTCCCCAATATCGTGGTTACTGGAAGATTCATTTCTATTATCTGGTCGAACAGTTTCATCGCTACTCGTTTGGTGTTGAGATGTAGACCTTTCGTCGAATTTACTAGTTGCCAGAGGGGCTGAAATAAGGGCTCCCACGAATCCTCCGCCATCTATAAGTTGCAAACCATAAGTGTTAACCCTGATATTCTATTTGTTTTGAAATCATGTTAATCACTATATAAATTTGAAACTTACCTTTAGAAGTCGTTGCAGTAGTAACTTCTTCAGGAGAACTTGGAAGAATTTCGTCGCACCAGAGACTTTCTAAAGATGTCGGAGGATCCGGGTCTTCCAGAGTGCTGACTTCACTTGTGACAAGAAAATTATACAATGCAGCTAAAATATTTTATTCATTGCTTTTATAGATCCTTCAATCTGGGAGCTTGTCGCTGCCTTCGGCAGTTCCGCCTTCCACCTCCTTCCTGTAGTCCACGCACCAAGACGTCGGCCCGCCAAGACGAAGCCCACCAAGACGTCGGCCCGCCAGCTAGTATGCCGCTCACATCGTCCGCCTGTCCTATAAAGATCCGCGAGTGGTGTGCCTCCGAAATGCGTCGCTCTGTCGAAGACGCTGTACGCTCCAATGCGTATATCCCGTCCATTGACCCGACAATGCAATTCGCTCCATACTAGCAGCTCGTCCGCGCAGAAGAAACGCTGCTGCATCGGCTCCGACTCAACGTCGCATATACACCGCAATACTTGTGCAGGGTCGGAAAGCGTCGCTCAGCTAGCTGCGCTACCTGTGGTGCAGTAGCAGACGTTGAGCACCTCCTACTAACCTGCTCGGAGTACTCTGCAGCCCGCGCTGTCCTCGCCAATCGCCTCCAACGCCTGGGACACGGCTCGCTCTCACTGGCCGTGCTTCTCGGCCCCGTCGCACGCCAACAGCAGGGAGCCGTTACAAGGGCTCTCCTGCAATACCTACAGGACACCCAGCTGAGGGTTACGTTGTAAACTGCGAACCGCGGCCCTGGGCACTCGCCCCCACTGCAAAGAAACCGGCCGGTTTCTCTTTTTTTTCTTTTTTTTGCTCCACCAGGGCGTAGCAAGCTGACATAGGTCTGGCTGGCCTCTCCTTGCGTGGACGCCACCTCCTGTTTATTAAACTTATATATACCCCCCCCCCCCATTTACAAGGACGTCAAGGAAGGCGATCTTTCCATGAGTTTCTTTCTCGTGCGTGAACTGAATGCAGTGATGAATGCTGTTCAGCTTGTTAGAGAATGCGTCAGTAAAATGCAGTCCAATTCAGGGTTCCCGATGCTCGTTGTGACTGTTATAAATATAGTTCATATCAATATAGTTAATATCGCACGTACCTCTGAAGAATGGAAAATGCTCAAAGCAACACCTGGTGATTGGCGCCCATGTGGGGACTACCGCGCACTCAACATTGTCACGGTACCGGACAGATACCCGCTTCCCCATATTCAGGACTTCACCGCGAATCTTGACGGAGCGACCATCTTCTCCAAGATAGACCTCATCAAAGCCTATCACCAAATTCCCGTCCATCCCCCTGACATCCCGAAGACTGCTATAACCACCCCTTTTGGCCTCTTTGAATACGTGCGGATGCCCTTTGGCCTGCGTAATGCTGCGCAGACATTCCAACGATTCATCAACGAAGTGCTCCGCGACCTGGACTTCGTATTCGCATACATGGATGACATCCTCGTCGCAAGTCCATCTCCGGAGGCTCATCGCGCGCATCTGCACGCCCTGTTCTCGCGCCTGGAGGACTACGGAGTCTTCATCAATGCCGCGAAGTGCGAGTTTGGCGTTACCACCCTTACCTTCCTGGGACACATCATCACCCCGCAAGGCATCCGGCCACTCGCATCCAAGGTCCAGGCCATCCGAGACTTTCCTGCCCCCACTTCTCGCAAAGGACTTCGTTCATTCCTCGGCCTCGTGACTTTCTACCGACGTTTTGTGCCTCGCTGTGCTGCCTTGCTCCAGCCTCTCTACGTAGCTCTCGGCGCTGACCATCCGAAAGAGGCCCGTGCTGCCCCTCTGGAGTGGACACCGGCAGCAGAACGCGCGTTCGCAGAGGTCAAGCAGGCCCTGGCAGATGCTGTGCTGCTCCACCATCCTCGTCCTGACGCCGAGACAGCGTTGTTCGTCGACGCCTCCACTGCTTCTGTCGGCGCAGCCTTGCAGCAGCGTCAGGATGGCAACTGGAAACCTCTCGGTTTCTTTTCCCAGAGCCTTTCGCCAGCAGAAACACGCTACAGCACCTTCGGGCGTGAGCTCCTAGCCGCCTACCTGGCATGCAGACACTACCGCCATTTTCTCGAGGGCCGCCCGTTTGTGCTGTACACCGACCACAAGCCTCTCATGTTCGCCCTGCAATCGGCCTCCCTCAACCACTCGCCTCGTGAAACCCGCCACATGTGCTACCTCTTGGAGTTCACGACAGATGTGCGACACGTCGCAGGCGAAGACAATGCCGCTGCCGACGCGCTCTCGCGGCTGGACGTCAATGCTCTCCATCCGCCCCCCGCGGTCGATTTGGACGCCATCGCCCAGGCGCAACAGGCTAATCAAGAGCTCGCCGCCCTTCGTTCATCCCCCGCCTCATCCACCACTTTTCTGGAGATCTCGCTCCCCGGTTCGACGGCAAGTCTATGGTGCGACACCTCTACTGGTACCCCGCGCCCTTTCGTTCCCCTGGACTTCCGCCGGCATGTTTCCAACGCCCTCCACTCGCTGTCACACCCTGGCGTACGCGGCACGCAAAAGATCGTCGCCGAGCGCTACATATGGCCTCGCATGAATGCCGATGTCCGTGACTGGGCGCGGGCCTGCCTTGCCTGCCAGCGGTCCAAAATCTACCGCTACACCATCTCGCCTCCATCGCGGTTCCTTCCGCCAGATGCACGTTTCGACCAGGTCCACATCGACTTGGTCGGCCCGCTTCGTCCGGCCAAAGGCTACCGCTACCTGCTCTCGTGCATCGACCGCTTTACCCGCTGGCCGGAGGTAACCCCGATTCCTGACATCACGGCAGAGACGGTGGCCCACGCATTCCTCTTCTCCTGGGTTTCCCGATTCGGCGTCCCGTCCACTGTAACCACGGACAGAGGACGCCAGTTTGAATCGGCCCTCTTCCGTCACCTGTGCAGCGCCCTCGGAACCCATCACATCCGAACCACGGCCTACCATCCGGCTGCCAACGGCCTGGTCGAGCGCCTTCATCGGCAGCTCAAGGCTTCCCTCCGCGCCACTGACCACGGCGACACAACCTGGCCCGAGCGTCTACCCTTCGTCCGCTTGGCCTTCGCGCCGCGATCCGCCAGGATGACTGCGGCGCGGCCCACATGGTCTACGGCTGCCCGCTCCGCCTTCCCGGAGCATTCTTCACCCCCTCGGCCCCGCTCGTGCACGACCCTTCCTCATACATCGACCGTCTCCGCCAGCTCTTCCGGGACCTCAAGCCCACGCGTACCCGCTCCGGTACCGCAACACGCGTGTTCGTGAGCCCCGACCTTAATCAAGCCACCCACGTCTTCGTCCGCCGGGACTCTGTGCGCTCCAGCTTGCAGCCTCCCTATGACGGCCCCTACAGGTCATCTCGCGAGGAAGTTTTTCCGCCTCGATCTTCCGCGGGGACCTGACACTTAGTGGCCATCGACAGGCTCAAGCCCGCATTCCTGGAGTCGGCACCTGTGCTATCGTCCGACCCGCCCTCCCTACGTCCGTGCTCACCTCCTGTCTCCAGCCTTCCTCCCCCTCCACGTCGAGTGCATTGTGCTCCGCAGCTCGCACACTACGAGCCGCCCGCCGCCTCGGATCCGGCTCCTGCACTCCTTGGCTTCGGCGCCCGACCTTCCCGCTACCATCGGCCCTCCTCGCCAGCTTTGTCATCCGCCACGGGGGGGAGCCCTGTAGCAGCAGCGTCATAATCATCACCAGCACCGCCATCGGTTACGCGCAGCACTGCGCGTGACCCGAGCTTTCGTTTACGGTTCATCGCCATTAACCGTCATTAAACCCATCAACCTCAGTAGAGCCTGGTCGCCTCATTTCTCGCTCTACACCATCAATCATCTCGAGTGACGTCGTTCTCTCCCTTGGTATGCTTAAAATGGGAAGCGTACGCCTTTTTTATGACAATAAAGAACTGTGTAAGTGTCACAAAAAAGACGCATGTCTCCTCTTTTCAACAACAGAAGGCAGAAAATGTCGTGCGGGATGGTGGTTGGCTGGGAGCATGCCACGCTGTGAAGCTCTGTTTTACCCGAGTTCAAATCCCGGTGCCAGCTGTGCTGTCTGTCGTTTTTCCTGGGCTTTCCGCAGACGCTTTTTTTATATGTCTGCACAGTTTCCTTAGACGTCGGCCCAGGACGCACATTCCCCCAGATCGTCAGTCGTGACGTTGCCCACCTACTTGAGGCCGACAACGCCCTTTCACCACCACCACCTCTGGTTGTAAAGAACGGCAAGCCCTTTCACCATCACCACCATCTGGTTTTAAAGGAGTGCAAAGGGCCATCAAAAAAAAAAAAAGAAAAGAGGAAACAAATTCAGGTTAAGACATCTGATGAAAGTGTGTGTGTGTCATTTTACCGGATAGCGCGAAAGGTTTTGATGTGTGCAATTCGTTTCCCTTTTTTTTCCCCTCAAATAAACAGGGCGTTCACCCGGGTATGACGAAGAGGAGGTGGTGGTGCCACGTCACCGATGATGTTAAAGAGAGAACTAGTTCTGGTACGCCGGTCAGTGGTGATGTGCGCCTTGTCCCGTTGCCGCCGTAAACCAGTTCTGCCGGCTCTCCCGGAGAATTGGGGATTACAAGGAGCGGCCGAATAATGACCGAGCTTGATCTTTCAGAACGCCGAATAGCCGTGTAGCAGACGACAGCAGAGTGGCAGACATTTCTCTGGACCAATCAGCGAGCGTGATCCTTGTAGCGTCAGCGCGGGGTTCCAGGCAGATCATAGGCTGGTGCTGCTCTCCGTCGCCGTTGCGCACGGTCACATTTTGCGGCATAGTTTGAATTCGATTTCTGCAATAATTATGATCCTGTGGTATGAATTACTTCGCATGGTGCATCGGTACTGGCAACTTCACAGTTTTATAGGAAGAAAACAGGGTGTAAAAAATGACTTCTGTGGTGCTTTTAAGTTCGACCATCAATACAAGCGACATCTTGCGGAACCGAAACCCGTGAACAGTTTTTTGCTTCACCAAGCACATAAACGCCTGCTATGTGTGAGCAGTAACAATCAAGCTAAGAGCCTAGAAATGCGAGAAATCATCCATTCTGACCTCATCCAGGAAACGGCAAACGAGGAGCGGGGTCTCAACCAGGCGCGGACCAAGGGGGGGGGGGGGGGGTCCAGACCCCCTGAATTCCAGACTTCACCATAGGGTTCAATTGACCAATCCCAGCATGCACCTGGCACTTGTCCATATAGCTGACCCCTCCCCTCGGAAAACCCCTAGATCCGCCCCTGGTCTCAACGACGAGTTTGGGTCGACGGCCCATGTTCGAAATCGTGAACTTTTCACATCAACTGCCACAGTTCCCCCTGACAAGCAAAATGCTCAGAGGCCGTTCAGAACAATGACCGGAGTAACGGTCGTTACAATATTACGTTCCGTTTTCCTACTCGCTCAAAAACAAATAAATTCTGCTGATGTTTTCCAGACACTTTCATGAGGAAAGCCGCCTAAGGCACCTGGGTCCTTTCCGAGTCTGAACTTGCACTGCCATAGTCCTGCAGACCTGTATGGGCCGTATGACTACGTTCGATACCGAAACTAACTCACTGTGATCTCTCAAGAATGATTGTAACACCGCAACATAAAACATTTGTACATTCACACAAAGAGGGTCGCTGCACTTCGGGAAATATATTTATTTCTACTTTACTCTTCTTGCATCATTGCATCATACAAAATAAAAATTGCACGTCTTCGCTCCACCCGCATGCGCACGAGACGCAGAGACGTGTGGCGCGAAGATTCCCAGGCGGCAAGAAGTACGTCCTCCAGCGCCACAATTTAATGTATTCCACGTGGAAATGCAAGGAGCACTGAACGATCAACTGCCCAGTTGTTGCTCGGACTGTGGAAGGGCAGCTGCAAGAGATCAGTGGTCGGTTTGAATACCTAGTACCTTTAACTGCACTAGAAAAACAGCACAATATTAGGTTTCATCAGCACTAGCAAAACAATTGCCAATCTGCTCTCATATATACTCATATATATTTTTCCAATCCCCTCATGTTTGGTGACACCCCCAAATGTTTAAACCCCACGGGGACGGTTATTTCTGTTATGATGACATGCTGATAACTATATGTGTGTAATGATTACCCCCATGCATGGGGCTCTGGATAAACCAATGGATCATATTATAGCTTCCTTACGGCCTCCCCCGCACAAAATGAAGACTGCTTACATTTAACTAAATAAAGTGACAAATATACAAGCGTCAGATATGTCAGGAAACCGAGATGAAATTCAATGGTTGGTTTTACTACATTTATTTGTGGGATGGCTTACTTCAAATTGCTAGATTACTGGAAAGTGACATTTACTTTTTTGTGACACGCTTGTTTTTCGGCGTTCTCCTTGCGGTCCCCAGTGGTCAGAAAACAGGTGCTCTACGTCTTTCAACTGTCTCGAAACTGGTTCAGGTCTCGTGTGATTTTGCTCCATTAATCACAATATATAACATGGGATGGCCCATCAGTCAAGAAAATAGCTAATTGCTTCTGTGCAAGGAAAGACCTATACGAACGTAAGATAAGAGTGTGTATACAGGAAACTATACAGAATGGAATACAAATCGATATACGTTGTGTACCTTATTTTCCAGTGTATAACACCCACCACTTAAAATTTGCAGAAAGTAACAGTTAAGTGTGTGATGCACAGTGATAGATAACGAACATCTATTTAATACACTTCCCAGTCCTTTGCTTTTGAGCGGGAGCTAGAGTGGAACACACCGGGTACAAGTATGGTGTATTATTTAAGTAGTACGTAGTCGTGCCCAGACTACGACAATGAGAAACTCGAACATTGCCACCAGGGCAGCGACACCGTCGTTCGCGTATTTTTCCCCCGCGCGGCGCGTGTGCGGAGGGTTGTCCGCACGCTTATAACATGCAAAGAAGGGTCATACAGAAAAAGTACAAGTGAAAATATAATTATTAATGCCAATCAAGTTGAGATATATTTATTAAAGCCAACTGTGCTGGGAATTGTGCCAAGTGTGATGCCAATCAGGTGAAGGAGAAAAACCCAGCCGAAAAACCTTCACGACCTGTAACAGAAGAAACACAAGACACATAATAAAGAATATACTTACTCATTACCAATTTGACAGCTTCCATATGGGTATGACTCAATAGCATTAAAGAGGTATCTCTTATCATCATAGGGCATGAGTGCAAGCTTAGTTGTTTCCACTGTATACATGCATTGGAGCTTACTACATATGGTCCTTTGTGGGTGACTTACCTTCACACTATTAAACAAAACATCTTTATATACATCATGATGCAATTCCTTACGAGCAATACATTTCTTAATGCCTTTTGCTCTAGCAATTTGACTATCGTCACTCAGTCGGATGGAATACATTTTTGCTTTCAGAGCAACCACCTCTTCAATTATCCTACCTCCAGTCTCATCCTTGAAGCGGAACAATGCCCCTTTATTTTTATTGCTATAGAGTGGATGATCAATGGGATAGGATGAAAGATCGAGGTGATCATCTGCAATCTTTTTGATTTCCTCTTCATACTCTGACGTACGAAACACACCAATGATAGAATAGGTATCCGAATACATGATGGTAATGGGACAATTCAACTTTTCCAAGAGAGTGCAGTAGACAAATTCGTACATGATCAACTTACTATAATCTAAAATTTAAAAACCAATCTATAATGAAAGGCTACATTTTACCTTCCTTTTCTTCATTCCATACAACACACAATTCTCTGGCAAAATTTCAAATCGTATGCAGTCGTTCGAGGAGCTATATCTTTGGGCCTCTTCTTTGGTGAATGTTATCTTAATTGATCTAAATCGCCTGGGGGAATGGAGTGTCCTATCGCGAAGGGCATTACAGTTTATCTTATACATCTGCTTCTCAAAGTCTGTTTGTGCTGCAATGTGTCGCTGAATGTTCATTTCAATGTACGGGCCAAAGACCGTACCCTGACGAAATTTCAACACTCTATGAATTTTGCTCACCCGCATGTACCTAACTTGCAATACAGACTCAACAAACGATAATGTACAACATACTCTGTTTTATCATTACCAGTGAGAAGTAACTTACCCTGTGCTGCAGGTTTGTAATTCAGTTGGTCTTTTAGAGCCAACTGATACTCTGACAACCAACTCTCGTCAACCTTTTGCTTCATTGGAGCTAGTGGGAAATACCTGGTCTTCTGGTGTAGCCCCGGCGGGTAGACGAGGTCGCACACGTAAATGTAGCCATACTCTGCATTCTGAGGATGGTTAATGATGTCCAAACTCGAAAATTCGGATTCCGGCACCCACTCGGATCTTCCAATGGACAATGGCAATGTTTGGCAACTGGCATACAGACTGTTTGCATCCCAATAGGAGATGTAACTCTGTGGTTTCTCCGGGTCAAAGTTTGCACAATATTTGTTATTGCCAGCAGCATACCTCAATCCTGGTTGGCAAATACCATCTCTAATAGACGACTCGATGGTTCGATACATATCTTCATCTGTAAGCAGCTCGATCTCGGCCTTTGTATACTTGAGAGCAGCCTGCCAACTGAATCCAGGTAGACTGACAAAGTGCAGCACTTCCAATCCATATGTCTTCATAGAAAGCTGTCTAAAATGCTGCATAACATCTAACAGGAGCAGGACATCACATTCCAAATAGATCAATGTATAATCTTTCAATGACTTGCAATCAAAATGATCATATGTTTCCCGAGCAAAAGCATAGCCATCATCGCTGATGTGTGTTCCATCCAAATCATCATAAAAAACATCCTTGGCTGGCAGGCATTCTTCATTGTAGACTTGAAAGCTTTTGATCCAGGAATAAGGGTACACACCTTTCCTGGTTAAACGTGCAAAGTCATTACCATACACCTGCTGTAGGCACTTAAATGCCTCAATTCCTTCCGACACCTTCAAACTATCCGCCAAGCAAGAAAGGAAACTATTTAAAAATTGCGTGGTGTCCCTGAATATGAGATTGCCATATTCAAAATTGCAAATCTTCTCCGAGCTCGTCGCGATGACCTTGGGTGGGTGTTCGCACTTCAAAGCATGGAAGCAATGCAAAAAGGAGCTGATGTCGTACTGAAGGTTGTGGATGAGCACTGGAATTTTGCCGTGATATCTGCAACTGATGTTACATTCGTTACAAATGGTAGCCAAAAGGTTGCTGACACTGCTTTCACGACTGTGATCGCGATGGCGAACCTTTTTCCTGTCAACACTAAATAACACACCACAATACTCACAGTGCGTTGCAGCGATATGTTTACGTGTTTCTTCGTCTGTGAGTTTAATGGGGGCAGGGCAACGACTGATATCGACCACCTTGTTATGAAAACGTAACAGGCAGTCGACGCACCTGGAAGCGGCATCGGGGCCTAAATATTTTGCATTTGCGAGTATTTTCGAATCGTACGTTCTGATTAGAATGCAGCAAAAGGAACTCATAACATGCTTCTGCACGGCACTTTTCGCGTTCGTATTAGGGTCGAGGACAGACTCTGTATCGAGTCCGATAATATACGGAAATGCAAACATGTGACCAAACTTGTCCAATTGTAGAACATTCTTACCTGGCTCAGGGAACTCCAACAAAAGCTCATCAAAATTCCCACACACTTTCTTATGTGACACAAGATTTTCCTGTGATGTAAATCCCCTCGTACACTAAAAAAAAAACATTTCTTTGCGACCAAACAATGTGCTGAAATTCTTTATCCCAAAAAAGTAATTATCAAATTCTAATAATTGCACTTTATCATTAAATGCGAGACGCGGAACACGGGAAGTGTGGATACTCCCATCCCGATATGAGTACACATACACTTCAATTTGATTCCGTTCTTCAAATTCTGCAATCTCCGAATACGATACCGGACTGACGGGCCACCATTTGACTCTAGCCGCTGGATTCGATTCGAGATCAACGAGATATTTGCGATATATTTTTCAATCACTTGCATGCGCTTTTTGAGGATGCAATAGAGCTAAAGTGTTGTATTTGAAACACTCATTGCCGGGCCATTTTACATTTGTGAGTGTTCTTTTTTTCAGTTCGGCAGGAATTACAGTGTCACAACCAATCTTCTTTCTTTCAATTGTGCTTATGTTCAATTCGATTTCGGATACGTCCTGGGAGACGTAACCGCTACCTTCACCCTGATAATTTTCCAGGATGCGTGCTAAGTCGCTAATCATTGCATTTAGCGCAACCATTATATCCGCGAGACTATGAATTTCTCGCGACACGGCACTTAGAAAAGTAAAGTGGCTGCTCATCGAATCGCCAACTTGCTTTACCATCAATACTTTCACACGCATATAAAATTTAAAAGGTATGGGGTGCTGTTGTAATATGGAAACTATATCGTGCTGGTAATGTACCAGGTATTCGAATGGATCCTCGACAAAGCCGTCATACGGTGACGCCAACAGGACGTAACGTCCAAGGTACCCTTCATAGGCCGCAGCGGTTTCAAAGAACGGAAAGTATGGTACGCTAACTATTTTTTTATTTTATTTGCATCCCATATGTACGCGGACTCTCTGAATCAGTTCGGAGGATACTCAAGCCACTTGGCATTTTTACTGCATTTAAACCCCGCCATACTTTACGCACGTTGCTTTCTCGCCCCAAGGACTCTGTGCCCCATTTGTACCAATCGGGTGTCGTTTACCGAATAGATTGTGACGATTGCGATACGTGTTATGTGGGTGAAACAGGAAGAAAGCTGGCCACACGACTGAAAGAACACGAAGCTCAGATAAAGAAGCCTCCAGCTGATAATCGCCGCACAGAACTCGTGGAGCATGCGATAAAAAACCAGCACACATTCAATTTCGACAATGTCAGCACTCTGGCACGTGAACAAAGATGGGGAGTGCGAAGATTCCTTGAGTCATGGCACATCCACCATGAGAAGAATTCCTGTAACAACCACAAGGGGCCACTGCCAGATTTATATAAGACCTAAGGACTCGCGCGCTGTTGTTTCTTTGCTGATGATGACGTCTGCATAGACGTCGAAACGTCCAGACAAATTTTGTTACTTTGTTTGTTATGTAAGCCAGTGCTATCCTTCATTTTATTAAACATGACTCCTGGCTTCTGGTCTATTTTCGGTACGCTAACACCAGGATGAGCCACCGAAACATGTTCCGCGAGATAATTCACAACAGGCTCTGGGCTATCTGGATTTTGCACGGCATCTGCCGGCGTATTATCATCAAAAACTCCATCCATCAAAACCTGATCAAATTCTAATCCCCACTCTTCATCAAACAAAGCAGGATCTAAATTTGGAACGTTAGCTTCCTCCTCCTCCATACGACGAATTACCTCCTCAACGCAATCATACCCACGGATTCCACAGCGAGGCACTAGAAACAGACATTCCGTAAATTAAAATAAGAACAATAAGCAAGAAGGAGACTTACTTTTCAAAGATCTCGGCAGCACACCAAAACAAATTTTTGGCAAGGGAAACAAGCACTGCAACCAGGGCAACAGAACTTGGTGGAAAATACAACCAGTCAGCCACTATTTTATAGTAAATGTGTGCGGAACCGAAAATTGTATATAGAAAATCGGCCAATGGCATAACCAATGGCATACCAAGAAACCAATAGGCATCCTTTCCATCTCATTCTCTCCCAAATCAACGATGGTAACAGACGAGTGCTATTCACTCTCCCTGGAGGACTGTGAGTTTTTACAGCTTTTCTCCTCTCTTTCCAGTAACTTTAAGGAGTTTTTTGTTTTAGATTAGGAGTGTCTTCTGACAGGCGACTTGCCCATTGTGCAAACATCGAAGACACCACCCAGAAGTTTCTGTATACAAAATGGCGACCATCTGAGACAATGTCGCTGCGGGGGATTGATTTCAACGAAATCGTCAGACTGGCTAGATCATAACATCAGACCATATCTCGGATGCCATCGCAACTCGGATTGAGTATGAACTCGGCTGAGAGATTTCACTTGACTATACAGTGGATGATGTATAAGGACCTGATGAAATTAAACCCGTACTTGAATTGCAACGGACCTCAGAGTGACTTCACACTCATCTTGCGAAGTTCACCGTATCAACTCAAAACAAGACGCGGACAACTAAGGAAGAGACTACAAAAGTTTGTCGCCGTGAAATGTGACTTGCTAAGACGTTACCGTGATGGTGAACAGATTTCACCGACCATTATCAGTGCCGGTTTCAGAAGACCAATCCTTCGGAATTATTACATTCAACATTCGCACTACATCGTCCAGCGAAAAGAAGGCGGCTCTCGCAAGATAGTGAATCTGGAGGATTATCTTCAAAGTGCTTGTTCATTGAATAAATGAGAGAATTTTTCTTAAATGAGGTATTCCTCTTCAGTCATTTTTATTACCTTGAGATCGTTGTGTACAAGGTTATTGTCAAATAATGACATAATGCTTTTGAGTGAATAATTCTTACAAAGACGAGAAGCAAATACGAAAACAAAGAGGCCGCAGTGGGAGCTGTAGAGACTCTGTATACACTTGTCATAATATTCGTCAACAGGTAGATATAGCAGTTCCTCTTCAATTGGTGGTACACCAAAGCTGTCCACATAGATGAATCTATCATTTCGATCCATCATGTACAACAACCAATGCTCTCCGGGGCCGTCGTGTGGATGCGTATTAATGACAATGAAGCCTTCTTCTTGAAGTGGCGAAACTCTGTCGACAGCGTAAGTTCCTCGATACATTCTCACAGTTTGAGGGTTCATTGAAAACAATAATTCAAGATCTGGAACGTCCATGAATTAATCCAAATGAACTGCAAGGTCAGCATTGAGTGTCAATATCTTGGGGCTCTCACTTATAAGTATAACCGACACAGCGTGAGGCAATGGTTTTGCAAATTTAAGTTCAATTCTACAACTTCCCTTACGTATCGGATTAAAGTAGCCGCCAACGGACTCGTCTGCACTGAGGTTCCAATGCAATATGAATGGATTGGTTTTATAATTCTGATAACGCAGCTCGACGCTTCTATCATTCAGTTGAGATAGGACATCATAATAGCTTCCTCTGCATAGGTCATTGTCCGAGTCGTATGAGAGTTGTTTTCGATGTCCGTCAATTTTTAGTGTTACTGAACTAACATTGAAACGCTCAAAATTGAAAGGACTAAGTTTGAAGTCACCCTGATAGGCGTCGATTCGTGTCATAACCATTGAGGTCCGATCTGGAATGCGATCGGTGCATAGATCGTCGAAAATTCCATCCACTGAGCCAGCAGTTATTGTCTTAATTTTGCTCTCTAAACCTCGCATAGTATAACACGCTGAATGTTTCTTCAGTATAGACTGGTGAGAGAGGAAAGTTGAGTTACTGACTTTGACTTTACGTAATGACAATACTGCATCGTGTATCTTGATTTGATGTTGATGAGTTTCTCCTGGACCAGTCAACAAGCGATGCATGTCGCTGGTGGTGGGTGGTGGTGATGTTGAAAGGGCTTGCCGTTGTCGGCCTCACGTATGGATGCATGTCGCTGGCGTGCACAGCAGACACCCTAACATCCAATCCCGGTAATAATAGCTTAATTTGATCTGTCAAATCCGTATTAACACGCATGACAACTTCAAATAGTTTGCCACCACTTGTTCTAGAAATGAGTGCTTTAGCAACATTCGAATTTGGATCGTTTGCGGCATGTTCACCTGAATCATAAATATACATACCACAATCATCTACTGTTTTCTGAAGATGCGTGTTGGTGTGGAGCAAAGTATCAACCATACACCGGTAGGAATTCAAACAATTTGATGATACCAATCGCTGATTGATATACACATAAATATACTTAAACATTGCAGCTCCCAAGTTATTCACGGGGAATACAACATCGTCGACTACACCATCCGCCGTTCTTGTATACGGATCACTCCCATCGCTTCTCAATATCTGCGTAGTTAGTTTAATGTACATACTAGAAACATCGAGATAGAGGTCGAATAAGTTGCTTATATTCCATTCAATCGTAGATTCGCCGCCTGTAATTGTTGATACAGGGTAGAATAATTGATTCTCGCATGATTCTATAGAAATTTGAGTGGGCGGGATTTGAAAAAGCTCACACTCCCCCTTCAAAACCAATTCGGACTGGGCATGGACTACGTTGACCAGTGACATGTTTGCGACTGAATACAAGTGTCACCCTCTCTCTTGTTTGATTTTTAGGACTTGACAGACCATTTACCTGTCGCCCCTTATTTTCGCTTTTCCTCCCCCCGGCACTTCTTTCAAGGTGGAAGACAGTGTGTCGCGACTTCGATGCACCGTTTCTAAGTAGAAATGGAATCACTTCGTGGCTCTTCCTAAGCAGTTTTTTATTGCATCTTCCCATGACCTATGGTAACGAGTACGAAATCCGATCCCGTGTCGAGACAGTCCACCGGCGTCGACGCAGCGCTACTAATGGTTTTCTTTCAAATTGGAGAACTCCTTGTCGCGACCTCCGGTGTCGATGCGCCAGTTCTAACGGCTTTTTTAAGTGGACGATCCTGTGTCGCTTTGACTTATCCCCACTGCAATCAGTTATCTCTTTATGTCGCGACCTCACGTGTCGATGCGCCGGTTCTAACGGCTTTTTTTTTTAAGTGGGCGGTCCTGTGTCGCTTTGACTTATCCCCACTGCAATCAGTTTATGTCGCGACCTCACGTGTCGATGCGCCGGTTCTAACGGCTTTTTTTTTTAAGTGGGCGTTCCTGTGTCGCTTTGACTTATCCCCACTGCAATCAGTTATCTCTTTATGTCGCGACCTCACGTGTCGATGCGCCGGTTCTAACGGCTTTTTTTTTAAGTGGGCGGTCCTGTGTCGCTTTGACTTATCCCCACTGCAATCAGTTATCTCTTTATGTCGCGACCTCACGTGTCGATGCGCCGGTTCTAACGGCTTTTTTTTTAAAGTGGGCGGTCCTGTGTCGCTTTGACTTATCCCCACTGCAATCAGTTATCTCTTTATGTCGCGACCTCACGTGTCGATGCGCCGGTTCTAACGGCTTTTTTTTTTAAGTGGGCGTTCCTGTGTCGCTTTGACTTATCCCCACTGCAATCAGTTTATGTCGCGACCTCACGTGTCGATGCGCCGGTTCTAACGGCTTTTTTTTTTAAGTGGGCGTTCCTGTGTCGCTTTGACTTATCCCCACTGCAATCAGTTATCTCTTTATGTCGCGACCTCACGTGTCGATGCGCCGGTTCTAACGGCTTTTTTTTTAAGTGGGCGGTCCTGTGTCGCTTTGACTTATCCCCACTGCAATCAGTTATCTCTTTATGTCGCGACCTCACGTGTCGATGCGCCGGTTCTAACGGCTTTTTTTTTAAGTGGGCGGTCCTGTGTCGCTTTGACTTATCCCCACTGCAATCAGTTATCTCTTTATGTCGCGACCTCACGTGTCGATGCGCCGGTTCTAACGGCTTTTTTTTTAAAGTGGGCGGTCCTGTGTCGCTTTGACTTATCCCCACTGCAATCAGTTATCTCTTTATGTCGCGACCTCACGTGTCGATGCGCCGGTTCTAACGGCTTTTTTTTAAGTGGGCGGTCCTGTGTCGCTTTGACTTATCCCCACTGCAATCAGTTATCTCTTTATGTCGCGACCTCACGTGTCGATGCGCCGGTTCTAACGGCTTTTTTTTTAAGTGGGCGGTCCTGTGTCGCTTTGACTTATCCCCACTGCAATCAGTTATCTCTTTATGTCGCGACCTCACGTGTCGATGCGCCGGTTCTAACGGCTTTTTTTTAAGTGGGCGGTCCTGTGTCGCTTTGACTTATCCCCACTGCAATCAGTTATCTCTTTATGTCGCGACCTCACGTGTCGATGCGCCGGTTCTAACGGCTTTTTTTTAAGTGGGCGGTCCTGTGTCGCTTTGACTTATCCCCACTGCAATCAGTTATCTCTTTATGTCGCGACCTCACGTGTCGATGCGCCGGTTCTAACGGCTTTTTTTTAAGTGGGCGGTCCTGTGTCGCTTTGACTTATCCCCACTGCAATCAGTTATCTCTTTATGTCGCGACCTCACGTGTCGATGCGCCGGTTCTAACGGCTTTTTTTTTAAGTGGGCGGTCCTGTGTCGCTTTGACTTATCCCCACTGCAATCAGTTATCTCTTTATGTCGCGACCTCACGTGTCGATGCGCCGGTTCTAACGGCTTTTTTTTTAAGTGGGCGGTCCTGTGTCGCTTTGACTTATCCCCACTGCAATCAGTTATCTCTTTATGTCGCGACCTCACGTGTCGATGCGCCGGTTCTAACGGCTTTTTTTTAAGTGGGCGGTCCTGTGTCGCTTTGACTTATCCCCACTGCAATCAGTTATCTCTTTATGTCGCGACCTCACGTGTCGATGCGCCGGTTCTAACGGCTTTTTTTTTAAGTGGGCGGTCCTGTGTCGCTTTGACTTATCCCCACTGCAATCAGTTATCTCTTTATGTCGCGACCTCACGTGTCGATGCGCCAGTTCTAACGGCTTTTTTTTTAAGTGGGCGGTCCTGTGTCGCTTTGACTTATCCCACTGCAATCAGTTATCTCTTTATGTCGCGACCTCACGTGTCGATGCGCCGGTTCTAACGGCTTTTTTTTTTAGTGGGCGGTCCTGTGTCGCTTTGACTTATCCCCACTGCAATCAGTTATCTCTTTATGTCGCGACCTCACGTGTCGATGCGCCGGTTCTAACGGCTTTTTTTTAAGTGGGCGGTCCTGTGTCGCTTTGACTTATCCCCACTGCAATCAGTTATCTCTTTATGTCGCGACCTCACGTGTCGATGCGCCGCTTCTAACGGCTTCTTTTTTAAGTGGGCGGTCCTGTGTCGCTTTGACTTATCCCCACTGCAATCAGTTTATGTGGCGACCTCACTGTCGATGCGCCGGTTCTAACGGCTTTTTTTTTAAGTGGGCGGTCCTGTGTCGCTTTGACTTATCCCCACTGCAATCAGTTATCTCTTTATGTCGCGACCTCACGTGTCGATGCGCCGGTTCTAACGGCTTTTTTTTAAGTGGGCGGTCCTGTGTCGCTTTGACTTATCCCCACTGCAATCAGTTATCTCTTTATGTCGCGACCTCACGTGTCGATGCGCCGGTTCTAACGGCTTTTTTTTTTAAGTGGGCGGTCCTGTGTCGCTTTGACTTATCCCCACTGCAATCAGTTATCTCTTTATGTCGCGACCTCACGTGTCGATGCGCCGGTTCTAACGGCTTTTTTTTTTAAGTGGGCGGTCCTGTGTCGCTTTGACTTATCCCCACTGCAATCAGTTATCTCTTTATGTCGCGACCTCACGTGTCGATGCGCCGGTTCTAACGGCTTTTTTTTTAAGTGGGCGGTCCTGTGTCGCTTTGACTTATCCCCACTGCAATCAGTTATCTCTTTATGTCGCGACCTCACGTGTCGATGCGCCGGTTCTAACGGCTTTTTTTTAAGTGGGCGGTCCTGTGTCGCTTTGACTTATCCCCACTGCAATCAGTTATCTCTTTATGTCGCGACCTCACGTGTCGATGCGCCGGTTCTAACGGCTTTTTTTTTAAGTGGGCGGTCCTGTGTCGCTTTGACTTATCCCCACTGCAATCAGTTATCTCTTTATGTCGCGACCTCACGTGTCGATGCGCCGGTTCTAACGGCTTTTTTTTTAGTGGGCGGTCCTGTGTCGCTTTGACTTATCCCCACTGCAATCAGTTATCTCTTTATGTCGCGACCTCACGTGTCGATGCGCCGGTTCTAACGGCTTTTTTTTAAGTGGGCGGTCCTGTGTCGCTTTGACTTATCCCCACTGCAATCAGTTATCTCTTTATGTCGCGACCTCACGTGTCGATGCGCCGCTTCTAACGGCTTCTTTTTTAAGTGGGCGGTCCTGTGTCGCTTTGACTTATCCCCACTGCAATCAGTTTATGTGGCGACCTCACTGTCGATGCGCCGGTTCTAACGGCTTTTTTTTTAAGTGGGCGGTCCTGTGTCGCTTTGACTTATCCCCACTGCAATCAGTTATCTCTTTATGTCGCGACCTCACGTGTCGATGCGCCGGTTCTAACGGCTTTTTTTTTAAGTGGGCGGTCCTGTGTCGCTTTCACTTATCCCCACTGCAATCAGTTATCTCTTTATGTCGCGACCTCACCTGTCGATGCGCCGGTTCTAACGGCTTTTTTTTTTAAGTGGGCGGTCCTGTGTCGCTTTGACTTATCCCCACTGCAATCAGTTATCTCTTTATTTCGCGACCTCACGTGTCGATGCGCCGGTTCTAACGGCTTTTTTTTTAAGTGGGCGGTCCTGTGTCGCTTTGACTTATCCCCACTGCAATCAGTTATCTCTTTATGTCGCGACCTCACGTGTCGATGCGCCGGTTCTAACGGCTTTTTTTTTTAAGTGGGCGGTCCTGTGTCGCTTTGACTTATCCCCACTGCACTCAGTTATCTCTTTATGTCGCGACCTCACGTGTCGATGCGCCGGTTCTAACGGCTTTTTTTTTAAGTGGGCGGTCCTGTGTCGCTTTGACTTATCCCCACTGCAATCAGTTTATGTCGCGACCTCACGTGTCGATGCGCCGGTTCTAACGGCTTTTTTTTAAGTGGGCGGTCCTGTGTCGCGTTGACTTATCCCCACTGCAATCAGTTATCTCTTTATGTCGCGACCTCACGTGTCGATGCGCCGGTTCTAACGGCTTTTTTTTAAGTGGGCGGTCCTGTGTCGCTTTGACTTATCCCCACTGCAATCAGTTATCTCTTTATGTCGCGACCTCACGTGTCGATGCGCCAGTTCTAACGGCTTTTTTTTTAAGTGGGCGGTCCTGTGTCGCTTTGATTTATCCCACTGCAATCAGTTATCTCTTTATGTCGCGACCTCACGTGTCGATGCGCCGGTTCTAACGCCTTTTTTTTTAAGTGGGCGGTCCTGTGTCGCTTTGACTTATCCCCACTGCAATCAGTTATCTCTTTATGTCGCGACCTCACGTGTCGATGCGCCGGTTCTAACGGCTTTTTTTTAAGTGGGCGGTCCTGTGTCGCTTTGACTTATCCCCACTGCAATCAGTTATCTCTTTATGTCGCGACCTCACGTGTCGATGCGCCAGTTCTAACGGCTTTTTTTTTAAGTGGGCGGTCCTGTGTCGCTTTGACTTATCCCACTGCAATCAGTTATCTCTTTATGTCGCGACCTCACGTGTCGATGCGCCGGTTCTAACGGCTTTTTTTTTTAGTGGGCGGTCCTGTGTCGCTTTGACTTATCCCCACTGCAATCAGTTATCTCTTTATGTCGCGACCTCACGTGTCGATGCGCCGGTTCTAACGGCTTTTTTTTTTTTAAGTGGGCGGTCCTGTGTCGCTTTGACTTATCCCCACTGCAATCAGTTATCTCTTTATGTCGCGACCTCACGTGTCGATGCGCCGGTTCTAACGGCTTTTTTTTAAGTGGGCGGTCCTGTGTCGCTTTGACTTATCCCCACTGCAATCAGTTATCTCTTTATGTCGCGACCTCACGTGTCGATGCGCCGCTTCTAACGGCTTCTTTTTTAAGTGGGCGGTCCTGTGTCGCTTTGACTTATCCCCACTGCAATCAGTTTATGTCGCGACCTCACTGTCGATGCGCCGGTTCTAACGGCTTTTTTTTTAAGTGGGCGGTCCTGTGTCGCTTTGACTTATCCCCACTGCAATCAGTTATCTCTTTATGTCGCGACCTCACGTGTCGATGCGCCGGTTCTAACGGCTTTTTTTTTAAGTGGGCGGTCCTGTGTCGCTTTCACTTATCCCCACTGCAATCAGTTATCTCTTTATGTCGCGACCTCACCTGTCGATGCGCCGGTTCTAACGGCTTTTTTTTTAAGTGGGCGGTCCTGTGTCGCTTTGACTTATCCCCACTGCAATCAGTTATCTCTTTATTTCGCGACCTCACGTGTCGATGCGCCGGTTCTAACGGCTTTTTTTTTTAAGTGGGCGGTCCTGTGTCGCTTTGACTTATCCCCACTGCAATCAGTTATCTCTTTATGTCGCGACCTCACGTGTCGATGCGCCGGTTCTAACGGCTTTTTTTTTTAAGTGGGCAGTCCTGTGTCGCTTTGACTTATCCCCACTGCACTCAGTTATCTCTTTATGTCGCGACCTCACGTGTCGATGCGCCGGTTCTAACGGCTTTTTTTTTAAGTGGGCGGTCCTGTGTCGCTTTGACTTATCCCCACTGCAATCAGTTTATGTCGCGACCTCACGTGTCGATGCGCCGGTTCTAACGGCTTTTTTTTAAGTGGGCGGTCCTGTGTCGCGTTGACTTATCCCCACTGCAATCAGTTATCTCTTTATGTCGCGACCTCACGTGTCAATGCGCCGGTTCTAACGGCTTTTTTTTTAAGTGGGCGGTCCTGTGTCGCTTTGACTTATCCCCACTGCAATCAGTTTATGTCGCGACCTCACGTGTCGATGCGCCGGTTCTAACGGCTTTTTTTTTTAAGTGGGCGTTCCTGTGTCGCTTTGACTTATCCCCACTGCAATCAGTTATCTCTTTATGTCGCGACCTCACGTGTCGATGCGCCGGTTCTAACGGCTTTTTTTGTAAGTGGGCGGTCCTGTGTCGCTTTGACTTATCCCCACTGCAATCAGTTATCTCTTTATGTCGCGACCTCACGTGTCGATGCGCCGGTTCTAACGGCTTTTTTTTTAAGTGGGCGGTCCTGTGTCGCTTTGACTTATCCCCACTGCAATCAGTTATCTCTTTATGTCGCGACCTCACGTGTCGATGCGCCGGTTCTAACGGCTTTTTTTTTAACTGGGCGGTCCTGTGTCGCTTTGACTTATCCCCACTGCAATCAGTTATCTCTTTATGTCGCGACCTCACGTGTCGATGCGCCGGTTCTAACGGCTTTTTTTTAAGTGGGCGGTCCTGTGTCGCTTTGACTTATCCCCACTGCAATCAGTTATCTCTTTATGTCACGACCTCACGTGTCGATGCGCCGGTTCTAATGGCTTTTTTTTAAGTGGGCGGTCCTGTGTCACTTTGACTTATCCCCACTGCAATCAGTTATCTCTTTATGTCGCGACCTCACGTGTCGATGCGCCGGTTCTAACGGCTTTTTTTTTAAGTGGGCGGTCCTGTGTCGCTTTGACTTATCCCCACTGCAATCAGTTATCTCTTTATGTCGCGACCTCACGTGTCGATGCGCCGGTTCTAACGGCTTTTTTTTAAGTGGGCGGTCCTGTGTCGCTTTGACTTATCCCCACTGCAATCAGTTATCTCTTTATGTCGCGACCTCACGTGTCGATGCGCCGGTTCTAACGGCTTTTTTTTTAAGTGGGCGGTCCTGTGTCGCTTTGACTTATCCCCACTGCAATCAGTTATCTCTTTATGTCGCGACCTCACGTGTCGATGCGCCGGTTCTAACGGCTTTTTTTTTTAAGTGGGCGGTCCTGTGTCGCTTTGACTTATCCCCACTGCAATCAGTTATCTCTTTATGTCGCGACCTCACGTGTCGATGCGCCGGTTCTAACGGCTTCTTTTTAAAGTGGGCGGTCCTGTGTCGCTTTGACTTATCCCCACTGCAATCAGTTATCTCTTTATGTCGCGACCTCACGTGTCGATGCGCCGGTTCTAACGGCTTTTTTTTTAAGTGGGCGGTCCTGTGTCGCTTTGACTTATCCCCACTGCAATCAGTTATCTCTTTATGTCGCGACCTCACGTGTCGATGCGCCGGTTCTAACGGCTTTTTTTTTAAGTGGGCGGTCCTGTGTCGCTTTGACTTATCCCCACTGCAATCAGTTATCTCTTTATGTCGCGACCTCACGTGTCGATGCGCCGCCACTGCAATCAGTTATCTCTTTATGTCGCGACCTCACGTGTCGATGCGCCGGTTCTAACGGCTTTTTTTTTAAGTGGGCGGTCCTGTGTCGCTTTGACTTATCCCCACTGCAATCAGTTATCTCTTTATGTCGCGACCTCACGTGTCGATGCGCCGGTTCTAACGGCTTTTTTTTTAAGTGGGCGGTCCTGTGTCGCTTTGACTTATCCCCACTGCAATCAGTTATCTCTTTATGTCGCGACCTCACGTGTCGATGCGCCGGTTCTAACGGCTTTTTTTTTAAGTGGGCGGTCCTGTGTCGCTTTGACTTATCCCCACTGCAATCAGTTATCTCTTTATGTCGCGACCTCACGTGTCGATGCGCCGGTTCTAACGGCTTTTTTTTAAGTGGACGGTCCTGTGTCGCTTTGACTTATCCCCACTGCAATCAGTTATCTCTTTATGTCGCGACCTCACGTGTCGATGCGCCAGTTCTAACGGCTTTTTTTTTAAGTGGGCGGTCCTGTGTCGCTTTGACTTATCCCACTGCAATCAGTTATCTCTTTATGTCGCGACCTCACGTGTCGATGCGCCGGTTCTAACGGCTTTTTTTTTTTAGTGGGCGGTCCTGTGTCGCTTTGACTTATCCCCACTGCAATCAGTTATCTCTTTATGTCGCGACCTCACGTGTCGATGCGCCGGTTCTAACGGCTTTTTTTTTTAAGTGGGCGGTCCTGTGTCGCTTTGACTTATCCCCACTGCAATCAGTTTATGTCGCGACCTCACGTGTCGATGCGCCGGTTCTAACGGCTTTTTTTTTAAGTGGGCGGTCCTGTGTCGCTTTGACTTATCCCCACTGCAATCAGTTATCTCTTTATGTCGCGACCTCACGTGTCGATGCGCCGGTTCTAACGGCTTTTTTTTTAAGTGGGCGGTCCTGTGTCGCTTTCACTTATCCCCACTGCAATCAGTTATCTCTTTATGTCGCGACCTCACCTGTCGATGCGCCGGTTCTAACGGCTTTTTTTTTAAGTGGGCGGTCCTGTGTCGCTTTGACTTATCCCCACTGCAATCAGTTATCTCTTTATGTCGCGACCTCACGTGTCGATGCGCCGGTTCTAACGGCTTTTTTTTTAAGTGGGCGGTCCTGTGTCGCTTTGACTTATCCCCACTGCAATCAGTTTATGTCGCGACCTCACGTGTCGATGCGCCGGTTCTAACGGCTTTTTTTAAGTGGGCGGTCCTGTGTCGCGTTGACTTATCCCCACTGCAATCAGTTATCTCTTTATGTCGCGACCTCACGTGTCAATGCGCCGGTTCTAACGGCTTTTTTTTTAAGTGGGCGGTCCTGTGTCGCTTTGACTTATCCCCACTGCAATCAGTTTATGTCGCGACCTCACGTGTCGATGCGCCGGTTCTAACGGCTTTTTTTTTAAGTGGGCGGTCCTGTGTCGCTTTGACTTATCCCCACTGCAATCAGTTATCTCTTTATGTCGCGACCTCACGTGTCGATGCGCCGGTTCTAACGGCTTTTTTTTAAGTGGGCGGTCCTGTGTCGCTTTCACTTATCCCCACTGCAATCAGTTATCTCTTTATGTCGCGACCTCACCTGTCGATGCGCCGGTTCTAACGGCTTTTTTTTTTAAGTGGGCGGTCCTGTGTCGCTTTGACTTATCCCCACTGCAATCAGTTATCTCTTTATTTCGCGACCTCACGTGTCGATGCGCCGGTTCTAACGGCTTTTTTTTTAAGTGGGCGGTCCTGTGTCACTTTGACTTATCCCCACTGCAATCAGTTATCTCTTTATGTCGCGACCTCACGTGTCGATGCGCCGGTTCTAACGGCTTTTTTTTTTTAAGTGGGCGGTCCTGTGTCGCTTTGACTTATCCCCACTGCACTCAGTTATCTCTTTATGTCGCGACCTCACGTGTCGATGCGCCGGTTCTAACGGCTTTTTTTTTAAGTGGGCGGTCCTGTGTCGCTTTGACTTATCCCCACTGCAATCAGTTTATGTCGCGACCTCACGTGTCGATGCGCCGGTTCTAACGGCTTTTTTTAAGTGGGCGGTCCTGTGTCGCGTTGACTTATCCCCACTGCAATCAGTTATCTCTTTATGTCGCGACCTCACGTGTCAATGCGCCGGTTCTAACGGCTTTTTTTTAAGTGGGCGGTCCTGTGTCGCTTTGACTTATCCCCACTGCAATCAGTTTATGTCGCGACCTCACGTGTCGATGCGCCGGTTCTAACGGCTTTTTTTTTTAAGTGGGCGTTCCTGTGTCGCTTTGACTTATCCCCACTGCAATCAGTTATCTCTTTATGTCGCGACCTCACGTGTCGATGCGCCGGTTCTAACGGCTTTTTTTTAAGTGGGCGGTCCTGTGTCGCTTTGACTTATCCCCACTGCAATCAGTTATCTCTTTATGTCGCGACCTCACGTGTCGATGCGCCGGTTCTAACGGCTTTTTTTTAAGTGGGCGGTCCTGTGTCGCTTTGACTTATCCCCACTGCAATCAGTTATCTCTTTATGTCGCGACCTCACGTGTCGATGCGCCGGTTCTAACGGCTTTTTTTTTTAAGTGGGCGGTCCTGTGTCGCTTTGACTTATCCCCACTGCAATCAGTTATCTCTTTATGTCGCGACCTCACGTGTCGATGCGCCGGTTCTAACGGCTTTTTTTAAGTGGGCGGTCCTGTGTCGCTTTGACTTATCCCCACTGCAATCAGTTATCTCTTTATGTCGCGACCTCACGTGTCGATGCGCCGGTTCTAACGGCTTTTTTTTAAGTGGGCGGTCCTGTGTCGCTTTGACTTATCCCCACTGCAATCAGTTATCTCTTTATGTCGCGACCTCACGTGTCGATGCGCCGGTTCTAACGGCTTTTTTTTAAGTGGGCGGTCCTGTGTCGCTTTGACTTATCCCCACTGCAATCAGTTATCTCTTTATGTCGCGACCTCACGTGTCGATGCGCCGGTTCTAGCGGCTTTTTTTTTAAGTGGGCGGTCCTGTGTCGCTTTGACTTATCCCCACTGCAATCAGTTATCTCTTTATGTCGCGACCTCACGTGTCGATGCGCCGGTTCTAACGGCTTTTTTTTAAGTGGGCGGTCCTGTGTCGCTTTGACTTATCCCCACTGCAATCAGTTATCTCTTTATGTCGCGACCTCACGTGTCGATGCGCCGGTTCTAACGGCTTTTTTTTAAGTGGGCGGTCCTGTGTCGCTTTGACTTATCCCCACTGCAATCAGTTATCTCTTTATGTCGCGACCTCACGTGTCGATGCGCCGGTTCTAACGGCTTTTTTTTTAAGTGGGCGGTCCTGTGTCGCTTTGACTTATCCCCACTGCAATCAGTTATCTCTTTATGTCGCGACCTCACGTGTCGATGCGCCGGTTCTAACGGCTTTTTTTTAAGTGGGCGGTCCTGTGTCGCTTTGACTTATCCCCACTGCAATCAGTTATCTCTTTATGTCGCGACCTCACGTGTCGATGCGCCGGTTCTAACGGCTTTTTTTTAAGTGGGCGGTCCTGTGTCGCTTTGACTTATCCCCACTGCAATCAGTTATCTCTTTATGTCGCGACCTCACGTGTCGATGCGCCGGTTCTAACGGCTTTTTTTTTAAGTGGGCGGTCCTGTGTCGCTTTGACTTATCCCCACTGCAATCAGTTATCTCTTTATGTCGCGACCTCACGTGTCGATGCGCCGGTTCTAACGGCTTTTTTTTAAGTGGGCGGTCCTGTGTCGCTTTGACTTATCCCCACTGCAATCAGTTATCTCTTTATGTCGCGACCTCACGTGTCGATGCGCCAGTTCTAACGGCTTTTTTTTTAAGTCGGCGGTCCTGTGTCGCTTTGACTTATCCCACTGCAATCAGTTATCTCTTTATGTCGCGACCTCACGTGTCGATGCGCCGGTTCTAACGGCTTTTTTTTTTAGTGGGCGGTCCTGTGTCGCTTTGACTTATCCCCACTGCAATCAGTTATCTCTTTATGTCGCGACCTCACGTGTCGATGCGCCGGTTCTAACGGCTTTTTTTTAAGTGGGCGGTCCTGTGTCGCTTTGACTTATCCCCACTGCAATCAGTTATCTCTTTATGTCGCGACCTCACGTGTCGATGCGCCGGTTCTAACGGCTTTTTTTTTTAAGTGGGCGGTCCTGTGTCGCTTTGACTTATCCCCACTGCAATCAGTTATGTCTTTATGTCGCGACCTCACGTCTCGATGCGCCGGTTCTAACGGCTTTTTTTTTTAAGTGGGCGGTCCTGTGTCGCTTTGACTTATCCCCACTGAAATCAGTTTATGTCGCGACCTCACGTGTCGATGCGCCGGTTCTAACGGCTTTTTTTTTAAGTGGGCGGTCCTGTGTCGCTTTGACTTATCCCCACTGCAATCAGTTATCTCTTTATGTCGCGACCTCACGTGTCGATGCGCCGGTTCTAACGGCTTTTTTTTTAAGTGGGCGGTCCTGTGTCGCTTTCACTTATCCCCACTGCAATCAGTTATCTCTTTATGTCGCGACCTCACCTGTCGATGCGCCGGTTCTAACGGCTTTTTTTTTAAGTGGGCGGTCCTGTGTCGCTTTGACTTATCCCCACTGCAATCAGTTATCTCTTTATTTCGCGACCTCACGTGTCGATGCGCCGGTTCTAACGGCTTTTTTTTTTAAGTGGGCGGTCCTGTGTCGCTTTGACTTATCCCCACTGCAATCAGTTATCTCTTTATGTCGCGACCTCACGTGTCGATGCGCCGGTTCTAACGGCTTTTTTTTTTAAGTGGGCGGTCCTGTGTCGCTTTGACTTATCCCCACTGCACTCAGTTATCTCTTTATGTCGCGACCTCACGTGTCGATGCGCCGGTTCTAACGGCTTTTTTTTAAGTGGGCGGTCCTGTGTCGCTTTGACTTATCCCCACTGCAATCAGTTTATGTCGCGACCTCACGTGTCGATGCGCCGGTTCTAACGGCTTTTTTTTAAGTGGGCGGTCCTGTGTCGCGTTGACTTATCCCCACTGCAATCAGTTATCTCTTTATGTCGCGACCTCACGTGTCAATGCGCCGGTTCTAACGGCTTTTTTTTTTAAAGTGGGCGGACCTGTGTCGCTTTGACTTATCCCCACTGCAATCAGTTATCTCTTTATGTCGCGACCTCACGTGTCAATGCGCCGGTTCTAACGGCTTTTTTTTTAAGTGGGCGGTCCTGTGTCGCTTTGACTTATCCCCACTGCAATCAGTTATCTCTTTATGTCGCGACCTCACGTGTCGATGCGCCGGTTCTAACGGCTTTTTTTTTTAAGTGGGCGGTCCTGTGTCGCTTTGACTTATCCCCACTGCAATCAGTTATCTCTTTATGTCGCGACCTCACGTGTCGATGCGCCGGTTCTAACGGCTTTTTTTTTAAGTGGGCGGTCCTGTGTCGCTTTGACTTATCCCCACTGCAATCAGTTATATCTTTATGTCGCGACCTCACGTGTCGATGCGCCGGTTCTAACGGCTTTTTTTTAAGTGGGCGGTCCTGTGTCGCTTTGACTTATCCCCACTGCAATCAGTTATCTCTTTATGTCGCGACCTCACGTGTCGATGCGCCGGTTCTAACGGCTTTTTTTTTAAGTGGGCGGTCCTGTGTCGATTTGACTTATCCCCACTGCAATCAGTTATCTCTTTATGTCGCGACCTCACGTGTCGATGCGCCGGTTCTAGCGGCTTTTTTTTTAAGTGGGCGGTCCTGTGTCGCTTTGACTTATCCCCACTGCAATCAGTTATCTCTTTATGTCGCGACCTCACGTGTCGATGCGCCGGTTCTAACGGCTTTTTTTTAAGTGGGCGGTCCTGTGTCGCTTTGACTTATCCCCACTGCAATCAGTTATCTCTTTATGTCGCGACCTCACGTGTCGATGCGCCGGTTCTAACGGCTTTTTTTTAAGTGGGCGGTCCTGTGTCGCTTTGACTTATCCCCACTGCAATCAGTTATCTCTTTATGTCGCGACCTCACGTGTCGATGCGCCGGTTCTAACGGCTTTTTTTTTAAGTGGGCGGTCCTGTGTCGCTTTGACTTATCCCCACTGCAATCAGTTATCTCTTTATGTCGCGACCTCACGTGTCGATGCGCCGGTTCTAACGGCTTTTTTTTAAGTGGGCGGTCCTGTGTCGCTTTGACTTATCCCCACTGCAATCAGTTATCTCTTTATGTCGCGACCTCACGTGTCGATGCGCCGGTTCTAACGGCTTTTTTTTAAGTGGGCGGTCCTGTGTCGCTTTGACTTATCCCCACTGCAATCAGTTATCTCTTTATGTCGCGACCTCACGTGTCGATGCGCCGGTTCTAACGGCTTTTTTTTTAAGTGGGCGGTCCTGTGTCGCTTTGACTTATCCCCACTGCAATCAGTTATCTCTTTATGTCGCGACCTCACGTGTCGATGCGCCGGTTCTAACGGCTTTTTTTTAAGTGGGCGGTCCTGTGTCGCTTTGACTTATCCCCACTGCAATCAGTTATCTCTTTATGTCGCGACCTCACGTGTCGATGCGCCAGTTCTAACGGCTTTTTTTTTAAGTGGGCGGTCCTGTGTCGCTTTGACTTATCCCACTGCAATCAGTTATCTCTTTATGTCGCGACCTCACGTGTCGATGCGCCGGTTCTAACGGCTTTTTTTTTAGTGGGCGGTCCTGTGTCGCTTTGACTTATCCCCACTGCAATCAGTTATCTCTTTATGTCGCGACCTCACGTGTCGATGCGCCGGTTCTAACGGCTTTTTTTTAAGTGGGCGGTCCTGTGTCGCTTTGACTTATCCCCACTGCAATCAGTTATCTCTTTATGTCGCGACCTCACGTGTCGATGCGCCGGTTCTAACGGCTTTTTTTTTTAAGTGGGCGGTCCTGTGTCGCTTTGACTTATCCCCACTGCAATCAGTTATGTCTTTATGTCGCGACCTCACGTCTCGATGCGCCGGTTCTAACGGCTTTTTTTTTTAAGTGGGCGGTCCTGTGTCGCTTTGACTTATCCCCACTGCAATCAGTTTATGTCGCGACCTCACGTGTCGATGCGCCGGTTCTAACGGCTTTTTTTTTAAGTGGGCGGTCCTGTGTCGCTTTGACTTATCCCCACTGCAATCAGTTATCTCTTTATGTCGCGACCTCACGTGTCGATGCGCCGGTTCTAACGGCTTTTTTTTTTAAGTGGGCGGTCCTGTGTCGCTTTCACTTATCCCCACTGCAATCAGTTATCTCTTTATGTCGCGACCTCACCTGTCGATGCGCCGGTTCTAACGGCTTTTTTTTTAAGTGGGCGGTCCTGTGTCGCTTTGACTTATCCCCACTGCAATCAGTTATCTCTTTATTTCGCGACCTCACGTGTCGATGCGCCGGTTCTAACGGCTTTTTTTTTTTAAGTGGGCGGTCCTGTGTCGCTTTGACTTATCCCCACTGCAATCAGTTATCTCTTTATGTCGCGACCTCACGTGTCGATGCGCCGGTTCTAACGGCTTTTTTTTTTAAGTGGGCGGTCCTGTGTCGCTTTGACTTATCCCCACTGCACTCAGTTATCTCTTTATGTCGCGACCTCACGTGTCGATGCGCCGGTTCTAACGGCTTTTTTTTAAGTGGGCGGTCCTGTGTCGCTTTGACTTATCCCCACTGCAATCAGTTTATGTCGCGACCTCACGTGTCGATGCGCCGGTTCTAACGGCTTTTTTTTAAGTGGGCGGTCCTGTGTCGCGTTGACTTATCCCCACTGCAATCAGTTATCTCTTTATGTCGCGACCTCACGTGTCAATGCGCCGGTTCTAACGGCTTTTTTTTTTAAAGTGGGCGGTCCTGTGTCGCTTTGACTTATCCCCACTGCAATCAGTTATCTCTTTATGTCGCGACCTCACGTGTCAATGCGCCGGTTCTAACGGCTTTTTTTTTAAGTGGGCGGTCCTGTGTCGCTTTGACTTATCCCCACTGCAATCAGTTATCTCTTTATGTCGCGACCTCACGTGTCGATGCGCCGGTTCTAACGGCTTTTTTTTTTAAGTGGGCGGTCCTGTGTCGCTTTGACTTATCCCCACTGCAATCAGTTATCTCTTTATGTCGCGACCTCACGTGTCGATGCGCCGGTTCTAACGGCTTTTTTTTTAAGTGGGCGGTCCTGTGTCGCTTTGACTTATCCCCACTGCAATCAGTTATATCTTTATGTCGCGACCTCACGTGTCGATGCGCCGGTTCTAACGGCTTTTTTTTAAGTGGGCGGTCCTGTGTCGCTTTGACTTATCCCCACTGCAATCAGTTATCTCTTTATGTCGCGACCTCACGTGTCGATGCGCCGGTTCTAACGGCTTTTTTTTTAAGTGGGCGGTCCTGTGTCGATTTGACTTATCCCCACTGCAATCAGTTATCTCTTTATGTCGCGACCTCACGTGTCGATGCGCTGGTTCTAATGGCTTTTTTTTAAGTGGGCGGTCCTGTGTCGCTTTGACTTATCCCCACTGCAATCAGTTATCTCTTTATGTCGCGACCTCACGTGTCGATGCGCCGGTTCTAACGGCTTTTTTTTAAGTGGTCGGTCCTGTGTCGCTTTGACTTATCCCCAGTGCAATCAGTTGTCTCTTTATGTCGCGACCTCACGTGTCGATGCGCCGGTTCTAACGGCTTTTTTTTAAGTGGGCAGTCCTGTGTCGCTTTGACTTATCCCCACTGCAATCAGTTATCTCTTTATGTCGCGACCTCACGTGTCGATGCGCCGGTTCTAACGGCTTTTTTTTTAAGTGGGCGCCGCCCCTGTCTCGCTTTGACTTATCCCCACTGCAATCAGTTATCTCTTTATGTCGCGACCTCACGTGTCGATGCGCCGGTTCTAACGGCTTTTTTTTTAAGTGGGCGGTCCTGTGTCGCTTTGACTTATCCCCACTGCAATCAGTTATCTCTTTATGTCGCGACCTCACGTGTCGATGCGCCGGTTCTAACGGCTTTTTTTTTTAAGTGGGCGGTCCTGTGTCGCTTTGACTTATCCCCACTGCAATCAGTTATGTCTTTATGTCGCGACCTCACGTCTCGATGCGCCGGTTCTAACGGCTTTTTTTTTAAGTGGGCGGTCCTGTGTCGCTTTGACTTATCCCCACTGCAATCAGTTTATGTCGCGACCTCACGTGTCGATGCGCCGGTTCTAACGGCTTTTTTTTTAAGTGGGCGGTCCTGTGTCGCTTTGACTTATCCCCACTGCAATCAGTTATCTCTTTATGTCGCGACCTCACCTGTCGATGCGCCGGTTCTAACGGCTTTTTTTTTTTAAGTGGGCGGTCCTGTGTCGCTTTGACTTATCCCCACTGCAATCAGTTATCTCTTTATGTCGCGACCTCACGTGTCGATGCGCCGGTTCTAACGGCTTTTTTTTTTAAGTGGGCGGTCCTGTGTCGCTTTGACTTATCCCCACTGCAATCAGTTATCTCTTTATGTCGCGACCTCACGTGTCGATGCGCCGGTTCTAACGGCTTTTTTTTAAGTGGGCGGTCCTGTGTCGCTTTGACTTATCCCCACTGCAATCAGTTATCTCTTTACGTCGCGACCTCACGTGTCGATGCGCCGGTTCTAACGGCTTTTTTTTAAGTGGGCGGTCCTGTGTCGATTTGACTTATCCCCACTGCAATCAGTTATCTCTTTATGTCGCGACCTCACGTGTCGATGCGCTGGTTCTAATGGCTTTTTTTTAAGTGGGCGGTCCTGTGTCGCTTTGACTTATCCCCACTGCAATCAGTTATCTCTTTATGTCGCGACCTCACGTGTCGATGCGCCGGTTCTAACGGCTTTTTTTTAAGTGGGCGGTCCTGTGTCGCTTTGACTTATCCCCAGTGCAATCAGTTGTCTCTTTATGTCGCGACCTCACGTGTCGATGCGCCAGTTCTAACGGCTTTTTTTTAAGTGGGCGGTCCTGTGTCGCTTTGACTTATCCCCACTGCAATCAGTTATCTCTTTATGTCGCGACCTCACGTGTCGATGCGCCGGTTCTAACGGCCTTTTTTTTAAGTGGGCGGTCCTGTGTCGCTTTGACTTATCCCCACTGCAATCAGTTATCTCTTTATGTCGCGACCTCACGTGTCGATGCGCCGGTTCTAACGGCTTTTTTTTTAAGTGGGCGGTCCTGTGTCGCTTTGACTTATCCCCACTGCAATCAGTTATCTCTTTATGTCGCGACCTCACGTGTCGATGCGCCGGTTCTAACGGCTTTTTTTTAAGTGGGCGGTCCTGTGTCGATTTGACTTATCCCCACTGCAATCAGTTATCTCTTTATGTCGCGACCTCACGTGTCGATGCGCTGGTTCCAATGGCTTTTTTTTAAGTGGGCGGTCCTGTGTCGCTTTGACTTATCCCCACTGCAATCAGTTATCTCTTTATGTCGCGACCTCACGTGTCGATGCGCCGGTTCTAACGGCTTTTTTTTAAGTGGGCGGTCCTGTGTCGCTTTGACTTATCCCCACTGCAATCAGTTATCTCTTTATGTCGCGACCTCACGTGTCGATGCGCCGGTTCTAACGGCTTTTTTTTTAAGTGGGCGGTCCTGTGTCGCTTTGACTTATCCCCAGTGCAATCAGTTGTCTCTTTATGTCGCGACCTCACGTGTCGATGCGCCAGTTCTAACGGCTTTTTTTTAAGTGGGCGGTCCTGTGTCGCTTTGACTTATCCCCACTGCAATCAGTTATCTCTTTATGTCGCGACCTCACGTGTCGATGCGCCGGTTCTAACGGCCTTTTTTTTAAGTGGGCGGTCCTGTGTCGCTTTGACTTATCCCCACTGCAATCAGTTATCTCTTTATGTCGCGACCTCACGTGTCGATGCGCCGGTTCTAACGGCTTTTTTTTTAAGTGGGCGGTCCTGTGTCGCTTTGACTTATCCCCACTGCAATCAGTTTATGTCGCGACCTCACGTGTCGATGCGCCGGTTCTAACGGCTTTTTTTTTTAAGTGGGCGGTCCTGTGTCGCTTTGACTTATCCCCACTGCAATCAGTTATCTCTTTATGTCGCGACCTCACGTGTCGATGCGCCGGTTCTAACGGCTTTTTTTTAAGTGGGCGGTCCTGTGTCGCTTTGACTTATCCCCACTGCAATCAGTTATCTCTTTATGTCGCGACCTCACCTGTCGATGCGCCGGTTCTAACGGCTTTTTTTTTAAGTGGGCGGTCCTGTGTCGCTTTGACTTATCCCCACTGCAATCAGTTATCTCTTTATGTCGCGACCTCACGTGTCGATGCGCCGGTTCTAACGGCTTTTTTTTAAGTGGGCGGTCCTGTGTCGCTTTGACTTATCCCCACTGCAATCAGTTATCTCTTTATGTCGCGACCTGGCGTGTCGATGCGCCGGTTCTAACGGCTTTTTTTTTAAGTGGGCGGTCCTGTGTCGCTTTGACTTATCCCCACTGGAATCAGTTATCTCTTTATGTCGCGACTTCACGTGTCGATGCGCCGGTTCTAACGGCTTTTTTTTAAGTGGGCGGTCCTGTGTCGCTTTGACTTATCCCCACTGCAATCAGTTATCTCTTTATGTCGCGACCTCACGTGTCGATGCGCCGGTTCTAACGGCTTTTTTTTTAAGTGGGCGGTCCTGTGTCGCTTTGACTTATCCCCACTGCAATCAGTTATCTCTTTATGTCGCGACCTCACGTGTCGATGCGCCGGTTCTAACGGGTTTTTTTTTTTAAGTGGGCGGTCCTGTGTCGCTTTGACTTATCCCCACTGCAATCAGTTATCTCTTTATGTCGCGACCTCACGTGTCGATGCGCCGGTTCTAACGGCTTTTTTTTTAAGTGGGCGGTCCTGTGTCGCTTTGACTTATCCCCACTGCAATCAGTTATCTCTTTATGTCGCGACCTCACGTGTCGATGCGCCGGTTCTAACGGCTTTTTTTTTAAGTGGGCGGTCCTGTGTCGCTTTGACTTATCCCCACTGCAATCAGTTATCTCTTTATGTCGCGACCTCACGTGTCGATGCGCCGGTTCTAACGGCTTTTTTTTTAAGTGGGTGGTCCTGTGTCGCTTTGACTTATCCCCACTGCAATCAGTTATCTCTTTATGTCGCGACCTCACGTGTCGATGCGCCGGTTCTAACGGCTTTTTTTTTTAAGTGGGCGGTCCTGTGTCGCTTTGACTTATCCCCACTGCAATCAGTTATCTCTTTATGTCGCGACCTCACGTGTCGATGCGCCGGTTCTAACGGCTTTTTTTTTTAAGTGGGCGGTCCTGTGTCGCTTTGACTTATCCCCACTGCAATCAGTTTATGTCGCGACCTCACGTGTCGATGCGCCGATTCTAACGGCTTTTTTTTAAGTGGGCGGTCCTGTGTCGCTTTGACTTATCCCCACTGCAATCAGTTATCTCTTTATGTCGCGACCTCACGTGTCGATGCGCCGGTTCTAACGACTTTTTTTTTAAGTGGGCGGTCCTGTGTCGCTTTGACTTATCCCCACTGCAATCAGTTATCTCTTTATGTCGCGACCTCACGTGTCGATGCGCCGGTTCTAACGGCTTTTTTTTAAACTGGGCGGTCCTGTGTCGCTTTGACTTATCCCACTGCAATCAGTTATCTCTTTATGTCGCGACCTCACGTGTCGATGCGCCGGTTCTAACGGCTTTTTTTTAAGTGGGCGGTCCTGTGTCGCTTTGACTTATCCCCACTGCAATCAGTTATCTCTTTATGTCGCGATCTCACGTGTCGATGCGCCGGTTCTAACGGCTTTTTTTTTTTAAGTGGGCGGTCGTGTGTCGCTTTGACTTATCCCCACTGCAATCAGTTATCTCTTTATGTCGCGACCTCACGTGTCGATGCGCCGGTTCTAACGCCTTTTTTTTAAGTGGGCGGTCCTGTGTCGCTTTGACTTATCCCCACTGCAATCAGTTATCTCTTTATGTCGCGACCTCACGTGTCGATGCGCCGGTTCTAACGGCTTTTTTTTTAAGTGGGCGGTCCTGTGTCGCTTTGACTTATCCCCACTGCAATCAGTTATATCTTTATGTCGCGACCTCACGTGTCGATGCGCCGGTTCTAACGGCTTTTTTTTTTAAGTGGGCGGTCCTGTGTCGCTTTGACTTATCCCCACTGCAATCAGTTATCTCTTTATGTCGCGACCTCACGTGTCGATGCGCCGGTTCTAACGGCTTTTTTTTTAAGTGGGCGGTCCTGTGTCGCTTTGACTTATCCCCACTGCAATCAGTTTATGTCGCGACCTCACGTGTCGATGCGCCGGTTCTAACGGCTTTTTTTTTTTAAGTGGGCGGTCCTGTGTCGCTTTGACTTATCCCCACTGCAATCAGTTATCTCTTTATGTCGCGACCTCACGTGTCAATGCGCCGGTTCTAACGGCTTTTTTTTTAAGTTTGCGGTCCTGTGTCGCTTTGACTTATCCCCACTGCAATCAGTTATCTCTTTGTGTCGCGACCTCACGTGTCGATGCGCCGGTTCTAACGGCTTTTTTTTTTAAGTGGGCTGTCCTGTGTCGCTTTGACTTATCCCCACTGCAATCAGTTATCTCTTTATGTCGCGACCTCACGTGTCGATGCGCCGGTTCTAACGGCTTTTTTTTTAAGTGGGCGGTCCTGTGTCGCTTTGACTTATCCCCACTGCAATCAGTTATCTCTTTATGTCGCGACCTCACGTGTCGATGCGCCGGTTCTAACGGCTTTTTTTTTAAGTGGGCGGTCCTGTGTCGCTTTGACTTATCCCCACTGCAATCAGTTATCTCTTTATGTCGCGACCTCACGTGTCGATGCGCCGGTTCTAACGGCTTTTTTTTTAAGTGGGCGGTCCTGTGTCGCTTTGACTTATCCCCAGTGCAGTCAGTTGTCTCTTTATGTCGCGACCTGACGTGTCGATGCGCCGGTTCTAACGGCTTTTTTTTTAAGTGGGCGGTCCTGTGTCGCTTTGACTTATCCCCACTGCAATCAGTTGTCTCTTTATGTCGCGACCTCACGTGTGGATGCGCCGGTTCTAACGGCTTTTTTTTTTAAGTGGGCGGTCCTGTGTCGCTTTGACTTATCCCCACTGCAATCAGTTTATGTCGCGACCTCACGTGTCGATGCGCCGGTTCTAACGGCTTTTTTTTTAAGTGGGCGGTACTGTGTCGCTTTGACTTATCCCCACTGCAATCAGTTTATGTCGCGACCTCACGTGTCGATGCGCCGGTTCTAACGGCTTTTTTTTTAAGTGGGCGGTCCTGTGTCGCTTTGACTTATCCCCAGTGCAGTCAGTTGTCTCTTTATGTCGCGACCTCACGTGTCGATGCGCCGGTTCTAACGGCTTTTTTTAAGTGGGCGGTCCTGTGTCGCTTTGACTTATCCCCACTGCAATCAGTTATCTCTTTATGTCGCGACCTCACCTGTCGATGCGCCGGTTCTAACGGCTTTTTTTTAAGTGGGCGGTCCTGTGTCGCTTTGACTTATCCCCACTGCAATCAGTTATCTCTTTATGTCGCGACCTCACGTGTCGATGCGCCGGTTCTAACGGCTTTTTTTAAGTGGGCGGTCCTGTGTCGCTTTGACTTATCCCCACTGCAATCAGTTATCTCTTTATGTCGCGACCTCGCGTGTCGATGCGCCGGTTCTAACGGCTTTTTTTAAGTGGGCGGTCCTGTGTCGCTTTGACTTATCCCCACTGCAATCACTTATCTCTTTATGTCGCGACCTCACGTGTCGATGCGCCGGTTCTAACGGTTTTTTTTTTATGTGGGCGGTCCTATGTCGCTTTGACTTATCCCCACTGCAATCAGTTATCTCTTTATGTCGCGACCTCACGTGTCGATGCGCCGGTTCTAACCGCTTTTTTTTTTAAGTGGGCGGTCCTGTGTCGCTTTGACTTATCCCCACTGCAATCAGTTATCTCTTTATGTCGCGACCTCACGTGTCGATGCGCCGGTTCTAACGGCTTTTTTTTTAAGTGGGCGGTCCTGTGTCGCTTTGACTTATCCCCACTGCAATCAGTTATCTCTTTATGTCGCGACCTCACGTGTCGATGCGCCGGTTCTAACGGCTTTTTTTTTAAGTGGGCGGTCCTGTGTCGCTTTGACTTATCCCCACTGCAATCAGTTATCTCTTTATGTCGCGACCTCACGTGTCGATGCGCCGGTTCTCACGGCTTTTTTTTTTAAGTGGGCGGTCCTGTGTCGCTTTGACTTATCCCCACTGCAATCAGTTATCTCTTTATGTCGCGACCTCACGTGTCGATGCGCCGGTTCTAACGGCTTTTTTTTAAGTGGGCGGTCCTGTGTCGCTTTGACTTATCCCCACTGCAATCAGTTATCTCTTTATGTCGCGACCTCACGTGTCGATGCGCCGGTTCTAACGGCTTTTTTTTAAGTGGGCGGTCCTGTGTCGCTTTGACTTATCCCCAGTGCAATCAGTTGTCTCTTTATGTCGCGACCTCACGTGTCGATGCGCCGGTTCTAACGGCTTTTTTTTAAGTGGGCGGTCCTGTGTCGCTTTGACTTATCCCCACTGCAATCAGTTATCTCTTTATGTCGCGACCTCACGTGTCGATGCGCCGGTTCTCACGGCTTTTTTTTAAGTGGGCGGTCCTGTGTCGCTTTGGCTTATCCCCACTGCAATCAGTTATCTCTTTATGTCGCGACCTCACGTGTCGATGCGCCGGTTCTAACGGCTTTTTTTTTAAGTGGGTGGTCCTGTGTCGCTTTGACTTATCCCAACTGCAATCAGTTATCTCTTTATGTCGCGACCTCACGTGTCGATGCGCCGGTTCTAACAGCTTTTTTTTTAAGTGGGCGGTCCTGTGCCGCTTTGACTTATCCCCACTGCAATCAATTATCTTGCCTTATTTCCCGTTTTGCCCTATCTTGGACTGCTCATTTTTACTATCCAGTCAGACAAACGGACGCCAGTGTTGACGAAAATATTTATTCCTCACTCTAATTGGGTTGCTTGTCAAAGACGTCTTTTCTTCTTCTTTTCCTCCGTCTCCCACCGCCGCCAGCGAAATCTTTTAAGACTTGCGCCTTAAGCTCGGATGCACTGCTTCTAATGGCTTCTTTCAAATGTTGACCATCTGATAGTGTTCGTGCCAGGTTTTTTGCTGCATTCATTGCGGTCTTAGTAACGTATGGATGTGCTCGTCGCAGGACTGGTAATGCAAACTTGCGCAATGATTTAAAGAATCCACTGCCCCTCTGAAACATTGGTGCCGGGTATGGCGTAAGATTGCCAAGTCCGTGACCGTAGTGGATTTCCGGGATTTCTTTAAGAAACATGTCTAAAATTTAGAGCTAGAGCTGTTTTGCCTGGTCCTTTGAAGTGGAGAGGTCGACCAGAGTCGTGACACAGCTTAATTGGAATGAAATTTATTTCATTATGCAATAGCTTAAAATATTACATGTTTTGGAAAGCGTAATGAATGATATTGTCTTCCTTTGCAGAGTATGGAACTAATTTTAATATCGGAAACTTATTTGCACCCAAGTGTGATGATTCGATAATATCGCAATAAACTATAAAATGATGAAATAATGGTGTAAGTCTCAGGTGCATGTTTCCACTTGTACTGCTCGCAAAAGTTGTAAGTGGTGCAAAACCCACCATATTAGAGAGGTATTCTGATAGATGAATGGTAACACCATCAATTGGGTTGATAGTGCAGAGCTTTCTGTCATTACTATATGTGAGTAGAGCTTTGCCCTCTAATTGATTGTTGATTGTATGTAGCAGTATTTCGGAGTTTCATAATGATCTGGTGGAATAGTTATTCTTTTTGTAACAAGTACTTCTTTCTCTATAATCAAGTCATAAGCGTGTTCAAATGGATCTCCATAGTAGTGGGCTGTATCATCTTTTATATTAAAATTATTTAATCTGAGGAGATTCTTGAGCTGTTCTGGAATAGCAAAGAGACTGTGTAATGACTGTGACAATCTATAACTATTCTCTCGGAATGTTACGCTTGCTTCAATTTTGTGTGTTCTAAAAAAACGATTTAATGTGGTCTTGATAGAACAACCTGGAATGAATGCGATCAAGCCAGTTGAAGTAAGAATAGAAATTTCTTCTAGTATGCATAGCTGCGAAGTGATTTCCTCTCCAAGGAATGTGTCCTGACGAGGCACCTTAGAACCTCTTATAGTATCGCCTTGAATTGATGACACTCCAATAGCCCCTTGCAGGTTTTCATCTATAAATTTAATTGACCGAATAGAAGGTGGCAAACTGAATACATATCTCTCCTCGATATAATTGAAAGAACTGTTCAAGTCTTCAAAAAGCTCTAGAAGGGCCGTTTCTATGGTTTTTAACGACGATAGTCTTGCGAACCTCAGCAAAGTCTTTGTAATCAACCTGCATGACACTGTCATCAGTCCGCGGTATATTGTAGAATAGATTACAGATGGAGGAAGGGAGTTGCTTCAGGACAGAAGCCGCCGCTTCTTCGTCCGCGGCTTCTGTCCCGAGGCAACTCCCTTCCTACATCTCTACCGGTTCGCTGGATTTCTACCCATCTAGATTACAGATGGATAATCCAACTTCATACTTTCCACTCAGTTGTAGGGGTGCATTCAAAGCAACTGTAAAGTTGTCCAGTGTATTTGTTGCATATAATTCGGTACAATCATTGGATAGGAGGTACATATAAAACTCAGAGCCTGGCAACATCTTGCACTGGAACCCACGAATTAAATGAATCGTCATAACCAGCCCACTTCACTTTATAATGAGTGACTCCATCAATTTTCTTACTGGATATAATTTTTTCAACTGGATATGGGTCACCAGCCTCTTTGATAACGGGTTGCAATTCGTTTGCATAATATGTGCCCTCTTCTTCTACGCCATCTGGGCCTGCAATGTAAAAGACAGGGGGATCTGTTTTCTTATACCTCGAAATTGTATAGATAACATGAGACCAGTGTCCTGTTTACCCCTTGTCAAAGATTGATCGATTCAATAGAACACGAATGGTATTGCGATGTCGTCATCTTTTTTACTATTGAGTCTATTGAAGAGTTCAACCTCGTTACTTTCATTCACTTCATTCGGTGCCGTTTGATAGTTCCTATGGTAAGAATTGTTATAATCTTCTACGTATAATCTTTGAAAGAATTTTAATGTACTTGTGATGTCCTTTACTACGAAAATATCGGAATAGGCGACCTTTAATTGTCCTAATCCTAATCCATTCCACCGTAACCGTAACCCTCGTATAGTTTAGACTATAGTATGACCTCAGAGCACACGACGTCTGTTTCGTTCGCCTATCCGTAGTCCAAACCGGCGAAGTTTTTTCTTGGACCGAAAACCGTTAAATATATTTTTCAGTTTCCCACCTGAGCAAAAAAGCGTATACGGTTTCGATTCCGTTCTGGTTCGCACCAAAATAGCGTTTTTTTCGGTTCCGGTTTTCGGTTCGCTCCGACGCCCTGGTTTTCGGGATGGCTGTGTGTGCGACAGATATCTTTTCTCGTCTATTCATGTGTGCGTGTGTGTTCCCTGACACATATACAATAATATAAATGTTATACTACACTGCGCAAGTGAAGTATGCTGTAGGTTCCGGGGCCTCGTCATGATGCAGTGATAAATAATGCGACGGACCTGACGGAAAGCACGTTAGCTCGGTTTCCGAGTGTTTGTGCGCTGAACTGAACTTCTATTTTTTAAACAACTTCAATATATTGCAGTTGTAGCGAGGTAGTTTCCTTGGTTTTGTCGCATATTGCGTTCACTTCATCTGCTTTTTCTTTCGGTGTAACCCCCTCTTTGACTATTGCGGCCTCCCAAGGTTTACGTGTCAGTTTTGGAAACACTGATATTGTTACATGTGACACATTGTAGTGTACTGCAGCCAGCTTCACTGTTTGACTGATAATTTGCACGGTTGCTTCTTTAATATTATTTGAATAACTTTCATCTGATACTGTACCATTAAATAGGATAGGAATCCATTATGGTTTAGAGTTATTTTTGCTTTGCAATGTTCCCACACTAATCTTCGTTACAAGTTGTCTCTCATTAAATTCCTTTTGAGTTGTATTTCACACTGCTTACCGCATAATGTGAGAATGAGAAAATGTATGCTTCACATGTTCTCAGCATCCTGTAGAGCAACTGCTCTTGAGCTTAAAATGCGGAAACTACACACGAAAAAAAACCCAAAAAAGTCAAATGTAGAACAGACGGCACAGCAAGAAGGACACGACAAAATGATTGGGACTGTGTTATGCTACAATTTGTGTGTGTGTGTGTGTGTGTATCTGGTTCTGTATTTTTGTGAACATGTGCCATGTTGCCGGCACCCTTGCCACAAAAAGAGCCTCAGACATAAAAATGCAGACAAAAAAAGTAGAGAACTCCAACTTAACATAACAAGAGAGAACAAAAATGGGGACACAGGAAGCTTCTAGAGTCTTGGCACATACGCGGTGACCCCTCGGTTTGAAATGAAAAACGTGTCCCCTCCCTCAACAATACTCCCATCTCCTTAAATAGCGATCGGTTGTGCAATCTCTCATTCAGTGTGACACTGATGATGTCCGTCGCATGATGGATGAAACGTCCGAGTAAAGCTTGTTATTTTGTTATGTTAACTCTGAGTTCTCTACTTTTTTGTCTAGTTATGTCGTCTCCCGGCTTTTGGAGTATCTTTGCATAAAGATGCAGGTTGTGAGAGGCACATAAACACTGCTTACATAGCTAACCTGTCTGTCACAAGACATGTGAAAGGATTGCCAAATTAAAATTCAATAATACAAAAATTGATTCCGAAATACATAATTCCAATAGAAGGGAGAGTAAGCACTGGAATAACACGTAAAGGTAAAGCACTGAAGCGTTGGCATTCTTCTGATGTGTATGATATACTGCTCTATTTAACCCATGACATATACATATGTTGTCAAACATTAACTTCTGGCATTCAACATCAAGATGATATACCTATCCTATCTAAGCGACTCGTCTTTACACGGACATGTGGCACACCATTTTGGCAGAAAGTTTTGATATCTCTGCCTGTTGGACATACCAAGCAAATACAGTGCCAAAAGTGTGTTACCTACATGACATGCTGCATCTGCTGAGATATGTTACGGGGGAAATACTCCTGAAGTGATTAAAGGAAGTGCATACGAGTACATATGCTTTGCAATGTTATTCCAAAGTTCCAAGTACTTGTTACAAAGTATGTTCGTGTTGAATTGGCAAAGCATTAGTCATCTCATAACAAAGTGATGAAAGAAACAAGTGAGATATGCGAAGCTGCAAGCACTGTGTCATGGCCATGTTCACAATGGGCAAGTTCAGTCATAAGTCCGAAACTCAGTCGGCCGAATTATCAGGAGGCCGAAACGAAGGCTGAAAAATCAAAACACCGAATCGTCAGAAGGTCGAAAAGCCAGAAACCTGTATTACAGAAAGGTAACAAATGAAACCCAAGATATGAAAACTGTCATTCCAACTGCAATAAAAAAATAGCTCTACAAATTAAGTACGACAGGCTTGCTTGGAATTAATACAACAACAACAACATAGATGAATGGATGATGATGATGTGGGATGTTTCCCTGCGTTGAGTGCAGGACCCTACCCCATTCCAAAAAGGTTCACATGAAAGGATGACGAGGGAAGGAAATCCCTACAGTTCGTGAAGGAGGCCGGTGGCCCTCAGAAAGGAAAGAAGAGCGCCAAGTGCACGGCACTGGTGTCCAGGGTTACTCCATGGGCCGAGAACTTTGCAGATGTTGAATGACCTCTGATCCAGCATTTCAAGCAGCAGCATTTAATACAACGAGTAAACCATAACACCCGGCTTCCCGTTCGGTAATTTTCTTTCAAGTATAAAGGGAAAGACAGATGAAACACTGTGTTATTGAAGGTGTTTGCTGTGCACAAATGCAATCATGTTCGTGTTACCGAATGCCCAGAGCGACACCATATCCTCACCAATTCATTCAGTGGGTGACATAAGTCATTCACTGGCATTCACCCACCAGGTACTTTCTTTTGTATAAACATATTATTGAATATGGCATTTCTCTCTCTCTCTCTCTCCACATGCTATGTATTCCAACGATTTGATTTGTAATAGAAGAGCCCGAAAACTTTATCCTCAGCTGACGAAAAGAGCAATCCCCTTCAGTGATGGGGTGCTCCCCTTCGGTCTTCTGCCTCTTTGGCAATTATATTTTGACACTTCTTATTCTTTGATCTTCTGACGGCTCTGTCTTGTGATTTTTCAGGCTTTTGGCTTTCGGCACGTGTGCAGCTTCGGGACTATTCAATTATATTCGGTTTAAAAGAAACATCAGTTCGATTCGGAATTCGAACGTGGATTTTCTATTTGATTCAGAAGTGGAATAGGATACACGATTGCTCGCTTCGGTATTCAAGATGTTCGAATATTCACATTGTTCTAGTAAACAGTCAATGTCGGAAGCCAATTAACCAGTACACGAGTACCAAACGTGAATGTTCCTCAGGGGGCATTTAACCTGGGAACATTTTTTCCGCGGGCATTTCTGTCGGAGAGGTTTCTTCCGGGGACATTTCGAGGCAAGCCACCCTGAAGGTCTTTATTCTTATTATTATCGACTTCTGAAAAGGGTTGCTGCTAGACCTACAGATGCAACTGCGCCTGTAGCAACAGCTGCAACACCCACAGCAGGAGCTGCACCTGCACCCACAGCTCCAGTTCCAAGTACGGCTAGAATTGCACCGGAGGCTCCTAAACCTGTAGCACCTGCAATGACAGCGGCTTGTTTTGCATCGATGGCAGACACATGTATTTCCAGCCTTCTGAGCAGCATTTTGACCCACTGCTGGCAGTTGTTGTGGAGAGTGTCATACTTCTCGCTATTCTTGTTCATGTCGTCCACCACTTCTCTGATTTCTTCTTTCGAGGTACAAGCACCATCCTTCAATAGTTTCTGCGTGTAAAGTGAGACAGTTCATTACTAGGGTTCTCAGAAAAAGACACAAAAAGCGCCGCATGAGCAGAACTTACACGCCGACGAGTGCTGCTATCTATATTTACTGGTGTTTTATAAGTAATGGAAATCTGACATGAAGGGGGTTTGTAACTTCGCCAAAAGTAATGCCTAAAGCTTATAATTTGCATTGATGTGAACCTCTATTCCAAGCTTCGGAGACATCTTTGAAGAGCTAGTGCATAAAAACATTCGGTGTACAAAAATTTAGAACGAGGATGCTGAAACGACACTCGCTACAACACGACAAAACACAAACGACACTCGCTACGTGCAACGCAGAACGACTCAAATGCAATAGCACGTCACTTAACGTCTTGAGGACGGAGGACGGAGGAAGCATGTTACGTGCACCCCTACCAGTATTTGGAGGACGAAAATACGAAAAAGTACGCAGGTTCTCCGCTGAGTGTTGATGCACACAGTTCGTTTCTTACAATATTGAAATCGAATTATGTATTACCTACATGGAAAACGTGAATAGAGGTATTTTTCTTTCTTTTTTTTTAAATATATAAGCCAATCCAAGCAATGGAAGTGAAAATTTACCGCACCAAAAGAAAATGGCGAGCAGGAAGGCGCTCGTGAGCTTCATAAAACGTTTGTTTGTCCTATTCGTCTCTGACGTGTTATGCATATTATTGGGTAAGACAGTCATCACATATCATCATCATACGGGTAGGAAGTAGCGCGCTACAGCATGGCTGACGATTTCCAGACATATTTCTCCGTTGGCGCCACACTAGAAAGACTGAAGTAAAGGCAACAATAGAAGGACCTGTCTGAAAACACTCGAGGTGCAGTGAGTGAGGCACAGATAGCACGAAACATATCACGTATACCACGTTTGGCAAGAGCTTATACTTGTCGATGGCGCGGTCGTTTATCATGAGGGAAATGCATTTCGTAACCCCAATGATCTTGAAATGGAGAAATTCAGACCTAACTCGTTCGGCAGGAGCAAACCTGAAAAGTAAACTCGCCACTTGCTAACATTACACAATAATAACGCAAAATTCATAACAAAACGTGAAGCAGGCTTCATCTGTTCAAGTGTCTACAGCAGCCATTTATTAGGAATTTAAAAGCGCGTGTAACATTACGGTTACAGCGGTTTGCACGTTGCCATTGTCACGTTGATGTGAATTTTGTTTTGGATTTGTTTTATTAGCACAGTATTTTTTAGTTAGATGTATTTAGATCGTGGAAGTTAGTTTAGGTGCGTTTCAAAGCGTCGAGGTTAGTGTAGTTTCCCTTTCTTTTATTAATAACGCGTCCTGGAGTAGCCAGTCCCGAGTGGCTCGAGACTACCATCTCCATTTTTTTCTTTTAAAATCAATCAATCAGTTTAGGTGTCCAGTTTTTAAAATGTAAATAAGCCTTCATCAGCTTGCCTGCAGCGTTGGGGTGAAGTTCACCATCATCATACGCGCAATGTATTCCGAGGAACTATTACTCCTTTTCTTCCCTTTTTATTTCTATTATTTTTTTTAGATTTTTATGCCAAGTCAACACAGAGTTTGGCAAACCTTTCCTCCTTTTGTTATTTGTTCTAATAAATATATCCCCTCTACTCGGTGAGGCGTTTTGAGACCCCATATCGACGCTCGGACCTGCCAGTGCAAGGCTGCTTCCACGTCACGCCACTTACTACGAAAGAAGCTGCGGTAGTACATTTTCATTCGTGTGTTCCCAATGGTTGTAAAGTGTATAATTTTTAAGCCAATTTATGACACTGTTTGGGCTCCTATCCCACTAGATGAAGTGACCCATGTTTGTTGGTCATCCTTTAGGGATGACCGTTCTGGACACCTTTCCATTCAATAAATATATATCCTCCCCGTTCTGGAGAGACGCAGCGATCGTTCGTTCGTTTGATTAGTATTATTATGACCGTTATCAGTGATTATCTTTTTTACATGTTTCACTAATTCATTTAAGATTTTGTTTTAACGAGCACATAAACGGTCATGACTCCTCATTATCTTATCTTATAGGATATTCACTATTACACATTTTTATTGTTGTATTTGAGCACAGTCAGGTTTGGAGATGCCTGCGCTTTTGCGCCAGCAGAAGTGGAGATTTAAAGTAGCGTAGTAGGAACGGGGAGAAACAGACAACCTACAATAAACAGTAATTCATGCCATTTGAAGAACGCTTTGTTAACGTAGAACAAACAACAGGCAACGTAGAAATAGCGTTATAAAATTATGGTTGATTCTACTTGTTTTTGAACGGATGTTTGCTACGTTGAATATACATTGAACGCTATCACACATTCTATGATGGTATTTCAGATTTGCAATGTTATTTCAAGGCTGGTTCTACATGCCGTGGTTGCCTGGCTTCTGCTGTCGCACAGTTGTCCAATTGTGAACTTATTTTATGGATTATTACTTTTCAGTGGGCCACACTATCGCAACTTTATGCTATTTTGCTTTAAGTGATGTTTTATGGCATGCCCTGTAGTGATATGTGCCTGCGAGAACAAGGAGCATAAGATATTCCATAAATAAGGCGTTAAAACGTCTTTCACTGGAGATAAAAAGGAGGGTGCGGAGTCTTGTGTAAGACAGCAGGTTAGTTCCTCGTCGACGAGCGTTTCTAGTGTTTATGACTGATAACTGTAGGACGACGTGACTTCTGCACGTCTGCATGACCTCCTGGAGAAATAGGACAGCACACGGTGGGCGCACTGCACACGCTGCGGCAGTGCTATCAGACATAATAACAATATTCACTTTCACTTATAACGAACGAGGCAAACAACAGTGCAATTATTTCCGCAGAGCTCACGGTTAAAAGGTGCAATTCTTTTGTCTCCGAAATGCTGCTGTGCGCGTCACGTGCAAGCGGGTGTCCGCAGAAATTTAAGCGACACTTGCAAGGCAGCTTAATTCATGTGATAATATACTGACCACAAGAAAAAATACAATGTGTGCGTGTTTGAATTCAAATGTACTACATCACTGCACTGAATAGTATGTCTAGTGGAACAGCGCTAATACATCGAAAAATTGTCCTCTGGTCATTGAAGAGGATTTGGCGTTTCAGTAAACGTGATGCATCAGGTGATATTCCGCAATAGATTATGCTCGAGTGTTACAAAGATACAAAAAAAAAAGCAACACTGTATACGCAAGCTTCGATCATTCCGCGTCTCGGATTAGCTAAGCCAGTGTCGGACTCAATTGGGCATTGGTAAGGCTCATCGCAAAGCTCGCGTGAAGCAGATAAAGACATCTGTTCATGTTGAAAACTTGAAATGGACGTTATCCCAAGTCGGAAAACTGTCGGAAAAGTGTTGGGCGACTAGCATTTCAGATTTTGCGTAACGTCATTAGACACACTATACACACGGTTTTTTTTAATTGTTTTTAATCCACTATACACATATTTTGGTAACTCATATCGATATCTATTGTGAAGAGCTATCAGATAAGACCGGTCCCGTTGAAGTCGGTACATTAGTTGCCGAGAAAAATATGATTGTTTCTCCCATAGAAAATGCATGCCAACGGGACAGGTATGATGCCCCTTAAAAGCTTTGCATTGTCACAGAAAACGTGTCACCAGCGTACGAACCCAAAGTACTGTAAGCGTAACATATTGCTCGCGGTTTTAGATTCTTAATGTATAACTTCAAAGGTGATCGAGAAAAGGTGAATACTGCTTTGCGTATTCTCCCGAATTCTTCGGAATGAACCAGGGAGAAGGTGTTCCCACGTGCGGTATTGACACCGCGGGAGAACATTATGGGGGGGGGGGGACGATATGCGAATAGGAAAGCTTCTTCCGTAATAAGTTCTTGTGTTAGTACCTGATATAGCGGGCACACTTCAGATAGTGAAAGTGCGACGACGGTAGCATCCTATTCAGTTTGAGCGGTTGTTAAGTCGGAAAAGGACGAAATGGACGACGCTTACATATAGCGGGGAAAAAAAGAAAGAAAAACGAGCATCTAAAGTGCTTTCGCATTTCAATATGGCACGACTAATGTCTCACCATGTATTTTAGGAGAGGCTCTACATCGCTGTAACTTGTCAGCCTTGCATTCCCCAGGATTTTCTGAGTGGTAGTGTGTTCCTGTCCCTCACACTCCAGAACGGTCCCGTCAGTGAAAATAAAGTAGACAACCCAGTGCTGAAGCTGCTTCGAAGGCAACGGTACGATGCGTTGGATCCAATTAGGTGCATTGCTGGGTCGGCAGAAGAGATAAACTTTACACTGCTTCCGCCGAGCCATAACGCTCGTGGCAATCACCGTGTGCGATATCAAAGGAGAATGACAGCGGGAAGGAGAGAAGTGCACGGCGAGGCACACCTTTTATCCACCATGAGCGGAGCCCCACGTGACTCGGCTCTATCACGTGACCTCGTCGCGAAGTCGCTGCTATCCGGCATGTGCGTTCGCGCACCCCAAGCCCTGCTGCGTATATCCGTCTGCTAGTCAGCAGGACGCAGAGGGAGGCTAGACGGGTTTTCGCGGATTACCAAGGTATACCTAAACTGGTAGCAAAAACAAGGGAATATACCAAATTAGACACATCGGCAGAGCTACCAGCATGAGGCGCGAGCGATCCTGGTTATTGGTAGTAGAGCTACGATCGTAAATAAGAAACCTTTTCAACATGGGCGTGGCTTGTGTGCCTAAGGGCCCGGATTTGTAGGCACTAACAGGGGGCGCTCTTGACCGCATAGCACGCAGTATGCCAATCATCATCGCGGATGATATCACCAGAAACGAAACCGCCATTAAAGAAACAAGTAGATGACACTAGACGTGTGTGAAATTCAAAATTACAGATTAAGATGGCTTCTATGGCTGCACGCTGAGAACAGATACTCATGGAACGATGCGACAGCACCCGAGGACACGTGTTTCGCTGTGTTTGCGGCTCGTCAGCTCTGGGTAGCTGCGCATCGGCATCTCAAGGCCGAAGACTTTAGCGTCGGCACAAGGCACAAAATTCTCGAACAATGCACCGTGGCTACGGTACCTACATTTAATGGTCACGAAGTTTACGCGGCATTGCATGTACCACGAGTGCAAAAAGGAACACAAAAAAGCCACCATCAAGAAAAGTTCTCGAACTTTTATCCGAACAGCATAATAAAGGTTAGCAGAGCATTGTAATGGCAGACCTAAAAAAAAGAAAAAAAGAAAGGAAGGAAAGAGTAAAAGTAAAATAAAAGGGACCATTAACTAGGAAAACAAAACAATCAACTGCTGATTTAAAGCGGAAGTGCTTCTTATACAACAAATACTTTTTGACGACGTAACTGGTGTCAGTCATCGCTTTGCCAGGAACAGTTTCGTCTTACGATCGCATTCACCCATTCTCTGTAACTGCCTTGTATGTTAAAACGGAACGCCTCTCACGCGAAACGTAAACTCTGAACGCGCCTGCGTCTGATAGTCATAAGCGCATGATAACCGGCCCATCACAAAATAGTGCTGCTGCCAAATTTATATGTACAATATACAGTACATTGCGCGCGAGTTTCACTGTTTTACATGCTACCTTACGCTTCACAGCACAGCCCATTTCCCAGTATTTAGTTTCGTAACCCTTAGCTCTACGTGCACAGAGAACCTGTGACGGTACACAAACATGTACGCACGAAGAATTAACCACAAGGGCTACTCCTATTGCAGACAGCTGAGCTACAACTGGCTCTGTTCTGGGTACGGCAGGTGGCGCCCCTGGTGGGCGCTCCGCGCGTAAATACAGCACTTCCGCTCCTCGAGCCGCGGACGTAAGTCCCATAGGCGAACGGGCGAGTGTTATGATCGTGCGCGTCACCGACAAAGAAACAACAACAACTTGATTTTCTGATAATGAATGGCGAGTTTCTTCCACAGGGGCGACACACACCATTGGAACACACACATAAACATAGAAACATTTGATTGGAGTAGGCCGATATGAAGCAGCACAATATACTGAAGGTCGGGTGCAATAGGTGTGGACGACTAAGTGGAAGGCCTTGAACAGACTCTTGAAATGAAAGGAGATTGATAAGATACATACCGACCACCCCTATCGCACTCGATTTTCGGTACATTTGCTTGAGAGTTTACCATAATGATTCATGTTTGAGCGTGCCGCAGGCTGACCTTCTACACACAGGAGTAATAACCGGGACTGGTGTATTAAAAAAAGTATGTCCTAGCAGCACAATGTACGGAAAGTCAAGCGCAGTGGTGGACGGTATGTATCTTATCAATGTTTTCTATTCTTACGAGTCTGTTCAAGGTCTTCCACCTACCCGTCCAGCCTTGTTGCACTCCACTTTCGATACGTTGTGCTGCTTGCGTACTTGACGTTTCGAGGAGACGCGTTTTTATCGTTCTTCTACACAAAGCAACGTTTATCACGTTCCGCCGAGATAACACCGACTGGCAGGCCTCAAGAGCCACAAATGCAGGCAGGCCTTATATTGCATTTTAGATTACGCCCTGTATCGGCCCTCAACTTTTAATCTTCTAAACCTTCATCATTCTCCTAATTTCCCATACGCCAGCCGTCGTTTTTGGTTATTTTGGCACCTTTTCGGCAACGGTGTTTTTTCTTCTTCGTTTTTTATACCTGTTGTACTTACAACGATTCACTCCCTTTTATTACCTCTTCTTTTACTCTTACCCCGTTATGCTGATTCCTTTTAACCCCCATTTATTTTTACTCGTCTCACCTTTACATATTTTACTGGCGGCTTAAGCCACCACAATCTGCTATCATCATTGGTGCAACATAAATCAGTACTCATTACATCATAGTCACCCACCTGAGATTATGCACTGAGTGGCAACATAGCATCAAAAATAAACAAATAAACAGGTCAGAAAAAAAAGACAACTAGTGTAACGAACCACAATAGCCCTCCGGTAAGAATGAAGTCTACAAGCAAACCGACGAGGGGCCGCGGCGTCAAGCCCTTAAGTGAGCGTAAGTGAGCGGTGCCTGAAAAGCCACCATGAATGTATTTCAGGCAATGTTTCTGGACACCATGTAGCTGCCTGAAAGACCGGCCCCTGTCCTGGTGTATCCCCTGTGTGGCCCCTGTCGTGGTGCCCACAAGCCAGCGAACGTATACCCCCTTTTATTCCTCCTTAATTTTCTTTTGTAAGAAAGAGTGACCGCTGGAGCGGGGTAAAGCCCCGAAAGCCAGTAAATGAAGGGCGGCTGTGGTGGCGTAAAGCACACAAACAGCCAACATATGTGTTTTTTTATATATATTCTTTTCAGTTCACTTAAGGCGCCGCATCAGAGCCGGCACTACGTCGTCTACAATCGAGGGACGGCGCAGCGAGCGAAATAGTTCGCGCAGTCACCGCTACACAACATTTTGGCGCTTGCTTGGAAATGCGGTACAGGTGATGTAACGTCTTTTTTTCTCTCTCTCTCTCTCTCTCTTGGCGCGCGACGGGTCAAGCGAAATCTTGTGCAAACATATGACAGCTCGTGCTCACCCATGCCAAGTCCAATACTGTAAACACGCATATCGCACTTAGCTAGACGGAACAATTAGTGGCGCGGCTTTTGAATGCGCACAGGCTGTCCAGCTGTCTCCTAAACTTCTTCGTGGATCTGTTCAGCTGTTCCGTGCTGTGTTGTTGTCGGGCGAAGGGCTAGTCACCCGTCGTGTCGTGTGACTTCTGCAATGCTTGCGCATATAATAAATGAAATTCCTCGTAACACAAAAAACTTAGGTTGGACAAGACGCGGTTGAAACACGTTGGTGTCGACATGTTATAGCCAACCGACAGTACGCGGAAATTGCGAAACGAAGTCGCAACCTGTTTTCGTTATTTCATGTCACCCTGGGCTTACAAATTTCAGACCACGTTGTGGTGGTGCCAAACGCTTTATTTACTTGCACAGTCAACGGAAATGAAATAAAACTGCAAAGAGGCTGCATAACGTTTCCCATATCCTTGGATATCAGTGGAGAAGGAGGAAAAAGGCAGAAGAGAAGAAGAAGAGAAGAAGAAAAGGGAAGAAAAGTAGGGTAGAGGAGAAAAATGTGTGTGGGTGGACCATACAGCGTCTTGGAACGTAAAGTGAGAATGGATGTTTCCAGTTTGGTCGTGTATATTATTCGGGTCTGTTGTGCTCATCCTGGTCGTCACTAACCACGGCCCCAGACTTCACCCAAGCACAGATCAGCATGCCGTGAACTGGGTCTCTGATGTCTAATTCGTCTGGAAGTGACCTTCAGCTCGTGGTTCTGTCAATCTGGATCTCAGAGTAAGCGCATTTCATAACAAATTGTCATTGTGAGTGTCATCTTGCTTATCCGCGCAGGAACTTCCAGAAATCCTCTCTAGCCTTCTTTTTCGTCCTCGTCGTGGCTGCCGACATCACATAACCTTGTCTCGACTAGCAAAAGGAACACGGCACACTGATTACAATTCTTCTGGCCTGACGTACTTCCTTCTGTAATCGGGGACTCTAATCCGCATGCTTCGAGGATAGCGAGGGTCAACAAGCTCTGGCAGGAGGTAGTCGTTATATGGCGCAAGGACACCACCCTTTTCTCGTTCGGAAAGGCGTCGCCCAGTACCTACAACGAAGAGGCAGTATTGCCTGTTGGTTATATGTGGAGTTGGCCGTGGATCTCCGTCCATTAGACACGCGTGCACTTCCACAGACCGCACTTCCTCAGTTCCAGTACGTGACTCTGTCCTGTACGCTTGCTACCGTCCGCCAGTTGGTCCTGATATTTCGCGAATGTTCCGGTCACTGTACACGGCATGTTCAGCGTGGCACAGAACTGAGCATGGGCTCAATATCGCGCTCCATTGGAGAGGACTCCCAAAACTACAGCGGTGTTCACGTCCATATGATCTTGTCCGATGCTTGGTGGACGTTCAGTGTCAGCAACACCCTTTAGTCTGTACATTTTGCACTCCAGTGTTAGTTCACTGCGCAAACCTTTTCTGCGTTCAGAGTCGAGTTTCATGTCCGCAAGTGCACAACAATGGGTGATGGATTCCGACTGTCTTGAAGCTGCTGGACAGATGCATTAGTGACGGACAGACGTAGCTAAAGCCCAAAATATTGACGTGTAACTAAAGCCCAAAATATTCAGTCATATCTGAAATACGCACTTCGCTGCTGTGAAAGCGACGTCAAATTGCACAAAAAATTGCACATGTGAATTTGTATGAAAGTCCAGCCTCGGTATAATCGTGTCCCTTCACGTCGAAGTCCTCCGTACTGCGTGATGCGAGAAAGCGGATTGACGTGAAGTTCAGCTGCCGTTTACGAGGTCGGAGATCCGACATCAATATGTTACCGATGCAGACCGAATTCTAAGAGCTGCGGACGACGTGCTCCCTGTTCATGAGCCACCAGCCTGTGCATAGCGACGCGGTCACAATTCTTGGCGTCAGTGACGTCAAGAGGGAGTATCCTCAACGCATGCTTTAGTAATTTCTTAGCCGTTTTCTGCTCAGGATACAGAAGGACAGACGACCGGTGATGCCAGCGCCCTCGAAGGTGCACATGAAGCGAAGGTGTCGACACAGAATTCCAGAATACGAGGCTGTACAAAATACATACAGGGTGTCCCAGAAAACGTGTCATTGAATTATAACAAAAAAAAAAAAACTACGCCACCTAGAATCATGCGGTCAACAGCATTTGTTCTTATTATGTTTTTGCCACCTCCGAACGTGAATGTCATGTACTCAAAGTTTAATTATGTAAATATTTGCGAACTGAACTCTGAAATTTGCCAAGTAAAGGTCACTTTTTTACCCCACCAAAGCGAAGAGCGTGCCGAATTCACTAAAATTCATGTTAATTGATAGTGATATTCACGAGCTATCCCATCGGAAAAAATAGCCGAATATCATGCTTTTCGGGGCACCGGACCATAACGCGCAATGACTTTTTGAGCGCAATCGCTCCCAGTGCGACGAAAGGAGGTTCCGAAGCCAGCCCACAGAGTGATAGTAGAAAAAGTAACAGGTCCTAAAATTGGAGAGGGAAAGCATTATCCCAGCGAAAGTCGGACGTGATAAGCCGTGCCTGTTTTATCTCTTTCTGCGATGTCGGGGAGGGCTGGGTTTCCAACCTCCTTTCGTCGGATTGACAAAGATTGCGCTGAAAAATTCATCGTGCACTACTCCGTGCGACCTCCGTAGAGCATGATGTTCGGCTATTTTTTTCGATGGGATAGCTCCTTAATATCCCTGTCAGTTATCATTAATTTGACTAAATTAGACACGCTCTTCATATTGGTGGGGTAAAAAAGTGACCTTTACTAGGCAAATTTCCGACTTCAGCTCGCAAAAATTTACATAATTAAACTTAATTGAACTTACGTTACACGACATTCACATGAAGAGGTGGCAAAAACCCATTAAGAGCAAATGCCATTGACCGCATGACCCTAGGTGGTGTAGTTTTTTTTATTATAATTCAATGACACGTTTTCTGGGACACCCTGTATATACGTGCTGTACAACATACTCGGGATGCCTACTTGGACCCAGTGTATTTTGCTCTGTAGTCTGAATTTCTGATTGGCATACTGCGGGAATGTAGTATGTTCGTGCAAATCGTGCAGTGCAGTGTGCAGTGTTCGTGCAGTTCGTGCAGTGTATGCAGTTCGTCGTCCTTCAACAACACAGGCGCCGTTTGCCGAAGGGCCTGGTAGCACACAGTCATCATGGCCGCTCCCGTTTCCATACGGTGGCGAAGAACAATCTTGCTCTTCTTGCAGCATCGCAGAAGATTTGTCTGCGCATCGGATCCTTTTGATGTTCTGATATTGCTCCCTGCGCCTTTTCCGTTTGCCGTAGACCTTCGTGCTGACCATTTTCCGAGGTCTTTGCGAGACGCACGGTAAACGAACTTTAGAACTTACACGCCGTTAGTTATAGCACGACTCGTGAGAAAGTTGGAAGCGTTTTTATTTTTAATCGTTTCATCCTTACCTGGGGAAAAGCTTGCGACACGAGCGCTCGTGGCCCCGGGTCACCGCATCGCTTGTAGGACCAGTATTAGTGTATCTCAAACAGCCAGCAGTTTTCGTGCCTGTCCGCAATGGTTTTGCTTTAAATGTTTCCTTTATACGATAGCTGACTGGTGCTTTGAATTTTTTCTTGCATTCCTGTTTTTAAAACACAATTTCCAATAACGTGAGGCTGAACGCGATCGTCCCGGCGTTATATGGTGGAATGACCTGCCACGTTCATTGCTCTTTTGCTCTAACGCCCGAAAGGCACCTGAAATGGCGGCTGGGCTGAAGAGCGCACGGACAAAAGGGTTCTTGCTCTTCTGCTATCTCCTGAGAAGCAGTGACCGATGTGCTATGGAATCTCCCGGGATGGTTGCTTCTTACTGTTGCGGAGACCGACATAGCATTCCACCTAAGTATACCGCGACGCTGTCGCTCGGCATACTGGCGGCATCCTTCACTGACGCCCTTTGTTTAAGGAATGCTGGTAATTTTATGGCAAGTACAAGTTCCAACTACTACCAACTACTACCAGCAAAATATGAAGCATTATCCCAGCCCGGTCAGGTCTTGTCATCAATTGACAACTTCTCTTATAGATTTAATACCGATGGGGCACAAGTATTTAAATTTTTAAATCAGCAAAAAGCAGCTTGGCGAATTCACGTGATTATAAATGAGCTGCCGCAAACTGTGAGGCAGATTGTGGTAAAGGAAAGCTGGACATGGACACCTTCCTCGTTTCTGTAGACGATGCAAAGGATATTTTCAGTGATGTGACATTGAAGTCATGGAAGTCAGGAAGCGTTGTTCAAAGCAGATTTATTGGACTATGCTGCTGTGTCGACTCCGTATCTCTGCCCCCCATGCAAAACAATGTCGGGTTTCACGGGTACTGTGGATATAGTTGGTGCTACCATGAAGGAGAGTACTATTCCTCAGCCATGGACCCTATCATCATTAACACCCCAAGAGAATCGAGTGATGAAGCAGCAGTGAGAGAGATTCAGCAGTCATTAAAGGACAACCTCTAATGTCTGCGGATAAAAAGGACCAGCTGCACTAATAAACATGCCATATTTTGAATTTACACACGGTGTTCTTGGGCGTTGTACGGACTGCCACAGGTACGTGGCTGTGTGAAGCCAAAGAAGCATTCTGGAGGTGTTCACTTTTATACGTCACATAAATTGTAGTTAGAAACTAGCAAAGCAAAATAGACGCCGTTTCTGCAGTTGAGTAATATGGGTAGGTGAACATTATCCAGAAGAAAGTATGTAACTACAAGATCAATAATTACCTAATAATGATTAATTAACTCCTTAATAATGGGATTTCGCATAAAAGCAAGGAAACGAAAAGGAATATGTTCCTCGTTGAAAGACATTCCATGTGGAAATATGTGTTAAATGCGCACCTGTGTTGAAATGTTCATCGCTCAATTTCGCTATGCAAATGAGCCGAAACAAGAACTACGCAGTTTGCAAACGCAGAAACGATGCGACCTTCGCCTTATCCGGGTAGCAGAGCGGTCTATCTGGCCATTAGCCCCTACATCAATCAGTTTCATCGCTCCAAATTACGTGGCCCTCCCACTTGGGTTGCATGTCGCTCTTTCTGCGCCAGAAACGTGCTTAGTTCATATTCCGGCTCATTTGCATAGCGAAATTCCGCGACAGATATTTCAACGCACGTGCGCGTTTGTGTGTTTTTTTTAACATAAAATTACTTTCGACGCCGAATACACCCCGTTCTGTTATTTCGCCTTTGCGAGAAGTCCCCTAATTAAAAAGCTAATGAACTTTAGGTAATTCGTGATCATATAGTTGCATGATTTTCTACGAGCGAATGTTCGCCTGGCCATATAACTCAACTGAAAAATGGCACCTATTTTGCTCTACTAGTTTTTAATAAAATGTTGTAGCGAATAAAAAGAAACACCCTGTATGTTTGCAAGAAACAAACAATAATCATCATTAGCAGAAGAATAATGATGCCACGAAGCTCTTTATCGAAACCACCAAAGGACTTCGGAGAATATAGCTCTTGGAAGCCCTCAGAATGGAAAGGTTGGTTATTTTTCTAAGTTCACCCATGTGTATAGGGTATCCTTACTGAAAACTTACATCAGATCTCGTTGAAGCAACTGATTCAAGATAAACTGTTGTACGAGGAAGCTGAAAAGGCTGAAATATGCCGAGAAAATTAAGAAGTGACAATGAGCAATAAATTGGAATATTTATTGTAAGAATGTGAGACAGTTTGGCTGCAAATGAAGACACTATCTATGCAAACTCATTTAAAAGAAAGAAAGGTGCATGAAAAAGGAAGCTAAAAAAATGAACACGCCACTCTGCTTCATTAATTTCTGATCCAAAGTTCATCCACACTAACAGGTATGAAAATAGATATATTACAAATATCCAGTGTACATACAGCAACAGTGACAACACTGTAAGGAGATAATGTGTGACAAAATTTGAAGCAGGCAAAATCTGATACATGCATATGAGAAATCACGAACGTCACTTATCGTCTCATCTAACTCTCATCACGTACAAGTGGCACTGGGGCAGCGCCCAGCCTGCTGGCCGGCATCAGCCCCATCTCATCATCGTCTCTCTATTTGTGTGTGTGTGTGTGTCATCTAACTGTCCGACAAAGTAAGTCCGTCTAGTGCAAGCGGGATGATGGCACATCATGAAGGCACTTCAGACAACTATGGATAAATATCGGGTCACTAGAACACCTCTTGGTTCGCTTGGGAGTTGAGGATCAATCTTCCGAAACACGCCGCTTACCTTTGTGCTAACAGAGCTCGTGCACGGGTTCAGGAACAAAATGCGGGACGGAGGACCTCACTACACAAATGCAAAGACGTTCATATTTTTATACGGTCGGCGGAGCTGAAGGGTAGGAAGCACCATCTAATTTACCAGACTGCATCTTAGATCCTACACGCCAACAGACGTTCCCATGTTCCAGGTGGGTCAAGCTGCCGTAAAATCAGCGTCAAACAGCGGAGGCTGCATTCTTGTGGAACGCAGTTGCCAGACCCGGAAACACGAAGGTCGCCAGTTACGGCGACACAAAACGCCGCTGTTGTCTCTCTGTCATATTTGCTTAAACAAACGAATTTTTTGAGAAATGATGCAGTAAACAGGTAAACGTTAGTAATAACCAACCCATATTGCCTTCGACATTCTTAGCGATTGTTGTAACGCTCGCATTGTAACGCATGCACAAGCTAGAATGATAGTTTCGGTTTCGTGGTTGCGGGTTTTGGCGTGCTACATATCTATCATATGCTGGCACATCTGGAGCTACAGGTTGAGCCAAAGTCTGTCTGTAATGTTTTTGATATATTTGCAAAGGAGGGGGAGGATCATAGGGGTGACATAAACCCGCCATTGTTGTAACTACCCTCAAGCGGGTGCTTTTGGCAAAACTTCCATCTTGTCCTGGTCGCACGTCATAGAAAACGTCATTTTCAGGTCATGTGACTTCGTTTACATGTCGTTTTGCTGTTTACCGACATATTTTCGTCGTCATAACGCCAGGAGATGTACGTATTTTGCCACCGTAAACTATGCGGTGCTTCTTCCGCAACATGGTAGCCCATTTCTCCTTAGAAGTACATCGCTTCGGCTCAGTGATCGAGTCTTCACGCGCGGTCGTCATTACATCTTTGGAAGTCGTCAACAGTACGAGGCCTCATGTGTAAAACTGCGCGTTTTACTGGGAGATTATCGCATAAAAATAATTACCGTGATCGAAAGACATCCAAAACGTCGCGCAGAAACAACAACCGCATTGTTTACAAACGCTTTGGCCGCTAATCACCTGCGCCGCCATCTTTATGGTCACCTGTGCCTTGACGTTTGCTGTGACGTGCGACCAGGACCTGTCCAGGATGCATTGCGTTCGCCCAGGACGCTTTCGTCTACGGAGCAATACATTGGATGCCACCCCTGTGGGGAGGATGGAACGTTCAACACTCCGAAATACAATACTGCTGAGGGTAAAACCTAATTGATAAATGGAGACTTCCAAAGATCACGAAATGTGACCACGCCTCGATGGCATAATCCTGATGTGAAGCCTCCATGGACCAGAGGAGAAGGCATAGCAAAAAAAGAAAAACAAGACATCTACCAAAATGTTACATGTCAATGACTTGATGCTTCCTCTTTTCCCCCTATCGTGATCCCCCCAAGCAGCTCAGTTCTAAAGTACAGCAGTGACGAATTCTCACCCTCTTCCAGCACAAAAACGAGTAGCCTGCACTAAGCGTATATTGGTATGATGGTTGACCACAATGGGAACAGCATACTTCTGCTTATGGAAAGCAGGCTCGATAAAGCTTATCGCTCCTGATTGGAGAAAATCTTCTTCACTGTGATGAGTATACATACAGGCAAAGCGCATATGTTGCTTTGCAACCACTTGTCATCTGTGCATTTTAGATTTTCGCATAGAGACAGCCCTTTGGAAGTGCACAAGTGAAATATTTTACTGAAGGGACAGTGCGCATGAAGTTCCTCGGAACGACGTGCCATTCAGACACAGGTAACGATCATGGTACATGACAGAGCTCATGCCAGATATGTTGTACATGTCCATACGTAAACAAATTTTACTTCAAAGCAATAAGTAGTTACGTCCAGCACAGTAATGCCACTATGTGTGCACACATTTTGTGTACGCAATGGCGGTGTTCCACATTTCACTTCTATCAAGTAGGAAGCGTTTGTGTGGAAAAAGCAACACGCATATGGGTGGGTGAATATGAATTTTGCAGATATTAGTGACGTGTAATACAAACCATTTACTTATCTTTTACAGCTGCACAGATTTCTTAATTGTATGCATGCCTCAACCCATGTGAAAGCGAAGCAAACAAATTTTGTTAAGAAATCTATATCAGAAATCAGTGATCTACAACAAAGCAAACTTCATTTGTGCATATGCTTTGTGAACGTAATCACTGTTTGACATCTTACGTCTAATATAGTTAAAAACGATAAAACCCCCTGTGCAGGAAAAGACGAGAACGGAACACAAAAAAAGATAAGGACGCCACACTGACCTGCCAACCAAAGGTTTTTTATTTTGTGAAACGAAGCCTTAAATACATAAGAGACCTGCTCTCGCCCTTTATTCCCTTTCATGTTGGGCTTCCTGTTTACACCACAAAGATAATCCAAATAAATACAGGGGTTACTGACACAGTTACTACATGATTTTTTGATCTCATGCGCCTCTCGAAAGAGAAGGCTACTTTGCTTTTTACACCTGAACAAATTTTTTGGAATTCTGCCTGACATCCCACACATAATGTAAAAACACCCGAGACTAGGGAACACGAAGGGACAGACACAAACACTATGTCTTTTCACACAAGTCACACACGTCAAACACAAAGTCAAGTCAAACGAACACAAGTCAAACACAAAGTCACGTTTGTGTCTATCCCTTCGTGTTCCCTAGTTTCGGGGCTTTTACATGATGCATCATCTTCACCAGCTCGCTTGCTTCCTATCCATTTTTTCATTGTCATATCCACATATCAATAAGTGGTCCCTCAATGCACCGTATCTATTAGAGGTATTAGTTGAATGTTCTTTTAAACGAGTGTTCATGCACCTTTCAATTAAAAACAATTGAAAAAACCCCTAGTGCTTTATCAACCAGCCAAAACACTCGCTCTGTTTATGCACCTTGGTGATTCCACGATATATACGTTATCACACTTTCGTGGCATAGAGTAAACTATATGAATTCGGCATTCTGCAACTTCCTTCCCGTGATCACCAACCAGGCCAAGTTTTAACCGTTTTTCATGTTATATCTAGTCAGTCAGGCTTTCTGTTAATTCATGTGAATCACCAGCCAATCCTTTTTCATGTTACGTCAATATGCTTGCATATGTTGAGAACTGAAAGGTATATGCTACGTCTGAATATGAATGTCATCAGAGTGGACGGTGGGAAATGTCTTTTACGATACAGCTAAACACACACAGTCCTTAAGCTCCTTTCTTTGAGTATGGAAGGGGATGACGTGAACGATACGGTAGCAAAAAGAGGTGCATGAAAGCGGTTCCACTTCCAAACCAGACTTTTAAGAGAAAGGTTACATGGTGGTTGAAATTGATTCATGGATTACTTGCATGGGATTCGAAGTGGTTATGCAACTTGCGTTATCAAATATAACCGATTACCAAATATATATTTGCGAAGAAATCCAGTCTACCATTATCATACACTGTGTGTTATTATTCCACAACTCAGTCGCAAAACATTTGTAGTTACGAATAGCGTTTGAAACAATTTCCATTGGCAAACCTTCGCAACATAGCTTTCAGGGTCGTTGCTGAAGAAAGCTGTTTAACAAAGCACTTGTGACAGAAAACATTCTTCACTTGCGAAAGCGAAAACGAAGCTGCCTACTTCATGTACTGCCGTTCATTGGCAATCACAAAACACAATCTTCGCACTAACGAAGAAGTGTTTTAGCCAACATACGCAGGACGACGCGCATGAATGTACAAATGTAGTCACTTCTTCGCACAATGTCATCGTAGAGAGATGCGTCGTAGAGTTACGCTGGGCACCTTCTTCTACATCACCCAAAGCAGCCTCAGCTGGCTAGCGAGCATCACAATATTTAACGAACATTACAGTCCACAGGCGCAACTGCACAGAACTCACAGGATCGTACGTCCGCAGTGATTGGAAATACCGTGAACACATCCACACACCCATTGAGGAGCGACGGCAGCCCTCACGCTGGATTGGATACGGATTGAAGTGGCTATTTTGAGAAATAGCATGCTCGGTGCACATTGTCTGCAGATAATTTCTACTTCGGTACAAACCTAGGTGGCAGATTTTGCGATGTTGGCAACAACAGTCCCACAAGATGGCGATCCCCGTTGTTTTACGCGTGGAATGGGCCGAAATACATGACAAGATGGCGACTTTGACCCATCTGCCATGTTCAAAACAAATTCTGAATTCATGCCGATGGCGCTCGGTCGCATACGACGACGAGAGCATTATGGCTGTAGTTTCGTTTTGACAGACTGGCAAAGCTGAAGCGTCGCAGGGTAAAGCTGTCGCAGTGCACAATCAGTTTTTTGCAACCTACTCAGGAACGCGGAGTTGTGTGAATAACTTTGCACACGTTTCGGTCTTTATTTATTTTATTATCTTATTTATTGTTAGAATTATTATTCTTATTTCGTTTAATGGCAAAAGGGCAAGGGTGCAGGCCAGCTGGTACATGGTGGGTTTGCTGTGTTCGAGAACGTGTCGTGTCGTCCCTCCTCTGTCCCTTTCTCGGGTTCCAATTATTTCGTTAATTTTATTATTTCATCAGTATGTTTTATTGTACTTGAGCGTAATTTAATATGTACACGTTGTGCAATTAATTTCGACAGTTTTCTTTTTTTCCATTTTGTTCGCTTCATATCAGCCCAGCTTATCTTCACAGCCAGGAATCTAACATTATGTGGCGTAGTCGCTGGAACATCCTACAGGGATCCCACAAGGATGCATCTCATTTCCAGCTCGAATCCAGCATTGAACTATTCTTGTTTTCGATTGGAAGTTGGATGGTTTCACAATGTAAATTCAACCTGCACTGACCCAGCATAAAAACTGCCTCGGCAGTCTTTTTTCTTCTTTCTTTTTTTCTTTTTTTTAGGCTCATTCTGATGTTTGTGTGCGAAATAGAGCTCTTCTATTGCAAGTCGTCAGTGTCCTTCAGTTTTCATTGTTTGACTCACATTGCAAAAAAAAAAGAAAGTTTTTTTCAGTTTGGGACCTATCGGTGTCCTATTTCAGTTGCCCCTTTAATTATGCTGCGCAACTGTTTCAGAACCATTTGCTGCAACATGATTTGAAAGTTTTTCGTCTGCACGGGCACTTGGGAAAGGTGTAGGGCTCGAGACCGTTAACATATTAAAAAAATGCAAGGGCAGTATCGCCTTCATCATCCACCGCTTACGAGCGAATGATCGCCAAAGGGGTCGTGTACAATGCCACTACATATCATATTAAATGTCAGAGGACAAACAATAAGATAGTTTGTCTGGACGACGGGTCATATGCCGAGATTATTCGCATTAGCTTTCGCCAAGAGGGTCAGCAAACGGTAAGTTCACTGACACTTTTGGAATACAACAGTGTTCGGAACACACGTAACAATATGCTATGTTTCGCAGTGAGTAAGAATACGTTCACCTGTAGTGTTGGCATGTAGACGTATGCGCATGGCACTAAATGAGCAGTTTGTGGTGTCCAAGTTGCCAGACAAGATTGAATATGAGTGATGACTACCGTTGTGAAAAACTGTTTTTCCTTTCTTGTTAAAATTTCTTTCATTGCATGTATCATTCAAGTTTTTAATTGCATTAGTAGTGCGACAATCTTGAGATAACCATTGATGCCTTTTCTAGTAGTTCCTTTTTTTTTCTGAGATAACGTAAGCTATAACCATCAATCTTTCTTACACGATGTCATGTACAGTGTTTTTGAGATTTTCTTGTTTGAAGTATATACTTACAGCTGGCACATACAAGCGTACATTATTTTATATGTTTTGCTATATATTTGTTTACACAAGTTTGTTCACCACTTGCAAACACAATATGCAAAACTATGCATGGGTAGAGAGCGTACTTCACTTAAGGCACTCCTGCATATTTCTATATGTACGCTCCTGAGGAAAAGAATATTCCCTTTCACACTCGTGCAGTGCAAAACAATATATGGATTTAAATGTAAGCAATTTAAAACTCGTCAGTTGCGTTGTTTGTGCCAATTGAAGGGTGTGGGAATTCAAACACGTTTCGAATAGAAGATATTTTAAATTAGAATGATTGACTTCTTGTATTCAGCGTACACCAACTTGCTCTATCCCTCGAATGTCTCTCATGATATTCTTCCTTTCATCTATGCATGGAGCAGTCCTATCCGCACATCATGTTTGCTCACATTAATTCAATTGACACAGTGATCATGATGGTTAGATGCTAAACCAATCGCCCAATTCGTTCTTCTTCTGTGAAGGGGATCTAAATTGCACAACACGTCCGTTGAGATTGCTCCAATTGGAAATCACTGTTTCTCATTGGCACCCAATGAACTAATTACTTGATTAGGTTCGTGATTTCTTATCACCATCTTATTTCTTATCGTGATCTTCTTCACCACAACACCTGATAGAGCGCTAAAACATGAAGCTATCTTTCCCTCAACACTTCTCATTACTTCAATGAGAAATACCTGCGTTATTCACATTAAATGAATTGGGTGTCCCAGTTCTCTTTGAAAGTCATTGGTTCTTCTTAAACAAATTAGATCCTGGTTCCCTGGAAGACTCCTTCTCCACAACATCCGTTAGAGCGCTCAAACATAAAGTCAGCTTTCCCGCAACACTTCTCATTACTTCAGTGAGAAATACCTGCGTTACTCACAATAAATGAATTGGGTGCCCCAGTTCTCATCGAAAGTCATTGGTTCTCATTAAACAAATTAGATCCTGGTTTCCTGGAAGGCTCCTTCTCCACAACATCCGTTAGAGCGCTCAAACATAAAGTCAGCTTTCCCGGAACACTTCTCATTACTTCAATGAGAAGTACTTGCTATATTCACATTAAATGAATTGGATGCATAAATTCTCATTGGAACTCATTGAAATTGATGCGGGCGCTTAATGAGATCGGGTCTACCTTTTCCAGCAGGGGTGTGTCGCAGCAGCGCACAAACGATCGTCACTGGAAGCTATGTATTACCGTGCGCAAGTCAGTGGTGTAGGGGGAAAAAAACGAATCTGAAGGGTCTATGGTAGCTTTACATATGGCAGAGGAATTCACTTTCGTTTTGCCTCCACCTTATAAGCGCATTCTTTTCACTTGCACTAGACTGCACTAACTTGGACTCCACGCAAGACGGGTTTTCGGGAGCTGCACTTTCCAGCTGAAAGGAACTTTATTAGTAATGCCTTTCTTTTCAACGAGAAAGTGCAGAAGGCAAATAACCCAGTTCAGATCTGGTGCAGGAGGTGCAACCGAAAAGAATGCACTTAATGTACGACCAGAGGTACCATTTCGTGGGGACAGGGTGAAACTCATGAAGCCCATATACTCGAGCTGCATCACTGGCAGAATTCCTTTTGCACCTGCAATCGTAATAATCCGGTTCATTTTGAATAAGAAAATGCCAAGGCAGATACGTACACTCTAAACCCAGTGACGGATAGGTGCCGTCTGATCAACTGGCACATTTTTTTTTTATGTGCCAGATGACGTCAAGGGGCACGCTTCAAGTCTTCAAGACTTCAAGCTGCAGCTGCCGTGTGCCCCCTGAAACAACTGGTACGACATCCCTGCTGAGTGCTGACGCCAGGAGCCACAGTGCACCATACGTATGAAGGGTTACTTGTACCCACTAATACGCGAAACACATTGCGCCTCTCGAGTTCCCAACCACAAAAAAATTACTTCCAGGCTTCGCAAAAAAGAAAAAGCAAGGGAGAAAATGCTCCAAGCACACCGAACATGAAACACCAAGTTTTATTGGCTTGCACATACGTTTAAATTGCAGCCAGTACATCATCGTTTGCCGAATGGGAAGCATACACGGTTCACTAATCCTAACACACACATATGGAGCACACGTTGCACGGACACACAACCCATCCGATGCACCAGGCAGTCCTCCAAACGCCGAACACAAAATCCTCGAAACCTCATATGTTTTCTGTTGCTAGCCTGTTCGAAACTTCGAACATGCTGGCACTGCAAAGCTCAATGAAGATCATCCCCAGTAACGAACACGACAGTTCCTCAAACGAAATGACTGAGAAACAATTGTCCAAGCAAGTGGCAACAGACACCAATGTGAGAAGCAGTTGCAATCTTGCACACGTAGGTGTGACCGGAAACAACCTGTAAAGAAACCGAAGTGAATATCACGCCGGTATTGCTCCACCCGGCGTCGGGAAAGTGGCACCCCCATCGCCCGGCAGCAGCCGCAGTAGCCCCCTCCTGCACCAACGGTTGGGTCGCCGCAGGAGGGAGACCCGCACGTATAGCTGTGCGTGGCTTTCCCGTGTCTGGGGAAAGGGGGATCCCGGCGGTTGAGTGGACCCTGAGGTTGTTTTGGACCCTTCGGGGCCCCTCTGGGAAAGCAACACACCGCTTTGGCCCCTGCTTCCCATAGTCGGGTGGTCCTGGAAGGCCCGGCCAGGATTATTCAGTTAGTCGCCATCTCCCTTTTCATTACTTTCTCTTCCTTGGTCTCCTTCTTTCTCTCCTTTTCCTCTTTTCACCATCCTTGGCGGCAAGGGTCAACCTTGGGCAGTCTTTCACTCTCCAGAAGCTGCACTTGGGTATAGTGCATAGGCAAGTGTTAGCGTGTGGGACACGTTCCCTCGTTGGGCTCGATGGTGGGCGACACACCTCCTGCACTGAATCAGTCTTCTCTTTTATGGATTCTTCTCGTACAAAAAAACATGATCAGCGCCAAAAGAGGCGCTGCACCGATGCACCAACTATGCAAATCCTCGACTTGACTCCTGAACCTTGGTTTGCGAAGTTCCTCATAGTCCACTCGGAAGATGAGACCAAACCTATGGCTAAGGTATCACCATTCACGATTGCAAGAGAGTTAGAAAAGACAATAGGGAAATCTTATAATGCTCGAAAGCTGACCACAGGAGATCTACAAATTGAAGTGACCACAAGGCAACAAAGTTCCGCTCTCCTTTCACTTAATAAAATTTCTGATATATCAGTCACTGTGACCAGACACCGAACACTTAACATCGTGAAGGGCGTCATCTCAGAGTCTCAACTCCTTGACTGCTCAGACACTGAGATCGAGGAAGGACTTAAAGACCAAGGCGTTGTGACAGCAAGGAGAATTGTGATGCGTCGGGATGGTAAAGACATCCCGACGAAACACATTGTCCTTTCCTTTCAATTGCACAGGCTTCCTCAGACCATCAAAGCAGGGTATCTTAATTGCCATGTACGTCCGTATATCCCGAATCCGCGACGCTGTTTCAAGTGCCAGCGTTTTGGACAAGGGTCGCAGGTCTGTCGAGGACAGGCGATCTGTCCAAAATGTGCTGGCATGGACCACTCTGCAGAATCCTGTGCAAACGAAGTCCGCTGTTCGAACTGCAAAGGGAGCCACCCTGTCTACTCCAGGTCCTGCCCCCGTTGGCAGGAAGAGAAGGAAGTACTCAAAGTAAAAGTGACGCAGAATATCTCGTATAAAGACGCAAAAACACAGGTAGAATTTGCCAAAAAAGGCACGTTCTCCGAAGTGGTGCGCCGGGGAGTGGCACCACTGCGGAAATCTGTGGAGACGCAGACTTCTGGGTCTCCACCCCACACTCCCCCCACACAAGAAAAGCCTGCGGAGAGCTTGCTTCCGCTGGCACCAGCTGCTCAGGTGGGCAGCCGGGAAGTAGCGGCCACAACCTCTACGGAGGTTGATGGCGAGCTGTCAGTTTGGGACGGGCTCACAGGGGGCTCATCCCAGGCTGCCACACACACGATGGATGTTGACGATGATGACTGCATGTCGCAGAAATCATCGTCAAGCCTTCCCCCCAATCCTTCCCCATGGAAGGAACAAAGAACGAAAAAAGGAGGCCGAGGCAGGGGCAGTACGTCCCTAGGGAAACACAAGCAGCCCCCCCCCCCCAAGGGTTACACCTCCTACATAATGTACAGTCTCTCTTTGTTCTTATTCATCACTACTTTCATTATGGGACAGGTAATCCTTCAGTGGAACTGTCGAGGCCTCTACACTAACATAGATGATGTACACGATCTCTTTGAAAAATACACTGCAGCTTGCTTCTGTTTACAGGAAACCTACCTTCAGGAACAAAGTTTCAATCCCTTCCGCAGACATACTATTTTTAGGAAGGACCGTACAAATACCACACGTGCGTCTGGAGGTGTGGCTATAGTCCTTCCGCAATCTGTGTCTGTAAAACAAATCCCACTTGTTACAGGGTTGGAAGCAGTTGCTGTTCAAGTGTGCCTCGATAGGGTTTTCACTATATGTTCACTGTACCTTCCCCCATCAGAATTAATAGAACAAAGAGATTTTGAAAACTTGTGTAATCAACTCCCACAGCCATTCATGATTCTGGGCGACCTGAATGCCCACAATCCTTTATGGGGCAGCGCAAGACTGAATACGCGAGGAAAAATGTTGGAGAGAGTTCTTCTTTCAAGGTCCCTTTGCATTTTGAACACTGGGCTGCCTACATACGTCAACTCCTCAACACAAAGTTTTTCTTGCTTGGACATTTCACTGTGCAGTCCTTCCCTCTTCCATTGTCTGGACTGGACCGTGGACCAGAATCCTCGTGGAAGTGACCACTTCCCGGTAGTTTTGAAATTTCGTGGTCCTACAAATTCCATCTCGACGCGACCGCGAAGGTGGAAACTTCAAGAGGCTGACTGGAGCTTTTTCCAGAACGAGGCAAAACTTGTTTCTTCATATTTTGAACACATGTCTATTGAAGAGGCAAACGAGTTTGTCACAACGGCCATCATAAATGCCGCTGAACAGTCTGTCCCGCAGACATCTGGCCGGCTCCCCAAGCGTCCCAAACCTTGGTGGACGGATGAATGCACACAGACACGAAAGCAACAAAACAGAGCATGGGGTATCTTCCGCAGATACCCCACTCCTGAAAACCTCCTGACATTCAAGAGGGCACGAGCCAGGGCAAAATGGACCAGAAAACAAGCAAAACGGACGTCGTGGCGTAACTTTGTCTCTTCGTTAACGCGCACAACACCGTCAAAGGTTGTGTGGGATAGACTTCGAAAAATTAAGGGTGATTACACTAGTTTTTCCATTCCCCTGCTTCAGGTTAATGGCATACCGTGTCAGAGCTAAGAAGAGCAGGCTAACGTCCTTGGTCAACATTTCTCTGACGTATCGAGCTCCTCACATTATGATAGAAACTTCCTGCGTATTAAGGAGCAAGCCGAAAGGCAAACAATTCCAATTACGGGTGGTGACAACTACAAGTACAACCAGCCTTTTACCATGGTAGAACTCCAACGAGTGCTGGCTTCAGTAAAAGTCAGCGCTCCTGGACCAGACCGCATTGCATATCCAATGCTTAGTCATTTGTCCGATGATTCCAAAGAGCATCTATTGAAGTTCTTCAACACGGTCTGGGACAAGGGACAGATGCCATCAGCATGGAAAGTAGCCACAGTCATTCCTTTTTTAAAGCCCGGTAAAGATGCGTCCAGTCCAACAAGTTACCGACCTGTTGCATTAACTAGCTGCCTCGGTAAGACATTCGAAAGAATGGTCAATAACCGGCTGACGTATTATCTAGAGGACAATAACTACTTTAATAACTACCAGTGTGGTTTTAGACCTGCACGTTCAACGTTGGACCATCTAGTTAGACTAGAATCCACAATTCGTGAGGCGTTTGTGAGACGGCATCACTGTGTGTCAGTGTTTTTTGACCTCCAAAAGGCGTATGATACCACCTGGCGCTACGGTATTATCAGGGATCTCTATGCGCTTGGCATTCGAGGGCGACTTCTACGTTGCCTGATGAATTTCCTCCAGGGAAGGACGTTTAGGGTCCGACTGGGGACAACTCTTTCACGTCCTTTCATCCAGGAAAATGGAGTTCCCCAAGGCTGTGTGCTTAGTGTTACTCTCTTTATTATAAAAATGAATTCAATAGCTGCTGCAATTCCCCCGTCCATTTCCTATTGCTTATATGTTGATGACGTCCAGATTTCTTATTCGTCAACAAACCTGAGTACATGCGAAAGGCAGCTCCAACTTACAATTAACAAATTGGTTAAATGGGCAAGTCAAAACGGATTTAGTTTCTCACCCGAGAAAACTGTTTGTGTTCTATTTTCAAGGAGAAGGGGTCTGTACCCAGACCCGATACTATCCATCAATGGTCAAAACCTGCCAGTACGCACTGAACAGAAGTTCCTCGGTGTTGTGTTTGACAGAAAGCTTATTTTTGGGGCACACATCAGGAACTTGAAAAACAAATGCTTAAAGTCCACAAATATACTCAAGGTAATATCCCACAGATCGTGGGGTGCTGATCGGGAAACACTCCTTCGCATTTACCGGTCTGTAGTCCGCTCTAAAATGGATTACGGATGCCCTGCTTATGGGTCAGCACGACCGTCCACGCTAAAGGCCCTCGACACAGTACACCACCTTGGTTTGCGACTGGCGCTGGGGGCTTTCCGAACCACCCCTGTTTATAGTCTGTACGCAGAGGCAAATGAGTGGTCGTTAGGGAGGCGAAGGTCTTATATTACCTTGTCCTATGGTTTGAGAATAAGAGGCCACCCTCAGCATCCTTCGTTTCCTTCAGTGACACGGAGCAACTTCAAACAGCTGTTTCTTAATAAACCCAGAGCTGTGCCACCTTTCAGCATTCGTGTACAACGAGACGTCGAATGTTATGGCTTTTTCAGTTACAACTCACCTTCCTTGGTTGCCAGTAAGTTGACTCCTCCCTGGCAACCACCAGTTGCATATGACGTTTCACTTGCAAAGTTTAATAAAAGGGAAACACCCACCACAGAAATCCAGCAGGAATTTCTGATTCTCAAGGAGAGCTTTGGAGACCACACCGAGATATATACTGACGCTTCAAAGTCTTCCACAGGAGTGTCATGTGCTATGGTATGTGGCTCGTGCACAAAGGCACATTGCCTAAACAATGTCTTTTCAATTTTTACTGCAGAACTCTATGGTATTATCATAGCACTGAACCATGTTTTACAAACACACATGACACACACAGTAATCTACACGGACTCTTTGAGTTCGTTACGTGCCATCTGCAGTATTCAATCACATAAAAACCTCCTGGCAAGACGCGCACAATTCCTGGCCAGCATTATACAAGAAAAAGGGTTCCAGCTGAGACTGTGCTGGGTACCCAGCCATGTCGGAATTTCCGGCAATGAGAAAGTAGACCGCGCTGCATCTGCTGCTTTAGGCAACGATGTAACTCCTTTTGAGATTCCACTTAATGACTTGCTGCAGCAACTGAAGAAAGCCATCCACACGGATTGGCAAGCTTTTTGGGATAAGCAGATAACAAACAAACTGCACACAGTAAAACCTCGCCTATGCAAACCTACACAAGATTTTGAAAACCGCCACCATGAAGTTTTATCGAGCCGTTTGAGGATTGGGCATAGTTTTTTAACTCATGGGCATTTGCTACGAAGGGACGACACGCCTCAGTGCCCTCACTGTGGAACAGACCTATATATCATACATCTACTCATAACATGCCCACTTTTAGAACATCATCGCCACCTACACTTTCCATTCTTTTACAAATACAAGGTCCCTCTTCACCCTGCTCTTCTACTCGGTGATGAACCTCTAGTCGATTTTAGCCATATATACAAGTTTTTAAGAGACACTGGGTATTTAAAGCACATCTAGGCTCATATATATTGTTTTATTTTATTTTATTATTTTTTAATTGAAATAATCCTTTTAAACTACTAACCATCCATACCATTGTCTTGGCGCACTATGGCCTTCGTCGCTAATGCGCCAAAAAAACCTTAATCATCATCATCATAATCATCATCGGTATTGCTCCAACGTGAATGCTGGAATACTACACCATTTTGTAACTCACGTCCTCGCAATCCGTACAGTCCCACGGTCACCAATAACGAAAGAATACAATTAACCTCGCTTGTAATTAGGGCTGTGCGAATAGTGATTTTCGAATAGTTCGAATTCGAATAGTTGCGAATCGAATAATGTCGAATACCACACAAAAATGTGTGCTTATTGCTGAATAGTAAGCAAAAGCTTCTATTGAAACCTGGTGCTCAGTTGTAGTTTGTGAAACAGACTGCTAACTATATACACATATTTCATTGATGAATACGTTTGTGCTAGAATTGTCCTGAAAATTGTAATTCCAGACATAAAGTGTGATTAAATCCCTCTTTCTATGGCGGCATAGCTGGTCCAGCCAAAGCTCAAAATAATTAAACTAACTTAAACATCCCTGACAACATTTGCTGAAATATTTCTCGAAAGTGGCAATTTCAAGTGAACCCTCAAATCGCACTTTTAAACCATGCCTGCAACTCCGGGGCACTGGCAGAAGAGTAAACTAGGCTTCGCCTGATGCTCGGAGACATGAGGCGAAGCCAACTTGCAGGATATCGTCAAATCTGCACGCGCAAACCTGTAAAGTAAGCTTCACCTAACACTCAGAAGCATGAGGGGAACCCACCTTGCAAGATATAGCTGAGGCGCAGAATTGTAAAGTAGGCTTCGCCAAACGCTCAGAGGCACGAGTGGAAGCCAGCTTGCAGAATTTCGAATATATTCCAGTATTCGATGAAATGTTATTCGGTTCGAATACGAATAGCGCGATACCGCTATTTGGTACGAATATCGAATATTTCGAATAGTCGCACACCCCTACTTGTAATGTACATTGTCGCTTCACCGATGCAGCCGATCCTCTCTTGCCGCCATTTGCAATGCGTCCATCGTCTGCAACAGAATGTACTTCGATTGTTAAACACGAGTAAAACGCTGGCGTCGTACGATGCATCACGGCTAGGTTACCCATACTTACAAAGCAAAGGTGTCATCCTTCTCAAAGGCGGGATTGCAACGCAGACAGCGGGCAAGAAAGCGGGAAGGAACGTACTGCGGGAGAACACATCGTGTCATATCACTCCTCACCGGCGAAGCGCGGAGCAACGTAGTACGCTCTCACGAAGGCACGCATATTCCGCCGGCACACGCATTATTCAACAAGCCATAGGCGCCGACTGCGGCGGCCCTTGCCCCCCCCCCCCCCGAAACGTGAACTAGGGGGCACCGCTTCCCCCGGGAAGTCCCGCTAAGAGACTCACCAACCTTTGGGGCTCGGCGCGCCCGGGTCAAAAGGGCGAAGACGCACCAACCCCAAAAATGCATCTTGCAATTTATAAAATATGTATCCGCCCACCATACTCATTATCACAGTAGAAGGTGAGGCGAAGAAACACAGAGGATGACACAACACATAGCCTGAATTTCGCCCAAAGCAATCAGATAAATGAAACGAAGCAGTCGAAAAGGTACCAGCAGCTGCCAGTGAGGTGTAACGGTAGGATCTTCGGAACGCATATCCGTTGGGAGCGGGTTCAACTCCCGCTGCTCCATTTCATTGACCATATTCATATATTGCGCGCATTTCGGGTCAAACACCGAGGATTCAATGCACTTTGTTCCTTTTCCACTCAGTTTTCAAAGGCGTAATGCCTTCAGTTGCGCACATGTTCATGTTTACGTTCTCTCTGTTGTTTTTTTGTCTGTTCTTCCTTCCTGTTATTTCTTTACCAGTTCTGCACACATCATAGGATCCCGCCAGAGTGTGTGATTCTTCAGCTTTAGTTTTGTGTTCTTCATTTTTATTTTATTTTCCTTTCCTTCTCTTTGTTTTCTTTTGCGTTCTTCTTTTCTTTGCATTTTTTGTCTTCCCCTTTCACTTTTTTTTGGGAATAACAAGCCGACATCCATCTGGCTTACCTTTCTTTTTTTCTCAATAAACGTATCTCCCCCCCACCCCCCGGGGAAAATGAAAACTCTCCGCCTCTGCAACGAGCACACGAGTACAAGGTTCAGGAGGCACACATATTATTCAGCGGGCACAATGCCGTTTCATACCAACGTGGCGGCTTTGTAGCTGCTGAAATTTGGCGGTGAGGATCGCTGTGCTTGCTATTTGATAACCGTTACGGCTGTTTCCAGACGGTTACGGCTGTGTACCGGCTGCACTTTCTGAGGGAACTTTTTTAACTGGCACATGTCCGTCACAGGATTTAGAGTGTAGTACAGTGCTGGACAAAAGTTCACGAAACCAGTGATTTTCCCAGGATTTGCTTCTAGAGGGGTGTTGGAAATCAGTGGGGGGTACAACATTATATGTGACGGCCTCCCATGACGTCACAACCACGTGATCATATCATATGACGTCACGTATGATGTGACCCAGTGGCTTTCCCCAGGATTTCCGTTTTGGGTGAATCAGGATTTGAAGGAGTGGAATGGGTGGTACAAATGCGCTTTAGAAGACTTGCCCACTAACGACTGTGTTTCCGACTAAATGTAGCGACATTCAATTTTTTAACAGTAACGCTTTTGTTGCGGTGAACATTGTTTTGCTGCTATCAAAATACCACCTAGGTAGTTCAGGGTTCTGAGCAGATTCATTTCTGGTAAAACTGTTGTGTGACATTAAAAGAGAGAAGAAGTAGAGAAGAGGTAGAGGGTGGCTCGCGACAAAACAAAACGAGGACAGGTAACGAGAAACGCAAAACACACACACATGACGCAGAGCAGGTCTCTTGACGTGAAGCGGTAAGTTTCCTCTTCATAGCCTCCTTGGTTTCCGAACCCATTTTCTCAAAAGCTTTACCTATTAACTCGTGGTACTTGTAGGCGCTGCCATCAGGCGTCTCCTGGCTGTCGCTGAATTTGTGGTTCTCCGATGGATAAATTTATCAGAGAGTCAACATGCGCAGGAAGCAACTGCGAACGTTCTGAGCAGAGTATTCCATATATAGAACCATACATGAAACCAATCTTTTAGTGCGAGAGCAAAACACTCGATCTCGTTCCTGTATATCTGGTTCACAAGTACAGTTACCACACATTTAGCAACGTTATCCATCGAGTGCACCGTACTCTCGCACGATGATCCGGTGTAACCACGTTAAACCGCTGTTACGTTTTTATTATTATTACTCACAAAGTTCAAAACCAGTAGGCATGGTAAATATCAAGGCTTGACTTGAATACTCGACAGGGCCAGATGACACTCCCGTGTGTGTGTGCGTGTGTGTGTGGAGGGGGGCTGTCATTAGAAATTCCTTGCGGGGTGTCTGACAAATTTTGGGAGGTTGTTAGGGGGATGTGGGGAGTGCTGGACAATCACTGCACGAAACGCGCGAGCGGTGTATTTTCTCCTCGGAGCGACACACTGGCGGCTGCCGGAAACGGGCTCGTTCATTCCCTCAAAAGGAGAAAATGAGTGCGCCGGTAGCGATGTAAACTTCCTTGCCTTTTATATTCCAAATATTCGTGTGGATTTGTTCAAAAGTCATACCGACAGCAGAATGTGTCCCAGCGGGCGGTTCTGCCGGCAGCGGTACAACGAAGGAAGCAGACGACAATTCCCGACGTGCCTTACGCTCCCTATAGGTGGCATCCATCAAATTTGCACTAGAAATCTACTAGTCTTGCCGATTGCGAGAGGTATCCGTTTCGATACCATCCAATCTACTTGACACGTAAAATGGATGCTGCCCATGTTGGATATACGGGGATAAATAGTGAGGATAGCGCGATTGACAGCGGCCCATATTTCAAGACTTCATTGGTCGAAAAGTCGAAAAAGTGGGGTACGATGCATTAATGGCCAGACTCCCTTTCAATATACGGCTCTGACTCACCCCTTCTTCTGGACCAATGAACTGGCCCGCTTCCGCCTGCCGCTGGGTTATCGCAACCAGGAGGAAATACACCGCTCGCGCCTTCTGTAAACTTTTGTCCAGCACTGTACTCTTGGGGGGCTCCCTGTTATCGGGCCTGTCGTTATCCCCGTTGGCGATATAGTTCAAGCGATAATCACCCCACCACGGTAAGTTACACTCAGAGAACAAGGAGCAGTCAAAAACAGGGACAACGACACAAGAAGACACACAAACAGAGGCTCCACTATCAACAAGTTTTTACTGAACTACACAAGCACATTTATACCCAATGGTATAGAGGGGCGAAAAAAGGGGGCAAAAACGGAACACACGTGGGGGCCATAAAAACACGAGGAACAACCGGATCTAACTACTCAACTCCAGCTTTTAGTCTGCATCCCAAGAACCCAAACTCTTCCCTTGTTAGCGATATCGACGGCTCACTAACACATTTATCAGACCCATACTTCATTATCAAAAAGGCATCGAAAATTTCTCTTTCATTCTTGGATTTGAATCGTCCTCTAATCTTTGTTCTCGGAAACTCTGGAACGCAACCGCAGACCCTTACGTGTTCATGCAAGGTACCCCCACCCGTTTTGTTTACACAATTCTTATGTTCCATTAAACGTTCATTTAGGCACCGGCCAGATTGGCCGACATAAACCTTATCACACGAAAGTGGGATTTCATAAACAGTTATTTCTTTTTCCTTTCCTTTCTTTTTCCTTTATTTCTTTTTTCTTTTCCTTTTCCTCCCTTACTCCCCTCCCTTGGAAATGTAACTAGCCGCCATTATTCTGAGCAGGCAGACCACATTTCTTTTCTTAATAAACGTCACTACCACCACCACCATAAACAATAGACCTTTTACATTCCACAAGAGGACACCTATGCTTCTTCTCGCACTCTAGTGATACCTGTTCCTTGATTCGTTAACCTAACGAGAGAAGATAGCCTAGAAAAAGACTTAAAAACTACAGGTACACCGAACCTTCCTGCCAATTTTTTAAAATGATGCGACGTTTTATGAATATATGGAATCACCCCCGGTCTACCTTCCAATCTTACATGGGAACTCTTTAGACCCTTAACCTCTGTAAGCAACCTACGGAGGATCATCAGCAGTACCTGCCGAGGAAAACCAGCTTCTTCAAGGCGGTTCAACTGTAGCACAACGCTTTCAGACATGGTATGCACACAAGATTTCTGGAGGGCCTTCCTAACACAGGTCAATCCTATCCCATTGTTTACTAATTTTGAATGGTTCGACCCAAAGGGTAACACAGGTTTCCTGGACCTTTGTTTGTACTGCCAACAAATATGTTCTGAACCTTCAGAAATACATAGGTCAAGAAACTGGAGTTTGCCACCCACAGGTTTCTCATGTGTAAATTCCAAACCCTGTCCAAAAGAGTAAAACACATTCAGAACTGCATTCTCTTCCAACTCACTATCAAAAAACAGAAGAAAATCATCTAGAAATCTAAAAACCTTCTTTACACCTAAATTCTGCAAAGAGTTCCTTAATGCTAACATCAAATTGCCCCCCAAAAAATATCTGACAGAAGCGGAGCAATGCTGGAACCAATACACACCCCTGATTTCTGAGTATAAATCTGCTCGCCAAAAGAGACCCTTAACGACTTTAAATACAGCATGAGTAACTCTACAAAGTCATCAACACTAACGCCGCACTCATTTTGAAAGCCGACAACACCACTCTGTTCAATGCAAAGCTTTACACAGTGCTTCAAACCTTCAGTAGGAAGGGAGTAATATAAGTCCTTTACATCAACCGACATAAATTTGAAAGCGACCCCTTCATTTTCGTTCAAAAATTTCACAACTTCCATGGAGTCACGTACTCTAAACGGATCCACAATCTGTAAACTACGTAGCCCTTTCTGAATCAAGAGCAGCATTCAGGGACACCCCCTCTGAAACCCGGCTTGACCTGATAGCAGAGGACTACGCAAGGAAGCTAAGTTTACAGGGTGGTGCGTGAGTACGTGAGGAGGAACAGATCTGGGCAGGGAGAGGAGGACATATCTGAGGCGAACAATTCCCGTTTCGCGCCCAGACCTGATAACAACACCGATAACACGCCCGGGAGCATTCGCGTAAGATAAAGAATAAGACGTGATGTATAACTCTGGGAACGAGCATGAGACTTTCCAGATATCGGGAGATTGCCGGATGAAATTGGCAGGTTGGCGCCTGTGATAGCCTTCTGGACGACAAATTCACTAAATGCGAGTTCTAAGAGTGCAGCAAGGACAGCAGCTACGGTCCGCAGACGATACACAGACTACGTAATTTTATGATGATACCGTCAGTATCAAATTGGTATCAAGAGTTATTACGAGCTAAAACAGAGGAAACTGACAAATTGGTGCCAGTGAGTGCCACTTGGGCGACGATTTGGCAAAATGTCTGAAGTATATAGATTGGGCTGGTTGGTGTAAATCCACAAGCGACCAAAGAACAAACACGAAACAACAACAGAGCGACTTGTGTCTGATCTTGTCTCCTGTTTGTTCTTTGGTCGCTTGAAAATGAATGATTTGACCAAACGCTACTTCGCGGGCTCTGGCAAGGGAACCAGGTATGGGTCGCGGACTCATAGCTATTGAGCATGGATACACAGACTACGTAATTAAGTGATGACATCTTCGATATCACGTTTATATCCAGAGTTATTACTAAATGAAATGGAAGATACGGACAGTTTGGCGTCTGCGAGTGCTGTGGCGATGCGAGTGGTAATAATTTGATCAAAAGCGACTTCTTTGGACCAGATATTTTGGAGCAGAACTAAATACCAGATTTGGAGATAACGCTAAACAAGTGCTACGCGCCCTCGAGTACATTATTTATTTCTCGCTTAAGATGAAGTAATGCTTAGATCAGGGCAATCAGGGCTCTCACACACGCGGGCCGCATGTGCATGGCTTGCAGTCAGCTATTCTGTGTCCCGAGGGCTCTTGACCACTAAATAGAATAAAGCTGCCCCCCCCCCCCACACACACACACACGCGCGCACACCAATAATGAAGAATTCGGAATGAAACCAGGTTTTCAGGCATTGCTTTTACCCTTGCTCGATGTGTGCTGCTCCTGTCGACGTTAGGAAGGACATTCACATTCGAGCAGTTCTTGTGACTCATGAATGTCAGCTAGTAGTTATAGCGATTAGCGATCTGGTCTGAACGTGCATTTTGATAAACTACACTGTAAGTAATATGATAATTGAGAAGTTATAGTGGAGACAACTGCAGAGAATGACGTCATCTTAATTATTACACTAAGTTTATGGGCTTCCAGCATAGCAGCAGCCTCTCCGGATATCATGCACCAAAAACTGTAAACTGAGCACAGAGAGGCGCAGTGAAAAAAAAAGAAAAAAAAAATACATGGAGTAGTTATGTTCGAGGGTCATTGTGTGAATATTTTTAATTATTTCTCTTTCCATGATTTCCTTTTCCTTTTTCACTTTGAAAATGCAAGCAAAATCAGCAATACAGTGTGTAAACCGACACTTTCAGTGCTCCTGAACGTTGGGATAATCGTTCGTGAAGAACTATGTACGAAGAACTTGCAACGCCTTTCAAATTTTCAATGTCTAATTTGGAAAAGAAGCTCATTTGTCTCTGCTGGTGTGTCAAGTGAAGTTTCTCATTGACGAATTGTATATGCGAATGCCTAATAACTATACCGCTCAGCTGTTTACGCTAAGGTACTTTGCTATAATTGCGGTCCTTTCCAGGGTGATTACCCCCACCCCCAAGGGAGGTGTACACTTCCCCTGAATTTTTCCAACCACTCCCCTGTAATTCATTAGATTTCCCGATACACCTTTGCCACCAATGCATATACGCATAGATATGTATCCATATAGATATACCACCCTATGGTTCTCTCCACTCGAAATCACGCAGACATCTTATCACGCCGGGTACCGCATCTTGGCTTCTATGCGCATTGATGATAGTGCCAGCCGCAACAACAATGACAAAGAAGAAATTGTCGTTCTTCTTCGCTGCTGATACGAGTTGCGCAACGGACCAAAGGCTGATACCTTCCGTTTGAATTCAGCGTGAGAGAGCCGCGACGGCAAGGAAAAAAAAAACTTGCCAAGATACGGGGCACAAAAGTGAACTTGCACAGCAAATCGCCGGCAGTCCGAACATTTACACGGCAACAGACACCTAGGAGCACTGGTGCTAAAGCCTGAGGAAAAGACATCATAGATGAAAATACATATCCGTTACAACAACAACAACAAATAGTTCATGACTATGGCCTGGGGTGGTTCACCGCTTGAGAGCATATCCGTTACGAAGCCGTTTGAATTTCGCTGTTCATGGTAATCAACCAATTTTTCTCGAAGTGCAGCACGAATAAACAAGTCCATGGTTTGCTTACACCTCGACCTGCAAGAAATGACCCACAGTGACCCTAGAAGTCTGCCCAGGACGCACACTTCCCCAGGGCGTCAGTCGTGACGCTGCCCATATACGTGAGGCCTACAACGGCAAGCCCTTTCACCATCACCACCACCACCACAGTATCCTTCTGAAACATTGCATCACTTGCCAACTTCTTTGAGAAAAGTAAAAAGTAACCTTTCTGCAACCCCGATGATGGCAGGGGCATCCAAGGAATACACAACAAAGAGTCACTGGTGTATTCTGCATAGCGAAGCCATTATCAACGACTTATACTAGGCCCTTGTACTTGGATTTTGACAGTGGTGACCGCAAAATTTGGAAGAGGCGCCGGCAGAGCCCTCTAAAACGGGCAAAACCCTTTGTATCATGCTGTCAAAGGCATATTCGAGACGGCTTATGCTATTGCCTTTCCCACTGGGATTGTAACGGAGGCGACCGCAAAATCCGTAAAAGACCGCAGCAGAGCCCTTTAGAACGGGCAAAACCTCTTTAATCATGGTTCCAAACAGATATTATCAACGGCTTATGATGCTCTTCTACAGGGATCGCAACAGAAGCGACCACCAAATGCGGAAAAGGCAGCAACAGATTCTTTTAAAACGTACGAAACCCCTTGTATCATGGTACCAAAGGCATATTAATGACGGCTTACCCTGTGCCTTTCTACCGGAATTGCGCAAGAGGAGACTGCATAATTTGGATACGGCGGCAGCAAGGCCTTATAAAACGGGCGAAGCTCCCTGTATCATGGAGTGAAAGAAAGGAAGGATTTTACCAGTGTCTTGTGCAATCCTATTCTGCTGGAGTTATAACACAGGCGATAGCCAAATTCGGCAAACGTGGCAGCAGAGCCCTCTTAAACGAGCAAAACCCCTTGTGTCATGCTGTCACAGTCATATTATCAACAACTTATACTATGTCATTCTACCGAGATCATAACACAGGCGACCGCAAATATCGGGAAAAGGATGCAGCATAGCCCTTCAGAATGGGCGAGACCCCTTGTATCATGCTGCCGATGACATGTCATCAATGGCTTGTGCAATGCCGTTCTACTGGGATTATAACAGAGACTACCACAAAATACGGAAAATGCGGCAGCAGAGCCCTTTAAAACGGTCGATACCCCTTGTATCATAGTTCCAAAGTCATATAAGTATACGCAACGGGTTCTACTGGAATTATAACGGATGCGGCCGCAAACTCCATAAAAGGCTACAGCAGAGCCCTTTAAAACGGACAAAAACCCCTTTAATCATGGTGGCAGACATTTTACACACCTATAAAGACGCGACGGCTCATGTTATGCCCCTCTCCTGTGATTGCATCGGAAACCACCGCAAAATTTGGAAAAGGCGGCAGCAGGGCCCTTTACAATGACTCAAATGACTTGTATCATTGTGCCAAAAAGATACTATGAACGGCTTGTACTGGGATTGTAACAGAGGATACCGCAACGTTCGCCAGCAGATCGAGCCCTTTAAAACGTGCGAAGCCCCTTTAATCCTGGTGCCAGGCCGTACATGGAGAGGTCGCGTTTGAAGAAACGACACTCCCTAAGCAAAAAGCGTCCTATGCTAATTTTGTAATATGTATATGTCAAAGAAAGATCACGGTGTTTGAACCCCGTACCTTGTTCCCCTGTTGCACCCTGAAAGGTCGCCTTTGACAAAATCGCTTCCAAAACGGCACTCGAAATGTCCAAGTGGCGAATTTCGTCAATTTCGGGGCTTAATATCATTTGATATAAAAATAATATTAAAGATGTCCTAAGCTGATGTTGTAGTATGTATATATGAAAGTAAGATCACGGGGTTTGAACCCCGTATCTTGTTCCCCTGTTGCACACTGAGAGGTCGGGTTTGACAAAATCGCTTCCAAAACGGCACTCGAAATGGCCAAATGGCCAATTTCGTCAACTTCGGGGCTTAATATCATTTGACATAAAAATAATATTAGAGATGTCCTAAGCTAATTTTGTAATATGTATATGTGAAAGTAAGATCATGGGGTTTGAACCCCGTATCTTGTTCCCCTGTTGCACCCTGAGAGGTCGCGTTTGACAAAATCGCTTCCTAAACGGCACTCGAAATGGCCAAGTGGCCAATTTCGTCAACTTTGGGACTTAATATCATTTGATATAAAAATAATATTAAAGATGTCCTAAGCTAATTTCGTAATATGTATATGTGAAAGTAAGATCACGGGGTTTGAACCCCGTATCTTGTTCCCCTGTTGCACCCTGAGAGGTCGGGTTTCACAAAATCGCTTCCAAAACGGCACTCGAAATGGCAAATTGGCCAATTTCGTCAACTTCGAGGCTTAATATTATTTGATATAAAAATAATATTAAGGATGTCCTAAGCTAATTTCGTAATATGTATATGTGAACGTAAGATCACGGGGTTTGAACCCCGTATCTTGTTCCCCTGTTGCACCCTGAGAGGTCGGGCTTGACAAAATCGCTTCCAAAACGGCACTCGAAATGGCCAAGTTGCGAATTTCGTCAACTTCGGGGCTTAATATCATTTGATATAAAAATAATATTAAAGATGTCCTAAGCTAATTTCGTAATATGTATATGTGAAAGTAAGATCACGGGGTTTGAACCCCGTATCTTGTTCCCCTGTTGCACCCTGAGAGGTCGGGTTTGACAAAATCGCTTCCAAAACGGCACTCGAAATGGCCAAGTGGCGAATTTCGTCAATTTCGGGGCTTAATATCATTTGATATAAAAATAATATTAAAGATGTCCTAAGCTGATGTTGTAGTATGTATATATGAAAGTAAGATCACGGGGTTTGAACCCCGTATCTTGTTCCCCTGTTGCACCCTGAGAGGTCGGGTTTGACAAAATCGCTTCCAAAACGGCACTCGAAATGGCCAAGTGGCCAGTTTCGTCAACTTTGGGACTTAATATCATTTGATATAAAAATAATATTAAAGATGTCCTAAGCTAATTTCGTAATATGTATATGTGAAAGTAAGATCACGGGGTTCGAACCCTGTATCTTGTTCCCCTGTTGCACCCTGAGAGGTCGGGTTTGATAAAACGGCTTCCAAACCGGCACTCGAAATGGCCAAATGGCCAATTTCGTCAACTTCGGGGCTTAATATCATTTGACATAAAAATAATATTAGAGATGTCCTAAGCTAATTTTGTAATATGTATATGTGAAAGTAAGATCATGGGGTTTGAACCCCGTATCTTGTTCCCCTGTTGCACCCTGAGAGGTCGCGTTTGACAAAATCGCTTCCTAAACGGCACTCGAAATGGCCAAGTGGCCAATTTCGTCAACTTTGGGACTTAATATCATTTGATATAAAAATAATATTAAAGATGTCCTAAGCTAATTTCGTAATATGTATATGTGAAAGTAAGATTACGGGGTTTGAACCCCGTATCTTGTTCCCCTGTTGCACCCTGAGAGGTCGGGTTTCACAAAATCGCTTCCAAAACGGCACTCGAAATGGCAAATTGGCCAATTTCGTCAACTTCGGGGCTTAATATCATTTGACATAAAAATAATATTAGAGATGTCTTAAGGTAATTTTGTAATATGTATATGTGAAAGCAAGATCATGGGGTTTGAACCCCGTATCTTGTTCCCCTGTTGCACCCTGAGAGGTCGCGTTTGACAAAATCGCTTCCTAAACGGCACTCGAAATGGCCAAGTGGCCAATTTCGTCAACTTCGGGGCTTAATATCATTCGATATAAAAATAAAATTAAATATGTCCTAAACTAATTTTGTAATATGTATACGTGAAAGTATGATCACGGGGTTTGAACCCCGTATCTTGTTCCCCTGTTGCACCCTGAGAGGTCGGGTTTCACAAAATCGCTTCCAAAACGGCACTGGAAATGGCCAATTTCGTCAACTTCGAGGCTTAATATCATTTGACATAAAAATAATATTAGAGATGTCTTAAGGTAATTTTGTAATATGTATATGTGAAAGTAAGATCATGGGGTTTGAACCCCGTATCTTGTTCCCCTGTTGCACCCTGAGAGGTCGCGTTTGACAAAATCGCTTCTTAAACGGCACTCGAAATGGCCAAGTGGCCAATTTCGTCAACTTTGGGACTTAGTATCATTTGATATAAAAATAATATTAAAGATGTCCTAAGCTAATTTCGTAATATGTATACGTGAAAGTAAGATCACGAGGTTTGAACCCCGTATCTTGTTCCCCTGTTGCACCGTGAGAGGTCGGGTTTGACAAAATGGCTTCCAAAACGGCACTCTAAATAGCCAAATGGCTAATTTCGTCAACTTCGGGGCTTAATATCATACGATATAAAAATAATATTAAAGATGTCCTAAACTAATTTTGTAATATGTATACGTGAAAGTATGATCACGGTGTTTAAACCCGTACGTTGTTCGCCTGTTGCACCCTGAGAGGTCGCGTTTGACAAAATCGTTTCCAAAGCGGCACTCGAAATGGCCAAGTGGCCAATTTCGTCAACTTCGGGGCTTAATATCATTTGATATAAAATTAATATTAAAGATGTCCTAAGCTGATATTATAATATATATACGTGAAAGTAAGATCACGGGGTTAGAATCCCTATCTTCCCCTGTTGCTCCCTGAGAGCTCGCGTTTGAAAAAATCGCTTCCAAAACAGCCAAATGGTGAATTTCATCAAGTTCGGGGCTTAATATCATTTGATATAACGATGATAATAAAGATATCCTAAGCTGATTATGTAATGTATTGTGTATGTATATGTGAAAGTACGATCACGGGGTTTGAACCCCGTACCTTGTTCTCCTGTTGCACCCTGAAAGGTCGCGTTTGACAAAATCACTTCCAAAACGGCAATCGATATGGACAGTTTTATCAAGTTGTATAGTTTAATACAAAAGCGATATAAAATACAAAACGGTATCATTTGTATATTACTCACTGAAAATAAAGTTGTCTGTTCTGTCAGCCACTTCGAGTTCTGGAAAAAATGACCGTTCTCGTTTCGAACTCCTTCAGACCGGCCGTACAGTCTCAGCGCATGCGTATTACGATAATACTGGGACTTAGTCCGTCGAGCGCCTAGGAGGGGAACCCTGTCTGAGTCGCAACTTTGAAGGCCCTGGGTGCATCAGGATTAACACTCACACATCGTGCCGTGGTTGGTATGTGGCCTGGAGGACGTACTGAACGAAAATAGGCGATGACATTTGCAGAATTTGACTGCCTTTGTCGAAAAATCGTAGTCTAAACATGGGCGATGTGCAAAAATCGACGGAATCCCCATAGGCGCAATGCATTAAAATTCATTTGGCCAGGGTGCACTAGGCTTATATTCTGCTGGTGCCTTTCATGTCTCCAGGGGTTCCTTACATTGTGTTCTTCTCTACTAGGCGATGACATCTTAAAAATTTTATTCTGTTTTGCTGTTAATTGGCATAAACGCTGTCTCCCATTGAATTAACATCCTGTAAGGCAGCTTCCCGCATAGCGGCTGAGTATAGTGACGGAGTGCGCCTTCGGGGGGGTGACCGCGAATTTTGGGATTGGTAAGCACCTAGCTCCTTCTGCCAGGTTCCTCTTTCAGAGACTATAGGTCTGAACGGAACGAGAGGCTTATGAATCTTAGCAGTGAAAAACACCTCCAAAACATCCTTCTTTACATTAGCAATTCTTTTTGCTAGAGAAAACAACGTTAGGTCCTTGCATCTTTGTATAACGGTTTTTCTAACCCCTTCTTCCTTAGATAGTTTAAAGTTCGCTACTAAAGCCTGACCTGCTTTTTCCTGATACATCCCTGTAGTCAATAAGACAAAGCAACCATCCTTATCCGCTTCCAACAATCTCAGGTCGTCTTGCCTCAGCTTTTCCGAAATACTTCTGAAGTCCACTTTCATTCCACTTTCATTCCAGTCCTCCTTTTGTCCTCAGTCTTCACAAGGCACGCAACACCCTCTTTTACGAACCTGGTCCTCTCAAGGTCTGGTACCGAGAGGCATAACTCCCTGATCATAGACACTTTCTTAACAGCCGGCACACTCCGCTGGGGACAAAACTTAGGCCCTAAGCCCAACTGTTCCACGATCTCATCTGAAACAGACGCTCCTTCCATACATCTAACACCTACATGCGTAGTCTCCCGCTTCCTTCCGCCTTTTGGAAGATATGGGACCACTTGACCCCACATGATCTCAGTGACACATTTAGTCAACTTGCTTAACTGGGACAGTCTTTTCCGCTTACCATCCTCTGATTCGCTGCTGAGCTGAACCGAAGCCTTTTGCCAGTCCTTGAATAGGTTTATTTGGCACCACATCTTACTCCTTAAAATCCTTGTGATCCTGCTAACGTGGCTGGGGGTGGCCCCAGCGAGGCCCAGGGTAAAAGAAACTTCTGGAGGAGCGGAGTGTTTCCGTAGATGAAACGATAAAAGCCTCGCCCGACATGTAAGGTAGGCAATCCTCAGAACGAAGACGGCGAAGAGTTGGTCTCGTCCAGACGAAGATGATGATGGTAAATTAACGATGCCCAAGTAACTAGAAATAATATTGACTAGAGTAGCTTGATGGGCTTGTTGGTACATGACTCAGAGAACAAGGAGCAGTCAGAAACAGGGACAACGACACAAGAAGACACACAAACAGAGGCTCCACTATCAACAAGTTTTTACTGAACTACACAAGCACATTTATACCCAATGGTATAGAGGGGAAAAAAAGGGGGCAAAAACGGAACACACGTGGGGGCCATAAAAACACGAGGAACAACCGGATCTAACTACTCAACTCCAGCTTTTAGTCTGCATTCCAAGAACCCAAACTCTTCCCTTGTTAGCGATATCGACGGCTCACTAACACATTTATCAGACCCATACTTCATTATCAAAAAGGCATCGAAAATTTCTCTTTCATTCTTGGATTTGAATCGTCCTCTAATCTTTGTTCTCGGAAACTCTGGAACGCAACCGCAGACCCTTACGTGTTCATGCAAGGTACCCCCACCCGTTTTATTTACACAATTCTTATGTTCCATTAAACGTTCATTTAGGCACCGGCCAGATTGGCCGACATAAACCTTATCACACGAAAGTGGTATTTCATAAACAATAGACCTTATACATTCCACAAGAGGACACCTATGCTTCTTCTCGCACTCTAGTGATACCTGTTCTTGATTCGTTAACCTAACGAGAGAAGATAGCCTAGAAAAAGACTTAAAAACTACAGGTACACCGAACCTTCCTGCCAATTTTTTAAAATGATGCGACGTTTTATGAATATATGGAATCACCCCCGGTCTACCTTCCAATCTTACATGGGAACTCTTTAGACCCTTAACCTCTGTAAGCAACCTACGGAGGATCATCAGCAGTACCTGCCGAGGAAAACCAGCTTCTTCAAGGCGGTTCAACTGTAGCACAACGCTTTCAGACATGGTATGCACACAAGATTTCTGGAGGGCCTTCCTAACACAGGTCAATCCTATCCCATTTTTTACTACTTTTGAATGGTTCGACCCAAAGGGTAACACAGGTTTCCTGGACCTTTGTTTGTACTGCCAACAAATATGTTCTGAACCTTCAGAAATACACATGAGAAACCTGTGGGTGGCAAACTCCAGTTTCTTGACCTATGTATTTCTGAAGGTTCAGAACATATTTGTTGGCAGTACAAACAAAGGTCCAGGAAACCTGTGTTACCCTTTGGGTCGAACCATTCAAAAGTAGTAAAAAATGGGATAGGATTGACCTGTGTTAGGAAGGCCCTCCAGAAATCTTGTGTGCATACCATGTCTGAAAGCGTTGTGCTACAGTTGAACCGCCTTGAAGAAGCTGGTTTTCCTCGGCAGGTACTGCTGATGATCCTCCGTAGGTTGCTTACAGAGGTTAAGGGTCTAAAGAGTTCCCATGTAAGATTGGAAGGTAGACCGGGGGTGATTCCATATATTCATAAAACGTCGCATCATTTTAAAAAATTGGCAGGAAGGTTCGGTGTACCTGTAGTTTTTAAGTCTTTTTCTAGGCTATCTTCTCTCGTTAGGTTAACGAATCAAGAACAGGTATCACTAGAGTGCGAGAAGAAGCATAGGTGTCCTCTTGTGGAATGTATAAGGTCTATTGTTTATGAAATCCCACTTTCGTGTGATAAGGTTTATGTCGGCCAATCTGACCGGTGCCTAAATGAACGTTTAATGGAACATAAGAATTGTGTAAATAAAACGGGTGGGGGTACCTTGCATGAACACGTAAGGGTCTGCGGTTGCGTTCCAGAGTTTCCGAGAACAAAGATTAGAGGACGATTCAAATCCAAGAATTAAAGAGAAATTTTCGAGGCCTTTTTGATAATGAAGTATGGGTCTGATAAATGTGTTAGTGAGCCGTCGATATCGCTAACAAGGGAAGAGTTTGGGTTCTTGGAATGCAGACTAAAAGCTGGACCCAAGCAGCACAATGTACTGAAAGTCGAGTGCAATAGGGGTGGGCGGTATGTGTCTTATCAATGTTCTTCAGTTTCAGGAGTCTGTTCAAGGCCTTCCACCTACCCGTCCACCCCTATTGCACTCGACTTTCAGTACATTTTGCTGCTTGGGGAGTTGAGTAGTTAGATCAGGTTGTTCCTCGTGTTTTTATGGCCCCCACGTGTGTTCCGTTTTTGCCCCCTTTTTTTCCCCTCTATATCATTGGGTATAAATGTGCTTGTGTAGTTCAGTAAAAACTTGTTGATAGTGGAGCCTCTGTTTGTGTGTCTTCTTGTGTTGTTGTCCCTGTTTTTGACTGCTCCTTGTTCTCTGAGTCATGTACCAACAAGCCCATCAAGCTACTCTAGTAAGTTACACGCGCCTACGGTTTCGCGTCAATAATTTACACGCACAAAAACTACAAGTGAAAATATACCCCAATTGTACAGCCATTCGGGCTGGGATTGTGGCACTTGTAACGCCAATCAGGTGAAGGAGAAAAATCCAGCCTAAAAACCTTGACGGTCTGAAACACAGACACGAGAAAATAGTACACACTTCAGCATAAAAAATATGATTGCTCCTTATCACAGCTTCCGCATGGGTATGATTCAGTACCATTACAGAGAGCTGCCGGCCAAGCAGAATTGACTAGAAACTATGCGTAAAAATTTGAAGTGTGTACTGTCTTGTCGTGTCTCTTTTTCAGATCGTAAATGTTTTTGAGTCGGGTTTTTCTCCTTCATCTGATGTACACCTCCGGCGGCGATGACGTCACTAAGTCGTGCTGGTCACGTGCTAGGTCACACTCCTGCGTGATGACGTCGTTCTAGAGCACTTTGATGTCTAAAAAAGGCACGCATAGAATCATTTGCGATCCTGGACAAAGACTAATTTACTCTCCACCACCACCACCGCCACTACCACCTTCATCAAGCAGACACATTATTTGCTCTTCGCAGGATATGTATACCCTGTTCGCGAGTAAGGCTTCCGTCCTTTCTTTGACAAACCTGGTTGATCAATGAGTTGCCCTTCTTCGTAAAGCACGTGAAAGGGCTTCCTCGGAGGCTTTGAGACAGATGTCGGCACAGTTCCCTTAGAAGTCAGACTAGAACGTTCATTTCCCTGGGCGTCAGTCGTGACATTGCCCACATCACTGAGGCCGACAATAGCGAGCCCATTTTACGATTTCCACAGCCACCACTGCACTCGAATGGCGAACTCTTTCACAAGCACCACCACCACTCACTCTTTGTCTTTAAAAGAAGTAGGCAAAGACAATGGGCACATATTAAAAATTTTGAACTCTTTTCTCTGCGATCGAGATGTAGTAAAAAAATCGTAAAATCACGATAATCCTTGAAAAGTGCATATTTTAGTCGGGAAAGGTTCAACTGCGACAACAATCTAGAAGAACAAGCTAGTTTAACTCACAACAGTAGGCATGGACCTCGTCGTGAATCCGGAGACGTTGTGAATGCGGACAAACAGAGGAAAATTAGTTACAATACTGAGTAGAAAATACGAAAAGGTAGTTTAAATACTTACGAATACATTTTGAGATATTTGTACGAAGGTACGTACGAAGTTAGTACCAATACTTTTTGAGAAGGTAACTAGATGATAAATTGATAATATACTACCAAAAGTATCTTAAAATGAGTATTTTCATATTACAACAAGAAAAACGTGCGTTTACGCAAGAAAGAAGAACGGAGGACATCCACTACTCACCATTAGTTTATGCTATTTTTTCAGTATTTTCAGAATCGTACCCGAATATGTCCTTAATGTACTTCATTAAGAGACAGAGTAAAATAGACGTTCCGCCAGAGGAAATAGTTCAAAATTTTTAATGAGAACGTAGTCTCGATAAATTTTATATCTGTAAAATTTTGTTTTGTTAGAATCTGCAGTTATCTCCATAAAAAAACTGTTGAATTGTTCCCAGAATTCCCCAAATCCAAAATCTTGCAGGAGACTTCTGAGACGGTCAGTAGGTGGCGTGGTCCTTCTAGGCAACAGGTTTAAATTCCAAGCTTCTTCGGTACAGGAGAATGCTCACGACACGTTTGCATGGGGGAGGGGGGGGGGGGGGTTGCGGCTTTTGTTCGGAGCTGAAACTTGAGGGCCCTTCTGGGATTTGCTCCTGTTTAAGTTGCCTCTCGCACGGGTGTAGGCTGTAATAGCCAAATTCATTCCCTGCTGCCAACCAAGAATGACTCTGACACGGAAAGTAGAGCTCACGTCGTCGTCCTTTATTCCCTCTTTTCCGCTGACTCTCACGCCTTCGCCCGAGCATAGACTGACTCCAGCTGGTCCCTCCCCCGGACCCCTCAATCCCGCTGACCTTGACGATAACAGTTTCCACTACGTCATTGCAATTGGCCAGCGCGACGCCCCCCGAAGAGCTACATATTGCTACGCATCCCTGCTCCATCTAGCGTCAGAACACGGCGGCGTTTGAGGCTTATATTTGGGATTCAGTATATGTCTACCAAGACAATGAACTCTGACTTTGTTTTCGTCACAATCGGTGATGATTCAGCAGCATCGCTGGATCACTTGGCGTCCAATGCATCGGTTGTGTTCATCACGTGAAATCCTGGAAATGAAACATTGGCTAGGAAGCAAGCGAACTGCTGAAGATGATGCATAATGTAGAACCCCGAGACAAGGGAACACGAAGGGACAGACACAACGCGAAGGGTGTGCCTGTCCCTTCATGTCCCCTAGTCTCGGGATTTTGCATTATGCGTCCTGGAAAAGTTTGGTACTTTTCACGTAGCATCATTAGACATATAAATTAAAAGACGAGGAAATGGTCGGCGCTGTTCAAGCTACGTTTTTATAAACTGCAAAAGAAGACCGCGATCACGAAAATCAGTCAACTATTCGGCGGATGGCAATGCGAAGTTTGCACCGCAATACACACGGCGCCTCCTGGTAGGAGGTGTCCCGTCTTGGTTGAGGTTGCTTAGCTGTGATACGCTGTTTATGTATGTTTAATCACTGCGCAGGGAATAGACACTGAATACAGGAAGTATGCGGAGAACAATGAAAACAGACGCGTCGCAGCACAATCCGAACGGAGATGAAAGATCTACCAACCAGTAACAGCGGCATTACCGTTAATGGCTGGAGCGAGAACAGACCTGGCTCATGGCGCCGAAGATGCCGCTGTCGCCGCCCTTTTCTGACGTTGCCGCGAAACACACCGTCTCCAGTTACGGTTTTCTTGGAGCCATCGCTTTTGCAGGTGCAAAGCCTTTGTAGATGTACGATTTTGCTTGCAACACACAAAGGACTCGAAGGCTCGATGCAGTACCTGTGCCCTCTGAATAAAAGGACAAATGCAACACTTAAGTCCCACAGCTAGTGCATTATTCCATTAAACAGCACAAGTGATACGTGGCCAAATAAATGCAACATGACTCATTCCTCCCCTCTGTCTTCCCACCCCGCCCTAATTTTTCAACCTCTGCTACACCAGCGCCATATTTTTTTCAGCTTTTGAATTTCGACTTGTGTATTTTAAATCGCTCATACACGAATAACAACAACAACAACAACTTTATTTAGTGATGATGAATGCGGAGCTTCATCACCAGGGGCGATACACTGCCTCATTGCTAGTGGCGACGCGGGCAATGATATAATGATACCCTCCAGAATGTGATATATATCCTATGGTATCCAGAAAGATGAAGAGAGGCACAGTGGTCTGATCTTTGGATTAATTTTGCCCATCTGAGGCTCTCTGTCATGCGCCGAAATCTCGACACACGGCACGCCCGCATAGTAAGCTCTTATATAAGATACAAATACTTTCCAAAAACAGAATTTACGGAGCCTGCTTTGTCCTTACGTTACTGGTAGGAGACAGTTTTTGAACTTTTGCTCTCAAATTTCAAAGCATTTTCTGGCCTCCTCAGGTGTACAACAGGGCGTAGTGTTTGCTCCGATACTGTTTCTCTCTTATACTAATGATACTGTCCATCATCATGAAATTCAAATCAGAAGGTTACTGATTGTATAAAGTCATCAAAGGTGTTTGCGATCAAAATATCTTGCAAAGCGCGATCGATATATGTTTTTCATTGGTGCACTCAGTAGTAAATGATTTTAAAAGTAAAAAATAATAATAAAGCTACAGAACACGGGCAGAAATCCAACGAACCTGTAAGGGAGTATGTGGGGAATTTCTTGAGGACCAGAGCCACCGAGATTTCGAACACAGACTGTTCTTCTTTTTCCCTGAAGAACAGTCTTTTTTCGAAATATCGGCGGCTTTTCATCCTGAGGCACATCCCTTCATGTTTCTACTACTCCAACTCGTAAGCGTATAGCCCCCTTATATTTACATAAGGTACTACGGACGCACCACTTGACCAAATAAAAATCTTTAAATATCTAGGTGTTATTATCAATTCAGAGATACGGTGGACTGCTCACCTAAACCATGTGTTAGTAAAAGCATAGCTGTGAGACTTAAAACGGGTTAAAAAATGGCCCATCCGTTTTCTAGAATCACGATGTGTTAGAACCCCAGTGCCGGGGAGCTAAAAAGACAGACACAGACACTTGCAGTGCAATCAGTCTGTGTCTGTCTTTTCAGCTCCCCGGCACTGGGGTGTTAATGCTTTTCATCGTCATTCTGGAAGACATAATTTCTTAGATAAACAACAACTTTATTGCGATGTGATGACAGGGGGGTTTCGTCGCTAGAGGCGATACTCTACCCCATTGCTGGTGGTCTTCCAGCGTCTTCCAGATATTCATGATCCCACATATTTATCCTCATTATACGTGTCTGCAACGATAACAGCAGTAGATAGCCGGCTGAACCGATTTTTTTTTCTACTTTAATTTTTTTTAACTTTTACGGCAGACGTTTGTGCATCGCGCATGACGCTTTGCTCGCGAGCTGAGTTTTGTAAGCTGAGAAGCCATAGGCAAGTATAGAAACTAACAAGAATGAACGCAATTATTTTACGAAAATTTGTAGAAAATATATAGTATCTAACAAGCTCCTGTTTGTGACACAGTAGCTTTGAGTTCTAGCTCGAGCTTCGTTGCCAATTGTAACAACAACAGCAACTTTATTACTAGAAGATAAATGGGAAGTTTCGTCGCTTGCGCCATACTCTGCCTCATTGCTGGCGGTGATGCGGGGAATGGAATAATGAGCCCCTTCACAGTAAGGATCGAAGGCCTATAGTATCCAGAAAGGTGAGGAGAGCTTTGGGGGCAAAGCGTTGGTGGGCTGGATGTGGCCAGGGACGAAGCAATTTTGTGAGAGGGGGGGGGGCAGAGTTCAGATCGTCGAGGGATCCGTTATGAATATGTTATGAAGAAAAAAGAAAGGAATGGAAAGTAAGGAAGGAAAGGTCAGCGGGGCGGTTCGGGAAGGTTGATAGTCCGGGCAATTGAGAAGCATTCGGCGCCAGCTGTTTTTCAAATCACGATGGAATAGGCCATTGCAGGGCTGTGATCGGTGGCTTGCTATCTTGACGACATTATCATCACCGAAAGAAATGACGCACAGCACCTCACAAACTTGAGCAATGTCTTCGCTCGACTACATGAATTCGGCTTCACTTTGAAGGGAAAAAGAGAAGTGTGCGTTCCTACGGACGCAGAGGGGGGGGGGGGGATTTATTGGCAGAAAAGAAAGAAAAGGGAAAAAAGGGGAAAGGTCAGTCGTGCAGCACGCCGGCTTCCTATTCCCTAAACACGAAAAAAGGAAAAATCTAAACAAGAGAGAAAAAGAAATAACAATAAGATAAATAAATAAATACAGCCGCAGGTTGGGTGCTTAGGCCATGTTGTGGACGCTCAGGGTTTTACATCATCATCTAAGAAGGTTTCAGCAATCCTAAATATGCCTGCACCCAATTAAGTATCGGAGCTGCGTTCATGCGTAGGAATGGTCCAACATTGCGGCGACTATTTGAACAGGTTGTCGGATGTTTGCGTTCGAATGAATGACTTGCTAAAGAAATATAATGGCGTGGAAGTGGTCGTCCGCATGGTTGGAAGCTTTCGAGACGGTAAAGAGGATGTTGTCGTCCGCGGAGGTCTTGACTCACTACGACCGGGAGAAGCCCATCTTCTTAGTGGTTGGCGCTTGAAAAGGACTCGGCGCAGTCATCCGTCACCGTATAAACGGCAAAGACAGACCGGTAGCTCATGCTTCAAGGGCACTCACGTCAGCAGAGACGGAGCTAGTGCGACGGGCATTTGCCATCATCTGTTATGTGAGGAAATTTCATCAATACCTATGCGGAAAGAGATTTGTCGTGTACACCGACCATATAAGCCCTCGACCACCATTTTTGGGTCGGACAAAGGGATACCAGTCTCAACAGCGAGGCGTCTACAGCTCTGGGCACTTATTTTGATAAGGTACACGAACACCCAGAGGCTTATTTTTGTATAATTTCTATATTTATCTTCATGATGTTACCGCAAAATTGCGCCGGCCCAAGCAGCACAATACACTGAAAGTCGAGTGCAATATGAGTGGACGGGTAGGTGAAGAGACTCGAGAAAATAAAGAATATTGATAAGACACATACCGTGCACCCCTATTGCACTCGACTTTCAGTACATTGTGCTGCTTGGGGGGTTACAAAATTTTCGTCATCGTCGGTTGCCTTCCTAATCTGTTGCAGTCGTTACCCAAGCAGCACAACGTACTGAAAGTCGAGTGCAATAGGGGTGGACGGGTAGGTGGAAGGCCCTGAACGAACTGGTGAAACTAAAGAACATTGATAAGACACATACCGTCCACCCTTGTTGCACTCGACTTTCGCTACATTGTGCTGCTTGGGTAGTGGCTGGCTGAAACATGCTTTAACGCACTGACAGCGTACAGTTCGTCTTCAAACTTATCTTGATTAGGAAAGCGCGATAACGCGTGCGCAATGGGAATTTTCCCGATTGATACCGACACGAATGCCCGGCTTCTGAAGGAATAATTGCATCCTTTGTAAGCGCAAAGGCACTGAAGCAGCGGCTTGAGAATATATTATCTACCGGCTTATGATCCGTGCGTACAGTTATTAATGACCTACACAAAATGAAATCGTGGAACTCACTACGTCCGAATACGAGGGCTAACATCCTTTTTTCTATTCGGTAGTCATTTTGCTGAGATACCGCGAGGGGTCGTGATGCGTTCGTGACGGACAGTGCCGTGTATGGTCACGGGATGCTGTTCCTGCGTCATGACTGCTCCAACTCCCACATTGCTGGCATCAACACAGAGCAGTACAGGTTTTGTTTCATCGTAGTAGACTAACACTGGTGCTCTTGCCAAACTGTTTCGTAGTTCTTCAAATCTACGTTGTGGGCATTTTCAAGCCCCATCTTTCTGTAGTGGGCTTCGTACGGGTGCTCTGATAGTAGACATCTTCCTGATGGATTTGGACACGTATGCCTGGTGGACACACCATGCCCAAAAGGTTTGGAGTACTTTTTTTTCCCTTTTGTAAAGTTTAAGATGTCACTGACTGTCGACGTGTCCAGCATGATGCCTCTGTCAGTTAATGTAAACCGAGATACTGCACTTGTTTTTGACGAAAAGCACATTTGCTTGAATTTCACTTCGAGTTAATATCGCGGTAGGCTCGTAAACTTTTCGAAGGTCTTCGTCGTGCTCAGCCTAGTCCGCGAACACAGACTTGTATATCGTCCATGACAACCACAATATTTTTATGGTGTTCGGGTGTTTGGTACATAATTCCTCTAAAAACTCAGCTGCCGTACAAATCTGCGCAAAAATCTGTAATACCCAAATGGCGTGTTCCCGACACAAAGCATAGAGCTGTCATGATCTAATTTAACTTGCCAGAATCCCTGGGCAGCATCAAGTTTGTTTAGCAATTACTTCGGCAATTACTGGGCTCGGTTAATTTTTCGATTATTCCATCGCCAGTCATTCTGTGTGTCTCGTTTCTTCGACGCGATAGGAATGGTTCTTGCTGGTTTTACAGGTCCCATATCTCCATGCTTGATTTTCATGGTATACACAACGTCTGTTATGGCACCTACACCTTGGAAGGCGTCCTGGAATCTTCTGAACATATCGTCGCTGCTATTTCCAACTGAGTAAAGTCTCTTGACAAACTTTAACTCTTCAAAAGCTTTCCCGCTTAACGTGAAGGGAGCGGCTTACGACGACGAATTTTGGTTCTGCAGTGGATTCTTTATAACTGAGCTTCAGCTCAACTCTTCCGATTGCCTGCAGTTGGTCCCCTAAAAATCCTTGAGGCCTTGTGGAACACCGCTGCATGATGCGATCAAAATCTATCTGAGTCTATTTTGGCTAGTTGAGTCTTTCCTTCACTGGTTATTTCGACATTCCAAACTGAAGAACGGTAGATTGCGGCATTTACTCGAAGAGCGTTGAAGTAATAGTCGCTCTCTCCTGTAGTATCTGCAGTACCTTCTTTTCGAATTCAAGACCCTTAACAGCTTTCTTGTTTCTTTTCCAACTACCAAAATTGTGATATCTCCTATAGCTTTTCATCTTTACCGAAGTAAACATATGACCGGCTACTAATCACTAAGAAACAACACTTTAAGAGCGTTTTACACTTGTACTGGGAGCTATGGCCTCGTCAAGGCTTTCGAGCTTTTTTTGCCATCGTTACCCCGCACCATTTGGTGTAAATAAGATTTCATTCATTCATTCAAGAATCAAAACAATTACTGCGTTAAGTTTCCCAAATACCGAAGAAACAGTATCCCTACTGTCCGCGCCCTCTCTTTGCTCTCCTCCCAACAATATCACAGAGCGTGAATATTGCGTCTGGCGTCGTTTCTGCACGCAAAAAAGTTTGTTTCCTGCTGAAGTTGAACAGAACATCACCTGACAGCGATGCCGGGTATCTACAGCAATGCTCGGGGATACAAGGAGTGTGCTCTTTCGACAAGGCACGTTGTGTACCACGTGATTCCAACTTGCGGGAATGAAAGAGGTTGCAAGCGCTTGGTCAAGACATTAGTGATCCCCATGTCGTATTTCCTCAACGTATTTCTCTGACGAGTCCTACGAAATGGTAGCAGTGGACGGTCGAAAACGTCTCAAACAGACGGCAGTCCTGACGCCAGTATTTCTCTTTGCGACGTCTGACGATGGGCACACCAGTGCACATGAGGTATGTATTTACTCATATTCGGTAATAATATATATAATATAGATATGGTTCATTTCAAATTCAGATTGATTTTTCTGATCCTCCCCTTCCCTGTTGAGCAAGGAAGCCCTGAGCTCTAGCAGGAGAACGTCTGTATGAGAAAAAAATATGTGCTAGACACTAACCGTATTCTTGATTTAAATCAGCGGCACAGGCTTCCATCGTGACAATAAACAACAATAATCGCAACCTTCTCCAGTGATGATTTCGAAATCCATTGTCCGTACAACCTCATGCTCGCAGATGGGACAAGCACTTGTTTTGTTTAAAATTTTAACTACTGCATTCATTGTCACGTTATGACAGTATCGCCGCCCCTGGTGGAACCAGAAAGAATCTGATGACAACAGTTTTCAATGGTACATAGTCTGCTGATACAAGTTCACAGGCAGTGAATGCCCTTCTAATTTGTAGTGTTGCGTCCTCTGCTTCATCACACCAGGAGAAGGACGCCAAAATTCAGGACTCCATTTTTAGAATTGTACGGGAAATGCAGGGGTGTATTGCGCAAAGTGGGCAGAGATGTTCGTAGCACACTCTCACCGCAAAAGCTGAGAGCACAAGTAAAGATAACTTACCTTGAAAAAGACATCCAGAGGACAACATATCTTGTCTGGCACAATCATTTTCAGTGCTGCCAGTGCAGCCAAGGTTGTGTTTTCGTACCACTTGCGTTTGCACAGATTCAAGTGACACCTTGTAGTATTTGCTGTTGCCCAGGTTTTCTGGTTACTCTAGTGGACTACTATTCAAGTCATCTCAGCTACAACATCTGCCAGTAAGATTGCAGACTCCTTTCTGCAACACATGTAGGATTATGAGAACTTGCGGTGATGTTGCAGGTCTGAAACCAACAAGCAAAAATGGAAAAAAGTCCAGCACTCGTTAGTGAATAAGATGGGTATTTAAAGAGATTGAAACATTCAAACAATTTATTTTACTGAATCGCAAGATTTCGGAGGCGTCCGTCGTTCGACTTTATTTATTTATTCCTTTAATTCTGTTCTTTTTATAGGTTTCTTATTTTTCATTTTGTTTCTTTATTTCTTTCTTTCCGGTATAGCAAGCCGACCTTCCGTTTGGCTGACCTTTCCCCCGTTTTTTTTTCTTTTCGTCTAATAAATGAATGAATGAATTTTATTTCCGTTTTAAGTCGTGGTGGGAGCCATGAAAAAAAGTCGCAGTAACGACTTGACGGGTTCACAGCTCCCGTACAAAATGGCATTGGTTAAGCGACACGAGAAGCATCCGTGTGAGGTAAACTAAATGCATGCAACATAAATATATTTCTTTGACACTGTTAATGGATCAATAGAGGATTCGTTCAAGATACATGGTAATATATATGCAACACTCTATTCACCATACCTGGTTCTACTGACTTGTACGTAACGGGTAATTGCGTTACTAGTAATCAATTACTTTTTTGAGTAATTTGTAATGTAATCGATTACTTTTGGGGCCCAGTAATTTTTCGAGTAATTCAATTACAATTTTCAGTAATCAATTACCAAGTAATCGATTACTTGGAAACTAAAGAATCCGCATTGTTCGGGACGACGCACACACACATATATGGGATGATTCACCGCCGCGAGAAGACAAAACCAACTGCCCTCTGCAAGTTCGGTGCAAGGCAGCTGTCTTATCTCTATGACTTTTCCCGCAACAATTACTTACCCGAGGACCCCGAGGTCAATTGCCACAGTGTTCCGCACGTGTAGTGTATTTTTGAGTCCACTGTCCTCTCCCCATTCATGTGTACTATCTATCCGTAACCCTCCGAGACAGCTGCCAACAATCAAACAAAGGCTGCGTGGAGGAAGACTATTTCAGTTTCTCCATACCCAGCGCTCATCCTTTGTTCATCCTTGCAGACCACCGGATAATACGGAAGGTGTTCCTACGGTACAACAGTGCAGTTCCTTCAAGCGCGATGGTGGAGAGAGTGTTCAGTGTGGCTGCGGACGTTCTGACAAGAAAACCCGGAAAATTAAGGGACGAAAACTTCGAGAAGCAGCTGCTACTAAAGTTGAACACTGCTCTTATGAAATAAATTCTGCTTCAATGCTGACTTCGTTTTTGCTTCGTTTCGCTTCGTTTTTGCTCAGTTTCCTTTCTTTCCTTTTTTTTGTGGATATCTTTCTTTCTATATCTTTTTTTATCGTTTTCTCAGATATCGAAAGTAATTGGCAAAGTAACGCGTTACTTTTCAAGGCGTTACTTCATTACTGTTTCCGGCAAGTAATTTGTAACGGTAAAAATTACTTTTTCGTACAAGGTAGCGGTAACGGTAATCAATTACTTTTTTTAGTAACGTGTACAAGTATGGTTCTACATCGGGGGATATGCCAAAAGCTCTTGGCGCGATGATTATAAGGATAACTATGCTCTTTGAGGTCAAACAGTGATAAGCTATTAGCTGAGGAGTTTTTATGAGCAGTACGGTAGTAACACAAAAGTTTATATCGATACAGGTTATGAATATTAATCAGCGAGTACCGCTCAGACAAACAAGTTGTGGTGTGGTTATATGGTAGATAACCCAAAAATTCGAAGGAATTTCTTTTGTAACACAAGCAACTTATCTAGGTTGGCCATTGTGGTTGTTCCCCATACCAAGAAGCAGTAGTTAAAATGTGAGTACATTATTGAGTTGTAATGTAGCATAATAGCTTGTTTGGTTAGGTGCATACGATATCTATACAGAAATCAAATGATTCGCGATGCCTTGGAATGCACGTCATTAACGGGTAATGACCAAGAAAGTGTATGTCGACAACTATGTCGACAAATGTGTTATCTATTTCAAGATTTACTGAGGGCTGAACTTGTCTATTTTTTGCGTTGAAGAAAACCGCCTTAGTTTTACTAGCGTTAATTTTCAATCAGTTAAGATCAGCCCAATACTTTACCCGTTCCAGTACCCTATTTGCATTTGCATGTGTGACTATCCCGTCAGGGTCTGAACCGTGAAAAAACATGCTCGTATCGTCGGCACATATGATAAACTTAGCGTTCTTGGTGATCATCACTATATCATTGATGTAAACACTAAAGAGCAAAGGACGAAGTAAGCTACCTTGCGGGACACCACGACTAATCTTATTAAGTGGAGGCCCTGTTAAGGGCCATAACGCGATAGTTTTAGTAATAGTATCCTATGTGATAACGAATCAAATGCTTTGCTGAAATCAATGAATTCAATGATTTCCACAGTATTGAGTTTCTTTTCAATGTTTTTTAGTCTAGTTTCTTTCTCCACTAAGAGAGCCAGCTCAGTCGATCTCTTCTCTCGGAAACCGAGCTGCCATTCTGAGAGACTATTATATTTTTCCAGGTAGAAAGAGAGGTGGTTGCTAATGATCCGCTCAAGGCCCTTCGACAGAACGGGTAAAATGGAAAATGGGCGACAGTTGGATAGGGATGTCACCTGATTTATGGATCATGATAACTTTGGCGACTTGCATGCCTTTTGGAAAACACCCATCGAGCATGCAGAGAACAAGGACATGGACTAAGCAAGGAGTTATAATATCGATTGCTGCCTTAATAGGGCCTATTTGAATATCGCATGCGTGTAACACATTGCTATGTCTCATGCTAAGAAAGCTGTTGGAAACTTCTACATCGTCAGTAGGGAAAAGAAACATGGAGTTCCTTATGCCCTCAGATACATATCTACAAGCTTCGTTGACTTCAGCATCGGTATTGTTACTCAGGTGAGGAAGCGAGACCAGATAGTTATTAAGTATTTGAGCCCATTTCATTACCACAGTAAGTGATACCGTCAACGCTTATCTGCTGCAGGGGTTGGCAAGTTTTCCTATGGTTTAAAAGTTCGTTGATCTTACGCCACACAGAGGATACATCACCTTTGCAGGAGAGAAAAGCATTTAAGTTATAATTTTGTTTGGCTTTTTTAACCAGCGTATTTATACGGTTACGCATCCTTTTTAAACTAGTCAGGGTCCTTATTTTTTCAGAACTTACGAAATAGCTTGTCACGCTTCCCCATGGTTTCCAAAATACCACGCGTTATCCAAGGCTTACGCGCATGTCTTGGCTTTTTCTTCTGCACAAAGGGAAAGCATTCGGTGTAAATTGTTGTTAGAATTGTAAAGAAAACATTGCACGCGTCCTCTAATCTTCGACACAAGAAGACATGACTCCTGTAGATTGCAGTTTCCCTTTAAATGCAAGGATCTTCGCATAATTAATCTATTGTTTCACCAAATATGGTAAATGTCTGCGCCTTAATTCACGGCAACTCAAGAAAATTGGCAAATGGTCACTTACAAGCACCTGGAGTTGGTTGTCTCCTTGTGTGTTACCCACGCGCATAGGTCGACCCACCTAGGACAGTCCGTCCACTTCTCCTCAGTTTGTCTGAATCGGTGGTATTTTGCGACTGTGGTGCTGCGTGACAATTGCCAGTTGATTACACCTCAGCCCTCCTCAAATTTAGTCGGAGGTGAAGGACCACTTGGTGCGACCGCCAAACAGCCACAGTTGGATTCAGCGGCAATCTAAGCCAGGGCTCACCGGGTCTCTGTGACTGTAGTGAAGTTCTCTTTTGATACTGTAATTGATCCAGACTCGTTTTTTTAGAAGAGTTAACACGGTGCTACCATATAATTAAAGCATCAGTGTGACTTTGAGGGTAAGCCAAATAATAATTGAGGCCGAAAAAGAAACTTCCTCAAAGGCATAGTGCGTCACAGCAGCACTGCAATCCCAGTTAGAAGAACACCACAGTCGACACTTCCATTGAACAACTTTAATGAATCTACATTAACATTGCGATACATATCAAAATTTTACTTAGGAATATATGTACATGCAGCATGAAAATACAATAGCCTCTCGAATGTACAGTAGCTCATGCACTATACTTTTTTCTTTCCTTTGAACATACATACACATACATATAAAGGTATCCACTCTGCTTTACACCTTACACGACTTACCCCTCGGTGTACTCAAACCACACAACTTATCCCTCCCACACGCCAGGTTATCCCTTAAACACACAACTTATCCTTCGGTGCGCTCAACGCACAACACTTCAGGGGGAAAAGTAAGAGTTTCTCGCCTACAAGTAGAGCAACCTTTAGTTACTTGCATTGTCGCACACTCAGACGCATCTTTGTGACGTCATAGTTCATTAAACGCCGACAGAAACCTTTCGCAATTTGGTAACTGCATCACTCAGTTGCATTCAACAGTTGAACAACGTCGCTAATGGGTTGCAGTCATGGTATCGGGGAACAACTTCAGTGAGGCTGGACTGTGTCGTACGCTACTCTATCTGAACCCAACGACTTAGCATCTCCTCTACATTCACGTGTATTGTTTTGAATCTGAGAGAACGAACGTTGAAATGAGGGAGTGATAGTTTCATTAAATCCAGCCTTCCCAGAGCAACGCTCAAATGAAGTAGAGTCCGTTTCTGATTGTCGGCAACATTGACATCTGAGTGCAGCAGTAGGAGTTTAGTCATTTTGATGTCTTTCTCTATGCTATCCTCGATACCCACCTCACTGCTTTCCTCTCCGCTTCTGGTAGCGTTTGTTTGTTGCTCCCCGACCTGCTGGATGTCTTTACGTAAAATGTACGAGAGTGATGTCATGCCAGCCTTATTCGTGGCGTTTACGTCCGAATACGGAAGCATCAGTATCAGGGCATCGCAGCGCTTTACGTACGCGCTCACTAACAGAGCGCTCTCACCATGGCTGTTCCGAATGAGTGCATCTGAGTGAGGGAGAATCACCTTCGTTGCCTTTGCGAGACCAACTTTTAGTACGCTAAAATGCAGTGGAGTTAATCCATGTTTGTCACCTGTAAAAGCTGATGAATGAGGAAGAAGCAATTCAACAATGTCAGTGTAACCCTCTTGCGCACAACAATGCATCGCAATACGTTCGTCCACAACACCAGGTGCGTTAGTCAAGGTAAGGGGCAAGAGAACCTTCCCGACAGCAATATGGCCAAGGAGGGCGCTGTATGCGAGAGGAGTCCTACCAAAGTTATCCTGCGCGTTGACGCGTACTCTCGAAATCAAGAAGTTGACAACACTCAAATGTCCAGTTAGGGCAGCCACGTGCAAGGAGGTGAGACCACGTTTGTCGGTAATATTGGCAGGAAAATGAGCAAATATCATCTTCATTACATCCAGTCGTCCCACTTTACCGGCGCACAGATGAAGTGCTGTTCGACGGTCTTCAAAAGCGATATTGACATCTGAGTAGAGCAACAGAAGTTTGACAATTTTGATGTCCTCTGTTGTAATTCCGTTCCCGTGTGTACCGTCTCCGGGTTGATGTGACGGCAGACGGGCTAGCTTATACATGAGTGCTGTATGCCCACATTGATTCCTGGCATTCACCTCAGAGTAAGGAACCAATAATTTCGCCACATCGAAGCAACGGCCATACGCGCTCGCGAACAGTGCGCTGTCACCATCGTCATCCCGAATGAGTGCATCTGAGTGAGGGAGAATCACCTGCGTTGCCTTTGCGAGACCAACTTTTGCTGCGCTATGATGCAGTGGAGTGATTCCATGTTTGTCACTTGTAGAAGCTGATGAATGAGGAAGAAGCAATTCAACAATGTCAGTGTAACCCTCTTGCGCACAACAATGCATCGCAATACGTCCATCAACATCATGTGCGTTAGTCAAGGTAAGGGGCAAGAGAACCTTCCCGACAGCAATATGGCCATACAAGGCGCTGTATGCGAGAGGAGTCCTACCAAAGTTATCCTGCGCGTTGACGCGTACTCTCGAAATCAAGAATTTGGCAACACTCAAATGTCCAGTTAGGGCAGCCACGTGCAAGGAAGTGAGACCACGTTTGTCGGTAATATTGGCAGGAAAATGAGCAAATATCATCTTCATTACATCCAGTCGTCCCACTTTACCGGCGCACAGATGAAGTGCTGTGCGACGGTCTTCAAAAGCGATATTGACATCTGAGTAGAGCAACAGAAGTTTGACAATTTTGATGTCCTCTGTTGTAATTCCGTTCCCGTGTGTACCGTCTCCGGGTTGATGTGACGGCAGACGGGCTAGCTTATACATGAGTGCTGTATGCCCACATTGATTCCTGGCATTCACCTCAGAGTAAGGAACCAATAATTTCGCCACATCGAAGCAACGGCCATACGCGCTCGCGAACAGTGCGCTGTCACCATCGTCATCCCGAATGAGTGCATCTGAGTGAGGGAGAATCACCTGCGTTGCCTTTGCGAGACCAACTTTTGCTGCGCTATGATGCAGTGGAGTGATTCCATGTTTGTCACTTGTAGAAGCTGATGAATGAGGAAGAAGCAATTCAACAATGTCAGTGTAACCCTCTTGCGCACAACAATGCATCGCAATACGTCCATCAACATCAGGTGCGTTAGTCAAGGTAAGGGGCAAGAGAACCTTCCCGACAGCAATATGGCCATAGAAGGCGCTGTATGCGAGAGGAGTCCTACCAAAGTTATCCCGCGCGTTGTCGCGTACGCTCGAAATCAAGAAGTTGACAACACTCAAATGTCCAGTTGCGGCAGCCACGTGCAAGGAGGTGAGACCGCCTTTGTCGGTAATATTGGGGGGAAAATGAGGAAATATGATCTTCATTACATCCAGTCGTCCCACTTCATCGGCGCACAGATGAAGTGCAGCGCGATCGATTTCATGACTGCTTTTGTCAAGTGAATAGAGCAATAGAAGTTCCGCAGTTTCGATGTCGTCCTTTCCGAAGACATTGCTCTTTGTGCTGCTTTCAGCACTGCCTCTTGGTTGCGGCGCTTGTTTCATGTTGCCAACAAGTTGTTTCGACAGTCGAGCCACTTTTAAATAAAGGCTTCGGTTTCTTTCGTTGGAATAAGTATGCCTAGTGCCGCCGTATTTGTCAGTTATATTACCGGCTGCAAACTGCCGTAACGCTGTCTGAGGTGCTCTCAGTACCAGCCTTTCACTCTCCCTTTCGCCCACAAAATGAGTGTGAGAGAGTGTCCCGTTAGCGGCATCTATCGCATTTGCATACGAATTAGGAAGCAGTATTTTTACATTATCACGTCCACCATTTAGTGCTCCATACTGGAGCGCGCACTTTCCGCTCTTATGCTTCCGCTCTTTCCGCTCTTGGACGTTTGCTGATACATGAGGAACCAGCAGTGGGGTGGCGCGCAACTTTCCATTTAAAGCGCAGTGATGAAGTGCTGTTCTACCTTCCCCATCTGTTACATCAACGCGTGAATGGAGAATCAGGAGCTTCAGCCCTTTGATATCCCCTTTGCTGGTGTCGCGTTGACCTCCTCGTGACAGCGCTGCACTCAGAGCGTAACTGGAGGGTCGTTCAGAAATGCTGCGTAAAAACGGCGTCTGGCCACCGTCGTTTGCCTCGTTTGCGTCTGAAAAGGGAAGCAGGAGCATAACCGAGCTCCAGAAACCGTTGTAGGAACATTCGTGCAAAGCTGTGTTGCCATTGCAATTACGGGTGGTGACATCCACGTGAGGAAGAACACTTCTCGCTACCTCTGTCCTCAGTTCTGAATCAGTAATGTCCGACGGCGTCGCTGATTGTTTATACAGTGTGTGCGCAAGCTGCCACTCACAGAGCGATTCTAGTTCAAACAACGAACTAAGATCTACTGCCAGGTGCAAAGGTGTGTTTCCGCATTTGTCACGTGCACCTGCTGTTGTCGAATGAGGAATCAGGGTGGTGACAATGTCCAAATTACGAGAAATGGTGCCCACGTGCAGCGGCTTCTGACCATTTGCGTTACACGCATCGCTCGGAAACAGACACAGAACGTTTTTGCACAAATCCTGAGCTCCCACCGCGGCGTACATATGTAAGAGTGTGTAGCTGACTTTGACCACAGAGCTCGGCGCCGTGCTCCGTGATTCGCTGTTGTCCCACGTTTTTTCCTGCTGTACTCCCAAGGAAGAATATGGCAAAACGGATTTGAAAACTTCATACGACGTTGCATGGATGATAGGCGTGTGTTTCAGATCGCACGTGATCTGGTCAATATCTACAAGTACAGGTAACTCAGTAACCGGACCATGTCTCGTCTCTTGAGGGTGCGAGGTAAGCCAATCTTCAGCGTTTTTCCACACACAACACTCTTTCAAAAGGCACTTCAAGAGGTCTGTAAGACCCATCCGCATAGCATCACCTATCACCGAAGAAGCAAAGTCGCTTTCATTTCTAATGTTTCCGACGGCAACAGGGAGTTGATTTGTCAAGTTGACGATTTTTTTGCTGCACAGCGCGCAAAATAGATTCAGACTTTGCAGGGCGCGCTTCCTGTCTGCGTACATTAAAGGCGTCATTCCAAGGTGGTCTTTCCTCAACAATTCCTCAGCCGTTTCCTCGCCCTGTACCCTAGCAACAGTGGCTAGTGTATTCTCATTTGCATACAAAGCTGCTATGTGCAGTGGCGATCTTGAAAACTCGTCCTTTTCGTAGGACAGGTGCGCGACATCTTCAATACTTTGCCAATCATTGTTCATGACTTGGCGGTTTAGTGCGTGGAGCTTCGCTCCAAATGCGTCTAAGAATTTAAGAATCCCGTCGTAATCTTCCTTTCCGTACATGTCAGAGACAAATATTATAACATCACTGTCTTTATCCACTATCTTTCCAAAAAAGAAACGAGCTGCGAAAAACTCGGCAAAAGTATTGTGCACAAATACAGGAATGTGGTTGTTGTGCCCGTCCACGATGCCCTGCTTAACTCCGCCATCGACAACCAAATTGATTGCGACTTCCAACTCTTCAAGCTCACTTATCTTTAGAAAATCGTTCAACGATTTTGTGTTGAAAAGGACCTTGAGAGCAAGAAGACGGTGCCTCCTGTAGAATGCGGATCTCAGAGCGTCCTCAATATCCTTCGCAACTGCAAGTTTTGGGCTTTCCTGGGTCGTTTTCTTCAGATAAATTCTGAACTTTTTTTCAACGAACTCCTCATAGACGTATAAAATGCTGATGCAATCGAGCAACTCGAGCCGTAGTTCATCTACTTCTGCAATCATTTTTAAATACAGCGGGTTTTCAGTGATCCCGTCCGTTCCGTGTAACCAAAACCTGTTTAAAAGCCCGCGCGCGACTGACTCTAGATTTTGTTCATCGATGTCAGGACCATTTCGTTTCCAAAGTCGTTTTAAAAATTGCAGTTGCTCCTCTTGCTTGAAACCATTGATTTCGAAAGCTATGGTGTGAAACTTGTCTTCCAACTCGGTCTTACAGCAGTTGCGACTGAACACAAATACTTTCAATATCTTGGTCGCCCTTAGTGCATGCACTAATTTTATCACACATTTACGGTTCTCGGCGTCCACTTCGTCAAATCCATCAAAGATAACGACAACCGTGAAGGGCCAGGCTGTGGAAATGCTTGATTTGAGAAGGTTGAACTCGAACGTGGCCTCTTTGAGGCCACACAGCGCAGCTAGCAGGCTTTCCCCTCTCTCTTGGCACATGTCCATTGAGGCACATTCAGGTAGAGATCCAACGTTCTGCGGCAGGTCCACATATAGCACCCACGTCGCTTCTTTGAGAGTCTTTATATCTTGAGCCATGCGCAATGACGCGAGACTTTTTCCCATTCCTGGATCACCACATACCACCGCGACCTTATCAGGAATGTCAAGAGGGAAAGTGTTTGTGAGACCAATCTCGCTTGCTCCGGACACCACCCGCAGCAGCTGTTTCAGAGAACCATTAGACTTGACCCAGTGAAACTCTCTTCTTTGTGAATCGTACTGGACTACGTGGATTGTCTTTCCTTCGTAGATAGTGGACTGCACAAGTGAATCGCAATCGCTCGTACTGTCAAGAAGCAAACATCTCTCGAACTGTTCCACTCGGCTGTGATGGCAGGCGTGGAAACCGGGAGGAAGCAAGGCGTCAAGTTCTTCGCCGCGGCAACCCACAATGGCAAGTGCTTCGTTCGTTATATTCGTTAACGCCCCGCTTAGGTCCACGCGAGTGGCTCTTTTGCATGTCCGTTCAACGTAGCAGGTGGCGCTATCTTCGTCCAAGGACCGCAGCTTGGGTCCTATCTCAATCTCTCCGTCTCGACACAGCTTTAGAAACGCTGTCTCTTCCAGGAGTTTGTAAAATGCACGTCTAGTCTGTTCTACTGTTGTCGCACTCGTATTTTTATCTCCTGATGTCGTTAAGTCGTCAAAATATTGTTTTCTTTCTTGGAGCAGGAGAGCGGACTTTTTTAGAACAGCGTCTTTACATTCATCCGTTACATCGGCAAGTCCGCAATTGGACGCGCGAGCGACCTGTGCGTTATCTTTGAAACACTCTTTAATTTCCATCGCAAACTGGTCCTGCTCATCGTTTTCGGTTAGCACGATCACTTTAGTACCCCTAACTTTATTTAGTTCTTGCAAGAATTCCTGCGCCTCAGTTCGGAGTCTTTTTTTCATGTCGAATTCCTTGTCGGATTTAAGGACGACGTAGTGGCACTTGTTATCCGACAATACTTCATATAGTTTATTGTCCCACTGCTTAGTCTCGAGGAGTACGTACGACACTCCTTTCGTCCGGAGTGCCTCGTCAATCCTCACTGCGAGGAAGCATAACTTTGCTCCTGTGAGAACAAGAAGTGATTTATCTGGTAAATCGAATTTGGTCTTAAATTGTATTTCGAGCTGTTCTAACTCCGTAGCTCCGTAGCTTCGATTTTGTTCCCTTATTTGCTGTCTATCGTTTTCGGGAAAGTTTTTCTTCGTGTACAGTTCCATGTCGGGAATAACAAACTCCTTGTAGAACATAAAAAGCTCAGGAACCTGGTCCAACAGAAGCGCTTCTCCTGATTCACATTCTTCGGAATGCATTGCAAGCATGTGCGGAACTCGCACCGCGAGTTCTTTCTCTTCAACAACGGGATGCTGAAACGCTTTTGCTATTACATCATGAAGTTCGCTCTTAGACTTGATCTCGCTCAGGATGCGTTCGTAGTGGTTTCTGCGCTCGGTGTCATCTCGTCCGTACGGCTTTCCACCATTTAGGTACACGATCGCCAATGCAAGATGGCAGAACTCATGGGCGACCGTACCTAGAAGCTCATTTTTGGTTTTGTTTGCACCAACGTAAATTCTTTGTCCTTCGATATAAGTGAGACCGTAGGTTGTGTCGTAATTTGGGCCCAGCATGCAACGTAAGTCTTGATTATCAAAGTCGAATATGACCTCTAGGCTCGGGGTAGTAGCAACCACCCGCAGAATAACGTCCACCATCTGAGTCTCGCCCAGTTTTCGATAAATTTCTTCTACTCCGGTTTCAGAGACAGCACAGCTCGGCATGCTAGCCGAAATACTTGTGAGGTATTTAATGTGATCGCGCTTGTACACAATCGAGCGCAGCTGGTAACGATATTCAGAGTTCTGCATGCGATTGAGCACACTGAATGACTGTTCTTCCTTCTCTTTTTTCTCTTCGTTAAACGTGCATTTACGGGACACTAGAAAGGCGCATATCTGTAGCTCTCCCTTCTCTAGCGCGTTATACAGTGCTGACTTTCCAGTCTCCGGGCTCAACCACTGCCTGAACTCTTTGTTATCATTCAGGCATTTTTCTACCTTATCCATGTCTCTCTGGTCGATGGCGTCGTGCATCGCTTTACGCAGTCTTGCCGAATCCTCCGACTTCTCCATGTTGTCTTTCGCTTCGAAGGATCCTTGCCCTTCCTTCAGTTTCCTCGTCGGGCGTAGCGGTTCCTGCAAGCACATGACAGATATGTTATCTTTCTTTAATAGGTGGATGAGAACTATCTCCTGCGATTTCCCTGACAATACGCGAGAAACGTTATCCTCAGATATATAAGCTTCACATGAACGTTCTGCTTGTCTACAGTGCTGGAGCAAAGTTTTCGAAACAGGCTCCTGTGCATTCTTTCGGCATGGTGACAGACTAGCAGCGATTGGGACTTACAGGCATGTGCATAGGTAACGCAATCACCTGTTTGTAAGTCCATAGGGTACTATTTACTGCTAGCATGTCACTCTGAGGAAGGAACGTGCCGGGGCCAGTTGTGTAAACATTTGTACAGCACTGCACCGACATTACCGCACACAAACGCATTGCGGTGCAACGATTATAAACAAGGAAAAGAAATGACGCTGATGGAATGCTACTCTACAAGCCCGGCAACGATGCGGGAGATAACAGCTTTCTGCGGACGGACATCAGACAAGCACTGCGTTCACGCGCCAAATACAAATACACCCTGCGTCGGTGTTGCTGAACACGTAGGTTGTGCGGCGGTTTGATAGAACCATATGGATTGAACGCTACGCTACTTTTCCACATCTTAATTTAAAAAAATATATATATATCCTCATTAGCACCGAGAAGCAACTGTGGCTATCAAACCTGTACACGTGGACAGGTGCGGCAAAGACGTCGCCGGTACACTTAACTGTAACGCGCGATCGTGTGGCCAGCGGAGACGTCAGCGCCGCCAAACGTTTCGCTGGGCGCAGGACATTAGGCGCAGGAACCATGGGCGTGTCGATAGGGGGATGTGGCCCTACACCTTTGCAGTTTCAAGGCCACTTGTGAAAATTGTGCACTCTTTTTTAGCGATGCCTTTTCTTAAATGAAACAATAAGAGGAACCTCTAAACACCCGTACAGTCCACAGCATTCGGCTCAAGAAATAGAAATGAGGGGGTTGCGCGATCCCCCTGCCTTCGTGCCTCTTGGAAAAAAAATCAAGGACCATTCCCAAGCAGCCCGCCAATATTGGTCCAATATGGGCTGCCAATGAGAGAGCAATATGGGGAGTGCAGCCAGGCTCCATATTGTGCCAATATGGGCTGTCCATATTGGAAAGCCCATTTGATTCATATTGTGCAAATATTTCCGTGATAACGCCAGCGGAGAGTCCGTGTCATAATAAAGCATTATCCGCTGTAGTGTCCACCACTGATATTATTTGTCTCTCCTCTTCGATTTTTCATTTCCGCGGATTTTATTGATCCATGTTGCCTAGCGTTAGAAAGACAACACTGCGTCACAGTAAAAACAAAGAATAGGTGCTACACCCGTCTTGCTGATGGACCCGGGCAGTCCCACGGAATTACCGATGGAAAAACATTTTAAGAGAAAATATTCCCGGGAACAGCACCACAACCGATGCTGCCCCAATGACCTTATATCGGCCGCGCATTCAAAGACACAGCCCACCCGGAGGCGGACCACGTTATCAAGGGGCTCCTCTCCAGTATATGAAGGACCCGCTCCTATTTGCCTCCCTCCACCACTTACGCGGAGTTGAATGGAGACCTCCTCAGAAGCCTTCATCGGGATGGCGATAGTGCATGAACAAAAAATTTCAAACCCGTTGCTAGAGTACAAAGGAGCGAAACGCTTCTGTGACAGTGACAGACATACCCTCAGCAGCGCACACTGCCTGCAGCAACTCGAAAGCGCCTAGCTTACAGAAGAAACATCCCTTCTAATCAGATATTGTGTTTTTACTTGACCTGTCGCAATTCTGTTGTCATTAGCGGAACCAGCGACATTTTTAGCCCGAATGCAATGTCCGATTCGAATGTCGCGCATGTGCATTAGTTGTACGACACGTGATTTCTCACAAACGCCCACGCTCTCAGTCGGTGCGACTGAGTGACATTGGCATCGCGAAGCATGATGGTGGCAGTTTGGAGCAAGTGGAAAGTTGAGTTGCAGTGAATCTTAAAAACTGTTTTGAACAATGTGTATCACCAGCGGAAAGTTGTTGGATGCAACGACGTATTGAATTGGGCATTTCAAACGCTACAACGTCCAATCTTGGCGTGCAGCCTGGTCATTTGTATAACACGGGTGCGTAACATTTTCTGCGTTTTCAGTCAATACATAGTGTACACGGGCAATATGGGGCCCATATTGCAAAGCGTTGAGCCAATAATTGGGAAATCCTGGCCCCATATTGTGCGCGTATCGCCAAGGACCAGCCAATACGAGTAGTATAGATAGGGGGCGTGGCTCAGACATTGCCACAAGGGCAGCATTAGTTTTTCCAACGAAATTTACTTAAAACTCGAAGAAATGGTCACCCATTTCCAGAAGAAAGCGACACACTCGCGTGGGGTGCCGCGTTAACGCGTCGGGCGCCGAATCGCGTTCGGTTTTCGTTACGGTGTCCGGGAAACGTGTCCCGGCGTGTGGCCGAAACGCATTCGACGACGCGGGTGACCATTTCTTAGAGTTTTAAGTAAACTTCGTTCGAAAAAGTGGCGCTGCCCTGGTGGAAATGTCCAAGTCCTGCCCCTATCTATACTACTAATATGAGTTCAATATTGTGTGCTGCTCCAGTTACGGCTCCTGTCTTCCTTCTGTCTTAGTTTGTCACTATCATGTTGCAGTCGGTGAAATGGTGTGATGTTTTCCTAGAGCAAAACGCCTCCACATTGACCCCGCAATGTTATAAAGTTGAAACATTGCATGGTCCCTTGGTTACCGCGGGCATCTCGTGCTTGCTTTGATCTACACTGGTGGTCCTCCCTCTCTTGCATCATTCGAATTTTGCAAGCAGTTACACAAAGGGACTACTATTTTACCTGTCGCCGCACGCCCAGCCCGACTTGCCACTGAAGAACTCTGCTATCGGCATTTCTGAGTCCCTAATTCTTCCAACTGCTTCTCACTTAAGTCTTCCTTAATCTCACTACTAATTCTCGGTTGGCTCTTTCCATGCGAATACTTCATAATCACCGGCTGTGCTCTCAGCGAGATGGATTCTATCCGCAACGCCGGCTTGAGCGACCTTGCACCACTTCCTGCGTTGTGGAAACTCAGTGCAATGTGCAAGAACCCCGCACTTCTTCCATCCTCTCTCGTTTGAGAAGCATTTCGTGCGGAGCTCTGCGGACCATGGAACTACCAGTAGTCGTGAACATAACAGCTGCTGCTGCAAAAATCCTAGGAGTATCAACGGCAAGAACCCAATATATCGAACACAGCTTCAATTCATGGGTACGCTGGCGCAACGCCACCTTGATACAGAAGGCCTGCTTATTGCCTCCTCTCCCTCTTTCTTTACGTGGACATATCAAGTCACAATTAGACTGCTACTCCGAATCGCCGTTTTGCCAATTCGGGAACTCGCAAATGATTGCAGCCAACGTGGAATCTAAAGACCTGAATCTGTAGATAAAAAGTGCAACACGCTTTCCAGAAAATCATTCTTGAGAAATATATGGGACACTTTTCCACCTTATTTATAGTTTTTCCATTTAGTATGTGTGGATCTTGAATCGCTACTTGCAGATGACGCTGGTTCGTCTCCATGGCTACGACAGCAGAAAGCTCGTTTGTGATTGGCTAGCCATTGAAAACACGATCCTGACATTGGCTGACTGTTACTTGTTACGTCACGTCGACGGGTGAGCAGGCTTTCTCTATCTATGTGGTGTTGGCTGGCATCTCTGTGGGCCACGCTTCATCCAGCTTGTAAGCACGCGGAGTTGGAGGGGGACCTGACCTTTCAAAGAACTTACACGAGAGAAACAGAGACTACACATTACTTGTCACGCGAGCTTCCACAAGTTCCAGAGCGCTGTTCTCCTGCGAATCGAAATTCAATGGAGGATGTGGTGTGTAAATTTAAGTCGACCGTGTACACAAACAGTGTCGAAATGAGGAATTGCTTGGCACATTACCTCATCATGAATGTAGCGTCTGTATTGCTTAATGGTTCTTCTTTGAGACATTCCATTCGGCCATCAGAAATCGACCTTCTCGAGTGCTACACGACCCGCATTTCTCTCTCTTACAGGAAGTGTTCCATGTAACATCCCATGAGGGATCTGATTCGGAACATTTGCGATGCAGACGCGTCAGGAAACACTGTGAATATGCATTGCTATAGGGACGTCGTTCTGTGAAGCTCCCTGAGATGTCCACCGGATATCCATTTCCGAATATGGGCATTCGTATATACTGCGTAATTTCAGGGGAGAAACTGTTCTGCCTGCTTTTGTACTTCTGCTCGCTGCATATCATATTGCAAAGCAGGAATCACCAATGTAGCCTTTTAGTGTTTGAAATCTTACCTGCGTCTGCTTTATATTGTTTTTGTTTTAAGAGGATCTGCACCACAGGAGTGAATCATGCACCATTCATCATGAGGGTGAAGAAAAACGAAAAGTTTTCCACGAAATATGCTCGTTTTTCACTCGAGATCCACACCAGCGTTGGATGAAATTTTGAAATCCGACTGACATCCTGACAAGGCATCCTGATAGGGCAACACTGAAACATTTCTAATGATATTGTTTGGAAATCATTCGCATGTCCATGACGGACCAGGACGTCGGGATAATACTAGGATATCCTTGGGATGAGGGTGGTTGTATGGGGTGAATGATCACGCTTCTGAAAGCCCTGTAATAAGGGATGTGTGATTGAAGGCTACTTTGATAGTGCTACTACTTTGAGGAAAGAACAAGTGGCGCAGTGCAAATGAACGAATTTTGACCTTGATACTCCGACGTAACAGAGCGTTTAGGTGCCTCCTCCTCAGTTCTGGAAAACATACTCCGGTCTATCAATAAGCATTTGCCAAGGTTTAACTAAAAATGTCCAACCTCCCTGCACTTACGACGTCTGCAAATTTATGCATTTGGGCAAGTCAGCCCTCTCAGCTTCTCCCTTCGTAATATGGTTTTAGTCTTTTCTGTAAATTTTCATCCCTCGAAACTGGAGGATGGTTAAATATTTTTCAGCAACAGTTCGTCGAAAACAAAGAACTCTCTCGTTCGCGAGATGTGGGAAGGAAGGGGCGCTGTTACGTCGTCGCCATTCCCAATGCTTGTTAGCCCAGGACCATCTGTATTGTGTCTGGCCTGGTGAAAGGTTACCCTGGAACAAAGGGGAAGAAAAGAAAAAGAAACTCTTGGTGTCGACTTCGTAGAAAAAAAAATGGACGATTATTTCCCGAAATGTGTCGGCTGGTAAGAGCAGGGCATACTGTGCTTGTGTGGGAGCTTTCTGTAACCTGACTTCGGACCGAAGCGTCGCGGAAACGGAAACTGGACCGGACAGGTACACAGGACTCGCCACTCGAAAGGGCCGCTTGTCTCCTCGCTGTAAATAAAACTTGTACATATTGCACTCTAGTTCACGTCTGCTTCCTTACGCCGCCGTCAAAGGCACGGATGACCACCGAACGTATCTCCCCAGGTCAATACTATCGGCTGGATGGAAATCTACTACAGGTCTTGTACAGGGCTTGAAGCAGCCTCAGTCTGGCATATAAAACATCTAAAGTTAGGCTGGGGCAAGACATTAGATGTTTAGATATGCTTGAGGAAGGCTAGAGAAACTTCCCTAGACGTTAAGCCTATTGGGAGATCTCTTATTATAGATATGTTACTTCTCTAAATGTAGACGTCCATTATAGATATTTACTATCTCAGCTTTGGCTACATATGTGTTACATAGCTTTAATGCCCCTTGTGTATACACACACGCTTTCTCACACGGACAATGTGTTCTGCCGCCGTAACTGTGTTCTGCTTAACTTGTACTATGCTTTCATACACTCTCATCTGACGTACTGTGCTTCTGTGTGGGGTTTAACTCACAAAACTCATCTTCGTGCTCTTCAGGTAATTCAAAACAGAGCTATCAGAATTACATTTGGGTTACCGTTGCTCGCTCATGTCCCATATCACGAAATTCGTATTCTTACAGTTCATGACATAATCTCTTATAGTATCCTAAGCCTGACCTACCGTATATTACAACTTAACCTCACTTTGCCAAAAATAAATTTTCTTCACCTTCGTTCAACCCGGCGTACTAGGGCAGGAGCTGGAGGTCTATTGAACGTACCTACGTCTAATACCAACTATGGGAAGCTGTCGTTTTTGTTCCGTGCAGCTTGCGAGTGGAACCAACTAACACGTGACATAACATGCATTCGTTCTTATCCGCTATTTAGAAACAAACTAAAGCATGTGTTATTCCATAATGCATCTCGTTTGTAACCACCTTCGTTTCTTTGTATCATCTATCTCCGTTCCACTTGAATTTTTTTTTACAATGATATAAGAGTGTTGTACAATTGCATCTGTATCATCATCAAGTGTATTGTATCATCTTCAATTGTTTTGATCATTGTGCTCTGTTATAATATCTTCATTTTGCGATTGATGAGGAACCTTTAACCGGGAGTACTCCCTCTGGTTCCTCTATGTGTATATTCATCTATGTATTTTCATTTGTTTTGGTAGAATAAATAAATGTCAATGTCAATGTCAACTGGTCGCTGACTCCTGTGAAACGCAACACTTAATACCTTACACACGAATATCTTACACTTTAAAAAAAAGAAAACTTGAGAGATGTGTTAGCCAATCCCATAGATGCACTAACATGTCACCCTTATAACTTACCGAGGGATTGTCTGCAGACCCGCGCTTTCTCCGTGGGGATAGCCCTCCTTGATGGTGTCTCCCCTGACCATCACGTTGCTCAACCTTCTCCGACGACGTGGGTCTTCTGGGATCTTGGGATAGCTGTGTTCCCTCGTGTTATTGTTCGCTAGTAGATTGTCGCTCCTTAATTCCGACGCATATTCGCTTCGTGTCGCCGGTCAGTTCTGCCTTGTTTGCGCTTCTTATCAGTCATGGCAGGTGAGTCGGTCTCGTTTGACTGCAGCAGATAAGTGTGACTGTATATGAGCAAGGCCATCTCTCTTTAAAGCATAACACATGGGACATCATGAGTCATCCTTAAAGTAGGCCGGCGACTATGGTCCGAAGTTTTAAGTCTTTAAGCATTAAGCCTTTAAGAATTTCTTTAAACATTCTGCCTTTAAGCCACAAAGCATTAATTCCGTACATGATGTCTGAACAATTAGGCAAAAGAACACGCGTAGCCCTCTGAGTACTTTGCAAAAGTCATCGCGTTCCATGATGTAGAAGCATCTCTACGCTGTTTTATCACTTTGCTGGTACTCTCAGTGTGCCTTTCATTGCTCAGTGTAGTGGAGCACGTTGGGAACAGCAGGCGCTGTGTTCTTAAAGGGCAGCAGCTTCTGATATCGGTTATAATATGTGCACTCCGCTCGTTATCCAAACGTCAGGGCTCCAGAGTGCCCTCGTTTAATGTGATAACACTTGGCTAGTGCTGGTGAAACATGTATTGGAGCTGGTGGGCACCCTACCGGCAGGGTAATTTAATTACCCTCACCCCAGACACTGCAGACCGTCTACATGAGAGTAACTATACGACAGGTGCCATCACACAACTGCCCCGATAACACGAAAATGGAACGATCACATGCGAAAAATACCCAATAATACGACAAATTCCATCATTCACTTGATGCCTTGCGTCGACTTCCAAAGATACAGAAGAACGGGAATGTTACACTTAGGGATTGCCTGTGCCAGAATTATCCAACAACACACACACACACAACCGTCACAAGCATCCGTCGACAGTAAACCTTATAGTAACAGTTGAGTAACACCAAATAATTTCCGAATTTTTTCGGACTCCATCTGTGTTGTCTTCCTATAGTGTCCAGAAATATCCGTTGCTAAAACGTTTGCTACACATTGTCGCATACTTGGTCAGCTGTTTTCAAATCGTGAGTTTGACACACCGAAGTTTTCGTTCTCTCATGTCCTTCGGGAAGGCATGGAAGCTAACTCCAGGTTCAGTGGAACATGTATGGCACTGAGGATCGTTCCGTCGGTACTATTTCTATTTTTTTTTAAAGTCTGCCATCTTTCTATATTTAATCTTTTAAGGCAACCAGATACCTTATTGTGTCAGTCCTTCCGTGTTCCAGCCTCGGGACGGCTTTTCATCATGCGGAACGCAGCAACGACGGACAATTTTTGCACAGTCGCTTTGAACGTAACCCATATTCAAAGCGCAATCCACACTCTTTCAACCAGAGAGATATTATAGGAAGACTCTAGAGGACGGACTTAGCGGGCTCCCAATGGGATCATTGTGCGCCAGCCTGCGACTACCCGCGCAGCCATCCTTTGGCTTGGATAGTGTTCAAGTTGCATAAGGTTGACGATTTTCTCTTCACTAACCGCTGCGGCGCTGCTCCGTTTGCAAGCAACCCTCCCGAGGGCGAGGTCATGCGCAGGTCGTCACGTGTCTTGTAACAGAACGGCCAACCGGGCGGGCGGAGATGGAGGGAAGGAGGAAACGACGATGGTCAGCGGAAGAAGTGCGCCAAGCTCTGTGCTATAGAGGAAGGAAACACAGGGGCGGCCGGTTCCGAGCAGATGTGCGTGTGACCGCTCTAGCGGTCGCTCGACTCAAAACCGCCATTACTTTCTGTCCACCACATGACCTTCTGTAAAGTTTCGGTTTTACAACGTTTGTTTCTTGCGCTCCTCTCCGTGCTTTCTCGTTTTTCGAAAGTCATTTATTGTTAAAATGTGAGCAGCACCAGAAAGAACAATAATGATGATGATGATTAGTATTTTAATGGCGCAGCAGCGACGGAGGCTATAATGCGCCAAAACATAAAGAATAATAAGTATAGTAACATGCGCCTACGTCGGCTGCGTCTCCGGCTGCGTCTCCGGCTGCGGCTTTTGTTCAACGGAAAGCAGCTCTGTCACGGGAATAACGTTTCAACTGTAAGTACGTACCTGCTCGGCTGTTTCGGGCTCCTGCGCGCGTTTGAGTTCTCTTGAACTGTTCGTTGGCGATCCACCGCTGTGTCGGAGATTCATTTGGTTTCCTCCTTCGTTGTACAAGTTTTATCAATGATATTACTGACCACTTGAGCAACAAATCACAAACGTAGTGCCGTTGTCGCGCGTTCTGGTTCTAGCCGCACGTACCCGCGTGCATACCGTGACTGGTCTTGTAAGAGCATACATCTGAAGACACAGAAATAAATCTGCACGGGCGCGTTCATCCCAGCCCTGAGATCTCAACGGCAAGGCAACCACAATTTGTGTCATCTCTTTTGGGAGCTGCAATGCTCTTGGGGACGCTTGAGCGGTCATGCGGTAGACAGGACGCACTGCGAATGCATGCGTGCATTGCGAAGGCCCAGAGTGCATTGCGAAGGCCGGCACGTCCGTCCCAATGGGAAATGGTCGGAAGGGCCACTCTTGTGTTTCCTTCTACATGCTCTGCGCATTATGTAACTTACGTACAGCCTTATGGGTGCGTGTAGAATTGAGCAGTGGTGTCGGTATCACGACGTAGACGTTGCGAATCATATTTTATTTTTAAAACCGTCTACGACACCGATAGCCCTTTGCTTCTGAGCGGTATATATGAGCATGTGATCGCCTAACGTGTTGAAGCAGTGAAATGAAATGCTGCGCTGGTAAACAAATAAGTCGTAGCAAATATAGCAGGTGCATAGGTAGGGGAACTAATGCAGTTCGTACAATGCTATACACAGTTAACTCTCATCTTCCAGTTGCACTGCGAACTAACAGAAAGCACGCTGATGCAAACCGAAACTGCCCGCCATTCCTTGTTCCAGCCTCTTGAGCAGGTCCCCCAAGGTCGCCATTTTCCCATGTATTTGTTCCTATCCAGATGCGTGCAATGCCGGAGGCCGCCCTTAGATACCCCATTGTTACCAGACGTTGGCTTGCGTTTGATTGTAGCGCGCTCAAGATCCAGTTGAAGCACAATTCAAGCCAGGACAAGTCACCGAATGAGAAGTGGGCGACTGCGCCTGCGGCGCCCACTGGCGGCGCCTGGCACAACAGGTACGCTATGCGATGCACGCAGCCGTGCACTAGATCCTTCCGATCGCTCAACACGTTTAAAAATGGAACCAAAAAGTGAAACACGACACGGAAAGTTGTTATACGCGTTTTGTTTGGACATATAAAGACTACATTCATTCGCAGAAAACATTTTGCCGCTAAACTTAGCGCGCTGAAGTGATCCGGAACGGCAACAGTGGGGTATCTAGTGGCGGCCTTCTTCGTTGCACGCTTTTCCGAGGTGAGTTTGGGGGACCTGCTCTTGAGTTCACGTAATACGGCAGTGTACAAACGACAACACACAAGCAAGCTACGTAGTGTTAAAATATATATTGGGTATTCGCATACGCGTAAGATGCGTACATAGGATGCGAAATTAAGTAAGCAAATCGAAGAATTCAGATGATGAAGAAACCAAATTTAGCGACATACGGCAACCAACGGAACGCAACGCCTTCCATACCAAAGAATGGTGGCTCTGTTGTGGCAACGCTCCTTACAGCAAGCCTGTGCCCCCTGCTTTGAACGCAGCGCAACGCCGCCTATAGGTCGTTCTCCTCGCGAATAGTGTCATGGGTAAAATACATATGTGTTATGCCCTATTTGAACCGGAAATCCCGGTCATTGTCGGGTAGATCAATCGCCATAATAACGGACAAGATTTAAATGCGGAGGAGGTGGTACGCCCCCCCCCCCAAAAAAAAAAAAAAACCATAAAGCCAAGATGTCAGACTGTCTATGACGACTGTGTGCGATATGCTGTTATTCATTCATTCATTTAATCATTTATTTTTAACCTTAAGTGCCCTGAACTGGGCATTATATAAGGTCGGGGGTTACATAATAGTGTAGCACAGCAAAAGTAACCGACAATCAATGAGGAGGGCGACAGCAAGAAACACTAGCAATTAAACAATTATTACGGTTCGGGAAGCACATACTTCACATGAGAAATAGGTAGTGCACTGTTGAACAAAAAGGTTTAACTATCACACAGAAGATGTTATGTGACGCCGTTCGATTGGATATGTAAGCCTTCGCCTGTACTAGATATATGGACTAAAACGCGTGCGCGAAGCACGTTAAAGGGACGGTCGCGCCCATTCCAGTTAGTTCCGGAGCTATGGTGTCGTCTTACTCCTCGCTGACGCCTGCCCATGGCATTCAGAATTTTACACGAAATGTATAAACGTAATTTGACTGCTACTCCCCATTCATCATCTCAAAATATATATATAAGTTAAATAAGTTATTCTGGTGGCTTGTCTGGAATAGATGACAAGAGAAGACGCCGGACGTTAAGAGTATGACGGAATACCCTCTCCAGTAAATGCGAAGACATCATTCCGTACCCCACCAATCAGAGCGCGGCCTTTAAAAAACGGAAGCCGCGTGCGGCTGGGAGTGCTACTGTTGAGGAGCGACGTCACGCTGATGCCGTTTCCTCCGAGCCTCTGCAGCTGCGGAAGGCGCGCTCATCTTAAAAATTCGTTATCAAAACAGTTCGGACGACAAAAAAAATCGCCAACTAGAAAAATATTGTTCAATGTCGCTAACAGGTGTATTCGTTTCATAATCGGGTTTCGGTGTGCGACAGTCCTTTTCAAAGCAGGATCAAGGACAAACACTCACCATATCCGTGACCTGAGTGTACCCAAGGAATGTGGACCGCCAACCTGATTTCGTGTAGGACGGTTACCTCAAACGTCGCTGGGCATTCTGGTAAAGAGAAAGTTACTACAGTCGTGTTCAGCTTAAGAGAGAAAGGAAATACAGTCCGTCAGCTCTCAAAATGATACCGCGCCGCAGATGGGATTGCTGGACGCAAAGAGGTCGCGCCCCCTCCTCCGCGAGATAATGTAATACATCAGAATCACTCCGCTTTTGTATTGGCTGTCAGGACTGGCCGAATGACACTACTCTGCATGGTGGCGCTGCAGTGTTTCTCCTGGTTGGGCTATTGCGTGCCCTTGTCTCCAATAGCGTATGTAGCTGACAGAGCAGGTTTGTTTTCTTTCTCAAGTTGAGCGCGAGTATACACTGAGGTGCAAACATTCCATTTTCGGTGCACTCTGAAAAAAAAAGGAGTAACGGGGGAGTAACTGCTCACATTTACTCCCTCCTCCCAGTCACTTACTCCGTTCTGCTACCGTTACTCCAGCAGTTACAAATTTACTCCCTCACTCAAAATTCTTACTCCTTTTCTACTCCCTCATCTCAGTTAGTTACTCCATCCTACTACCGTTACTCCCGCTGTTCCAAGTTTACTCCGTCGCTGGAATTCTTACTCCCCTACTACTCCCTTTCTCGGATAGTTACTCCAGTGAAAGTGTGATAGTTGTTGGACTTGTAAAGGCGTCGCCGCGGTTGGTAAAATTTTGTGTACAAGTTGTTTTCTACTTCCCCCCCCCCTCTTTTTTTTCTTGTCCTTGCGCAGGTGTGGTGACCTTGAAGCGCCAAGGCGCGGTTCGTCTGCAGCGGAATAGAGGGCGCGATAGTCGTCAGCATGCGTGCCAGGGATCGGAACCGGTACTTTTTTTGGTCCGGTTCGGGTCTGGGTTCAGGCATATTGGTTCGGTTCGGGTTTAGCCCCGCTGAACCGAAATTATCAGCTTGAACCGCTTCAGGCATATCGGTTCGGTTCAGGTTCGGCTCCGGGAGAAACGAAAAAAAAAAAAAAGCGGTCAGCGGTCGGGACACTTACAGGGATTGGAACCGTTACTTTTTTCGGTCCTGGTTTAACCGGTTCATCGACAGTAATTTTGCTACATGAAAGCGAGCTTACCCTCACCGCACACGGTTGTAAGAGAAAGGTGTAAGTTAACCGTTTCAGGAAGCGTCTACTGCTGCATCGCCACGACCACTTGCTTCACAAGACGAAGCGTTCTTAGAGAAGAAGTTTTGCATAGTTTCGGTTTCACTCTCTGCCTCTTCGTTGCACAAGATGGTGAGGGCATCCGAAGGGAGTAGCAAAGCTCTGATATTGTACTGTATTGACCGAATTAACAAAGAGGGCCCTGTGTTACATTTCCTTCCCGACGAAAGGTGTCTTCCTTGATATGTTCAAGATAAACAGCAAAATCAATTGCCTTCCCTCTGTCTCCCCTCCTCCCCCTCTTCTGAGCGTCTTGGTGGTACTGACTAAAAATAAACTAGTTCTCTGTTAATAAACCGGATTTTTTTCGGAGATTTTATTACGTTAATTCTTGAAGTTGGTTGCTGACGTTCCTTCTGTGGCATTTTGCCAAAAATGTGTACAACCGGACAGTTTTTCTTTTAACAAACTAACTTATTGGCATGCAGTTCGGTGCTGTCGTAACATTTGGTAAAACGTAAAACGGACTCCTGAAACGGCATGTAGTGTCAAACACATTTTATTTGCGATGCTGTTTGATGCCACATATGCTCTGAAATGTCATGCTTGCTCCACAACCCAAACATCCAAAAGTCATCCAGCACCGACCATAAAGGACTAGGGGAAAAAATGCATGTTGCACGCTGCGAGGGTCATTACGGCGAACATTTCAAACATTTTGAAAACTTAATTGATTTTCACGTTTCAGTAACAGCCCTTGGCAGCAGAGAGCGGAATGCACAACAAGTTTTCAGCATAGACTTCAGTGCACTCTTTTGAGACGCTGGTTTCAAGGGGGTTGTATAATATGAGCTTTACGGGTTACGCGAAAGGAGAGCCACGCACTGTTGACGACAGACTACACTTCAAACAACTCAAACTGTGGTATTACTTCGTTGTGGTTTTTGTACTTGTAGAGGTCCAAAGGATGATAGCTGTGCTCGTCTCCTGGAGATGCTTGCACACACCTGCTTGTGTGCACAACTTGGTAGGCTTGTCTGTGGCGTGAGAAGCCGCACGTATGAAGCAATTTAAAAAACATGAGAAGAGAGCCCCTGAAGATTATAAGTTTTATAATCTGTCCAAAGACGGGCGCTTCGTCCTCCCAGCCTGTGCAGAAAATGTCGCCTTCATTATATACACTGAAATCAATTGCTGCACTTCTGGTCTCAAAAATCACTTCTTGATGGGATGGCTGTGGAACAAAGGCGTCCGTGACTAAATCTGGCAAGTCCTCCCACAGCACGGCCTTGGCAACAGGAACTTCAAGTGGGTCACGCACATTTGAACATATTGCATTATAACATTGTCCAAGCTGCACCCTTGTCGCAATTGTTTTTGCTGTGTTGACGAAACTTCTTGCGCGCACTGCAATAGTCTTCACTCTTGCATGCTTGGCTTCAAATCTCATGGACCAAAAGTTGCGAGGGGGCCCAAAAAGTGAGATGTAACGGGGGTAGTGTATCAGGTAGTGGATCTTCGGAGTCACCTTCACTTCTGGGTATCTTTCAACAAAAGCCCTGAGAAATGAACCTATCTGCACTTCAAGGTAGTTCACGCAGTCGACAGGAATCTTGTCCGACAACAGCACGTTCACAATTTCGCGGTACTGCAGGTAGATTTCCCAGTCAGGGTTCCCTTCAGGAATGCGGTCAGCGAAAAACTGCGGAAGAAGACGAAACAAGCAGAGCTTCTGGCTGGCTGTGCCCTTAATGTTCTGCACTTTGTCCGAGTTTGTGAGTACTATAGGGAGCGGCCTGTTCTTGATGTCATGATGTTTAAATTGGAACTGCGATACAGCACTGAAGTGAGCTCTCAAAAGCGTTTTGGAAGCCAGAAGAGAGTTCAGGACTGCCTTGATGACAACATTTATGCCTCCTTCTAACACGTCATGCATCAGGTCAGGAAGAAGTTGTCGTGTGACATCAAAGCCGTTGAGAGAGAGTAGACACGACCTTTCTTTCACTCCGTACAATTTCACGTTGTCAGGGCTGAGCTCCACGGCTGCAATATGACTCATATGCCCCTCCGCAGATCTTACCGAGCAGCGAGCTTCTTCGGTCAGTGACGGCATGTCCCTAGCGTTGGCTAAACAATAGCGGCATATTCGTCCAGCACTGAAGCCGCAGGTGAATCCTCCTAACCTGTTTAGGGAGAGGTTGTCACCACTGAATCCAACGACATAGACTTTAAAGTGAAGAGCTGAGCCATTAAGCGTGATGTCGATTCCATCTGTCTGCAAGGCGTTCAAGTCAGCGACCATTGGGTCCATAATCTTCTGGAGCCCATACTGCATGACTAGTGGGTATTTCACGACGAGGACGAGATTGATTGTCTTTAACCTGGAGCGGCATTTGGGATGCAAGTTCAGGAGATTCATGTACACGACAAGAAGCTTGTGTTTACCGCATGCACCACCAAGTGGATTCACCACCTCCAGTTCGTCGGTGTACAGCAACAAAAGCAGCGTTCCAGCCGATCCATCCTCAATCAGTGCGTGGGACTTGACATAGCTTCCGTCACAAACATCGGTGAGGACCTGATTATGGATGTTCCAAATACGGTCTTCCTGCTGTCTGGCGAGGATATGGCTTCCGATGTCTGCCGTCATCAAGTTTCTTAGCATGTCTTGGATGGGCACATAATAGAACACATGCCTACGTGACCGTCCGTGGATGTTTTCATGTAGGTTAATTTCCTTTGGCGGCACAAACGGAAAGTGCTCCTGCACGTACTTGAGCCGCGTATGGTCTGACCTGATCACGTCCCACAATATGTCAATCATATCACTTGAGAGAAGAGACAACATGCCATTATCCGAAGACACGGTGAGTCGGCCGCTTGACACAAGTAAGTTGAAGTACGTCCTGCAGGAATCCAGAAGCAGCTCCAGAAGTACTCTAACGTCCTTGAAGATGTCGTCGCAAACACTTTGAGGTAGCAGGTGATTTTCTGTCACCTTCAGGCTGAAGAGTACAAGATGCCTCTTCATGTTGTTGAGCATCTCGCTCATGTATGTCGTAGGGTCGTCGGTTTCCTGCCGCGTGGAATTTGGCGTCGAGGATCCGGCGTCAGTGTCGCTCGAAGTTGGCTCGGTACCATTTTCGTTGGGTCCTGCACTGTTGTCTTCGGTCCTGGACGGTGGAATTATCCTCGCTGGTGGGACGACGTCTCTGTGCTTCCTTTGCACGTGTTTCCTGTAGCTGTCGTACTTCTTGAAAGTTTTGCTGCAGCCGTTAAGTCCGCATGTAATATTGAAACCTGGTTCATGCGCATGCACCAACGCAATATGGTTCATAACCGACTGGAAAACAGGAGAGAAGTATGCGCAGCTTGAACAGCTATACATCATCGCTTCAACACTTCAACATTCACAGTTGGTCAGGGGAATTGCATGATCGTACGGGTTCCACAGGGCACGCAAAACCAGAGCGCTGAATCGCTTGCATTCAACGTCTTACGCGTTACTCTTCTGGGTCACGTGTAACTGACTGGATATGGATATATGTGGGATGAGCAGGGAAGGGAACCCGAGAGAGGGACGAAGCAGACGAAGACAGCAAAGAGTAGAAGATGATATCCAAAATCCGTATCTTTCGTAATGAAGTAACAAAAAAATATTTGCGTATATAATTACGTACTGTTTGAGGTGTATTCACGTTTCTATATTATCTGAAATGCTTGCATATTTCAACCCACACCTAGGGCTTCTTATACCGCCGGGTCACATGAGACGGATACCTCTGTTAGAGGCTACATGGTTATTCATCTGACGTTTGGACTCCCAATGACCTGGAACACTGCGGGGGGAGGTAGGGTCAATGCGCTTACTTCAGCCTTGCGGATGAACCGTAGGAGAAAATGCTAATTGTCAAAGCCAGTGCACATTCCATCTTGTGACACTGAGAAAAGGAAAAGATAAAAAGAAGCCTAAGAAGGGACCGTTAACGGCGTTTCTCTCTCTATCCCTCTCTCTTCCCTGTCTCAACCCCCCCCCCCCCCTTTTTTTTTTTTTTTGAAAAACTCGATATCGGGACAGGCAAACACGACTCTTTGGGGGCTTCCTTATGACCTACCAAGAGCAGCAGCATAAAATAAAAAAAGGCCTCTGTCCACTTGATGAAAGTAAAGGTATAAAAGGTAAAAACGTAAGAGTGAAGCAGTTTACGATTTGCTTTTTACTTTTGAACCTTCATCAACAACCACAAACGCCTATCTTTAAAAGCAGACTGAGACTTTAGAGGATGCCGCTATCTTTTTGTCTCGGCCCATCGGGAAGGCAATCAAAACCATCCTTCAGAAGGTCGGGTCTCAACAGGCCAAAAAAGCCAGGAAGCCAAAAAAATCAGAATGCGGAATAACCACATGACCGAAAAATGATACGATGCAAGAAAATCAATCAGATGTCCCGTTATCTCAAGTAAATTGGCAAGGAAAAGCCTTTGAACCGACAAAGTCTCCGGAGGGTTCGCTACTTTTCGTGTTATGTATCAGAACTACGGTTGACCCGCTCCAAAGGGTGGAGTGTGTGTGGAAACCAGTCGGGATTGTTATTTCGAAATCAAGTCGGAAACATAAAACACACGAGACCACGGTGTTTTACCAAACCAGCACTGGGGATCTTTAATTGCTTTTAAACATGAGCCGACCAGCCCAAGCTCTTGCTCTTTTATATTAGTAGGCGGCAGCACAAACGGGTCCTTTATTCACTTGATGGTGAAATAAAACCAAAATAATAAGGGTGACAGTATTCAGCTGAAGCTTTGGATGTCGCAAGGGTCATTTCTTCCTGGATCTGGTTCCTGTAAGTTGAGGTATTCGGAAAGTTGCCTTCGATGGGTTTTTATATTTCAAAGTTGTGTTATCTTAGGCACATTTAAAGGTGGGCTCCGCAACGATTCCCACAAAAACGAGGCGAAAGTTGTTCCGATTAGCAACTATCGCCGCACGCCTTCTACAGACTACATTTTCCATACACTGCAGCGGTTGATTATGAACGAAAATGTTCGATGCTCGCTTACGCCTCCCGCCGCTGGCTTACGTCATCACAACATCCACAGCGCTATTACAAAAAGTTAATTTACGGGAGCTCCGCGCTGCGCGCACAAGATGCCAAACTGAGCCGCCGCTTACGTTAACCTCACTCTGTACTAATCTGTGCGGAACGAGGTCCGTCTAGTGATCGAACGACCGATCGAATGCCAGTTGATCGAAGCCGTTTGTTTGAAAGCAACTTGATTGACACCGTTTGGTCAAATGCTGTCGTATCCGATCTTGTTTCCAGCCGTGGTGATGGTAGAGCGTTGTGAGATGATAGAATAATAATAAAATAAAGAAATAATAATAAAGGAATAAAGAAATAAATAATAATAAAGAAATAGTGATGCAAGTTTTTTCTTTAATTGTTTCCTAAGTCCTCGGTGGAGGTGCTCCACGGATCAACTTAAAGCTAGCGGACGTCCCCACCGGTAACGCATGTGGGTGTAGGAAAAAACCTCCCTGAAGAAATGGTCCCACCTGCGGGGCAGAAAAAAGGTCCCATGGCAGATGCCGGCCGACGGTGGCGGAATGCGGGCTGCGTCTTTCAACGTTTCGAACATGTGTATCATTAGCGTAATCAAGTAAATATTTCGGGAAGGTTCGGGACCGCTTTTTCGGGAACCCGCACGGGGGGAGGGGGATATACGTAATCGAAGGAGAGGTCAGCCAGACATACGCCGGCTTGCAATTCAAAAGAAGGAAAGAAAATGAAACATACAGCAGGCGCGATGGGTTACCTTGTATCACGTCAGCTCAATTAAATTTTCACTCGTTAATATAACCTTCCCTTGTTTCCTCCAGTTCTTGTTATTACCCTCAAGGCGCCCTATGGGCTTATAAGCTTTTAGGTATTACCATCATTTCATAAGCGCGTTCAGAGTACCATACGCGGCGTACGATGACACTGCAGGACGTTCTTCCGACCTCACTTCCCTTTCTTCTTTTTTGGAGGGCGGTATTGTCCCTATAGCATTTATCCGGTTCCGGGACATTTCATCGAACGTCGTTTGGTCGAAAGCTGTGTGATCGAACGCGGAACATTTGGCCGAAAGCCATTTGATCGAACACCGTTTGATCGAGACGGCAGCGGTCGTTTGATCGATTTTTTATTGGTTCGCATGGAGCGTTGATGAAACAAAAAAGAATAAGAAAACAACAAAAGGAAGCTTCAGTTCTAAATGCTGTTATCCTAAGGAATATTTCACTCTGTGTAATCCGCTTGCCCATAAACACATTCCTCATCCCAACCCACTTTTTCGCATCCAGAAGGCGATCCGATTGCCTGTGTTGTTCACCCTATCCCGTTCGACAACTTGATATGTTTTTCCTCTCTGACAGATAGTGACTAAACATGGCATACATGCCTGTCACCCCTAGTCCCCCAACACTTTGTCAAATAATAATTTATGTCAATTGTCAAATAATCAACATTTTCGACAAATAAATAAATGATATTTTTGAATGATTTATTCGCGTCGAACGTGGATAAATTTTAACAATGTTTTATTAATCGTTTGTAGTTAACTGAACATAGGTCTGGAGAAAGAACAGTTTTAGTTTATTTACTACATCACCAACTTATGTGCAAGTGCGCGTATGTGCAAGTGAACCTAAATTTAGTTCTTCCAACATACATGTAACCGAAGAAGTCCATCGAAACCTAAATAATATTAGCCGGGGAGCAGATATTTGTACTTTGTCTTTTTTCATGGCGTGGATCTGTAGGTATCTCAGACTGCTGATGCATACTCTAAACAAGGTTGAACTAAGGTTTTATATGGCTGTTAATATATATCTATTTTATACTATGGCGAAATAGCCACCCTTCGGCGCAGCATATGGCCCCAATATTAACATGCAGCTCAGTGCGCAAGTTTCACACTAACTTTATGAACCATACGTCTATGACGGGGGGTCATTCTTCTGTCGCCATCGGAGCAGTCACGGGTTCGTTGCATAAAGGCTGCAACTCACAAGGTACAATGGCACAAACCTAGCACACAATGTACTCATTTCAAGGCTTCGGCGTCAGCGTTTCAGTGCACAATCGGCGTATTACCCTCCAGCCTATCTGACATACTTTTTTTCTTTTTCTCGGAATACCGACTTTCATTACAGCAGTCGCGGTCCTGCTGCTGCTTATTCTCCGACCTGCCATTCTCATTCGCCCTTTGACCGCGTTCTGGGATTCATAGAATCGATGTGAGTCAGAACAGCATCGCCATTTTTAGGAAGGGGCTTTGAACCCCGTTCACGCCCATAAAAACGACATGATACGCCGCCTTGGCGTCAGTCCGACTCTGTCCGCGACACCATCTCAAGGCGATGGCTACATCACGATGCCTGGTCATTTCCGAGGATAAGAAGATAGTCATTAATGTTGGACAGCCAGGAAGAAGAGTTGATGTACTAACAGCACTGCTCGGAACCGACTTCGCGGACATCGTGGACGAAGGCTTGCAACTTCAGGTACGTTTATTCTTTTCTAACTGGTGTACGTTTGTACTTTTTTACGCCTGTCTGAAAGGACTTATTATTAAAATATTATTCGGTTAATTGTTTCAGATATATGATAAAGGCTTTGAAGAATACCTCGACTTTGGAGCAGACACCATGGTCAGCGACAACGACAAAATTAAGCTTGTGCGCGCAAGCCGAGGTAGCCCTCCACAGACTGAGGCAACTGATGATGGAACTGTTTCCGTTACTGTTGTTCCGTAAGTCATTCATATTTTCTGTTTCAATATTGCCTGACATACATGAGAGCCGGTGCCGCATCTGCCTTCGTAAGTTTCACCTGAAGGGCAGCGCGTAATTCCAAGGATACCAGCAACACTGGTCCAGGTTGTTCGCGCTCAATCGAAATTGAACGATCTAACTTATGACGAAAACCCGCCACCAGCTCGCTTGCTTTTTAACCATTTTATCTGTTTAATTCTTGGTTCGCACGACCGCCAATCACATTCAGAGGCTGGACACTCGTTGCGAAGAGGCCCGCTAGGGGTGCCCCAACCATCCATAAGCTTTGTTTCCCTTTCCTCCCGCTTTCCTCCAAGAATCACGGAGAGCACGACGAAGGCAGCAATGGCGACCGCGCGCGCTGCACGTGTACTTTTTCAGCTCTTTCTTTTGTCTGTGTGCGTTCTGCCTCACGTATTCAGCTGTGTCACTGATGTGGTGTGGTATGTAGGCTTTCTGTCCCTTATCCGTCGCAGGCACGACTTTCTGATAACGTTTCGACGACGTTCTGTAAGCACTGCTGGTTGTGTCCGTGTCTCCGGTTAACTCGTTCCGTATGAACGAGTTTTCCTGCGCCTATCTCTTCTGCAGTTGTTTTTGTGTATTTGTGTACAGCTCCGTTTAAGCCGCACGCTGCACGCGAGAGGAAAGAGATGGATTTCCTTTTCTTTCCTTTCCTGTCCTTTGATTTCCAAGGCCTGTAGTTTCTCTAGTTACGGTCCTGCGTAGCCATGAAACAATTCGTGAGGGCTCGTTAGTTTGTTTCCCACCGTGTCATGTTCTTTCTCCCCCACCTTGCTCTTTGCTTGCTATGTTTTTCTTTCATAAGCAAAGTATAACATTCTGTAATCTTCCCGTGTTTTTTCAATGATTTACCACTATTCCAGTGTTGGTGCTGTGTGCCCTGGGATCGCCGATGAATATAAGTTCCCCACGCCTCCGCTGGACCTACAGGAGCAGCTGAAAGCTGTGAAGCTGGGCGAGGTGTCCGACCAACTGAGGACAAAAATTGTTCGATGGTTGCACTTGGATATATGCCGCTACACGCTGTAAGTCATTTTCTCGAATCAGCATATTTGCTCTTCATTAGGTTCCAGTGCAGGTAATTGCTCCGACCCTCCGAAATCCGTTACACTAACTTCCTCAAGGCGCTGGACTGATCGCATGAAATGTACCAAGCATAGAGCTGAATAGCAGAACTTTAGTATCCTCCTGAAACATATATCGTTTTTCCTTGCTCAAGTGTGTCATCATTTCAGGTACCCTGGAAAAAGGAACCTTTATTACGAGGCTGCACGGCTCCTCGTCTACTTCTATCCGACCTTACGTGACATCAATGGACCAGGCTTCGTGAGTATTGCCTTTCACTTTTTCTAAACTGTTGTAAATGGCAAGAACATGTAGATCAGAGGACGCTTTAAGGGCTTTGACAAGGTTCTCCATGGCATGTAATTTCTGTAATTTCTAAGCTTGATGTAGCTGCTGTTTGTAACGTCCCACTTCATCATCATATATTTGTTGTTGTTGTTGTTTGTAATTCAAGGAAGGCAGCACATGGATTACTTTTATCGCTCTATTTGTGAAGCGCTTTGTGTCAAAAACTAAAATGACATCCTATATGCTCGAGCCACACACACTTATTGCTCCTGTTCTTCTCTGCTAAGAAACACAGTTCATTTGGTCAAGAGACCTCAGAATCTTTTTTAACTTACTGCCCTCAAATTTGTCTACTTTCGCAGAACTCTTGGTGGAGACAACTAAAGAACAGGACAAAAAACCAGAGAAAATCGTTGAGTGACATTGCAATGGTGAAGGCAGCACGTGAAAAATATGGCAAGAGGAAGAGGGCGGATGATGCAGGGACTACGCCAGCGTCACCAAGAAGTTGCATCCGTCAGACGGTGATGTTTTATTTACACATACTCAATTCGCATGTTCTGGGCTTCGATTGGCACATAGATTATAAATACTGAGACTACAGCAATGTCAGGGACGGATGCATTGGCCGCTACGTAACATTGGGTCTTAATATAATGCATGACCAATAGTTTCGTTACTACAGGCTTTCCCGCTGATATTAATCCAGGTGTCATTAAAGTTAACTCGACCATGCAGTTTATAGGTTCTATTTTTTTTTTTTTTTCAAATCTATGTTGTACAACTCAGGCCAATACCTTCACGTAAAAAGCTTCAGGCATTCAGGTGGAAAATCTACCACCAGACTTAATTTGGGATGTAATCAGACTGTGTACTTCGTGAAAGATTAGTGGTATGTGCTTGCCTAGGTGTCTTTCTTAGATGCAGTTTCTTGGGAGCATTCAGGTTTTTACCCGGAACAGGTGAACCTTGAATCGAGGTACAAATGCGAAAAAAAAAGGTTTAAGCGCTAACAATTCCGGGTCCAAAATTAATCCACTCACTATGGAATTTCCATGTCTTGCAGGTCAATTTCGGTGCACCTGTTGTTATCACTATCAATAGTCAGTTATTATGGGTAACATTTCCCCATTCACTTATAGTTTGGTAATGAGGTAACTTCTGCAGTAGCCTTGATAATCACTGCAATAGTTGTAATGGTCACCATGATTTGTTAATTGCCATGTTTAAACCATTAGCTTTCTGCGTTTTTGTTTTTTGAGGGTGCTCGTTGCAGTCATCTTTTCCTACCGCGCCCTGGTGCGTCTGCGTGTTTGATGTCATGCCGGACACAGTGTTGGTTTTATTACCCAGTTGATTACATTAGTCGAGTAATTTGCACTGGCAACAGGATTGCCCTTCTGATAAGAGTAATAGTGACTTTGATGAATTACTGTTTATGACTACCATGTACAAGTCTGATCGCTGCTGACTGTTATATTTTAATCATCAGCTCCAGGGGTGTGCCTCGGAGCAAGTTGAAGACGATGCTACATTGGCAGCGCACAAACTTTTTATGGTCAGAGAAATGCACAAGCAACCTGATCACAGACATTGCGAGCGTATCACGGATGCCATGAGGAGGACCTACAGTGCGAGAAGGTCCTTAATTGAGCAGAGGGATTGCCAGCAGCAGGAGGTCCTCTCGGTCGCTGGGGTGCTCACCGAATATCCGGCACTGGCTTTGGAGCATGAGGCAAGTTGCATCAGTTCGCCACACTCTAGGTGCTCACATACTCTGTAATGTGCTTATCAGAATGCTTCCATTCATTAGATTTATAGGGAGTTTCATCGGCTCACAAACTGCCAAGTAGACAGTAGGATGGAGTGGTTCGTGGAGAAGTATGGCGGAGCAATCATATCTGCAGCATTGAGACGCAAGCATCCACACAAGTTCCTAAAGGATTTTCCTGCACATGTAGGAACTGCTGACGACAGGGGTAATCAAGCATAGTGAAAATGCATGGCTGTTGCTCTCAACATGGCTCAATTTCAGAGTGTACAGCTGGAGCTGTGTGGACGGTCCTGCCGGCATTGCTAAAAGAAGCGCCTGGTGGCATCATTTATGGCGTAAGTATCGACATTCAAGCCATAGATATTCAGACCCTGAAGTTTATTTAGTAACTTTTTCTTTGAATTTTTGGGGCAAAAATAAGGCCAATAGCATCTTGTAAAAAAATTAATGAAAATTTGGGTGCAAAATCATCATCAGACTGCATTCAGGGATAAATGAAGCTCTACTGTAGAATTGATGTTTGTCTGCATCTTAAGGATAATCAACTGGGTATCTTGTGAAAGACTAGTATGTCATTGCCTTGAGATATGCTAAGGTGCAGTTTTGCAAGTAGTAATTTTTTAGCTGGGTAAACCCTAAAAGTGCAGGGCCTGTGGATGTTCATATTTGATTCTCAGGAGGTACCATTTTCTTGTAGGAACCCTTACCGTGTGATCCAGCACATCCGTCCATTGAAGTTCGGGGAGCACTGTGGGCACCTTCGTCGATTAAAGTGAGGCTGGAGGATTTTTCCATGGAAGTTGTAAGCCTCAATACAGCGATGGCTCTTGTGTTATCGCTGTATTGGGTTTACAACATCCAGTATTGCCAGCGCTCAAAGAAGGTGTTCACAATGCTTGAGCACAGTTTGGGCCTTCCTCAGACAGCGGGAGCTGCAGTCCTTGTAACAAAGCTTCAGAACGAAATTGGATTTGAACCGTATCAATAAATGCTTGTATGTTTGTTTATCACATTTGCAGTTGTCCAGATGTTGTCATTTACATCACATACACAAAAAGGGCCTGGGCTAGGTTACACCATCTAGCGGGTTTGTTGGGACTCCACTGTTTGGCATTGTAGTTAATCCCTCAGGGAGAATATAATTAACTCCACAGGGGAATACTTCCTGAACTCCTTCTTGTGGGTTTCATATAATTCCACTGCATGGCATTCCTGTTACTCCCCCAGCGTGTGTACAATTAACTCTACTGGGGAGCTGTTCAGACACACCCTTTTATGGTCTTCACAGAACTCCACGGCATATTGCAGTCACTCCTCCAGTAGGAGTTTCATAAGCTCCATTCAGGGTAGTGTGATCACTCCCCTGCAGTGCTGAATTCATACTTCCACAGGGCATTAATGCTACCCCTCCGCTGGGGATACTGGTTACACCTGTGTGAGCATAATGTTGAGTCTGTTTTGAAACTTCCGAAGGGAGTAACGCACATGCAAAACCAGGGCGCTGAACTGACCCCCTTGTATGGTGTCAGGATGCCTCCTCTCAGTGGTGTCATGTATACTCCCTGGAGATGGTGTAATGTAACACTCCTCCTTGTGGGTGTAACTTTCACTTCCAAAGGGAGTGTTGTAGGGGACAAACTGTTTACTTCTTAAAGGAGTCTGGGCGACACCTTGTTTTTCACTCCTTCTGGCGGGTGTAACTTTTACACCCAAAGGGAGCGTTCTTGGGGACAAATTGTTTACTCCCTTAAAGGAGTCTGGATGACACCTTTTTTTTTCAGAGTGTGGGGAAACACGAAAACATGCAACGGGTATTCAGGTCAGTACTGTCGTAATACCAAATCGTTTTTGTTCCTAGCAGAAACTTGCAGGGAAACGCGACGACACCCCAGCTTCCATCGTACTTCGTAAGCTCGTCCTAAGACTATGTTCGCTGCTAACTTTTCCGGTGGGCATTGAACAAGAAAGGCAAATGTGACGCATTTTTGTTACCGTTTTCGACTTCTACTACCAGCGTTTTAACATGGTTCTCGCTAGCGTTTCCGTTAATGACACGATTTCCATGGAAATATGAGTAGGCTTTCCTTTCGCTTGTATGGCTTTGCTAAGGCACGCTTCAGGAGCATAGACCCCGTCGTCGCAACGCGTTACATCCGACCCAGAATGAATTACGACACGAAACACCGTGTGCAACCTTGCCTGCAATGCCACCACAACGAGGTCCACCGCGCCACTTGTCTTCCTACTCCAAGCTTCCTACACCCGATTTTTTTACCATTTTACCAACGTTATGGTGGCCGTCCACCACTGCAAGCAATAGAGGTCGCCAATACGAGTGTTAGAGCCCTGCACGGGCACGGGCACGACCCGGCCCGCAGGCCCGGCCGGGCTTGTTATTGGCTGTGTGCTCCGGGCCGGGCCGAGCCCGTGCCGACAAAATACGCCAGCACCGCGGGCCGGGCCGTTAAAATACGCCACCACCCCGGGCCGGGCCAGGCCCGGGCCGACAAATATGTTCCCGAGAGTCAGGCCCGACCGGGCCACGCAGCTAATTCCACACAATGGAGATGCATTAGTTCATATCATCATGTGCTTGCGTCATTCCTGTTAATATTTTGCAAAGACAAGCAAAGGGGACTGCATATGATTCGACCCTCTAGAACATTCTCCAAGCCACTTTACATTGCTCCTCACTCCTCACATATTTCACAATCACTTTGGAAAGCTTGGTGAGAGGGGTAGGGACTGGGAGAAGCAGTTTGTCGACAGCATGCTCTACCTCCGCAAAATCTTGACAGTGTAACGATAACGCCCATGCCCGCGTGCGTTCTGGATTTAATTTGGTCTCGTGCGGTTACGGTGTTAAACCGCCATCACTTGTATGTTTGTCTTCTCTCCTTATAAATTTACTGATAAATTTGTTTGATAATCGCCAGAAACGCGTACGTCGCGGCTGAAAATACTAGGCCGGGATCTACTTGCCGGGTCACGGGCCGGGCCGGGCTCTATTTGGTTAGACGCCGGGCCGGGACGGGCTCTAGTCACTGGGTCACCGGGCCGGGCCGGCCCGGGCCGCATAAAAATATCAAGGCCCGGGCCCAGGTCGGGCCGGGCCATTTTTTGATGCGCCCGGGCCGGGTCGGGCCCGGAAAAATCGGCACGTGCAGGGCTCTAACGAGTGCACCTTGTTCATTAACCTGATAAACATCCTCCAGTATTAGAGGCACTCGAACATCATCCTACAATCCACCGTCCTCGTCCAGCGATATCATCGACAGCTAACAGTGGCAGTACTAGCTTCACCACAAACTTACTCAACCTATCATCCTCTTTGGCACCCTAAATGGTGAACGGAGCAACGGTCCGTTTCCCTGCGAACTTCTGTCGACCTCGGGTAACGTCCCACTCAGGTCATACCATCTGTTTTTTGTGTTGTTTTTGTCTTTTTCAGACATGGAATGGGAGACTACGGGGCAGTCCGAAAATATTATAATCGCCGTGAAAATCATAAATAAGTTCGATATATTCTTCCGAAATAAGAAACAATGTTGGTTGGGCAGTCGGGGACTCGTTAGTTAAAAAAAAAAAAAAAGAGATGGGAAGATCAAAACGAAACCGAAACTTCCGAAGGTTCCCTCTCCTACCCCCTACACCATGCGTTACGTCACCGGTAGCCTCGTGTCAATCATCCGCTGTTTGTCTTGTACGCGATTTGTAACTTCTTTGTGCCATATGGGTGGCCAGTTATCCGCTTCCTCGGTTCCGTCCCAAATTATTCGCCAGCGGTAAAAGCAAAACCTACAGAAGGCCGTACACGATGAATACCTGTGTGATGCAGCCCAGTGTTACTGAACTGCTTTTCCGTGGAGGAGCGCCTAATCACTCAAAGGGAAACATTCCTTTTCTAATTATCGGTGCCGGTTGGAGAAGAGAACCCATATTCACTGAAATATCATAGGTTCGGATTGATATCGCACTGTCATCTGAACATGTTTTTGGTGCGGAGTCTCCCTTTACAACGAAGACTGCCTCCTGTTGTGCTATCTCGCGTTTTTTCGAAATCCCCTACGTAAAGAGTTAACGAATTCTAGGTAATTAGTCACCGTGTAGTTACCTGCTTTCATGGAGAGAATGTCCGCGCGGCGATATTATTCAGCAGCGAAAACGACATCTCTGTTGTCCTAATGGCTTCTTTTTTATATAATAGTATATGTTGCGGCTGCAATTGAACACTCTCTATACAGTGATATCTGTTTTTCGTACATAGATGGGTTTCGCAGTGGGACCGTCACATTAATCTAGAACCATGCTTTAAGAGGGATTATCAATGAGGTGCCTTGCCTTACCAAGCTACACTGGTATATGCAGGATGGCCACTCTAGTACTGCACCGAGACCGGTCGGAGTTAAAGAACGAACGTCTTTATCCTGCTGAAGCTGGTCCTAGACTAAATAATCGCCAGAAGAACAGCTGATCCACGCAGCGCGCGTCACATTTTGGTCAATTTACTTATACAGCTACATTGACGCTTTTATTCAATGGCAGACCAATGTAACGCCGATGAAGCAACAGCGTGCATTTAGCATTTGCAAGGCGTAATGACATTGAGTGACATGCCTTCGAGGTCCGATAAGAATGACGTACTGGATGCTTTCAACAACTTTATTCTTAAGATGACGGATGGCGGTTTAGCTTTTTTGCCTTGCCGTTGAACAAAGATAAAATTAATAAAGACAATACTCCGCCATTTATTGGCAGTGCGTTTTTCTATTGGGCCTCCATATATGCCCGTTGGCGCGGTGTCCTCAATGGTCCATACTCCCGTCTGCTCCAGGGTGTCTCAATACTAGATCCCTCTGCATAGGGTGAAGACAACAGCGTCGTGTGCTACGAATTTCCGCCATCTTGATTCCCGTGCATAGTTCGCGGTGCGCCCCCAAAAGTGTTGCTCTACGCTTAGCTACACAGTACATTTTGGAGTTGAGTAAGAGAAGCTTAATACGCATGAGGTAAAATGCGTCACCCCCTCTCATGCTTTCTCCAGCGCTCGCCGCCATTTTTACACGGTCGCTCTGGCGGAGCCTAGAGCAGCCGCTTGTGTGTGTTTGTGTGCCATGAGCCTCATGGACATACAGGCCTATCCTGTTTATTTCTATTGTTATTTCGATTAGAAGTTCGACAGTCAGCTTTGTTCGTTCCTATTTCTTTCAAACGGTTATTTAGATGCGAGGGTGCGGATTCACAGCAGGCACAACTGCAGAAGAAAAAAAATAATAAAAAAGAAAACACGTTATGCGACGCGAATAATCAAACACAGTTCAATGGGATTGGTACTACAAAAGATTATTTATGTAGTTTCTACAATCTGCATACTGATAGCTTGTGTTACATCGCATACTTTCGAGGCGGAATGGCTGGGACCAAAATATTGTACCATTCCTCGGCAGCGAAATAAGTTGCGAACAATCAAAATGTGCTGCTCGTGTAATTTTCAATGCCATTCCATTTATATGTGAACATTTTTCAAAATGCGTTTACTCCATTGGCGGCGAAATACAAGCTGTTATTAACCATCTACGAGGTAGTCATACAGAAAATTCCAATGCTTGGAATTGTTACTTCGACCTACACTCGTCTCTTGCTTCATATCATCCACTCACCGAATGTTGCGTAGTTCACACGCACTATCAGTTTTCTTTTCTTTTACTTGATAATTGTGAGTCACTCACGCGCCGTACACCTGCGCAATCTCGCGTTCGCCCACGTGACCTGCAAAAGAACGCACGGCGCCATTTCTATTTATAATTTCTATTTCACCTTTGCCCCAACCCAACCAGCCTCTCTCCAACGTTATCGCTCGTAGGAAAAACACATCTCCAGAGTGTTGGAAGGATAAACGGATCTGCCCGTCGGACCCATCGAGTACCACTTATTGAATGCGGAGATAACCTTATCCAGAGCCTCAAATGGCGTCGTCGGCGCCGCAGCGCATGCGCATAAAAAAAATTAAAACTGTTCTCCAACATTTTCCCAACTACTTATGCAGAAACGGTGAAAGCGTCTTCTACTCTTGTCCTCAAACATCCGCGTAACCTCGAACGATATGCTGGAACTCAACTGTTCATCCGATGACGTCCACCAACTAATATGGCGGCTGTCTGCAGTGAACTGCGCATGCAGCTACGAATACCAGGAAACTGTCCATTGTCAATATGTTGTAAGTGGTATAGAGCCTCCTATTTCCGCAATTACTGTTGGCACAAAATTCATGAGCTACCACGCTCTCGAAAAACAGGAAAGCAATTCATCCAACAGTAAGTACGAGCCTTTGAAAAATCACGATTTATGCCGTATTTCATGCAAGGCAACGAAAATAGACGAGCCGCCATAGACACATAAAACTCTCTCACTTAGTCTACGTGAGCCTCCGGCTTGATTTTCTCCGAAGGGGATCCATGTTATTCCACTTCATCAGAACGCCATACAGATCCTGGTCTTGCCGTTGTGGAACAGAAGTTGCGGGTACGCAGTCGCTCTCGTGCTAAAACGAGTAGTAGTTTTTTGCGTATCGACACAGCGCAAAGTAAAGTACTACGAGAGAAAACTAAGGACAAAACGAAGAGGGAACGAGTACCTGTGTTGGTGGACGAGCCGTTGAGCAATTGCGTCCTGCACCTGGCCAGCAAGATGGAGCTGTGCGCAAGTCCTGCGCCTTTATCTCTGTCCCGGGAACTTTGGACGGTCAACCCTGTCTCCGTATCAGGATAAGCGAGCTTGCAGCAGGTATGGAAAGATTGTGGACCTTTGACTGTTGTGACAATATGGTGCTGTTCTCTGGCCTACTCAAGCGATATTTGATGACGCCAGTGAAGCTGCAGCATATATAAACGTTTCCGACTTCGCTACATGTCCAGTTTAGATCTGCCACTGGATTTTAACGTTCATATATATATATATATATATATATATATATATACGACAAATAGGTTAATATATCAGACGGCTACGAAGTTGAATAAAAGTGAAATAATAAGTTGTGGACTACAGATTACAGGAACGTTAAAAAGAATAATTTATTTAATGGGCAATTTAACACATAGATTAAAAAAAGAATGGTCGACGCTTCGACAGCGGCACTGTCTTCGTCAGGACAAAAGAGGTACAAGGGTTGCCTATTGCTTAAATAGGTTCCCTGGGTGACGTCACAATCGGTGCAAGTATGCCACGTGGCAGTTGTCTGAGTCATATTCTCGAACATTCCGCAAGGTCAAGTCCGAGTGGTGATGTCAACTTTCTTGGGGAGCCAGCTCAGGGTGAGCTGTACTGAGGCCATAGCTGAAAAGAAAAAAAGGAAAATAAAAGGAAAAAAACGGGAAAATATATCCCATCTAGGCGACCAGATTCCTTACTGTTGAAAGTACACCGGGATTTTTAATCTATGTGTTAAATTGCCCATTAAATAAATTAGTTTTTCTAACGTTCCTGTAATCTGTAGTCCACGTCTTATTATTTCACTTATATATATATATATATATATATATATATATATATACACAGTGTGTCCACGCTAAATGTGAAAGGGATCTCCGAAATGATGTGCTGTCATAGGCTAACTGATACACTTCCTGAGAAGCTTGTATAAGAAACACGTAGATCTTGCAATGCAGCATCTGTTTCTTACACAAGTGTTCAAGCAACGGCATCAGTTTTTCCGCGGAAGTTCTGTTCACATTTAGCGTGGACACCCTGTATATTGTAGCGACGACGATGACAAGGGGCATGTAACGCGCATTAATTGTCATTATCTCATTAACCCATTGCCATCTTGACGCTCTGCTGTCCGTCGTAACAGGAGGTGCTGCCTCGCCCCGACGAAACTGCCGCCATGGCCATCGACACCCCAGCCTCGACCTGCCGACAGACTTATGAAACCAAAGATGACCCGACCTGACCAGAAGCCCCTAGCCCCGTTGAGAACCGACACCATGACATTGCAATCCGAATACCCTAGGCGCATAGTAATCCATGTTCGAGATGTTTTTGTTTGAAATAACAACAAAAAAGGAAGGAGACGAAACAAGCATGATCGTCATATGTTGTGGGAAGCAAGTAAAAATGACCTTTTTTGAACAGTCTGTTCAAGACGGTCAGCCACTTTTACTGAGTGGCTTAGCAGCCGGGGCTAAAGCGGAATTTTTACTAATGTTGTTCGACTGTTGTGTTACTGTCATGGTTTTTATTGGGACTGGTTATTCGTGGATAACTTCATATTTCTGTGAAAACAAAAAAACGAGGGTCGCTTGGCAATTTTCAAAGTTCAATTCAACAAAATAAATTTCACTCAATAAAAAATTTACAAAGCTTTCCTACGTGGCAGCATAAGTTTCCAGAAGGCAATTGCCGAAAGTCTCACAATCCTCCCGCGAGTAAGTCGCCAGAGAGAATTTTTCATACTTTAGATGGAGCACACAGTATCTGCATAGAAAAAAAGTTGCCATTCCTCTCTGGCTGCGTGTACTGTATGTGGTTGTTGCTCGAACGTTGCCATTACAGCGCTCGATAGCTGTTTCAGCCTTCTGGGGCCTCTTCAGCAGTGGAAGGCAAGGGAGCTAGCTGGCTGCTTTTTTTTTCTGTATATATATATATATCACTGGCTTTGCACTGGGCTTTTAGTGGTGAGCTCCTCACCCTGACGGGAAGATACCACGTGCTACGTTACTTCCTAACGTCACTGGCTCAAACATTAACACGGGGTAACTTCGCCAGTAATCCTGGCGGTACCGTCCCAGCAAACACACATGATTCCCAGATCATCCCGTTTTCATCTCACGGCCTCATCGGGATGAGTTGATCCATGCGCCGTCCCCCAGATCTCCGGGAGCGAGCAATAGGAAATCGTCCCATATTCATCCCTGTGAGAGCTGCCTGCGAGAATGCAGACGCCTCGAACCCTTCGCGCCTCCAACTGCGCTTGCGCGGTACGCAACTGCGGCTGCATTTTGTAACGTTACTACGTGATCCTTAATATGGTCGTTACCGAACACGATGTAAAATTTATCAATTTCACTCTTCATATTTACGCATGGCACATCCAGTATTTTGTGGTTTTAATAAGATACGCGACTTGCGCGGCTTCTAGGCGGCCAGTGGGAGCAATATTCAAACGTTCAAACCGTTAGCAAGCTCGTCCGGGTTGCAGGATGGAGGTGTTGTGGTGTGATGTTACAATTGTGAGCGAGTTGTGCGTTGTTGTGTGAGTTGTGTGAGCGAGTTGAAATGTGTTCATTTGTTTGACTGCTTGTGAGTGTAGCTGGGAGAAAAGACACCACTCTGGAACCAGACTGTACGCTGAGGTGCCAAAAAAAATGTGGATGCCATCACGCACATCTCGACGAAATGTCAGTGTCCCCGTGAGTGAGAGCCAGCAAGCAATACGTTCCGTAAGGTACAGCGGCGAAACTAACAATGTGAGGGCATCGAGGGTAGCCGGTACCCTCAGTCAGGGCACGACAATACGAGTAACAGCGGTCCAATGCTCTTGGAACACGGCGCGTTTCTATCCCGCAATTCTCAAACAAGTGGTTCGGATGTCACGGACATTTATGAAGACGCTTCCGATGAAGGTATAGAAGGAGAAGTACATGTGTTACACCAGCGAGGGTCACATATGGCTCATTTGAGCAACGCTTGTACGGAACAGGCGTTACCGATGGCAAAGTGTCGATGACTAAAGTGCATGGACGCTTGTACAGATGTTCAGTCAGAGGTGCAATTCTGAAGGACACTCTCCACTAACATACATGGACTTGAGCGACGTTCAAGGTAAATTAATCTATATAACCACAATTTAGGAAGTGTAGAGTCAGTACATTTTTCTTTGTAGAAAATTCTGTCACGCCAACTTCTGCAGCATGACTGTTCTCCCGAACTGAAAGACCTCCCTTGTATGTCAAGTGAGTCATTGTTACAGAACATGATCACTCTTTGTTGAAAATAGGAGAAATGCTGTCACGCTGTCTCTGCTGCAGCGTCAAAAATCGCAGACCAATCCAAGATGTGCCGCCTCCACCTACTTGGCAACCTTATTCTCACCGTATGATTCATTCCAGTGTTTCATGGCCTTGCATTGAACGTGTTGTACTTTAACGCTGGTAAAATTAAGACATTCATCATGCAGTGAATGAAGCTGGGCATCCGGACCCTGAATTTCCCATCGGGGTACGCAGAATTATGTATTTCCAGCCATACAAAACGCTTTTGAACATGCTTTCAGCATGGTTGGCAAACCAATCCAACCTAAATTTCAGAGCCGCTGGATGAACTTGACACTTTATGCGCTTCATATCGCTTACGACATTGTCACACAGAGTCCCACACAGCCCGCCAAGTATACAACGATGCAATGGCAGACGAGGGAAATGAATGAGCGTCTACTTCAGCCAGTGGGGCAGTCAGCCCAGCTGTCTCAGTCCCAGCGAATAAGGCAACCAGACGCACAAACTTCACAGTATGGTATGCCAATAGGGATTCTCCCAAACGATATTGTGATGCGTTGACTGTTGTATGGTGAACTAACTGCAAAGCAAACTGTTTCAGCTGTGCGTATCCCAAGCAGAAATCAACCAGATGAGTGGCCCCTCCCCCGTACTGCTGCAGTGTATATCCTGCACATGGTAGGAACATTTTCCTGTATGTTAGAAGTGCATTGCAGATCATAATTCCGTAGTCAGCATCATAAAAAAGAAAAAAAATGATCGCGTACTATACCAAGCATACGATTCCCTCTGTCATTAATTTATTTCCTTTTCTTTCTCCCAGATATTGTGCGTGAATAGCTGGTGCTCTTAACGAGTGCCTACATCTCCATTTTTCTTCTTTTTCATTCCATTCATGTTGCACATATTTCCAAATCTGTAAACACATTTTTAATACTCTGTACTCATGAGACAATCATGTGCTTTGACGTAAAAAATGTCATCTCCTCTTTAGATGCCAACATCTTGCAGCGGAGCAGATGCTTTGCACATCGGTCACAGGTGATCAGAATATTTTATTTAACATAATTATCTAAGTACACATGTCACAGGTATGTAGCTTTCAACGTTTCCCTTGATTTTGTGGCAGATTGCAACTTTTGTACAACGTGTGCAACGTTGTTTCTTCTTCTAGGTCTTAGGGTGTTAATAGGTGCTTCTCGAGGGCTGTCTCAGGAGATCTCCCCACACCGGAAGTAAATACCTCCACTTTGCCTCTTTGCTTCCAGCGAAAGGGCGCAAAGCAATTAACGTAATTTACTTTAACCTTTACAGCTCAAGTGCTCAGAATGGTGGATACCATGAAGCTTATTCAGGAGCACCACACCGTGCGGCTTGACCTCATATTGGCCAAGTTAACAACGGCACCAACGGAAGGGCCTGCAGAAAATGACATCTTCAGGGAGCCATTCTAATATCGTCAAGAACTTCTGCGATTCGATGTCTCTCTTTATCATCACAAAGGCTATAATTGGTACGTTCTGCACAATCCACGCGCATTGTCTACATGTATTTTGGATAAGGTTGTGCGTAAAGTTCTGTTTTCGTCAGTTGAGTATCTCATGGCTTTTCTTAATGATGCGCGAGCACGTTCTTCTGAGATGTGGGGGCACTGACGAAAGAGACATCACTAGACTGCTTTGTGTGAACTTATGTCAGATGATGTAGCACAGAACTTCAGCTACAAGGGTCGTAAAGGGAAAAAAAAGAACTTAAGCGCCCTCAATCTGGGGCAAGCTTGTCATTCGTATGTACTTTACTCTGTATACTAAAGTGCTCATAACACTCAAATCATCCATTTGCAGCCTTCAAACTGTCTTGTCAAGTTCTCATGCATGCTCAAACGACTAGAATGTAGCCCGCTCGAAGCTTCTGCTTGCCAAAAGTGCAGAGGGGAGTTATACTGTGATATTTTCTGGAGCATCGTTTACCTAATTGAAGTACTGTATACAATATTTCCTTGTGATCTGACTTAAAACGTTGTTCCTTAAAACTCTATTATGCGAGGTAAAAATCGAAGACTTTTGTCATGTACAGTATGTGTCAGCCACATATGATGGAACGAGGAATGTAACAAGAAAAGGCTATAAGTGTTGTATATCAAGAACAGTTGTTGAATGTTTCGAAAAGTGGTATGTTTTGGTCACATGTATCTTTTCCTTAAGACAAATTAAATAGCTGTGAGTAATTGCCTAATAATGCCTTACGTAGACGACGTTCGTAGCAAAAAGATCGCGAAATTACCACAATACGAAATAACATCAGAAGTGACAATCTGTCACGAGCTTTGTGCCTTTCGATAAAATAGCGTCCACGCTTATGTGAAAAAATGTCACCTTTTCTGTGGATTTCCAAGTTGTAACGCGGTGCATTTTTCTTGAAAAAAGAAAAAAAGTGTACTTTGACTTAGGCACAGGGGTAGGTGTTTCTCAAACCAGTCTATACCTTCTGGTTGACACATAGACCCTATATAAGAAGTGAAAAACTTTGCTTTGTTACCCCTAAGTTATTTATTAGCAGCATTGGGGGAAAACGGGTAGGCAGATTAACAAGGCTCATCAGCTGCTGTTCGCGTAGAACGCTTCGCCTGTTTTAATACCGTGGTTCACATTAGCTGGGACACCCTGTATACAAACATTTCTCAGTTTACTGTTCAACCCACCCTTTTTCTATTTTCTCTTCTGAGAGAGATGAGAGAAGTTTGTGAATGTGTTTGTGAAGCGAGAATAGGTGGAACCTTGCACCTCCACTGAGTTTCAGAGGTTTTTCCAACAGTGGGGTGTTTATGTACTCTCGTTTGTAGTACGTGTTGTGTACAAGGCCATGTGCGCTTAGGAAATAAATATATTTTACTGAAATTCCAAAGCAGTAGTTTCAGTGCTCTTCGCCATTCTGAGCCACGGCAGTGGGCGGGTAGCGGGAGGAGGAGCTACCGCGAGCTCTGGGCCGCATGCATGCTTCACTGCAATACCTCAAAAGACGCACGCAGTATCATCCCAGCTTGATCGCTCGGGTGATCCCCGGGTAGCTTGCGGGGACGTTACTCGGGTGGCCAAGTTGTGCGTTTTTCGGAGTTTTTTCGGGGATTGGCATTCCTACCGGGAACGAACGCATCGCCCCAATGCATGGTTCGGGGTTCATCGCAGGTATGGATTTTGGTTTGCTGGGGTGGTACATGGAGCATCCCAATGAAGACTATATAGCCTTCATTGGGATGCTTATACTGAGGGATGCACGCAAATCCTAGAGCAAGGGGTTCGCACATCCTCTCCATCTGCTGTGCCACCATCACCTCTCTCCTCCCTCTTTCACCCTCTTCTTCCTTCCCTGGCTGGTTCGGGCCTCCACTTCGGAACAGGCTCACCGTAACTTCCCCTTACATCACTCCACGCAAATGTTGCCGTCTGCGTACTGCTCAAGAAGCCCAAGAAGGTCGAATCAGCTGTTGACCATTTTAATGGAAGGTTTTTGTCATTTGCCCTTGCGAAGTCCCAGAGCTATTGCTACGTTTTGTGCACCTGCTCTGTGCGGGAGCTAAGAACACTGAAGAAGGAAGCTCACATACAGCGTCCGCAGAACACCGATACTGGCAGTGAGCCTTTCGCGACGTGTTCCGCGTGCACCGACGACCTCACGCTTTGTACAACTAAACCGGCGTGTTTGGCACTTTGCCTCGTGTCAGACTTTGGGATAGCGTCAGAAGCAAAACTGAATAGGTTAAAATTATCAGTGCTTGGCATTATAGTGCATCTCTATAGTGCAGCGAGACATAGAGCGAGTTCCCGTCGTGAAGAGTACCAAAATTTTGGGAATTGACTTCGCTGCCAAAGGAGCATCTAATGAAACATGGAAGAGAATAAACAAAGAACTGGAGGTGATGCGACTAGAGTATCTAAATGCATGGGATGGCACGGAGGGATGGCATCTAAAATGTGGTATTGCGGAACGTGTTTTCCCCCTTCAAAGAAAACAGTGAAGGTCGCGTGCAATGATGTCCGTGAAAGTGAACATATTCGACACAAGTGTGTCTGGTTGGGTTCGGGGAAGACAGACCGGAACGGGGTAAACGTGAGGTTGTCCAGGCACCGGTCGAGTGTGGTGGGTTTGAAATCCCGAATTTAACAGTAAACTGCACAGCTCTACGAATTTCACATAATCGTCAGCGTATTGGAGCAGGACACCGACATTGCAGGACCTTTGGCTCTGTAATGGATGGGCACACGAACTAGAGTGTTCGGAGTTCCATTAGATGAATTAAAGCCGCGATCGGAGCTCACGTCGACATATTACGGAAACGTCACCACGCACATGGAAATTCTCCAAGACGCCGATCGATGTGTCAAGTTTAAGTCTGCGCGGGAGTTGTACAAGGTTATCTAGTACTAGTGCAAGTGTTCTGCCACCAGAACGCTTATGTCAGAACGCCCTGTGTAAGAATACAGAGGTTTCGTTGTATCGACTGGGGGTGATAGGGCGGATTTACTGTGGGAGCTGTCATATTGCATACTGCCGGTTGACACCAGACTGTAAAGGTATTTTGGCTCTTCGAGACATTGTACAGCATGTGGAACCCTAGAAAAAATAGTGTTTTTTGACTACGCCACCACCACCGGGATGCGGTGGAAAGTAACGGAAGTCCTTGCTGTAGATCTAATCTTCTACACAACCGCCTTGAACAGCAACCTTGTTCCAGTTCAAAAAGGATGAGTATCCGCCTTTACCTTGGCAATGGGAGAAATCAAATTTCAGTCGTGGAAATACTGGGACAGGCGAACCTCTGGACAAAAAGTGGAGTCCTTAAGAAAAGTTCTTTTTTATGATCGCATCACCTCTCTCGTAAGCGTCCACAAGCTCGCTTCACCTCTCTCGTAAGCGTCCACAAGCTCGCTTCACCTCGCAGTCTGAGCGTGGAATGGCATCACCTTAAGCATCACACCTATGTGAGTGAGTAGACTTGTTTTGTTTTTATTGTATTTTATTTCATTTTTAGAGACGTTTACAGAGTTGCATGGTACAATATACTTACTTAGCCTCTGAGTTTTCTCGCGTTAAATGCACCCGCCAGAGGAAAATAAAAAATCGGGAGGGAAATATCGGGTGCTGTTTTTCAACGTGTGATTCGGGGTAACATCGGGTGTTATTGACACAATAGGGTGTTATCGTCTGTTTTCTTTCGTGTTTTTTATTTTTTTGCTCTCTCTAGCAAGCGGCTCGTAAATAGGCGCGCGTATTGCTCAAATATGCACTCCTCGCGAATTATAATCATAAGCACCACAGAGTGTAACACTAAATTCCCTTCGCATTGATTCGCGTTGCAATCAGATCATACGTTTCTTCGGGCTGTAGGGATTCCTGAATTTAGCTTAGGATGGCGGTGGATGCCCAACTGTTTGTCTCGTGCGGGACGCCCGTGAGGCGGGTGCGTGCGGTTGAGTTTGTGGAACATTCGGTGTATAGCCTCGGAGCACACACGTTGCCTGTTCACAACATACGGGTAATTAAATGACTAGTTTCTCTGCATATCCTGACGCTGTCTCTGTGTTTCGCCTTTACCCTGAGAGTGGGAATAGGCTTCTACATGACGTACGCAGAGATTGCTACGAAATCGTGTATACGCGATACACGATACAGCGTTAAACATGATTGAAATTCGCAGACAAATCCGATTTCACCCGAGTTGATCCGGAACTTACGCGGGAGGGAACAATCGGGCGCAATCGGGTTTAATCCGAAAATATCAGGTCCTAAATATAATCTGCAAACGAACACATATTTCCGCAACACAAGATTCGCAATGAGCTTTTTTTCCCAATGAAACAGAACAGCCAATCAAGGAATGAAGTTTAATATTTCCCTTGGCGGTTCCAGTAGGACAAGCGCGGCAGAGCAGTTGTTGTCCGTGGCGTCCTCGGTTGTGATGGGCGGTTGTGGCAGTCCTTGCAGCGAGTGTGCACGACACACTCTCCTCGAATGCACAACTGCAATCAGTCATGAGAAGAATATAGGTATTGTTATTCACCATGTCCCGTGGGAATTTATAAGCGTACAACAAGTAGATGCGTTTCAGTAAATTTGATTGGGCTGTTAGAGACTGTGCATGTGAACTGGAATGCATTCAAGTGCTACCTTGACTAATGCCCATCGGATGCATTATGTGTTTTCACGTGCGTGACAACCCCAACGCTAGGATGTGCTGGAAGTATCAGTACATCACCGAAACAAGATTCGCCGAGTGCGCCCCACGGAAAAAGTAAATATAATGGGTAAAAAAAATGCGCACACACTCATACACGCGAGCGAACGCGCACAACAATCCATATGTGCAAAAACTTAAAGTCAACATTTGTCACATCGCCTGCAAAGCACGGCTGACAGAACCTACATTTTCTTCAGTCTTTTTTTCAGTTTTCTACATCCCAAGTTTCTCCTTTCATCTCCTCTTGTGTTTCAAGCTGGAGGGCACTGTCATTCCTGGAGTCAGCTCCTCCCTCAAAGTTCATTTGTTTTTGTGGATAGAACAGTGACAGCTGCGGCCTATACTGAGACATTTCATTTTCTAATGAATCAGGTGGGATGCATCACTTGTGTTGCACTTCTTTTAATTTTCTGCTATATTTACATTTTATTTAATTTTCTAATCCAATAAAATGTCGTACACCATTACTTGCACAGGGCACGTTTAAGCAGCAACGTGTGTACGGCAGCACATTTTGTGTGTTTTGAGTAAGGTATAGATTGAAATCTTAGTTCAGCTGTTGTATTTTGGCCATAAATAAGGTGTTGCTCCGGAACCAAGAGCTACGTTCAAGCAGTGTCATCAGTGCAACAGCACATTCTTTTCCCCACGATTAAAAATACAAATCTGTCGGCTGTTGTGTTTTGGTCACAAATGAGTTGTTCTTGCACAGGATTCTGGCGCATCCAAGTGCAGAACCTGTTGTGTACCTTGTTGTGTATTGTTGGTACGATCTACAGTAGTACATGGATAATGTTAATTATCAAATGACTTCAGCTAACATTTACGTTCTTACTTCCAGGTAAGCCTATCATGCAGGTGCCCTCCTTCCTTCCTGGTACGTTTATTTAGTTCAACCTTGTAGTTCTGAAACCATCCACTTGGAGTATTCTTTTTCAACTAACAATGGCGTTACTATCACAACACATCAGACACTGCGGGTCTAAGGCGCATGTACGATGCATGCGCGACTCATTTTGCTCTTGCTGGGTAGCAAGGGGTACCATTGTTTTCGATCCCAGGACATGGGCCACTATTGCTATTGAGTAATGCTGCAACATGTAATCTAATAGTTGTTCGTGTTCCGGCCAGTTAACCATGGGATTCAACAAGCATGCACCATACCATGGACTGCGTGACCTCACTCCTCTGGCTTTGAACATCGTACCACCCCTATTCGAATTGCGTTGTGAAAGCGATATTTGGAGTCGCTCCCAACAAGTGATGTACTATGACGGTACATAGCCTATTGCTGATGGAGAGCCCTTATGTGTCTTCGCATGTTTCACGCATGTTGTTCACCTCGGGCGCGTTATAATGCTGCAGAAAACATGCCACAGGCATGATCGGGCATTTGTTAAATGATTCAACGATTCCAGCCATTTTATAAAATACCGGGTTCCGCTAGGCGTTTAGTGAAATGCCAAAGAAAAAAGCGAGGCATTTTATCGTGTAAGTCCGGCAATCCAAGATTTGCACACGGACACAACGTACACCTTCTTCCTCTACAGGTGTCGTGCTCACACGACACACACCATGTTGCTCAATCGCTCCCCTTCTTGCAACTTATAGCAAAAGCAACAAACGGGTTGACGTGAATGCCAGTTGAAGTGCGAACTTCTCAAGCAGATAATCAACATTCCGCGTCGAGAACATGGTTCAGAGGAACTTCGCGGTTGTTGCCATCGTTCAATACCTCTGCGGGTTACTGTCTTTTCCGGCAAACGGGAGAAGCCGCCAGCAAAGTCGGGAAAGCCTCCTCAGCTTTCATCCAATCAGGAGCACGATATCCCACCTACGTAGATGGGGCAGGTTTTTCGCATCTACACTGTAAACTTTTTCACACCTTTAAAGGTGTGCGCTATGAACATTCAACCTGGTTGCGTAACATTCCATCTCCAGGATGATATTTTACAAATTTGGAAAGCATTACTAAAGATTAGTACCCGTATTCACCAACTTACTTAAACCATTGGTTTAGTGACGTCGGGTTTAAATCGATCACGTGAGACCTTCGTTCGCCAATCCTGGATCACCACCCCATGCTCTACAACCTGCTTCTGTGAAGCCAATGGCACCGCACATAGCGGGCTTCCTGCACGGCGCATGCGCATTTCGCCAGAGTCTGCCAGAAGCGATGGAGGCCGGTAGGCCTAATCCTCGGTTCACGAAGAATTTTTCATCAAATCTTGGGTAAGTTTTGATTGATATAGTTACTAGAAGCGCCCAGGAGGTGGATTTTATCGCAATGGGACGAATATTCGATTCAAATATTCCATTTCGACCACCCACCCAAGCTACTCAAACCGCTGGTTTAAGACCCATGTATTTGAATGGGACGTATTTTAAACTAGGGGAGAGGCTAGTTTAACGTCGGCCTAAGTACGTTGCAACTGTGAACGTGTGCTGAAAAAACTATTGTAGAGTGGTTGTGGTAGGTGAGGTTTCACTAACTCGAAATCTAACTGGTAAAAATTAAGCAGAATCGTTTTAAATGCACGGTTAATAAACGAAAACGGCGTAACGCTTGGCCGGGGGTACGAAATGCGGCTGTTGTTTTTCGAAGGCGCTATCGCGAACTTTTGCATGACAAAGGTAAAAAGCACCGTCAAAGTGTGGTCAAAGTGAGTGACATCGACATGTGCCACTGGACAAAATCCAGATACCAATCCAATGGACCGATAGAGCGTGCGGATGGGCGAACGTCAATGTGCATCATCAAAAACAAAGCATAGTGCTGGCGCTTATTATGATGTCATCTCCTGTGATGCAAACTGTAAGCACCCCGTCATTGTACAGTAAGAGCAATAACGTGCTAGATGGTTGTTGCGAGCCCCGATTGAGAAATTGAGGGGCGTTATCCACTCGCATGTTTATTAACCGTCCCAGTATCTGTCATCTCTTTGTAGCGTGTCTTATCTCCAGAGACCCTTAATCGTGCAATAGGACTGATCATGAAGTGCAATAGCGTCTTGCGGCTGTTGTGTGGATACTATCTAGGCATGGAAATATGCATGTTGTTGCACTACACTGAACACGGAATTTGAGCAGATTTTGCTTTCCCAGGTTATGAAAATACCGGAGCAAAACCGAACGAGGTCCCCATTTTCCCTGGATTCACATGTAATAATAATAATAATGTATTGTAATAATTCACATAGATGAAACTGAAATGTGTGTTTTACTTATTTCAGCATGCCACAGCAGAGGAGACCAATGAAAAACAGTTCTTCAGGTATTGTGTTACTACTGCTACATTGGAAAACATTAAAAAAAAACAGCTGCTTACTTCTATTTTGATTTACTGTATGGTAACAGTAGATCTGCTTTTGTAGGGCTGTTTCTGCAAAAGACAGTGCTAAAGGAGGCTGGAGACCTTTTGGATGCATCATTACTTTTTTAGGTTAACTATTGCAGGTACATAACCATAACCAATCAATGACAGTTTTTGTGCATTGTATAAGCACAGATATTCTGGAGATCATTGCTTAAAAAATCTCTGTTGTGGACTCATTTGTCACAACAACTTTGTATTTGTGAGATTTTTGTTTATATTCAGACAATAAAGGCTATTACGTAGTTCCACAAGGATGACTTTTTTCATAGAGGCATGCACTCTCGATACCCTGCTCAATTAGATGGTGAGGTCACGTGAAAACATAAGTAAGCAATGGTGCACAAGGAAAAAACTCCTTGCTACATTCCACATGCTGACTCCACTAATATGTCTGAGGTGTACTGGAAAAGAGCTGAATTGCATAGGAATCAAGGGCAATGTGTACAGAAACTTCAAGCTCTTTTGCCCATTATTGCATTGCACTGGAAGTTGAAAATTAGATCATCTGCAATTACTGCATATAACACCTTCCAGATAGATTTAACAAAACATAGGGTACAGACTTATCAATAGATGGTATTGACAATTATAATAGTAGCCAGCTGGTACACACAACATCAAAATGGAAATGTGGTTCTGTCATAACTGTAGCATGAGTGCATGGAAATATTGTACATGGCCACGTGACTGTTGTCAACTATTTAAAAGAAAGTTAGCTTCTGTTAGCATGGGTACAGATTTGTCCTGCCAGTGCAGCTGTTTGTATATACACTGAGCACACGAGAACGTGAAAGAGCACGGTCCCATGTTAACAGTAGCTATCGTTCTTTTACGTTATAGACAGCTGCCGTAATGCTGCATAGTTAATTTCTGTGTGCACGTGTTCAGTGTGGATATTGATGACAGTAGTAAAGCAGGGTAAACATGCACCCATGTTACACTATCTCTCCTTTTATAATGAAAAAATGGCTAGGAAGCAAGCGAGCTGGTGAAGATGATGCATAATGTAAAAACCCCGAGACTAGGGAACACGAAGGGACAGACACAACACGAAGTCTGATGTGTCTGTCTCTTCGTGTTCCCTAGTCTCGGGGGTTTTTACATTATGCATCTCCTTTTATGTTGTTGATAGCTGTCATATGGCCACAGAGTTTATCCATGTACTCAGGTGTTGAGTGTGAATATAGTACTAAACAGAAAAACAGAGTCCCTTTTGTGTCTCCTGAAGCTCAAGGCTTTTCTTTCAAGCTAAAATGTATGCATGCTGTTCTGCATCATTTCTGTGAGCAGGACTGTTAAAAATTGCTTGACGACACTGCAGCTTTACACTAGTGTGATCAGTGCACTCTTGTTGTGTAGTCTCATATCCTGTAGAGGTAAATCTTAAGAATGGGAAAACACATTCCTATGGAATCATGCTACATGATTTATAATATACTCCTGCATGCACATTGCAATCATGCTTCTATTTATCGCGATATTTATGCCTCTAATTTGGTGTTGTGCCTGTCTTCAACGTGTTCTGAATAGCTGAGTTCAAAAATAGGGAACCAAACCAATATCCACATCTAATATGCATATGTGTAGTACCTCACTGTACATTCAGTTATGTTACAACTTGTTCCTTATACACCAGCTCAGGTGCATGCTAAGTGTCCACGGTTTTTCCTGTATGACATGTCCTGTACAATATCTACGCAGAATGGGTACTCCCATATCGCACCGGCTCTCCTCTGCCTTGACTCTCACTCCACCCCTAAAGCAGTGAGTGGAGGGTATACAGAATATGGGAATACTACGGTAACAAAATTCGGATGTAACTAAGACTGTGTCATCAGCGTCATGACAAATGGTTTTAACATCTATGGATCTGTCACTCGAAACAGTGCCTGAATGCTGTTGCAATACACGACACCATGACATACATTTATCGCTGGAAAGCTTCCTTCCACCTCATCGTCACCTGGAGAATATGTGGCATCTCATGCAAACTATTTTCACTGAATGACTGGCACCAAATGCCTGTGACATTAGATTGTATATGTGTCACACCTGGTTATTTATTTTGTTTCAAATATGTGGCAGGCATTAGCTTAGGCTTATCGCATACCATGCCATCCCCAACACAACTGACCTTCATGTAACACACGAAAGACATGTCTGTGTAAGAGCTTGCTTCACCATAGGTTCATAAATCTTGTGGTTATGTGTGTGGAATTTTTTATTTCTTTTTAACGGGAAATTCACACTACTTCTGTTTCTTTTCAGAACCCCCCTCTCCTCCTACATTTTCATTTTCTTAGGGGTGCATAAAGTTCAGTAAAGTGGAACAAAACAATTACATGCTTATCTTGTGCGCCAACATAATGCATTTGGCCGGAACTTGTGAAACTGTTGGTAAATCTTCTGAACCATTTCCCCATACATCATGTATTAATTTCCTGAAGTTGCCTGAAGACTGCATGTTCATCACTCGTTACTGAAGTTAGGTGGTTAGTCATGCAGAGGCATCTGTATTATTCAGTGTTATGTCCCATACATCTGCTCCCAAACTTTGTCCTTCATGATGCAGTACACCATGCTCAATACATTAAACTGTCCAGTTACATAGATTTGTGTTGACACAACTGGATGAATATGTCCGCCTCTACAAAGTGACAACTACCAAAGTGGTTAAAAAAATTAGTGAAATTGTGGAAGAAAGATATACAAACATGTAAATTTTAATAAAAGTAATACAGCACATTGTAGCTAAGATGCACGTGATTTCAAGTTGCATTCCTTTCTTTGTGTGAGCTTATTTGCATTGCGCATATTTGTCCATTGCAAACTTCATCTCACTGTCTGCTATAGATCAATACAGAAAGCAAGCAGACAATGATCAGTGCTACTACAGAGATTTCATGCTAGAATGAGCACCTCTAGGTGTGCCTTGCTTTGATATTCCACTGTGTTGTTTCTTAAGAAATAGCACAATCTCTCAATACAAAGCTGTACAGTCAAACTGCATAACCACATAGTGCAGAAATGCAGCCTGTGCAATAATTTTTCAGAGCTTTATCATCGGTGTAAAGAACGAGAATTAGTCGAGGCGGGTCACAAACATGTAATCCTAGAATGCCCAGTTGCTTGAATTACAGTTTGTAGCTCAGGATGTCTGCAATCCAGTAAAGCATGGAAAACTGGGAAAATAGTTCGAAAACTATTCCATGACTGGAAAACTAAAAAAATGCAAAGCAAGGGGTTGAAGATCTGCTGGAATAAAAATAAACAAACTAACAATTATACAGTTACCTCTTATGTCATTTCACAGTCAAAGTTGAGTGATCTGTGTTAGGATGGAGTGATAACTAACTGCATCACTAATGCAAATTCTTTCTGAACAAGAATCCTAAAGTAAAAGCTTAAATAAGGAGTGATTTCACAGAGTGTAGTGCATGATGCAGTCGTCCGTGTCATTGTTCGTCTGTCCACGTTTTTTGGCTGTCTACACACCATAATTCGTATGACCTACCCTGCCTTGCTACACTTGTTTAGTGCATGATGTGCTGTTGGACGTATTTTAGCATGGCATGAGCTGTGGGGAGCATTGGTGGTCGTGATGGTTTGGCATGTAATGGTGCGATGATAATGCTAGTGAAATTTACAATGCCAGTATGAAGTTGAGAGAGAAGCTTGTAAAGAATTAGCACGGAAAATGTGTAAGTCCCGAACCAGTTGCATAAAAGTGTTCCCTCAATAATAGATGAAGTTGAAGAAATAAGCACAATGCAATTATTGAACAAAATAACAGCACAGGCTTATTTGTAGCTGATGTTGCAGCTGTTGTATGTGTTTTCTTTGGTCCATTCCTGTTTGCTCTATCCTTTGAACACCACTCGTGAAACTGGTATAACACCTCCTTCTTTATGAGATATTTGGTTCATTTTAACATCTGTATTTTGTGTACGTGGTCTCATTAAACTACAAATCCTGAATAGTTCAGACGTAGTGTGCTGGCACTAAAGTGTGGCCATTTATTTTAACAATGTCGAATGCGTCATATCAAATGACAAATATGCTCAGTAACGGCAATGAATGACAAATATATACATTAGGTATGTTCCTATTTCGTGAAATTTCATCAGAGCAAGAGACAGTCACAACGTAACGATGAATCTTTGTGGGCTGAACAGAACAATCAATTTAGTGCTTAGTGATTTCTACAATAATCTGATATGCTGAAATGCAGAAATAAAAGAGGTCAGAGTTAAGCACAGCAACGCACCGCACTGACACGGGGTCACAACACTTCCACGCTCACAAGCAAGGACGCCCTGGGTAACATGACGAAAACAGAGCTAAACAAACAAACGAAATACACACACACACACACACAGGACGACGACGCAAACAAGGCAGCACCCTGAGTACGTCTTCCGTATCAGTCGCGCTCCAAAGAAACACAGCCAGCAAGGAGATACTCTAACGCGTTACAGGTTTGTGACACGTTGAAAGTATCACGTCGATTTCTTAAAACGATAACACCGTAAAAGTTGTGCGTGTGGGAGTCCCATGCAGCATAAGGCCACCCTTGCATCAACTTTCTTTCTGTTTACTGTTTCATAGCCCACAGTGATCAAACACTTGCACACACGTTGCGCTCATGACACCAGGCTCGAAAGCGTATAAAGGACGCTGCTGGAATGCCCCAGCAATCGAGAGGCAATCTTGGTCGTTGCAGTTCACCACACATATCGCATAACACACGATAAAAAAGCGATGGTCGATGCGGATGAAATTATTACACGCAGTCACAATCGACGACGAAACACTGACAATAGCACAACGATCACCTCCGCGAGGATACCTACTTCTGTTTTTCAAATAACATTGCAAACGCTCACTATGTACACCTTTTTAGTGACCACAACAACCATATCTCGCGGAGCTTGTCACTAACAGATACAGAGGTAGATCTAACCACCGATTACCGATACCCGATACCCTGATCCGCAACCACCTGCAGCAGCGCCATCTCAACTTTTCTTCCGTAACAACCTCATAATAAAAAAAAATAAAACAGGAGCCTTCCCTCCTTCGCAGTCCTGTCGTCTGCTACTTTCTCCTTCCCCTCAGCCGTCACGTGACAATGTGAATAATGCGCATGCGTTGTGGTCAACTGTTTGGATGGCGCTTCATAGCCGGAGAGAGCACGTGATCGCTTTAAACCCGACGTCACTAAACCAATGGTTTAAGTCGACTGGTGAATACGGGTACAAGTGTCAGTGCAAATCTTGCTTTCATTATGTCTTGCATATCGTAGGTACGAGCTAATGCATATATGCATCGCTATCGATAATCGAACACGCGCAAGTGTCTACAGTACTGTTGAACAATGTTGAGATGTTGAAAGACTGAATTTTTGGAGGACAGACAACACTCGAGTAAAGAAAATTTGTGCGAAACTGTGCTCCATTATGATGTTACCAAAATTACACCTAAAAAGGCGTGCGCCATGCACGTTGTTACACCTTTAAAGGTGTGAAAAGATTTAGAGTGTACGTCACAAAAGTGGCTGCGGGCGTGGCTTGTTTTTTTTTTCTTTCTTTCTTTGATTGGTTAATTTTCGTAATACAGAAGACACAATTGAGAAACGAAGGTTCATTTCCCGGGCAGTTGGATCTGCTCGTTCTGAATATTACAGCCGTTTGAACACATCGTGAAATCGGCGTATCTGTTCTTTAAGCCCGTCACGCATACGACGCTCTGGGGACAGAAAGGCGTCGAGAGCTCGACGGTTTTTGCTCGGCCTTGAAAACGATAAGCTCCTCGACGTTTCAGCGGAGCAGATGTTTGAGGTGAACGGCAAAAGTGACACGCTGCCTCTTCATTTATATAAGGGGAGAATGCGGTCAACTAAGTCCGACGGCTTTAGTGAGGTCTACAAAGATTACCTTGTCATTGCTTTGTTTTAAATGTGTTGCTCGATCAATTCCGTCGTTTCTAATTATGCGGACTCTGTTAATTTTTCCCTAGTGACGTCATGCTTACTTGGTGTAAAAATAATTTTTTTGTAAAATAAATCGTCATTTTAGCAGTACTTTCTCTCGATTAGTGTGAATCGATAACATTACAACGGCCCCACAACCGTTTGGCGACGTCTTCTTACCTTTTCTGAAATGCTGGTATGATCGTTAACGTTTCTTGAGCATCAGCGAAATTATAAATCTCCTCTAATGAAAGGTTCCTTCATTATGTGTATTTTGTGGTGTGTTCTTACATGATACGTATGATTTTCTTTAGTATAGTAGCTCGGGAGACGTGGTTCGTGGGTTTTGGATTTTAAGCTATCAGCAATTCTAGTTGCGTCGCCCATTGCGTAAGAAAATAGTGTATTACGGATAACAGGTGCAGGTGTTTGGCGATCTAGATGGGTAGAAAAGTATGTTCAGCGTGTTGGCAACGAACTGTGTATCGTGAGTGTCTCTGCCATCGACGCATTTGATACGATGAATTGGTAGGGTTGACACTAATATCGATAACGATACCTTACGCCTGTCGTTAGAGTCACAACGGGAGCCGTCCAGTCCCTTTGCTTGTCCATCATTCCAGTATGTTCTACGTCCCACAGTGACCTTGTTGCTTATACAAGGGATCTGACATCCATTTCCAGAAAGTCCCGTTTCCTGAAATCAACAGTAGAAGCACGGGCAGCCGTCTGCGTCACAATACATACTGATTGGGACTAGAGAAAACCGAAGACACGCGTCAGTTTTACGCGAAAAAGCATTATCATAAACAGCACAGAATCACGTTCACGGTTACACTTACATACCGATACGGCTCGTAGTAACCTGAGCCATTACTTTGTCAGCTTCAGCAGACGCGGAATTGACGTTGCAGAAGCCGAACCAGCAGTGCACAAAGTAATGGATTCACAATTACGAATGCCGTACCGGGCAAGATACTGTATCAGGTACTCTGACCATATCAGAAGGTCAAGCATCCAACTTTGTCGTATCGTCAAAATGAATTGGAATTCAATGAAGTAGACGCGCTCAACTTACGTTATCGAACATAAAAGTGTAGTCCGTTACGTCTGCGAACGCATCGCGACAAAGTCTATCCAGGGATAATCGGTCCCCTGGTAGAGCGCCACTTTTAATGCGGTCCCTTTTCTCGCTATTGTTGTAGAAGAGGCACAGCTTGTCGTCGAGTCTGGAGAAGAACCGAGAAGATTATTGTCAACGATTGTCGACATGAAGTGGAACTGTTGCTGTCGGCGACGCCACTCGGACAGATCAGTACCCAAGCAGCACAAGGTACTGAAAGTCGAGTGCAATATGGGTGGACAGTATGTGTCTTATCAATGTTACTTAGCTTCACGGGTCTGTTCAAGGCCTTCCACCTACCCGTCCACCCATATTGCACTAGAGTTTCAGTACATTGTGCTGCTTGGGTAGGTTCGCTTAGCGTCCTTCCTTAAAGTCTATCGCTCCAGTATAAACAGCCACCCCCCTTCAATCCCGTATGCTTCACGACCCTGATGCTGGCGGCAAAAATAAACGGGAGACATTGAATTCATCACACGCCGAATTGGCCTACTTCCATAAACAGACCACTCCCCCCCCCCCCCAACAAACAAGAAAGACAAATTGAACCCGTCGCATCCCAGGCGAAAATATGGACTGGTCCCGGAATGGTTCCATCTGGTTGAATCTGGACTGGTTTCTATTTGCACGTCTGATGGTCCCGGAGTGGTTCCAGTTGAATGTGGATGGTCCTAGCTGGATTCCCAAGTGGCGTGGCTGGTTCCACGTTGGTGACATCAATGGTACCACTCTGGTCTCAGATGGTTCCAGAAGTTCCAGCTGGAGCCTCACAGGTACCGTTTTGTTCCAGAATAGTCACTTGAGACTCCAAGTTGGGCAGCTTCCCAGCTTCCCCCTTTGAGATTTCATCTTGTCCACACTTGCCATATATCCTTCTGGTTTTGTTTGATCTATTACTCTGACCAATTTTAGCACATGCATGATCTCTTTTTATTGCTGTTTATCCAGGTGCGCGAGTCTGCGATCAAATATATGCGGTTTCTCATCTGAAGGTGAATATCATCACAAGGTATTAAGTACTAGAGAAGTGTAAAAAAATACATCTCAACAACAACAAAAATTAAGCTAAATAATTAGAAGAAAGAAAACGAAAAAGAAGAAAAGATAATAGCAGAGGCTTATGCAGTGTGAAGATGCCACGGCTGCTACAAACTCAAACCTCGAACGGCGAGAGCGGAGAGGGAGAGGAGAGGGCGAGAGTTGCAGGTGGCAGTTGGAACTTGGAGTCTTCGACGCGCCGTTGCAAGTTTGTTTTGGCTTCACTTGCCGTCGCAAGGATGGTATATCTCCTGTGCAGTATTTGCGTGTGTTTTAGTGCGCTTTCTAAGACAATGCGATGACAATGGTTCCTATGCATCAGATTGTCGATTTCCCGGAAAAGTTTTGACGCTGACGTAAACGGCGTGGGGGCAAGAATGCTCTGTGAAACGCCAATCGGACTGCATGTCGCGAATGTTTGCAGGTATGAGTGATGTCCGTGATGTTTTGATGCCTATTAATTAGATGTTTCATTTTAGAAACTTAGGAGAAACTTGAAGAGAAACAGGATAAGAATTCCGAACGTACGGTGAAGAGGAAGGGGGGTGTATGTCACGACGTGCATGGAAAACAGGAGTGTCATTTGTCATCTTCTCCAAGAAAATACAAGATGTAAGGTGGCCAACGAACGAAAGCTCCCTCTGGTCCGTGAGTGCATCGCACAGTCAGGCATATGCCTTGTCTAGACACAGTGAGTGATCAGAATTATACTACGTAGTATGTAGAAATGTATTGATTATTTATTTCTGCTCAGTGTATGCTTTTAGCAGAATAAACGGTATTTACTTGAGCAATATGTGCATTTCTACTAGTGATGTGTCGTTCGCGAACGAACAGTTCGGAATGAACGAATCCCGGGCACAAACTGAATGAACTCATTCACTATCGTCGATCGCACTGGTTCATCAGTTCACTTAGACGTCCCCGTTTTGTCAGGTTTCGCTGCGTTCGCCTTCAAAGTTTCTAGTTTCTCCACTCTCCTCCTGTCGATGGTGCGCGTGTCGCCATCTATGTTCGTCGCTGTAAAGCAGTATGGAACGCATGCGCAGTAGTTAGCCAGGCGAAGCTCAGCGCGCGTGGCCCGAATATCTGATGTGTTCGTTCAAATCAGTGAACATTAGGGACTCGTTCGAAAGATTAGTTCGCGAATCATTGACGTCAGTGGGTCATGTGACCATGATCATTACTAGTTTTCTATGCGGAAAAGAATGTGAGAGGGTTGCACTGCCTGAACTAGTTCAGGGCCAGGGTGCAGGCGAAAAGAATGGACCTACTATGAAGGGGACCAAAAGTAACTATGAAAGTGAATTTGCATGACCAAAGAAAGCCCTGCCGAGAGGCGGAAGCAAGCCGAATGTGGACTGAAGAAAATGTAAACTACGAGAGAATTACAGTGCGGCAGAATGAATTGTTTATTTTCTTCATGACAGTGAGAGACGGTCCCATAAACATGCATTCGCTTATCGCAACATATGACCAATATGGCCGGCAGGTGACTGTCAGGTTTAGCGCGGTAATGTGTTGTACGAACACCCCCCCCCCTCCCCGATCATGGAACACACTCGCCCACACAACAGAACTCTGACTCAGTTACTGCCTACAACCCTGCACATAAGAGATGCCGGTTCGCTGTCCATCACGTGATGTTATGACGTCACGGAAAGATGAACGAAAGAACGAATCTTTTAAACGGTTCAGTGAACCAAACTGAACTGAATGAACGAGTTCACCAAAGTGAACTGGATTGCCCATCACTAATTTCTACGCATTATTTTCGGACATGCATTCAGTGGTCCCACCTGCTAAGTGGTCGGATCCCGGACCACTTAGCAGAGGGGACCACTGGATCAATTCCACTGGTTCCACTTCAAGTGGGACCATCGTGAAACTGGTTCCACTTTCAACTGGTTCCAGTCACTAAGTGGTCCCACACTCAAAGTGGGACCTGTCCAATAAACCACTTTGAAGTGGTCCCACTCCAGATTTTTGCCTGGGATCGCTGTATTTGCACTTTCGTTTCGTCGTTATTGTCAGCTTTGCGATGATTGATCACTATATCAACATCATGTTCGTCCCGCCGAGGCAGCTTGTTGAGCAAATCATGTGCAGGCCATATTTGCTTACCGCAAGTGAATGCAAAATGGATGGTTTGCTAGCAAACAGATCACAATGTTCCATTGACTAGATCGTGGAAAGATGTGAGCTGGAACAGGGCCACCTGGGAGTAAACAATCCCTGTTTAGCCGCGAAGAGATATGTCTCAGGACGAGAGCTGCCGATATTTCGCACAGTGTTCTGCTTCTGGGCACGGTCCTCATCATTGCCATGGTATTGAAAGGGTTAGAGATGACGCGTTAAGAGTTCATCCGTATTCTATGACGGCGGCCTGGTATGCGCATGCATCCTTAACAACCTTAACAATGTCATAACCCCTTAAACACCATGTCAATGATGAGGACGGTGCCCAGGTCTCTGCTCGAAATACTGGCGGCTATCATCCTGGGGCACTTTCTTTCTCACTTCCTTAGCGCTTCGCTGAGATTTCTGCATTCCTACCTTGTTTAAACGCATCTATTTGCCACATGGGAATCGTTCCAGCCGAAAGCGGGACAAAACAACGTCCCCAAGCAGGCTGGTGAGACAGCGGGACCCGTTCCGCCTTACTCGAGGCATCTGGCGACATTATCCTAGACACGAAAAGTGATAAGCTGTGTTTTTTGCTTTATCCTTATTTAATACAAAGGTTCATTCTCGATATCACACTAGATAGGTTTTTCTTTTTATATATGTTATATACACTCTAAATCTTTTCACACCTTTAAAGGTGTAATAGCGTGCATGGCGCACGCCTTTTTAGGTGTAATTTTGGTAACATCATAATTGAGCACGGTTTCGCACAAATTTTCTTTACTCGAGTGCTGTCTGTCCTCCAAAAACTCAGTCTTGCAACATCTCAACATTGTTCAACAGTATTGGAGACACTTGCGCGTGCTCGATTATCGATAGCGATGCATATATGCATTAGCTCGTACCTACGATATCCAAGACATAATGAAAGCAAGATTTGCACTGACACTTGATCTTTAGTAGTGCTTCTCGAATTTTGTAAAATATCATCCTGGAGATGCAGTGTTACGCAACCAGATTGAATGTGCATAGCGCACACCTTTAAAGGCGTGAAAAAGTTTACAGTGTATATGGATATGTTTATTATACCAAATTTCAAAAAAGAAAAAATGGAAGGAAAGGTTAGCCTACATACGGCGCCTTGCTAATCCCAGGAAAGAAAGAAAAAGCGAAAAAGAAAGACACACAAAAAGGAAAACAAACACGAAATCGATCACAGTTCACCCAGAAGGCCACAGGTCTGCAGGAACTGAACAAGTGCCTTGGTCACCTGACTATGTAGTGTGGGACCTAGCAGCGTAGCTAGGGAAAAGCAACGCAAAGCCACTGTGTCTTTGAGCGGCGTAGAGATGTGCACAGATGGAGAAAGGACAGCAAGAAAGAGTGGGGGACAGGGTGGGGAGGGGGCTAGTGTGCGTCCTGGGCCGACTTCAAGGGGAACTGTGTTGACATTCATCTGAAAAGTCTGAAGGAAAACGCAGCAAAAACCTTAGACAACTCTAAAGAATGGTGCACATCCTGGGCATGTCAATACCGGACCGCGGTCACCAAATTGCGTCAGCTGGCGTATAGGGTCCTCGCCAACACCACGAACTCTAAATGCGTCTTTTTTATTATGTTGATGACTTACTCGGAAACGAACAGTATCTGCTTGGCACAGCAGGGAGAGAATTGGAACTGTCTGTTGTCCTCGGTTATGAAGCTCATCAGGTAGCCATCATTCCAGGGACATTCTTTCGCACCAGGGTGGCCATGCGGATACTTCAGAGGTTCCTCGCCATCATGGAGACACCCTAGGCTGAAATGCAGAAAATGAAGGGACAAACATTTTTTTGAACAAAATTGAGCGCGGTCAGCTTCGCTAGTTCATTCCCTGCCTATCAGGAAATTCTATTTAAGTTGCAGAACAGAATCCTAAGGCTGATAACCTTCTCACACACGAGGCATCCATCCGTAGATCTTTTTTTATGAGACTTAAGGTGCTACCATTACCTGATTCAGTTCGATTTGTGTACCTGAAGCTAGTGTATATAATAAATACTGGGGAATATCTTAGCACAACAGGGTTTAATTTGTGTCCCAGAAATAACAGGAGCGTACAACATCTTATCTTTGAACCTTTTCGGTCAAACGATGTTTATGGGAGCTGGTGCTAGAAAGCTATGATATCAGATTGTGGAATACGTTGCCATCTGACTTAAAATACGGCAACCATTTTGTGTGCAGTTTACATCGCTATGTGATGAACACCTTAGTCGTTTTGTCATTCGATTCCACCCATGGAATTCGAACCCACCACCTCCCAGCCTTCAGTGCGGCTTCGGCGACCACCAACAAGCGGGATGCCTTACCCCGCTTGGCCATGCCTCTGGTGATTCGCTGTTCTGTGAACTCAAGAACTCGGAAATGATTGTAGCTAACTTGGAACATGTAGACATGAATTTGTAGAAAAAAAGTGCAACACTCTTTCCACAAAGTCAGCCATGAGAAAGATATGGTACCATTTGAGCTTTATCTTAATGTTTTTCCATCTACGTAGTTGGTGGGGACGTTCCATTACTACTCGCAGATGACGGTGGCTCGTCTCCATAGCTACGACTGCTGAAGGCTCGTTCGTGATTGGCTACCGCCGTTGAAAACATGGTCCTGATTGGTTGACTACTAGTTATTGTGTCACGTCGCGATGAGCAAGCAGGCTTTCTCTGTCTAAGTTCATGTTGGCTCAATCTGCGTCACATCACCACATGCTTCGGAGCGATGGAGAGTATTGAGGTAGGTGCTGATCCACTTGCCAGATCAAGCGGTTTGCGACCCAGATAAGCCTTCAGTCATGCACTCCTGAGACGCGCAGTTTTTGGTTTCAGTTCATGTGTATAGCAAAATTTGTCAATGGAAACGCGGGCGCGCCCTCCAGGATTTCTTTAAGATATAAAATTGCTGTCAGCTTAGACTATCTCCTGTTCTGCTATTTCGGCTTTACCGGAAATTCTCTAGTCAAATATTTAATTACTGAATTGGCCATCAGTCATGTTCTAGTTGCATACTCTCTCCTTAGGTATGTCCGGCTGGCCATATAACTAAACCGCAAAAACGTGTTGTAAACGATAAACAATCTGCAAATGATAAAATCGAACAAAAGAATGGCAGGAGTATGTTGGCATGTATTGCCCTTGTCAATTGAGTCAAATGAAAGTGCACTGCTATGCCACAGGCCTGTGGTATCTCCTCTGCTGGGAGCGGCGATCGAGTGCCCATGGATAGCAATTTCTTAGCTACTGTGCAATGCTTCCTAAAGAAGACAGTCTCGCTAAAGCCTGTCATGAAGCCTGCGCAACAAATAAAGGACTGTATACTGATACTTCCACTGAACCTTTTTTAACGCGCTCAATAACTTTCTCAGATGTTGAATGGTTTCGTGGCCAAGGGCAATACTCTACGCCATTCCTGGTGGTGATGTCGGAATTGCAATAATGAGCCTTTCGGAATAAGCATCGAAGTCCTATTGTGCACTCAATAAAACGTACAGTTGGTATGTAGAACAGTTAAGCAAGATTAAAAATTTGGCTGATTCGTACAACATATTTGAAGGCGGTAAAGGTTGTCAGAGGTAAAGGGCAGAAACGGATGATATTCAATAAAAGTTATTATAGCTTTGCCCGGGTGGAAAGGTTCCACAGTTTCTTTAGGTTTAGGTTTCTTTTTTTCAGAATTCGCTACACGAGTTAAATATGTTACTCGCCCTCGTGAATGACCCTCCACCACTGCCGTGACTGCAGCACGACTTCGTCCTATACTACTTACTTGTGAGCTAACTCGTGCGCCATTCTGCGCACTACGTCAAAAGACCAGGCCTCGTCTTCCACCACAGACGTTCGTGCATCGCCACATACGCCCGTCACGTACGCCATACCTGCGAAGCACAATATCCGATAACGCAGGTTTGAAGCCGAATGCAACTGAATATTTTAATGTAGGATGATGAAGCTATCGGCTCAATGTAAAGATAGACATACCGCATTGCTGCGTCGGTATAAGCTTTCCTTCGATTACAAAGATGACAGTGATGCCCATTCCGCTGTAGTGCACAAAGAGGCGACACAGGCTCTCAAGTAAGGGTCGAAGCTTGTACTAATGGGACCATATCTTAGCCTTCCTCTTAACCAAGCCTACTTAAGGCTACAACTGTCATCTAGCTACAGGCTTGGTATATTTTTTTACAGAAGGAGCTGCATTAAAGTGGGACTCAGCAACAAAATCAGCACAAAGATTGTGACATGGCAGTAATCTTTTGGGTGTCAGGAACATACTCGTACATACGAAATATGGCGTTCCCAAAGTGCAAGCTTCGTAGCAGACGACTATGCTGGGTGACGTCACAGTACCTTCCTCCGGGCGAGCCGCTGTGCGCTTTGCATTTTGGTTTCGGTTTGCTATAGATATCGTTTACGAATTAACTACTCGTGCAATATGAATGCGAATGTTGTATTCTGTATGAAGGGAGCGGTCCGTGTTCGGTATGACGATCACCTCATTTCTGCCCAATCCTTGCGAAGTCTCAGCTTAATGTCGAGCTTGTTAGAGCTTTTCGTCCCTGTTTCCGCCACAATGTGTGGAAACTATGTGGATGGGAACTTGTCAAGCTGTCCCACAGCTTTTTTTTCCCATGTCCACATAGTAAAGATAGAAATGAAATTGATTAGAATTATATTAATGTTGCATCTGCTACATAGATACGCGGAAGGGTGTAAGTGGACGTGCAGGAGTAAAACTCTGCTGCTCCACGCAAGAATGGGCATGGCAAGTTTTCAAGTGCTGTGCAAGGTTCCGTCATTAACGCAGCGAGGGATACTAGCGCACCTAATGTGGTGAGGCACCTCGTCATAGCTATTGTTACTGTTGTCTCCGACTAGAGATGTGGGCGCAGGGGATATTCGTGGCAAGTGATTTTACTGGAGTGATATTTCACTGACGCCTTCGAAAGGGTGCGTCTTTTTCTGGTAACAATACTGAGACATCCATCAGATTTCCCACACTCTTAAAAAAAAGGGTGTACTTTAACTCCTTTCCTTGCCACATATATAACACCCTTTTGGAGAGTACAATTACGCTCAAAAGGGTGTCTCCTCACTCCCTCAAGGGAGTAGCATAACACCTTCTCCCTGCCGGGGAGTAATATTACTCTCCAGTAGGGAGAAAGGTGTTATGCTACTCCCTTGAGGGAGTGAGGAGACACCCTTTTGAGCGTAATTGTACTCCCCAAAAGGGTATTATATATGTGGCAAAAAAAGGAGTTAAAGTACACCCTTTTTTTAAGAGTGCATGAATTGCATGCAGTGTATATTTTGGAGAGTGGCGTTGCAGCTGGCCTTAATGCTTCCACAGGAAAGTCAGGAAGTTTCAACGAAGGCTTACCCTCCACGGCACGAGATACCTCATCGTCTTCTAGCAGGCACATATCTCGTCTGTAAGAAAAAAAAATAAGTAGGCACGCCGGGACCCAACGGTCAGATGGGAGCGTGTCTGTCTTCGTGTACTGATGAATGTTTCGGAGAGTCAAGCAGATCAACTTGCATAATCGAACCAAGGCAGTGCACGTTATCCTGACAGTGCCTTCTGATTATATTGTTGGAAGGCCCGAGAGATCCGAAGCACGTAAGGGGAACGTAAGAAACCGCAGGTAGCGACAAACGGCGATTGCTTGTACTTCGTCTGCGCGTACTCGCGTTACCGTATCTAGCACCGGAAGTAATAGCTCACCTCCCCCGCTCCGAACCCACTGATCTCTATTTAGAAGGCTGGATAGCGGATGGGTGAGGGTATCGCAGGAAAGGGAACGCCAACCGGCCGCCATGTTGCGGTGCTAAAAAAAGCGATTACCGCCCATAGGAATGCATGTATTCTGTGACATGTTTTGCAGTTTGTGAGCGCTTCCCTTGCTGCTTTGCTAAAATTTTGCCACGGGTCGCTGCATAAATCCCTAGTGATTGGGTTTCTTACGTTTTTTGTGTGAAATCCTGTTACGTACATGTTATTTCCTGTCTATTTTGTACTCGTGTGAGCCAGTGTCGTTCCAATTTTGTTACTGGAACTTCTATTATGTGATTTGCTGGTTTTGTGTGGTGTTGCATTTGCTGCGTTACGTTTCCTTTATGGTCTGTCAGCGTGTGCCCGTGTTGCTTCTCGTGTTTCTCCCATTTCCTTTCTGCTCGGGGGTCTGGAATGCTAGGTAGTGCTAGTATTCTCAGAATTGAGTCGTGGTATTCAGCAATGTTTGGCACGTTTGTTTATGATACTACCTCAATATGCCTATGAATGCTTGGGCATAAACATTATGCTTTGCACAGGAAGTTCAGATGTGACTAGGTATGACATGAAAGACCGAACGGCAGTAAAGCACTTCCAAAGTACTAGAATGAGATTAAGTATGTGATATAAAGGCTATATGACGGTAAAAACATACCGACTAGAAAAATGTGCACTAGGAAGGTAAATGGCGGTAAAGACAGTTCAAAATGACTAGGGGTAGAGTGAATAGGTCATAAAACGGCTAAGTAGCAAGGTCTCGTGGTGGAAGCTCCAAGACCAAAGTATCACAAGTCAAGTTGCAAAGGCAAGTTTGAAGCAGTCAACCAGGTAAGTGAGCAGAGTGCATTACTGGTTGTTGAATATGATCAACCTTGACAATTTCTTTCGCAGGTGAGGCCTGGCTGTCACCTTCTCTGTATATTCCTCGGCAAAGTGGTACAGTCTGATCCTGCTGTAGCACTGGGAAACTTCTTTGATAAGACAGATCACATGGTTCTCATTTGGGTTACATTCAAGCATATGTTCCGCAAACTTAAGCAGGCAGAATAAAGACTAGACACTCGAGCTTGAAAAATTATTTATTGTCTATAAGTAAACATGCTTGACCAAAAAGACATGTGGCTGGTGTATTTGTATATCTCACTAAAATCAGTTTGTAAGGCAAAATTTTCATGCAAAACTTTATTTTCTTTATATTCTTTTGCCCATCTTAGTATTGTCCTATGCAATATGGAGTGGCTTTTAACTGCATATGAATGCATAATTCAGGAGTGGTTTCATATATTGAACTAGCTGCAGCTGTAAGGTGCCCTTCATGCAGTACTGATTCCAATCAGCAACGATCGCTTGAAACTCTTAACTAGGGAACATGATTCATAGCGGCCAGATTTTCATGCAAATACATACTTTCAACTGTGCATGCTTTTTGTACACTGCGTAACGTAAGGTACTGTTGCCCCAGCGAATTTGTTGCGTGTTTTAAATGCATGCAAGTGCATTCCTAGAGGTGCATATTTTGAGCAAGTTTAATGAATTTTTCATGCATGTGTGTTCAATCAGCTTTTAGTGCATATAAATCCGGCCTCTACATATGACTCATGCATTATTACTTTCTGGAGGTGCTTCGGGAAGTCGAACTTGGTGGACACAGCACCAGGCCTCAAAGAAACGGTCTGGCCCGTTCTGCCGAAGCACCTGTCTTTAAATTGTTTGCTGCAGACCACTGATGTCTTCGACGGCGTCCAGTCCTTTCGCATGACATTCACCACCCACTTTTTTAAAAGTTCTGGGCAGCTGTGAGGGAACCTGCATTGAACAATTTATGCCATGAATTACGGCAGGGATGACAAGGCTGATCCAGCCAAGCAATCGGCGATATACCGTGACCAACAAACTCAGCCGTAGATCCCACACCTGACAAGTACACTTCAACGCCTGCTGCGTGCCGAGACTATACCCGTGAACTGCAAGAAGTCTGGACTATCACAATGACTCTATCCAGACAACGTACTGCTTAAAGTTTAACGTTTAGATCTTGACATACGAGTCACAAAGTGCCGCGCACATGCTTCAACAGCAACGTTTTGTCGCCCCGCTCGTGGACTAATAAATCACATTTATTTGTAAAACTAAGTCACTTACTTGTGAAATATCGTCCCCGTGCCTTGCCAGTACGGGCAGCACACCCATAACCACAGCAGGCGGGCATGGCACCACAAGAATGCTACGTCAAGACGCATGCAGAATATGCAGCTGAGTTGCGGAGGGCAATGTTTTGAGCTTCGGAAGATGGGGCGGCCGGTGACCGTATGGTTGCACCCTGAGTCCGCTATCCAGCCTATTACTATAGAGATCAGTGTCCGAAACAGTGAACTCGCCCGCTGTCGCCCGCCGCTAGAGCGTCCCATCGAAAAAAAAAAGTACTGCTCTCGCGTGTTCCTAAGTTCTTGTTGCGTGGGCGCGTTAAGTGGCGACTGTTGCACTAAAAAAGGAGTGACTCTGTTTACCCTCACAAGCAGTCTCTGCTCAACGCTCCAGATACTCTCCTGTTTGACGAGAATCCATACTTTCGCTCACACCCATTTCCGCTACGGAGTTTTGATACACACTGCAGGCACATGATTTTTAAAAGCGTATCATCGAATAAATTGATTTTGGGAAAGGCTGAGTTTTGCGTTCTCACATCAGCGCTAACGCAAGTGATCAGTGATGGATAGTTTCCCCACGTGGATCGATCACTCGTACTTGTAGCGCAGCCCAACGGGCACGGGCGAAGACAAGAACACAAGACAACTATGTACTCTTAACTGAACAATTTTAATGAGTATTTACCAAGTATCCCGCCTTTATCCTTTAGTGGATCGATCAACCGATAGATCAACTGATTCTTCATTGATTCTTTTGATCATCGTTCGTCGTTCTAAATTTGTGCAGGTCAAACGAGGTATAGTCGTGCAGCGCAGGGCAGGCATCCATGCACCAAAACACTTCTGCTACTGTCAGAACTACCTAACTTCGCTTCCGTCCTCTTTGGTTCCGTGACCTTTGCTTTTGAGAATGTGTCATATTTCGACTGGAGTTACGACCACTGAAAGTGCGCTTGGCCGTTTATTAGATAGAGTAATGACTCTTTTCATTATTGGGTTGCTACTTAACGAGCACATAGAGCAGCAAGCAAGCAAGCAGCTTACCCGTTTGGTGCCATTTAAGGCCCTGTTGCTCATAAATTTCTCGGAGCATATCACACACGGGATGTGTCTCCATAAATTTATTTTACATTCCTACTGAAAAGTGATCTACTGCGTGCCGAATGTACTATGCGTACCCCACAACTTACCGCATAATATAGACCTGGTGTCTCAGCTTCGGTCGACGAACGAAGCCGTTCAATATATCGGCGGCTCTTGTCCCGAGGCACTTCCCTTCACAACTCCCCTATCGGTTTGCTGGATTTTCTACCGTTCTACGTTCTCCTTAAGGAGTCCTACAATGCCTGTGACAGGTGTTTCCCTGCCCCTCCTCCAGGGAAGTATACACCGCCTGAGTTTTTGCACTCCCCTGAAACTTCTGAGGTTGCCCAATACAGGTTGGCTGCCCATGTATACGTATACTTACAGACATGTATCAATGAACATAGACCCCCCCCCCCCGTTTCCCTGGGAAGCCCGGTACCCCCATGTAAGGTCATTTTCTGGAGCAAATTACTGGGCCAGTGGGTAAATTGAGCTCCATTATTCTTTGGGCATTTCTGCACATGCTTTGCCCGACTGCGTCCGTCTATGTTGGTCATAATGAGAGGCGCAGGGACGCTGTGTGGGGAGAGGTCATCCCATCGGGATTTCGCTGTGTGACTCTCGCGCCCAAAGCACAACGCTCGCTTAATGTACATTGGCGCTTTCTTTTTTGTTTTCATTTTTCCTCTAAGTCTTCTTGATTGACGGGACACAGCTAAAAATTTCGGAATAAATAAATCCATGTTTCGCTAACTTGGAGGACGATGTGTATGGAGGTATAAAACATACCCTGTGACAAAGGAAAGCAGATCCACATTAGAAAATACGTTGGTGTGGGTCTTCTTGTAAAAGTCATTGAATGCGGCAAGCGTGCTTTTGATATCGGCATACTCGTCCCATTTTGCATCTGGCTCGTTGAAAAACTTCAAGAAGAGACCTTCCTCGTAACCCTAAAAAGTAGAAAAAAAAAACGAAAAGGAAAGAACGACATTGGGTGTGTTAGAGTAGAGGAAGGAGTCAGAGAGAGGCGCCGTTTTCAGTTTTTACTTGTTCCAAACCAAACGAAGAATGATCCTAAGCATGGGGATTCCGTGCATGATAAGGAAGGCGCCCCCTCCCCCGTCGTCGTCCTGAACAGGGTGAATCTTCAAAGTTCCTTACTTGATTCGGGCGCTTTGACAACACACTATTCGCACTCACCGAAAGCTGCCCACTGGCAACGAAGTCACACAATTTTACCCAAATGTTTGCCTTTGTTTCAAAGTTATCATAAGAAAACTTGTGTGTCTCGTACATCCTTTCCTCTGAAACATGGAATGCAGTCTCAAGTTGCAGTCTAGAGGTACACGACTTTTTTCTATTTTTTGTTTGTCGGTATGAACTTTTAGGCTTTAGAAAACAGTTTTTCCCACAATTAGTGCAACCGTAGCGAAATTAAGACGCCTGTAATAGCCCACTGAATATTCCGTGCGCGAAACACCCTCCTTTGTCTTCGCGTTAGACACTTGATGTCCGCCGCCACGCGTGTCACTATGTGACGCGAGTAGTAGGGACGCTCCTCATTGAACCTGGGACCACATGGTCGAGATGTGCAACGCTGCACTGGCCGGAGCGTCTGCTACCGCTTCGTTGACGCCAGGCGTTCTTCGTGTTTATGGTGTCCGGAACGGAGCTTCTGAAAGCTGTCAACGGCACGACATCTATTTTTTTGGACCGCTGACACCATTGGAAGAACGAGTGCTGCAGCCTGAATCTTACTATCTTTTGTACAGCGATCCCAGTGCTTCCTGACAATGTGCAGCCTGTCTCACCGTTTTCACCGCATAGTTGGTTCAGTGGCTAACAGCTGGCGCACCAATAGCGCCAGTATTGCTTGCTTTCTGCTACTCTGAGTTCCGAGATTACACAGAAGCAGCGGATATTACTCTTGTCGTCGCAGTCTTATTTTATCGGGCTGCATATATGCGTTGTTTTTCAGAAAACGTGAAATAATTCATGCCACGAATACGAGACGACAAGAAACAGCTCTCAATAGTCGTAGCAGCCGGTTCTTTCTACCAACGAAGGTGTGTGTGTGGGGGGGGGGGCTGTATAGCACAAACGTCACACTAGAGTGGTTTACAGTTGGAGCGCTCCGACCTAACACCGCTGCAGCTATTTTCCAAATTGACTGCGCCGCGGTGAAACAACTTTGGACAGAAATATTTTGTGTGAATGCTTTTCACATACTCCTTTACACGATGACAGCAGTGTTTGAACATCTTAGATGCCACTTGAATGCTTCTTTAAATAAGCTCATTCTAGATCTGTCAGGAGTACCCACTAGGCGAAGTGTCATAACCCCAATTAATAGGATGTGCCCAATAAGCGAACGAAAGGACAGCTCACGAAAAGGTTATCCACAGAATGTAAACAATGTCAGATGATAGATACATAAAGTGGCGGGATATCAGATGTCCTATATAGGCTGTTCAGTGCAAACAAAGCAGACGTCTGGGAAAAAGGTAGAATGAAATACGTACATTTTCGTAAAACGTAAATCCGACGCCGACAATTTCAACTTCCAGGGTCTTCACTGTCTTATACCTCAGATTGATCTGCGAAAACATGTGAGAGGTAAACAGATTTCTTATTTAACGTTATCAAATTGGTCAGTGTTGAGGGTAGGAAGGACAAGCGCATATACTTACTGAGTTGAGAGCTGCTCCCATGTACAAAATTGTGTCTGTCTTATTCTTTTTGAACTGTGCAAAGAGAACGCTGTCCACCACGATATGCGTTTCTGCGCGGACAGAGCTTTTGTCCAGGCGGCTTTCTGCAAGAAAGAATGCGCCGTGACATTGATTCGGCCTACAGTGACAGTAATCCCCCGTTTGCACCAGCGACACTCAACGATATACGGACTTCACGGAGTCCAATGAGTAGAGATGAGTGCGGGTATAAAAATTCGTACCCGCAACCGCATCGCACCCGCGGGACCACGACCCGCATTCACACCCGCAGCAATGCCATTAGTGCAACCCGCATCCGCACCCGCACATCCCAACGGATACACGCATACCCGCAGGTGCACCCGCAGCCCAATGCGCACGCATGGTTCAGTTATGCCACATGATCGTCACAGCACGAAATGATTTATTGATGCTGGGTACACTGTCCGTTAGCGAGACACTTTTCCAACAGTCAGACGCTGTGGCGACAGTTGACGTGGTTGCCAGCTTACGAACACGAAGTGAACCAGTCGTCGTGTCGAAAGATAGCCAAAATTAGCCCAATGTGGCAAACATGACTGACAATAACAATAACTTTATTTTGAGATGATGAATGGGAAGTCTCAGCGCCAGGGGCGATACCCTGCCCCATTTTTTATTGCCCACACTACCAACCTACCCGGTCTCATAATCAGCTGTCATCTCGCACACCACGGAAGCACTGGATATGGAACGTCTTGGAAAATAGTTTGGGCACAATGTTCGCGGTAAATCGGGTCGTACACCAAAAGCCGATAGGCTGGTTTTGTGGCTGCGGGTATCGCGGGTATACCCGAGTAATCTGCGGAGGCAGTGCGGGTCAACCCGCGCCTTACCCGCAACCCTCGATGACACGTAAATGTGTACCCGCGAAGGGCAAACTTGCGCGGATACCCGCGGGTATCCGCGGGTATACCCGCACCGCACTCATCTCTACAGATGAGCTAGGTGTTCCTGTTTCCGCGCGCTGCGCCAACAGCGCTCGACACTACCGCCGTTCTCAAACCTGGCTCAGATCACCCAACAGGGGAAGCGTCCTTGGAGACGGTTCAGAGAATTGAACCGAGTTCATGTGATCGCTGCGGTGGTTGTGGCGGGGTTGGTGAGAAGGCCTGTCGCTGTCGGCCTCACCGTTACGACTGACGCTGTTTATACGTTTCTGTATGGAAAGAAGTCCTATGGTGACGACAACGAATAGTCTTGAGGCATTTACTAGGAGGAGGAATAGTGGATAGAGTTGCGGCTGACAAGAAAAGAAGGCGAACTTTCATCAGTGGTACAGCAGCCGATTGACTGCTCGATGTGTCAGTGTGCCCAGGTGAAAAATGTCTGCAATCCCAAGTGATTTATGAAAGGATTTTCACTTGAAACTTCTTTGAACCACTTTGTACATAAGTGGTTTCAAGTGAAAATCCTTCCATCAATCACTTGGGATTGCAGATATTCTTCGCCTGGGTGCGTTCCGGTATTTGAAGCCCGCACCGTGTGTTAACTTTGACCTCTGTTCTTCGTTCACTTGAACCCACGCGGAACCCTGTAAAGTCAGCGTTTCCTAATACGCGTTCGTGTTATCACCTGTTGGATTACATGACTCTTATCAACAGATCTTCAATTAAGTTGTCTCTTTCTCCTTGATATTATAGCGTCCTGCTATCATTGTGATAGCATTCGTGCATGTTGTAGTGTCGTCGTGCAATAAATACTTAGGTTATGTATTACCTTACGTTGACATATTTCTGTGGTCGGTATCACATGAACTGTTTCTTTTTATTTACCATGCCACTTAGTTTTCTGCCCGCAGATTCGCGACGTTTTCGCAGACGACAAAGGTATCATCTTCAGGTGCGTAGCCCAAAAAATAAATACTCCGGGAGGGGCTTGATGGGAACTTTACATGAAGGAGGAGGATTTCACCCTCGTTTACCTTTGCCTAAAGCACTACCAAGGATACGGTTTCAGGAGGGGTTTGAATCCCCCTATGGCTACGCCAGTGTCTTAAAGGGTCAGAGATGGTCTCTAGTCAGGGGTGTATCTACAGGGAGTCAGGATGTCCTGACCCACTCCTCAATTTCTGTCCTCACGTAGTGTTGAAATTAGACTTACACTCCAAAAAGGTAATTGATTACTGTCTCTGTTTGCTACAGTGTCTGGTCTGGTGTCCAAAGTATTTTTTTACCGTTATAATTATAAAGTACTCGGCGAAAATTGTAATAAAGTAGCTTCGGAAAAGTAACGAACTGCTGTGACCGTTAATTTCGGTAATAATAAGCCATATAACTAACTAAAATCCCTGAAATTACACATACTTTGACCCGACCAGGACAGGAGCTTTTCTTTATGTCAACACATTATGCATTTAAACAACCACACTGCTTTCGTCGTTTCTTTTCATCACGATAAACATTTCCGGAAGTCTGGAACCACGACGATAAATCAGGAGAGCGAGTTGACATGGCGGTGTCGAAGAGGAAGGAACATGATAACAAACACGAAAAAACACGGACGTCCTCTGTGCGTCGCTGATTTTTTTTTTTTTTTTTTTGCGTTTGTTACCATGTTACTCAACCTCAACGCTCTACATCTTCGCGTTCTAACTTCTGAACAACTTCTCTCTGGATCTTCTTCTAAGTCCAACGTGGTGTTCACTGCCGCCAAAACAGACACACACTCAGACAGAGAACACACAACACAAACTGCAAAACTGCACTGTGTTCTCTGTCTGAGTGTGTGTCTGTTTTGGCTGCAATGAACACCACGTTGAACTCGAATCAACTACCCCAGCTTACCACCCTTCTTTTAAGTCGTTGGTCCCTGAGGTCTTCACAGCGTTTTGCTCTGGTACGCGGTAACGTGGGCATTCCAGGTGGCTCACCATGTGAAGCTTTTTCGAACTTCTAACACTTCTGGCAAGTTCTGTGTACGAGGGCCCAAGACCTTTACGCGACTGGTCTCGCACGGCTAATAACACAAGAGCAACCGGCAGAGACAAAGGGGAAGGTGGCAGACGCTGCGGGAACCCTGGAGGAACCGGAGATTGCGGCGCAGGACATTTTGGTACGAGCCTTTCGAAGCACGGACTTTTCGGCGTACGCGTGGGCATTGTGCTTTAGACACTAGAGTCATTGGTACAGTCTTGCATCTGGCGTGTAGTGTGGGGGGTTCATGATTGCCCCCCTCTATTGAAGTTAGCCATCAAGTTCGCACGCGCACCCAAGAGGCTATTAAAGGACACGCAAACGTAGAAAGTGTTGGTTCTGCTGCGAGACTTGCAACAGCCATCACCGGCGAGGAAATACTTTCTTTCGCGTTTGTCAGCCGTTTGAAGTGATTTTCAGTCATTTGAGGCTAATACCCGCACACTAAGTCGATGTCTGTGTGAAAGACATGCTTAAACTAATCTAATTTTTTCGTAGTACGACAATTTGCAACAATGCGTGTTCTCTCGATAACTAAGATCATACGGTTTAGAACCAGAGACAAAGGCCCAAGGACCGGAGACCTGTGTCTCAAGATTCCTCTTTATCCAGGTCGCGAAGCTGATTTTGTTTGCTATGGGGCGGATGACACCAGATTCACCCAACAGCACGGAAAGATAACAAAGCCTTTACTTACCCTTAGCGTAGACCCTTAATTCTTAGCCTTATTCAAAGGACCTACCCGTCGCACTTGTGATAACTCACACTGCTCACCTTTTCCACAATCACTTGGGAGTATCGTACACAGAGAAATGTCGAAATAAACTTACCAACTATATTGTCGATAGTGCGGGCTGCTCTATCAGTAGCGGGAGCTGAAACTGGAGAACACGAACTTGGATTATTCTTTATTTACCAGTATCTAGGGGTTATGACATGTGGTGCATGTTTTAACGCAGGATGAAGTTAAACGGAAGTACGACTGGGTACTCGCAAGGTGTAACAGGATAAGGGCACTAACTTTTGGTTGTAAGTCAAAGCTTGATATGCTGCCCCGTGACGTGGTGTATGCTCGCCAAGTATAATGTAGCACTTCTCCTTCTACATAATGACATTCAAATGCTATTGACAAAACTTCATCGCTCCTTCGGTCTTCTGACCAATCATCGTAAGTGCCGAATGCACTAGCGGTAGACATCTACTCTCTTCTCTTTCGCCGACGACGCTGTCTGGCTGTAGCCCGCTTCGCCTCCATGCTGTCGATGCTGATGATGCTGTGTCTTCAAGGACGAAAAATGTATCGCGACCGATATTATTAGGAATTGTTTGCATGGGGATCATCGACGTCCTCTCTACTACTTCGCTGAGATGGGGCATGCCATTTGTAAAAGTGCAATTCAAAGTGCATGAAATGTGCCGTGTAATGAACGGAGGTAATGTACAAAGTACTTACCATACTGGTAAATCGGAGTGTCCGAACGCACTTCTTCCACCTTGTACAGCCTATGGGCTACATGACCTACCGAGGAGCGCCCAGCGGTGGCCAGAGGTTCGATGCGCAAATCATCGCCAATCATGCCGTGCTGAAAAAGCACCTATATTTACACCCCTAACACACGGGTAGGTAGTCTAAAGGCCATTCCTGAGAAGTACACCATATGAACGGCGTTTGCGTCTCATGGTACATGATACAGGAGATACTCCTCTTCGCAAGAGGTGATTTCTGGAAGAGGAGATTCCTTATCACCCTGACGGGCGCACAGGCGTAGCCTCGAACCACGAAGAAAGAAGGCTGGGAGGTGAAACTCCCCATGGAATGAAGCGCGAGCACGCGACCAGATAACGCCACATTGGGAAAGAGAAAAAATACGGTTCCAGAAATCAGCTAGTTCTAGTGAATCGTTTTCTCGCAAACAATTCGTGAGCGGTTTTGCTGCCGACAAGTGATCGACTGGCGATGACGCTGCAATATCCAGCTACATGTAGGCAATAATTAATTACATTGAATTAAAACAAATTCACTTTTTATTTCCCTTTCGGTAGGAAGAGTGGCTTCCAGTTATTATGTTTTTATGCATGTATTGGAAAGGTACACGCGAACGATTATGTGTAGCCAAGGTTTGTCCAGCGGAATAAATATCCGTGTTTATAAAATTAATACTTTGTACCCCGTGTCTGTTTCACCTCACGTAGATGAGAAGCATCTTATGCAAGACAACATTGTAGGCACCCATCTATGCACTGCGTAATTGTTCTGAAGCTGCTGCGCCGCTGTGTCGTTGCACCACTTTCGGAGTAAAGCAAATCATCTTTGGTTCCAATTCAGAATTGGCCACAGTACAGTGAATGCCCTTGTATGGAACACGTGCAGAGCAAGCCTGATGAAATAAAAAGCAAGCGCCACCCGTATCCGCTGCGTCATCTTCTCCTTCTGCGGGCAGAAGACGCCGTCGGTCGTCAGAATCTGTGTCGGGAGGACAAGGTATCCGGCTGCCTCCGACTGCCGCTCCGGAGATCAGAAAGTGGTGACGCGGCGGAAAGCGCCAGTCACGCGGCACCAGAGAGCGGTGACGTTCACTGCCGCCTGAGCGTCAGCCCGCAGAAAAGTGACTCGTGTGAATACAGGGTTATGCGATAAAGATCTGTGTTTATAATGTGGTGAAATCAGAAGACGCACTCACAAGACGCAGGCCATTATCTTCCGTCACCACAAGAGATGCGAAGTTGTCCTCATCCTGGAACAGCTTAGACGAGTACAGCGACGAGGAAACCTGCCACAGGAAATGATGTCAGTTAAGTGACGCCGGAAATAAGTACTTTTTCTTGCTATATCATGACAGGATTACTCCCGTGCTTGAACATGTATAGCGAGGAGACGCACTTTCAATCAGTTGTGTCTCCCTTATGATAATAATGGTCAAACCTAAAGGAAACGAGCCAATACGCAGCATACAGTCGTGCAGTGCCAGTCGCATGCGGCAGGAAAAGCCCAACGTCATTAGTGTTTCTACAGTTCTCGTCACTTACATAGGTGTTGAATACCGAACCATCGTGTCGGGGCGTTCGAAGATGGAGACGTTCAGGAAACGGTGACTTCGGCACCAGATTAAGCGTTAAGTCGTCCTTGATCTTCAGTGTTCGGGCGCCATTATCCGACCTTTCCTCTAGGAACTCCGGATACACAATCGCCTCCTGAGATTGTACTGCAAGTATGGGAGGGAGTCAATGTTTCGTGGACGCACCGTCAGCAAGTCATGTACCACGCAGCTGTTGTACTGTTCCGTCCCCGAAGCTCATGTTTTTGTGTTCCGTCTGCCTACAAGGTTCTGTCCACAACAATAATAGCTCCCTGAAGAGAATCTGGTCCACGCGGTTAGAGTTAGGTGGCCAGATGATAAGAAAGCGGACAAAGGGGCTGAGGAACACTTAGCACTCGGAAGACAGGAGAGCGCTACTGGCCCGCAACTCAAAAAACTGTTAATCATCGACACATTAGGTGGGTGTCACTCCAGAGACCCAATATACACACAGCGCAGAAAAAAATTTCCACAAGTAAGGTTCGTGTGACGGCAGTGTTTTTCCTATGTGTAGAGCCTCGAAAATCTGAAACATTAAGTTCGCAAAGCACCTGAACAAGATCGAAGTTTGTTCTACGACCACGGCCGGCGAGAGGGGGGACAACATGGGATAGAGCCCTGAGGTTTTAGCCTCTTCAGGGGCCCCCCGACCCAAGGGCCGACGGTTGCTAGCACAAGGAAGCGTGAGGAGAAGGGCCCGGGCGGGACTCATTCAGAGTCATCCCCGAGGCCCGTAAATTCCCTCACCGGCCCAGTTTAGGACAGGTGCGGAACTACATGCCTGGCAGTCGTCTTATATCTATCAGCAGTCTATCAGTGTTCAAGCCGCTTTTGATGCCTACCTATGCACACGTTCATACCACGATCTGTTTGCCGAATTAGGGTGCCGCCAAGCCGGTATTTTGCCGGCATGGCCGGTAATATTGTGCTGCTGCCGGTTGCCGGTTGGAATCCAATACTGGAAGGGTGTTGTGTAATTTCTGGTTCCGTGAAAAAAATCCGGGAACTTCATGCCACCGAAAAGAATTTGGAATAAGTCCCTGTGAGCAAAGTAGAACAGAGTAGAACATTGGCTAAACCGCAGCAAATGACGTTGGGGGAGGTACAGGAAACGAAGCTACCTTGGCCATTTTATGTTCCCCTATCGACCCCTTAACGTGCGGCATGACTCACATTTGAAAGAACTGCACACGTAGCCTTAAGCGAGTGTGGCCATTTCACCAGGAGTCCTCCAGCAAAGGAGGTCCGGCTGCGCCATTGCGTTTTTAAGAGTGAGTGGCGTTCGGCGCCGTAGTTTGCATTCTGGATCTTGCCTGTGGAAAACGAATATTGCCTTGTCCGGTGAACAGCATGTTCCGCGCATGTTTACTGTGAAATTCGACGGGGTTGACCAACACCCCCTAGATAGCATCAGGCCTGCGCGCTTACGTCACCCCATGGAGGCCTGCCTTTGCGAGCTGCTTCAATCTTTCTTCTCCTTCGCTCTTTCATCCACGTCATAGCAGCATCCACAGCAGGCCTTCCTGTGTGACGATGTGCCCTGTGGGAGTAGGCCTGATGCTATCTAGGAGCTGTTGGGTTGACACGGTCAGCAACACGCGTCGACGAAGCGTCACGAATCGCAAGTGTTGGCTGCGGAGACATCGACGGCGATTTCGATGTTCTTTGTGCCAAAGGACTCCACCGTCGAGCAACGAGCACCGAATTAGCAACGCTATTCCACGGTGTGAAGCATGACCACAGGTATTTGGACTGTGGGAGCAAGTTAGTGCGCCAAATGTTTCAGCAACCTACAGTGGCTTCACGAATCAAGCTTTGCGCACAAAGGCGGAGCAGGTATGGAATGACATTTTGTCTCGTATACCACAGACTGTGTGGTTCAAAAACCTTCAGCTGCAGGTGGAAACCTTCCATTTGCTGTCTCGACCGATACAAGCAACGAAAGAAACAGGAAGTTATTTCCCACTGCGGTAAGATTCTACGACGTTAACGGATCCGGAATCACAGGCGCCCTCCTCGACTTTTGCGAATTCTCAAGGGACACCTCCGACAATATACACGTGCTTCTGAAAACAGAGTTATCTGAAGTAGGACTTGCACTTGAGCATGCCGTTAGTTACTGCGCACACGATGTTACTCTGCAGTCAATATGGTAAGCAGAAGTCAGTTTATCAGAAGATGCGTGTCCAGAATCGTATCTTTGTATAAGCAAACTGCAACTGTCATGTCCTGTACAATGCTGCAAAAACGCCGTTAAGATGCTCAGCTACAACGTTGAAGCGTTAGTTTTAAAGATCTACAGTTCTCAAGCAGGACTCAAAATGTCAAAGAGCTGGAGACTTTTTTTTTTTAAAGTTTTGTAGAGAGGAATACAGGCAGGTTCTGAGCCATATTCCCGTCCGTTGGCTCAGTCTTCATTCCGCGCTTGAGCGCGTCCGGAAGGTTTCGCAGGCTGTTAAAGAATATTTTTTTACTGAAGGAGAGGAGGAATGTGAAAAAGTTATCTTCAGTGGGTGCATTTGTAATGAACTTGTTGAGGGAGGCGTTTCTGGATTGACACTACCGAATGATACTACGACTACTACTGAATGATATATTCACTTCGTTCAGTCGTTCCTGGCACTTTTTAATGCGCTTGTCCTAAGTAGCGCCGTCAACATGAATCCAGAAGAGCTGACTAGTTATTCGGCCTCCTGCCTACAGAAGCGCTCAGGAATTCCTGAAGCCGACAGTGTTAAGAAAGAGTTCTTCAAGTATATAGTAGGGCGCTTCCTTACCTGGGAAAATGGTTCAATTTTGAAAAGTCGCCGCACAAAACGCTGGCACAGTTAAGGCATGACAACGGCACTCTACCTGCTCCTCAGAGTATCGTTGACGTTGCACGGTTTTTGCGTCTCAACGTCGAAGAAAAAGGCGATGAGCTCTACGAGCTCTGTATTTTAGGAGACATATGCTGCCGAGCCTAGTAACCAAACGCGCAAACAAAACAAACGCTGCCATGTGGCACGAATTTCTAAAGGAAGCGGCTTGTCCCTTCATGCAACGTATTATGGAGCACGTGTTTTGTTTTCCATATAGCAACGCTTTTGTGGAGCGTGTCTTCAGTGTGACGGGAAACCCATAGACAGATGAACGCAACCGTTTATGCGTTGCCACGGTGAAGGCGGAACTGTGTGTGCGGCACAACCTATAAGGTATACAACTGCAATGAATTTTATGCAGTTGTGAAGGGGAACCGGCTGCTTTTGCGTGCTGCCCGTTCAGATGCAATATGCGTGTTGAAAAAGAAATGATATTGTGGCTGTCTTGACTGTACTTCCGTGATCTGCGTTTTGGAGGCACCAATAAACGAAATCAAAGAAGAATTGCGAACAAACCAGCGTCCTCACTTTCCTTCCTACGTCTCCTCGTTTCCTCCTCTCTCGTCTTTCTCCTCTTGCTTATCCCCCCTTCCACCTCTTTCCTTCGTCTCCCGGCCGGTATATTTTTCTCAACACTATGCCCAATACAAACGCGGTTAGACGTTCTTGAGAGCTTATGTACAAAACAGGAACACAACTTCAACGCAGGCACCATACCGCAGTCGTGGTCTAAACTATGAAGAGACCCTTCAGTCCTCCTGGAACAGCGGACATGTGCGGCAAAACATCAATGCCAAACTGAACACGTCATCCACAAAACGCTTAGTCACCACGCTGAGATAATGGGCCGCCCTACGCATTTAAACGGGGCAAAGTAGAGTGATAGGTGTGCGCAGGCGGAAACCGCCCTGCAAGGTCTGTCTGCTTCTACCTGAAGGGCAGACATCGCACATGTTGCAGCATTACATAAGAGAAGAACGAATACGTTTATTTCGGACGTGCACATTGTCGTTTCTCTTCTTCTCGTTGAGAAGTTGAGACATGGCTGATTTCTAGGTAAGACGCAGCCTCCATTCTCGAGCGTAACCGCAGTATAACCGGATGTGCAGTAGGAAAGGGACCTGGGAGAAAGGCCTGGGAAGACCACAACTTTGGAGACCTTTCCTTTCGCAGCCCTCTAGCTCCAACCAGGCGCTCCAGAGTTTTATCAATGTAATTTTAACTCACCTTAAAAACCGAGTTGTCGAACACGTAGGTGTCTGTCTACATCACATGCATAAACGGGAATGGCATCAGCCTACATACTTCACGGAATAAATATTTGTACAAAGCTAAATATTATCCCTTTTTCACATGATCCAGTTTCCGCGTGAGAATGTCTGCAGCAGAAGTTTGAAGGAAAGCAGAAGCACGTGAAATGAATTTTTAGCAAGCGGAAAATATTTTAAGCCATGGGATTTTGTCCCTGTCAAGGTACTTCAACGCCAACCTATAGGAGAGCCCATGATATCCTAAGCCGAAGAAAATCATTGGAAGGAGAGGACGAAATAGATTCCTACTGAATGATAAAACAACATAGATGCTAGCAAGTTTTCCAGAGTACCGTAGGAAGCTGTACCAATGAACCTTCTTTCAAACACCTCCTCGGTGTCGGCGCGTCCAGCCTCCGTTCCGCGTGTGATGCGCGCGGTGGCCACCATCACATCCTCTCGGTCTGACGACTGTACGATCGCGATCGCGGCCTCATGGAAACTGCTCTGAAAAGCGCCGATCAACGCTAGTTCGTCTTAGCCAAAATTCTCGGGCCATGGTCGGACCACTGACATATGATGCAAGGTCTACAAGTTGTTGCTGAGTTCCTCTCCAGCACTGGACTAATGAACGAACTCTAATAGGACACCTTTCCATCATCGTCACGTTATCCTCCAATCCACAAGCGCAATGGGGCAATGTATTTTATTTCCCGCCATATCGGCGGGAAATAACCCACCACATCATCATCCCATTTGTGTATGTGTGTACCAATCAAACGCAAACAAGCAAAGTCTCCTACTGTTCAAGTGTGGAGTAGAAGTATGTGTGAAGTTCTGTTTTGAGCGTGTAGAAAGAACAGAAAATGTGCAGTTAACATTTTGGAGCTCTCCTTGCCAGGTTTCAGCCTCGGCGCGTAATGTTCACGTTTGCACCAGTACACGTAATAGAAAAAACACAGAACGTCAAATGCCTCAAACGTTAGGCTGCTGTTTGATGTATGTCCTTGACAGTTTTATAATGTATTCGGCGTGACACCGTTCCTCGCTTATTTGGCGCGCCATTGGTATCCTTCCGTTATTGTGGACGCCACATCGCCTTATCGAGAACCTACTGCGTTCCGAGGGCCACGACTGCGGTAATATACGAGGGGTGCTCAAGTCAAATCGGGACTTTTTGAGTGTACAAATGGTTCGAGCTACTCCTTTTTCGTCTTCCTTTTCACACACGAGAGGTCTCCACATTCACCACGTGGTGGTCCAAAGTTTGCGCAAAGCAGAAGACACGTGCTGGACAAGATGGCTGACAACGAGGTGAGGGCGCACATCGAACAGCGAGTTGTCATAAAGTTTCTCGTGAATGAATGCGTAAAGGCATCTGAAATTCACAGAAAACTTCAGGCTCAGTGTGGTCACGGTACACTTAGCCGCAGAAAAGCAGGTTCAATGGTGCAAACGGTTCCGATATACGGCTGTACATCAGTGCAGGACGGTCCCGTGGCACCGGATCCGGCGGCACCCAGACCAGTCCATTCCAATTCCATTCCGCCTGCGAAAAAAATGCCTCATTCCATTCCATTCCTAGGACAGTTTCTGCCATTCCATTCCGGGCCCTGGTAAGCATGGAATGATTCCGGAATCATTCCAAACCCGGAGTGGCAACTCCGTAACCCTGGTGCCGACGGTCTATCACCACTCAGTGAGTGAAGGTGTAGAAGAGAACGAAAGGTACAACCTTTCTTGGTGTAAACAGTCACACCAACTATGCTAAGAGAAAGGTGTAAAATACCTTTTAGGTGACACCTGACAAGATCAGCGCCATATTATCACCAACCGTTCACTTGCCCGGGAAAACGTTGTCCTAAACGGGGCCTAAACTGATCCCTTTGACAAAACCGTTCATGCAACCGCGTATTCGAGGCATTGTCTATCTTATAAAGACCGAATCGAAAGTTAAACTTCATCTGCGTCACAAACATCAATGCGTAAATGCGAAAACCGACAAGTTACACGACGGCAACACCAACTTGCGCTTGTTTTGCCATCGATCCCATCTTTCCCAATAATGTGATATCTATTTGGCGCGGCGGGGTGGTCTACTGTAGCAGACGGATGAAAGAGCAAGAGTTCAAAATAATCATTCCGGGTGTTGAATCATTTTCAGTACTTATGCACCCGACTTGTAAAACCTACTACTCCGAATTAAACGGATCAATCATCGAGAACATCGCTAGACTGTGACATAATGCCTAATATTAGAAGAGGACTCACGTCTATGTAACGCAACCAGCGGTGCAATTAGTACCCACACTGAAACTCCTCGCAACAACGACATAATGCATGCACCCTAACAGCAGGCCGTATCGTACAAAGATCACCATTAAATCTTCGAACAGGACACAATGAAAGCGAAGTAAAACAATTAGATTGGGAATGCGTTGGTTTATATGTGGTTGTGAACATCTTGTGAAAGGCTGCAACAGCTGGTCAAACGGAATGAGAGGAAGTGCAGAGTTAAACGATCATTGTTTAGATATTGACATCCCCTGTTCATGAAACTCCCCATCATCATAAAATAAAGTTGTTGTTGCTATATGATTGATTTTTCCTTAAAAGGGCACGGTCTACAATGAGGTACACTTGAAATGTATTTAAAGCAGGGATCGGCAGCTTAACTGAATCCGAGCCAAAAACCGCTAAAAGGCGTTATTTATTGCTGAACCGGACATGAATCGAACCAACACTATTTTTTTCTACAGCTGAACCGAACCGATACTGAACCGAAGTAAAGCGGAAGCGGAAGCGGTTACCGGTTCACGAAACGGTTCACACGAAATGTTTGTTTGAGCAGTGTTTCACTGAGCAGCGTTTCACTACGTTTGAAAACGTATTTTCAGATACGTTATTTTTCGTTCAAATTTTCGTTATTTCCAAACAAATCAAGCGCCTTTATGAAGTCATGAACCGAACCACACTTGAACCCATGTTCAATGTCGTATTGATTTCCTTATAGCTCGTACCACGCTTATAATTCCTGAAGCCGGTCTGAAACTGCAGGTTACTGCGGACAGAATCACTTTTCTTCAAGATCATATGAAAGTTATGTTACTGAAATCTTCTTGACTTACTTTACATTGCTGCAAAATATTTGGACTCTATGTAACGAGAAGGCTAGAGAAATTTAATTTTTATCTGGAAAACTGTGACGACATGGTAGGTTCCGGCGGAGCGCCCGACATTTTCCATCAATTTGCAATATTAGTACGTGGCGCAAGTATAACTCTCAACAAGGAATGTACTTACAAACTGTTCCCATATATATTCAAATGAAGATATGACAATTTTCTTTTTGTACTTTAGCACAGTACAGCTTAAAAATTATGAAATGTACAGGATCAGCAATCTTAAAATATCTCAAGAGGGGAATCGCATAACTCTCCAATAATAGGCTGGACAATCAAAGCTCCAAAAGACAAAATAGTTCCAGACAAATATGAATAATTGGTTGCAATTGTGATCTCTACTATTATGTGCAGATCATGAATGGAACATGTTACCTCATTGCACTGCCTCTATGTGAGCACTAGAAGAGGCAGCTTTTCAGGTCGCTCTTTCATGTTTTTTCTACGCTTTTTTTTTTCTTTTTTGCAATAGCAGACATGGTCATAGTGAAACACAAGCAGCCAAGGGCAGGATGAGACAGCTACAGCACAACTGCTAGATCTGAACCGATTTATTTATTAGCAGACTCTGGAATATATACACACATGCGCTAAACAAACGGCAATTTAGCCAACAGAATCACAGAGAAGAGAAAATGTTTATCTCGTGCCCCTCTCCCCCATTCAATTTCACAGTCAGACGTAGTATCACGCTCAGTGTGCCCAAGTGTCCCTTTTGAGATAATGTATCTTGGACAGAGTTAAATCCAACAGCGGGCTGCTTACACATGTGTCTGCCTTGGATTACTCTAACCACTTGTTGTGTAAACGCAGCCTTGACCTCTATGTCCTGGAAATTTAGGGAGCATCCACAGTCCCTATAATGTGTTGCCAAGCTTCTCGAGGCCATGAAAAGGCTGTCCTTGGCTGCCTGTGTTTCAATATGCTACCAACTCAGATACAAATTCTGATACAAACTGCCCCATTTCAACACAGTACGAAACACATATTTGTAAATGGCATCTGTTGATCGCACTGTACGTACCGCCACATAAAGGATCATAGTGGACACTACACACAGGGAGGAAATCCAAGAGGCATGGTGGAAAAGACAAAAACACACGCTATGTTCTCACTGTGTAACAGCTACTCTGGCTACGAAAATGAGCAGGTTCCAAATTAATACAACATAGCTTGATGTGATACGCTGGTGAAAGCTAAGAAATAAAATGAGTAGTTAAATGTAGAATACATAAACAGTTTGCTTGAACACAGAACTTGAACAGGATTACATAGCGCAGAATAAAAGTACAGTGAATATAATTTTTGGCTTTCCATTCATGCTTCATGGCCGTAGCAGCAGTGCAGCGCAGCGACTGCTAAGTTGCGTTGAGTAACACAACTTCCTGTCCCTTCTATGTTGTTCCAGCCTCAGAGCATCAGTTTCTTTCTTGGACAACTTCCTGTTTGCTGTGTCTAAATGAAATGTACCCGACCTGATCCAAAGTAACTGTTCTGAGTCTGGAACACACAAAGAGAAAAACACAACACAAGCCGCAACATTAACGTGGCCGAATAGGCTTTGGGGAGCTCCACCCTGAGACAAAATCTGCAAGTAATTCACGAAAAGTCAATGCGTGGCTGAAATGTAATATTCCTGACTGGTAGCAAGAGGGTTCATATTCAATTCCTGGTGCTAGCACTGAAAGTCTTCATGAATTATTTGTTGAAGTTTCTATGTGTCCGAGAACATGAACAACTCATTCACCACTGAATCCTCATGAGATGATGAGGGGTCGTCATCCCAAAGAGACTCCCTTTCTTACATGTGTCCTTAGGGTTGCTCACCCTTGTGGAAAAGAAAAAGGATATAATTACAAGAAATTGATAGTCATGTTTAATTTATAACGATTTTGCACAAGAGAGAGGAGACCGTTGAGAGAATCTAAATTTTAATGAGACGAGGCTGTGTCCCCCACTTCAGGCAACAATATTGTTGCCTGACTTCTCATCACGTGGCGTGACGGTACGTTTGTTAGACGTCGTCTAACAAACGAACGCACCGTTGATAACGCCAGCCTGACTGCGCTCTCTTCGGCATGCCACAGCGAACACCCCTCCGACTGGAATGGAAATCTCGAAACCTCCTCGCCCTTTATTTCTACTAAACGCCGCCAGGGTAGTACCCCCATTTGCTCCGCCGGTCGAAGCGGCGTTCCAGTTAATTCTGCTTCGAGTTGTGCGTCCATGCCTCAGATTATTTTCGTCAAGTCCAGTTTGTCAAGTGGAGGCCATAACGCTATCATAACTACTGACGACGGCAACTGGACAAAAGATTTCATAGCTTTTGTGAATTTTGTCTTATTCCAAAGTGAGTACTTCAAAGTCAGGATGGCATCGCGGTTTACTTTCCGAAGCACTTATCCCATGCATCAAAGAAATCTTTACTTGCATTCTGTAGCCTCATCTGAATGGACGGACACCATCATTCACGCTGGAAACATATGATGGTCATCTGAATCTTACAAGGGACTAATCCCTCATATCACACTAGTTAGTGGGACAATCGCTGAAACTATAGTGCCGTTCTACTCGGGGTTCATCAGTGATAATAACGCCCAAAATCCGATGAGAAATGGTGACGTTTTTCTGCGAATTTTGGTGAACACATGGCAATAGGAGACGACTCATATTGCGGGTATTCCGAAACTCTTTCTGCGAACCTCACGCGGACAAGGCCAATCAGTGAGCGGCCTTTGGCGTGGACGAGACCAATCAGTGTGCAGTTGGAGAGACCTTGGTAGTCTTGGCGACCGACAGACAGGCGGGCGAGCGAGCCTAGGGGACGGCGTCTGCTCTGTGGTCGACTTGCGGAATGTTGTTACTGGTTAGCCTTGGATGTGTAAGCTGAGCAAGGAGCTTAGCACCGTGTTCCACGCAACATGTCCACGTCAGAACTCGCACTGGTAAGCGAAGGTCAGCCTGTATGCCAAGGCCTTTCGGGGGGAGGGGGATATGTTTGTTGAGAAAACAAACAAGGAAAGGTTAGTGAGGCAGAGACCGACTTGGTATTCTTCTCATAAAAAGGAACGAAAAAAAGGAAAGGGAACGAAAAGAAAACGAAATAAAGAAAAGAAAGAAAACGAAAGAAAGAAAAGAAAGGAAACGAAAGAAAGAAAAGAAAGAAAACGAAAGAAAGAAAAGAAAACTAAAAAGAAAAGGAAAGAAAACGAAAAGGGAAAAAGAAAAAAAATACAGAAAAGAAACACGCACATACAGACAGACAGATACACAAAAGGGCCTTAGAGGAGAAAGCTTAAGAGGGCAGTCGTAACTGCACCCCTGATTGTGCAGGACCGGGCCGAGCAGAGTGGCCAAGGTAACGTTAGGGTAGCCAAGCTGTCCCAAGTGGCGTTGGAGAACGAGTCTTTCTGAGAGGTACCGGTTACAGAATAGGAGGTAGTGCTCGATGTCGGCTTCCGCACAACAAGTTGTGCAATTGGGAGTGTTCGTCTGGCGCATTTTATACAGCAGTGAGGGCCGTGCAACATTCATTTAAAAAGGTGGAGGAGTGATTCTTCAGCTCCATTGCGCGCGCGAGAGAGAGAGGGAGGTTATGGATTTATTGGCTCTATTGCAGCGGCAGGCAATAGTAAAGTCCTGCAGGGGGTCAATGAGGCGTACGAAATGATGATGTGAGGTAGAGTCCGCTCAGAACTGCCGGGTACGGACACAACGCCACCGGCGAATGTGCAGGGAGCAGACAGAGATCGTTAGGGGCAGGGGGTGGCAGGGAGAGCTCTGGTAGATGTTGCGTATCTTGCTGTTGTGTCTGCGAGGATGTTACCAAGAAGGCCTACGTGTCCCGGGATCCATTGAAGCGTCACAGAATGGCCAGTTGCCACAAGCCGTGTCAGAGCTTGTAGTATGAGCGTGTGGAGAGTGCATATGGTGCTGGGGCGAAACGAGAGCAGCAGATCCAGTGTGCCCAACAACCCACTGTGCAGCCGGCAGACGGAGCAGGTGCTGTAGAGCGGACAGGATGCCGAGGAGTTCTGCTTCCATAGAAAACATTGGGTATGGGGGTACAAAGGCTTGGTGAAACTCACTATCGGGGTTATAAAATGCAGCACCCGAGCTGTCTGCCGTGACTGAGCCGTCCGTGTACACCTGGCGATGGTTCTGATACGTGGAGTGCAAAAATGGAGAGCGAGTTGGAGGGCTACAGGTGCAGGAGTGTCACGCTTGCGCTGAAGACCGGGGATGGTGGAGCAGGTATCAGGACGCGCAAGGGTCCACATTGCTGGAGCATAATTGGGAGTGGTTGACGAGGAAGGAAGATGACCCTCCGGCGGGCGATGGTCTTGCCGAAAACTGAGTCAGGGCATTCGTCGTCAATATGGCAAAGATAGTGATGAGGGTGACTGGTGAGATAGCGAGAATATACTCGAAGTGTTTCAGCATCCCGCAGAAGAGAGACAGGAGTCTCCCGTGCTTCAGCAAGAGTGCCGTAAGTCTCTGATGTTCGTGGTACTCCCAGACAAATGCGAAGGCCGCGGGCTTGGATGTTAAGTAGCTCGCGCTCTGTGTTTGGCTGAGGGCATGCAAGATAGGAAGGCTGTAGCGTAGTGTCCCCAGCACGAGGGCCTGATGGACGCGATGAAGATCACAGCAGGACGGGCCCCAGGACGCACCAGCGATACGTCTGAGGACGTGAACTGAGGCAGCCGCCTTTGTGATAATCATCTTCGCATGGCGGGACCAAGCTAGGGCGCGATCAAGTATTACACCTAGGTATCTGCATGAAGTGGCGAAAGTCAGAGGGGAGCCGTCAAGGTAGAGCGTATACCTGCGGAAGCACTTGCGCGAGAACGCCATTGCAGCAGTTTTTGCCGGTGACACTGTTAGGCCACGGGAGGCAAGATCACATCACATGTAGAGAGCTTTGCAGTCGGCGCTGGGTCGTATCTCGACGGGTTGCAGAAGTCCAGATGCAGATGTCGTCGGCGTATATTGTGATGGATGTATGAGCAGGGATCAGCAGGGTAAGGGAAACCATGATAATATTAAAGAGGAGGGGTCTAAGGACACTGCCCTGCGGGACCCCACCGGTCACATGGTGCTTGGCGGTGTCACCACCAGCGGTGCGCACGGAGAGATAGGCGGCCTGATAAAAAGTCTTGTATCCATCGCAGAGGGCAGCCGCCAACTTGAGCCGCAGTAAGAGCGTCAAGGATGGCAACATGGTGAACGCTGTCGTAGGCTTTCTTTACGTCCAGGAACACAGCAGCAATCAATGATCCTTCTGCTTTGGCTTGTTGTACCTGACTGACTAGGTTGATGACACAGTCCAGCGCTGATCGGCCCGGGCGGCAACCCGCCATCACTTCCGGGAAATACTCAGCAGTCTCAAGGAACCAACTGAGATGTGTGAAAATCATGCGTTCAAGTGTCTTCCCTGTGCAGCTGGTGACGGCAATGGGACGGAAAGAGTCAATGTGGTGCGGTGATTGGCCCGGCTTGAGTATAGGAACCACCATGGCCGTTTTCCAATTATCCGGAACTGGTCCGATGCACCAACTCTCGTTGTGAAACCGCAGGAGGTGTAACTGGCCCGATAGGGGAGGTGCCACAGGGCTTTATAGGTAACCTGATCTGCCTCAGGTGAGGTGTGCGGAGGAGCGGCTGCATGTGCAGTTTCGAGTTCAGAGAGTGTGAACAGCGTGTCCAGGGAAGGATGACTTGGCGCGTGGACTGGGACTGCAGGCGTTACTGAGCTGGGGGTGCTGGTGGTAAGTCTTACGCAAAAATCTTCGGCAATTTGTAGTTCAGGCTGTGATGTACAAAGGGATAGGGAGCGGAACGGATTCCGCTGGGATACAGGGGACCAGAGGCCTCGTAGTATTCCCCATATCCGTGAGAATGTACGAGGGGATAAAGAGGACGTGGACATGCGCCAATGGTCCCGCGCATGCTGACGCAGATGGCGAACAATAGCTTTCTGAACCCGCCGAGCTTCGAGGCGGTCATGAGCGTGACCAGTGCGTCGGGCACGGCGTTCCGCGCGACGACGAAGAGCACGAAGCCGCTCGTACTTAGCATCGACTGCAGAGAAGCACACCGGGACACGAAAGGAGCTAGTAGCAGCCTGCGCAGCACCTGCTACAGTACGAGCAAAATCCTGCTAGTTTCCCAGTGCATCGTTTCACGAAGCCGACTCCAGTGTGGCCTGATAGAGCTGCCAGTTGGTTCGCTTGACGGAACCTGATGTAGCCGGCTGACGCGATCATCGGATGCCGATAAGAACGGGCAAATGGTCGCTTCCAAGGGTGTCGGCATCTACTCCCCATGTGAAAAGACGAGCCACTGATGTTGACACAGCAGTAAGGTCAAGACATAAGGAGAGGTATGTGGCTTGAAGAAATGTTGGGGAACCGTCGTTTAATATACTTAGAGCTCTGTCGGCGAAGACGTCCGCAAGGCGCTGCCCTCTTGCGTCGGTGCGTGTGCTACCCCAGACGGCATTATGTGCGTTGAAATCGCCACAAAGCACAGCCGGCGATGGGAGGCTGGCAATAAGAGTGTCCAATTCAGCAATGTCGTCGGGCACACGAGAAGGCAAATAAAGGGAGACAACTGTGAGATCAAGGGAGCCTAGACGAAAGGAGCAGGCCACGTAGTCACCAGTCCCCTGCGTGCGCACTGTCCGGCGGACTACCGGAATGTCAGACCGGACAAAAAGCGCGAAACGACTTGTTCGTCCTCGGGGTTCAGAAAGGAAGGTAAGGTAATTCGAGAGCCGAAAATCGTCCTCTTCTTCTTCTTCTGTGATACCGCATTCGGAGACGCAGAGCAAGGGGAATTTGTGCCGCCATGTGAACTGGCGAAAATCAGATGTCTTTGACTGGAGACTTCGAGCATTCCATTGAAAGATAGTCGTGTGGCGATAAGGGGCTGTTGAAGCAAGTGGCGGATGATTAGCCATTCACAGGTGGAGAGGGAAGACGCAGAAGAGGCTCAAGCGCTAGTACTGCTTGAACAGCCGGTAGATCTCCCGAGCAGGTATTTGTTGGACAATGGCGCGCAGGGTAGCGAACATCATAGCGATTATTGAGTCAAAGGAGTGATCTTCTTTCTTCGGTCGAGCTTGGGACCGCTTAGCTGATCGCGGGTTTTGAAGCGCCGGTTTTCCAGCTGGCTCTGGAGTCTTGACAGCAGATGCAAAGCTCTTTAAAGGTCTCGGGGGACGGTGCGTCGGCTGCTCGGTGCTACCCGGAAGCCGTGGGAAGTGTACTTCTCCAGGGGGTGAGGCCGCGAAAGTAAGGTTGTTGGACTTGAGTTACTGTTCAGGACACGTCGTCGGTTCGCAGCGACTGCAGCCTTGGCAACTCTGCAACGACGGTAGGTCGCGGTATGCTGTCTACCACAGTTGGCGCACTTCGGCTCTCGTCGGGCCAGACACTGCTTGAAATCATGCGGTCCTGAACACACTTTACATCGCTGGGAGCCTCGGCATTTCCTGGCATAATGGCCGTATTTCTGGCAGTTAAAACACTGGACGTGGACGGTCAATATAATCCGAGACTGGATAGTAAGTGAAGCCATGTTGTAGCTTGGTAGGGAGCACGCGGCCGGGCTCAAAAGTGGGAAGAACACTTGACTTAACGATAGCGTTGGCAGAGCCGTCGCTCTCGCGGGAATAGGCCACCGCTCTCTTCACCTCAATAACGCCGCTGGCGCGGAAGAAACCGATGAGCTGTACGTCGCTGTACTGGCGTGGAACACCAACTATTCTGCCCGTGGTGCGAAGGTATGGTTGAGGAATGTATGGGAGAACGTCAACTCCATCAAGTGACCGGAGGGCCACGAGACGGCACGCAGATTCTTCAGATGACACATGCACAATGAGGGTACTCTATTTGTGGTGCGGTGACGGAGCACCGTCTCTTGTGTTGCCGACAGGATGTCGCGCGCGACGGGGTTGGGGTCCACATCCCAGAAAGAGGCCAGTGGGTTCACACAGCGAAAAACGACCGTGATGCCGTCGGCACGGCTCTTCTTATACCGTACTATTTGAAAACCATCCTGAGGCACTTTACAGTCACTGGTCTTGGGTCAGAAGACTGATCCTCCATACGCTGGTGAATGTCGTCCTGCTCGTGAAATGCCGCGCTCATGGTGCCGAGGTCAGTAAGAAGCTCGGTGCGTGAAGTACGCGGTGAGACAGACACAACTACTTCGCTTGTCTTCCTTCCCACTGGAGACCGACTTCTCGCCGGCCTGGGTCGTTGCGGACCCTCGTCTCCCTCAGGATGACCAGTGGTCCTGCTGTTTCCTCCGCCCCCCTCCATTGGTACGGGGGAGAGGGGGAAATGCTCCGCCAATATCCGAGAACTGAGAAGCCGAAAGAAAGGCAAAAAAGGAGTTTCGTGAGGAGCAGCAGAGAACACGTCAGATCAGTTCAGCTTCGTCGTCGTCTACCTGAAGGCCTTTGGCTTATACTATATTGCGATGCGAAAGCCAAAGAAACGACCTCGGAGACAATCTCCTCCGCTGCACTTCTCATCATAGCTGGGCGCTCTCACTCATGAGAACCCTCATGAAGACGCCTCACCCTCACCTCACGACGATGAAGTGAGGGAGAGTGAGGCCAGACCACGTTGAACGTTCCTCACGAGGGCAGTCGTGAGGCATTATCCCTCATTAGGCAGACCGTGAGGGCCCTAATGAGGTCAGTTGTCGTGAGGCCATCAATACGTGAGGGTACAATGTATTCCGTGAGGAGCCTCACGGATGAGGCTATGAGACCCCTTGTGAGGAACTTCACGGTTGAGGCCGCGAGGCCTTTCGTGAGGGGCCTCACGGATGAGGTGGTGGGTTCGGGCTCCTCTTTGCTGTTGCAAAATACTAACGTTAAACCTCACTGTGACAGTAACAACTGTTACCAAATTTATCCAAGCACAGCACGAAACCCTATAAGCAGTTTAACGCCGCGTAGCATCATTGGTACCCACTACAGACACAGTAGTTCAACGCCGGCGTGTCATGTGAACATGACGCAGAGCTCTTTTGAGGCTCATGTGCCTCCTAGTGACTTGAAGACACGTTCGGCCGTGAGGGTATTCACGAGGCGACGGCTCGTGCGGATGAGGGGTCGTGAGGTCATGAGGATCCTTATGACAAAAAGGTACCTGAGGTCACAACAACCTAGGTCATACCCAAGAGAGAGGTCGTACCTAAGAGAAACCTGTCCAGGTTGACTGTGAATAGGTGACGAATACTACCGTATCGACTTCATACATACGATCGCGGATGCGATAATTCCTTCAAACAAAGGCACCTCTGTGCCTTCGGCGTACCTGATTATTCTCCAGCAATGTGTATAAAAGTTTCTCAGTGGCACACTGTCCAGAGTTCCACTTGGGTTCGCGGGGATACCCCCACCCCCCCCACCCCACCCCTTCAAAGGTGTAGCGAATGCCCGGAAGACATCGTTGTTTTTAAAGAGACGCGGTCCAGATTTCCTGAGTGGACTTCGGAACAGTAAGTCACCCACTAAAAGCGTGGTTGTATCCGAAAGGTGCCCTTTTGTCTGCAGGTATTGTTTTCATTGAAGCAGAAATCCTTATATTCATCGCAACGGCTCTATTCGCCCTCTAGAAAGCAAAAATAAGCGAGCGTATTTCATACTAGCGTGTCTTCTGTTATCAAAATGCGAGATGTTCCTTGCGCGTTACCTCATCGTAGCTGTCATTCGAACCGTTGTAGCACATTTCAAGTGTACTTCTTTGTTGTGTTCCATGCCTCGCCCTTTTCAAGTAATCATAATTTAGCTCTGCGCTTCCTGTGATACATTCCGTTTGACCAGCTGTTGGAGCCCTGCCCGAGAGGATGTCACACAGCCACGTATAAATCAATTAGTTTGCACTCCGTCTTATTTCGCTTTACTTCATCGTAGCTGCCATTCGAACCATTTTGGCACATTTCAAGTGTACTTCTTTGTTGTGTTTCATGCCTCGCCCTTTTCAAGTAATCATAATTTAGCTCTGCACTTCCTGTGATAGATTCCGTTTGACCAGCTGTTGGAGCCCTGCACGGGAGGATCTTACACAGCCACGTATAAATCAATTAGTTTGCACTCCGTCTTATTTCGCTTTCAATGCGAATATCGAAGGGCGATCTCCGTACAGCACGGGCTACTGTTAGGGTGAATGCATTATGGAGTTGTTGCCAGGAGCTTCAGCGTGGGTGCTAATTGCACAAGTGGTTGCGTTAAACGGGCGTGAGTATATACCCTCTTCTAATCCAAAGCATTATGTCTGAGTCTAACGATGTTCTTTATGATTGATTCGTGCAGTTCAGAGTGCTATACGTCTTACAAATCATGTGCATAGTACTGAACTCTATTCATGGCTTGTCAGCTTTTGACCTTTCCTTCGTCACCCTGCAACAGGCTACCCGTGCGTCAGGCACACAAGGATATCACTTTGTTGGGAAATAGTGGTTCGTTGGCGAACCAAGCGCAACTTGGTGTTGCCGTCGTGTAACTTCGCCGTTTTGGCGATAATTTTTATGTTTGCATATCTCTCTAACAGTTGAAGTTTAACTTTCGATCCCACACTAATCTTAATGCTGTCTTCCACTGGTGTCTTCCTACCGCCCCAGATCGCTCTGGAGCCACGTTTCATCTTCGACTCTCTCACTGCGTTCGACTGGTTCATTTGGAACTCTTTCCTCGATATCGGAGCGCTCTAGAGTAGTCCCACGAACGCCGTCGGAGCGTCTGCGAAATCCGCTTCGGTTCCGGTCACGTGACTGCTCCAGCTTCCGCTGAGTAGTGTATCTGTTCTGCCATCCCTGTCATGTGCGTTTTGTGTCATCGTCGTTTTGACTTGGAGGAAAACACAATGTATATCAACACTGGTAGTGAAAACAAGCGAAAATATCAAATAAGACCCATCGGCAAAGCCACCATCATGGGGCGCGAGCGATCCTGGGTACGATCGTAAACAAAAAAGAAACATTACAACATGGGCATAGTTTATGTGTGTACTAATAGGTTATTCATAATTTCAATGTAGAATGTTGCCCCACTCGGGCATATATACGAAATCATCCACCACCCCAGTACATTTCCGTATGCTGCTCCTCTGCGCATGTGTCACAGTGGGCGTGTTCAGTGTATCTCTGTATCCGTGCCGTGTGTCTGTGCATTGTAATACGGAATCCGTCCACTTTTTGGGTTAAATAGGCTGCGACGTTCACATCTCAGAGCTCTAGACCAAGATTAACACGCGTGGACAGGTGAAGACAATGCATCCCCTGTTACTGGTCCCGCGAAAAAAAAATGTCATGGGACGAGCGGCCATGATAGCTTAAGTGTTAGCAGGAATCGGTTGCGCACCAACGATGTCATGTTTCGTTGCAGTGCACCTATGATGGCCATGCAAACGTCGAATCACTACGTGTACATATAGCTCTATGTGAGAAATTGACCTTAAGTAAACTTTCCTAATTTCTGTGTGGTGATCACGACGCTCTTCTGTTTGAAGTTGTCAAAATCAGTGGACTGCATTTCCAATTGATATGTTTAATTTAACCTCATATAATTTACTTTTTCTGCGTTCTCGTCTGGTATTGTTGCCTGGGTGAGGAAAATGGAATACAACGCAAACGAAGTGCGCTAATGTAAAGGGGCCATGGCTGATTGTGCTCCGCTTACTATTCATACAGTTAACGTCATGTTTAACGGGATTTATTTACAATCGTAGTAGTCCGCGCAACGGATAAATGGCGCTGACCGTCTCTATCATGGCCTCATCCTGAAGACACATGGGTCCATGGGAGTTGCATTACCCGTTTAGATATACCTTGGGAGGCACCCGAAGTCACGTGAGTTAACATTCCCTCTCGACTGCTCCGCTGGAGCCTGTCGCGTTTGGCTTTTGCACGATTGCTCCGGCTCGGAGCTGGAGTCAGATGCTCTCTGACCCGCTCCATCTAGGAGTCACGGGGCGACCCATCGAGTACACCATGAGAAGGTACAGGGTGCCCCAAGCATGTAGGGCAGTTACATGAACCGTTTTGTCAAAGGCAGAGGTTTGGGCCCCGTTTAGGGTACGTTTTCCTGTGGCTGGTGAATGGTTGGTGTTACTGTGCCGCTGATCGTGTCAGCCCAAGCAAAACACGATACTGGGCCCATCTACAATCATCTACATCAGTATCAGCTCTCTAAAGCGAAGTCCGCGTTGGACCGCTCACGGTGCGAAGAAAGATTCGTCGACTCAAATCATTTTTTCAGCTCCTGCAAGGGGAAGTGAGAATAGGCTATGAACAATTATTGCGCTACTTGTGCGAGTCTAGGACACGACACAGCCGACATATTTATCTGCCAACGCGTCGCATTAGCGCTTGTCAGCTTTCTTTTGTTCACAGAACCTCAGTTGAGTGGAATTTGCTTTGTAGTCAGTCATATCTGTACATGATACAGACGCGTTTGTTTCAACTATAACAAGTATGTTTGCTAACACGTTAATATAGCCTCTCGCGCTCGTTGATATGACCATGTTGCCATACGTATTCTTACCGTAGAATATTAAGAATTCTGCTTGTAATGCTTCCTGTGTTTATTTTTCGGCCTATAGTGTCTCTTTGCTTAGGCTGCCACTGGGCAGTCAGCAATATTACAAAATAAAACATTGGCTGGTCAGTGGCGATACGGGTCCAATACGGGGTCCGTTTCGCCAAGATCTCCCCCATATTGGCTCAAACTGGGCAATATGGACCTCATATTGCCCAGTTTGAGCCAATATTGGGAGACTCCTGGCAGTATGGGCCCCATATTGCCCGTGTACACCACATATTGACTGAAAATACAGAAAATGGTACGTACCGTGTTGCACAAAAATCCGAGCCGCACGGCAAGCGTTGAAGCGTGTGAAATTCCCAATTCAATACGTCATTGCATACAACAACTTCCCGCAGATTTCAACTTTCCGCACATCGACTGGTCACAGCCTATCGCTAATTCTACCTCTGAGTCCGAGGCATTTCATGAGCTATGTAAGACTTTCAGTTTAGTCCAAATTGTCTCGGACCCAACCAGGGTAGTGTCTGGAGCGTCTCATTTGCTGGACCTTGTCTTGGTGAACGATCCGGATAAGAGTACACAAATTCATCTCCCTCATGTTAGATAAACCTTTCAGCCTTCTTTTCCTGATCGTAAAGTAATTAAGCTCTACAACAAATCGAATTTCGAAGCCATTAATAGGCAGCTGGAGACATTTCATTCTAATTTTGTAGCGGTCTTTCATTCCCGGTCTATTTTCTATTTTTCTATTTCTATTTCTAATTTTCAAGAATAAGCGACTGTCCTTGATGAACCAATTTATATCAACCGCTTGGCTCAAGGTGAACGAGTGTGCTGGTTTAACCGTAGACTAAAATTCCTTCTGAACAAAAAAAGAAACTCTTCAGAAGGGCCAGGCTCACAAACAATCCTACCGAGATTAAAGAAGTGTGTCGAGTCATCAGCCCATTTCTCCGCTTTCTTTATTATCTTGCTACGTAACTGTAGCCGCCTTGCCCTCTAGGAGGCTATTATAGTCGTGGACATTTCATTGTAGGTGGATGGAACGCGAAAAAGTGAGCTTTGTGGAAGAAACAATACAACAGTTGTGCTTCATACACGATTTGCTGACGATGCGTACACGAAACGTTGACTCTCTCTCTCACACTTGCAGTACAATCCGAGGAGGCGATTGTGTACCCTGAGTTCCTAGAGGAAAGGTCCGACAGTGGCGTCCGAACACTCAAGATCAAGGACGACCTGACGCTGAGCTTAGTGCAGAAGTCGCCGTTTCCTGAACGCCTCCACCTTCGAACGCCCCAACAGGATGGTTCGGTACTCAACACTTATGTAAGTACACCATGACTGTGGAAACACTAATGACCTTGTTCTTTCCATGCCGCATGTTACTGGCACTGCAGGACTCTGTGTTGCGTATTGATTCGTGTTCCTCCGGGTTGACGTTTACCTAACATTCACACCAGCGACATCCCCCATAATGCTACAGCGTAGGATACGAAAAACGTCATAGCTTTCTGGTGTCACGTGATCGCGAGCGGTCTGCGTTGTGTCGGGAAAATATCAAATCTCTGATCAAAATGTCTAGCAAAATGCAATAGATAATTTTGTCCTTTGGTGCACTGAGGGGGAAAAGCTTATAAAAGTTAAGAAAAGTGTTTTGATGAGAGTAACTCGTAAACGTAACCTCCTTATATTTACATACAGTATTGCGGACGCACCACTTGCCCAGGTGAAAACCTTTCAAATATAAAGGTGTTATTACCGACTCAGAGTTACGCTTGAGTGTTCACCCAAATTACGTGTTAGGAAATGCATCTAGAAGACTTAATTTCCCTAGATACAGACTAAGACAAATGCCAGAAAATGCGAAATTACTCTGGTATAAAAAAGTCAGTCCGATAAATTTTGGATTATGCTTCAGTGATTTGGCTTCCGTATTCGAAAAATGGTCTAGCGCTCATTGATAACTTGGAAAGAAAGGCGCTCCGATTCATGTTTAGCTTCTATGACAGAAAATCCTCGCCTGTACATCTTTTTGAAAAAGCTAGCATACTCCAATTTCACAAGAGTTTTGCTACAGAAGTTTAAAATTTTCTGGTTAATAATCAACGGTCACTTTAGTCATTTATCCAAGTGAATATGTTACTTTCTCTGGCTTAACAGAATCACGTATTAGACGTTCTAAAACTATTAAACTTCAAAAGTGTCGAACTGATAAGTACATGCATTCGTTTTTCCATATATGTCACGTCAGTGGAATTCTCTCCCTAACAATGTTGTATGTTCAGCTAATTTATATGCATTTCTTGATCATATCTCCTCCTCGTTAAAATAATTGATAATGGACTCGATTTCATACATTCATCTGGCTATTGTACACTTCATTTTTTTTTCTCTTTATTTTAGCGCATGCTGAGTATTGTTTGTTTTGTCTTCACTCCTGTAACGGCCTATTAGGCCAACAGCATTCTAAAATAAATAAATGCATCCCGCGACAGAGCCAGTATAGGTAGAAATTGATGTTCTGAGGCTGGAACACAGAAGAATGGACAACACAACACACGTCCTCATTTCAGCCAGATGACGTCCCGTAGCCGAAGGCAGGAAAAGACACTGATGGCATCGTCTGCTAAATGCGCTGTAAACGGAACCCCTAATAGTACTCGAGCACTTTTTGAATGCTGAACATAACACGGGGCGGAAGTTCGGCTCCGTGATCAGTGTTCTCGCTATTTCTTCCACTAGAATCTTCCGTGAGGATGTACTGGTGTGAATACTCGGTTACTCTCATAAGGTGAACGACATTGAATAAAAGCTCATTGTTGTGTCTTACACCGAATGTGCAGGGCAGAGCCCAGTTACGCAGCCTGACTCCATCCTTCCATTCCCTAACTTTTATGTCCACGCGCCTCAAGCCATCGTGACGATACCTCGCCGATACCACACTCATCTCATGGCTCCATGTTCAAGCCTTCAGGCGAGAGTAATCCTGTCATGATACAGCAAATATCTACTTAACCGTCACATAACCGGCATGATCACAGTTGCCGTACAGTCCCGAATTATTATTATTATTATTATTATTATTAACCGACATAATTTCCTGTTGCAGGTTTCGTCGTCGCTGTACTCGTCCAAGTTGTTCCAGGATGAGGACAACTTCGCATCCCTCGTGGTGACCGACGACAACGGCCTTCATTTGGTGAGCGTGTCTTTCACCTTCTCCACACTATAAAACAGCACATTACACGTTTTTGGGCATTCATTCCGCCCTATTATACAGTTAATGCTTCTGGTACAAGGAGAGAGCTTCCCGGCTGACACTCGTAGTCATCAACAACGTTTGTTTCGGTCTGTGGTTTATAGAGTAAACAGCTGACTGCAGTGGCGCACGCGGTGGTACCGTTATTCGCGACGCAGTGAGCAAAGCGGACGGACCTCTTTCAGCAATGGGTTATCCTCAACTGCCGTCCATAGTCATTTCTTCTCTAAATAAGGGGACAGACCTGTCTGCTTCTCTATTTAACACCCCCCCCACCCCCCACCCCAGTTTTCCTTCTCCTCGGTTCGAAGCTAAGCTACGAAAAGCAAACGGGCCCCCAAGCAGCACAATGTACTGAAAGTCGAGTGCAATAGGGGTGGACGGTATGTGTCTTACAAATGTTCTTTAGTTTCATCAGTCCTCTTCAAGGCCTTCCACCTACCCGTCCATCCCTATTGCACTCGACTTTCAGTACATTTTGCTGGTTGGGCTGTGTTTGGAATACAAGACTTGTCTTTTTTTTTTCTTTTCTTTTTCAGCAAGGCATGATTCGCGATGATTTGCGCATCGAACCTCTGCCCACCGCTGAGCGCTCCTCAGAAGGTCTTGTAGCCCACAGGCTGTACAAGGTGGAAGAAGTGCGTTCTGACACTCCGATTTACCAGTACGGTGAGTACTTTGTAGATTACCTCTGTTCATTACACGGCACATTCCCCGCACTTCGAATAGCATTTTTACGAAGGACATTTGTACAAAGGGCTTTGATAGAAAACGACGATGATTCCGCCATGTAGACACTTGTTAATAATATCCGTTGTGACACATTTGTAGTTCGTGAGAGGACAGGAAGGTGTGTCATCTGAAGAGGCGACGATATTTTGGTTTTTGACGAAGCTCAAGATAGAAATATTAGTTTCGCAGTATTGCTAATTATATTCTTATTTGCCATATTTCAAGTGTATTATATTCGGTTGGTTTTGATTAAGGGTGGGCCATGCGAATCCACGAATCGTGGTATGCTCCAGTCCCAGGCAGAGATTTCGGGATTTTGGAATCCGAATCCCAGTGCCCAAACGCGCGAATCGAATCTTTCGCATCCAACGACTACGTTTGTTTGTTTCTTTTTAAGATTGGCGCAACAGCGGAGTGCGCCGGAAGCCTGATTGGCTGGAGGGTGTTTTATTTATTTGTTTACATTGCTCGGAACTGAATGTGTTCAGGCAGAAATGTTTTCAGTACGCGTGTAAGAGTAACATGGTTTGCTTTTAATGTTGCTTAGTTCTATGGAAAGAATTCAAACTTAAGAGCTTATGTATTTTCCTGTAGTCAATGAACAACGTGTTACATAAATTAAATCAAAGGAGTGTACGGGTATGCTTTCTCCTGAAACTGAACTATCATTTAATTTGGTTTTCATTAAACGAAAATGCCAAATTCTGCTAGAAAACACTTCTCATAGCTTTTTAATCCATCTCTCTCTCTCTCTCTCTCTCTCTATCTTTTTGTTGTTGTTGCTAATGAAGGATTCGTAGGATTCGTGGATCCAGAGAAGATTCCTGGGATTCAGGTTAAGAGAATCCCAGATTTGCCCCACATCTAGTTTTTATGCCTACCCATTTGCTTTGGAAAAGCATCTCCGCACTAAGAAAGGGATACCTCTAAGTGTAGACGCGTTACAAGATTACGCGCGCAAAGTAATAATAATCCATGTTCGTGTGCTCCAGTTTCAGCGCCCGCTTCTAATAGAGCAGCCCACAGCCTCGACAAGATGATTGGTAAGTTTATTTCGACATTTCTATGTGTACCGTACTCCGAGGTGATTGTGGCGCGCAGTTGAGGTCTTGAAAGCTTGCGTTCCAAGTATACGGCAACACCGTGAGTCCCAACTAGTGCGAAGGGTAAGTTCGGTGAATGAGGCTAAGGGAGTAACGGTGTAAGTCGAGGCTAAGTAAAGTTTGTGATATTTTTCCTTGCTGTTGGGTGGATCTACTGCCATTCGTCCAATGGCAAACAAAAGCAGCTTGGCGACAACGGATAAGGAACAGACTTGAGGGGGTGACGTGCAAGAGAGACAGGTATGCTCTGCCTGCTCGGGAAAGACCGAAGGTTCTCTTCGGCGAGCCCCTGCATTAGCACCATCACTGAAGGTTAGACTGGGTTCAGTACGCGGTCATCGCTTGAGAGATTCGTCGCGCATACCGCAAACCAGTCTATCACGGACCACGTGGTCACGTGTAGATCCAAACTTACAGTATTCCGATAGCCAACGCAGTACGGCGACGAAGTCCGCTACGGCTTCTCCAGGTTGCTGGTCACGTCTCCCGAACTGGAATCCTTGAACGATAACGGAAGGCGCTGGGTTAAAATGTGCCGTTCACATTCACAAAGATGGCCTTGTATACTCAGTATCTGAAGGCAAACTTGGGGAACAAAGGGCAAGCAATCACTGTGTACGTTGTTGTTGCAGAGCACAGCTCGTTTTTCTCACTTGACGTTATGTCATCAGCGGCGAATTCAAATTCCGGCCTTTCCAAGTAAGAAGGTCATGCTGCCCCGGTGCCGGGAACGAATATGGAAGGTTCGAGATGCCGGTGCCGTCATAGTCACGTGCTCCCCGACATTGGCTTCGTTGTTTTCTTGAGTGATGCCTTGTATACTGCGTTGCTCGTAAGTTTACGTTTTACACCGTCGCCATTGTTGCACCTTTATTCACGCTAGTGCCAACTTGCACTCGGTACAGAACTGATGTAACATACAAAGTTGTCACAGCGGTGCTCAGTGAGCGCTTGGTTTACAAGCCACCTAGTAACGGTGTATACCTACGGCGCACTTGCGCCCTCTCGTTGGAAGTGATGTCAGATGCGTAACAGATGCACGACAAGAAGCTTATTTTTGTAGTCTTACGGCATGATTCCGTATCTAATTCGTGTGTGAACTGCAAACGCTGTGGGTGTTTAAACCTGAGAAATACAATTTTGAAACATAATGTAAAACCCCGAGACCAGGGAACACGAAGGGACAGGCCCAACACGAAGAGACTTTGTGTGTGCCTCTCCCTTCGTGTCTCGAGGTTTTACATTATGCATCATCTTCACAAGCTCGCTTGTTTCCTAGCCGCTTTTCCATTGATAATTTTGAAGCTCATGTCTTCAGGAGACCACTTCTCGAAAGCGACGTTGAGTTCTTATCGACGGAACAATGAAAGGTTAACAATGAAAAGTAGACGTCAGCCGAATGTGAATGTAAATTACACAACCATGTATGAATGGAAACGTACATAAAATATTTGTCTTTTCTCGTTACGTGTTCTAAGCAGTCATTGAATAAATACTTAGTGGAATGTTTTTATAACTGCATTGTCGCTCCAAGGGAGCGCGCCAGTCGGATGAGTCCTGCGGGAAAGCCACCATGCCCCGTACAGGCGCGGGAGACCTAGTGTTTGATATAGCGGCCGTTCAGCTGCATCGTCTCCAGCTGTATGACCACACCATTAACATTTTGAAAGCATCCTGAGGCTACTCAAAACTAGTTCCGAAGGCTTTACAGGGATTCGCGATGGGAAATACGCACTGCGGTCTCAGGAGGATTTCAGAATTGTACACGACGCCTTTGCTGTAATTTGTGGTCTGCGAAAACGTCGCAAACTGCGGGTAGAGTAAGAAGTGGCTTTGTAAAAAAAAGAAAAAGAAAACAAGAAATACACGTGAAACCGGCCCACCACTTTTCAGTATCTAGTAAGTATGTCAACGTAAGGTTGCATATCACCTAAAGATTTCTTGTACGGCGACACTACGATCTACCAGAATGATCACGGGGCGCTATATAATCTCAAGACGAACGAGAAAAGCTAATGAAAGATGTTTGGATAACAAGCATGTGATCGGACAGGTAACATCACAAACTACGAGGAAACGCTGACTTTACAGCGGTGCGCTCGTGTTCACGCAAACGAACAACAACGTAACGATCGGATGGTTGGAGGTTCCTGCATCCTGGATTCAACAATGTTTTCACGCAACGCTAACGCTGTTTTACGCTTTGTATCTTGCGGCGCTAAGATCAACGCACGCTGGCACCTCGAACAGTCAAGATGACTCTTGCTCGTAACAATGATGAACGTTCGCGTGTGTACGCCATTTTCTTGTCAGACGCAACTCTGTCCACAAAAATAACCTATTCCTCTCCATAGTAAACGCCCGAAAGCCGTTGGTTGTCGTCACCACACGACTTCTTCAAATCGAGAAACTTATAAACAGTCGATCACATGAACTCGGCTCAAGTCCCTGAACCGTTGCCCCGGACGGGTCCCCTGTGGGGAGTTTTGAGCCGGGTTTGAGAACGACCGCAGTGTCAAGCGCATTTGATGCAACGCACGGAAACGGGAATCTAGCTCAGCTGGCTCCGTGAAGTCGGTATAGCGTTGAGCGTCGCTGTTGCAAACGGAGGTTACTGTTATTGTAAGCCAAATCAATAATTCACGGCACGTTCTTGCTTGCAGAGGGCCGAATAGACAAACGCTTTGCCCGACCAGAAACGCACATCGTAGTGGACAGCGTCCTATTTGCAGAGTTCGCAAAGAATGAGACAGACGTAATTTTGTACTTGGGAGCAGCTGTCAACGCCGTAAGTTTACGCGCTTGTCCTTCCGTGCGTCAGCTTTCACCATCTTCATAAGGTTGACTCGAAAATCTGTTCATCTCTCCCACGTTTTCGCAGGTCAACCTGAGGTACAAGACAGTGAAGACCCTGGACGTTGAAATTGTCGCCGTTGGGTTTACGTTTTATGAAAACGTACGCATTTCACTCTGCCATTTTCCCAGACGTCTGTCTCGTTTACATTGAACAGCCTATGTACGACGCCTGATATCCCGCCACTTTATGTAACTATCAGTTGCCATTGTCTACATCCTCTGGATACCCTTTTCGTGAGCTGCCCTTTCGTTCGCTTATAGGGCACTTCCTATTAATTTGGGTCGTGACACTCAAATGAAGAACTGCTCAACGTATGCACTGTTAAAGACAAATGCAATACTCCTAACTATGTTGCCCCTGACAAAATGCTCACTGAACCCATATTTTACTGCAACATAAACAGCGCAGATTAGTGACTACAGCGCATAGTAGTGATCGTCAGATTAGCGGGTACATAGAAAACAATGGGTACTGAACAACAGCACTGCCAGATCTGAAAACGTAACTGATTTTGCTTCCCTAAAATGTGATCATAGCTCTAGATGAGCTGATATACCAAGAAATGGCTCACAGGCCAGCCGTTGTAATCGTGATCTTCATTCCATTACTCTACAAGTACCTAGAAAAACAATAAAGACATGAAACCAAGAGGTACCCCAGCCAACGACGTACGCAAACGGTTGAATCTTAACACACACATATAGGTCAGTCCCAGATACCCCCCAGTCCCCTGTTTGTCGCAACTACACTGAGCAGACAGCAATGCACGTAACCGAACGACGGAATCTTGTTAGCATATTTAGGTCAGTCCCACATCTCCACTGGGTTCGTCACAACATCATTCCGCAGAGAAAGAAAACAGTATTCAGCTGCTGTGCTCCACAGCTCTACCGCATGCAATTGTGAACACAAGAAGGCACTAATATGAATGCGAAGGATAAGAAAGAAAGAAAACTCACCCCTGAAACCTAATTCCACAGAACAAAGGGGCTTTGCCTCCCCCACTGTTAAAACAGAACTTCACCACATAGCACGCTGCTAGCCAACCGTCAAACCGAATGATATCATTCTGCGCTATGATTTGTTCAAAACAAGGGGGGGGGGGGGGCGCCTATCTGGGACAAGATAATCTGTCCCAGATAGGCGCCTCCTCTCATTTTCAGCAAATCAGTGCACAGAATGATATCATTCGGAATGATGGTTGGCTAGGAGAGTGCTATGTGGTGAAGTTCTGTTTTAACAATGTGTTTCAGACATATGTCGGCACAGTTCCCTTAGAAGTCGGACCAGGACGCACACTCCCCCAGGGCGTCAGTCGTGACGTTGCCCACATACGTGAGGCCGACAACGGCAAGCCCTTTCATCATCACCACCACCATCTGTTTTACCAGTGTAGGAAAGAAATAAACTTACTGAACTTCGAAACACTTCTATAGCGAGCGAGTGCTCCAGAAAGCAACCGAACGCGCGAGCGAACAAGTTTGAACGCTGGTTGCGCTGCGCCGCTGACAGCGCCCTATGGCGACGCCGTTTCCAAACTGACGCACCGAGGGCCGAGGGCACCGTCGCATCCATGCTTTCGTCTCATTGCACAACTCTTGCGGAGTCACATTTTCTTTTGCTTGCTTGTAACGTTATTCACACTGGGCTGTTTATGAGGGCTGTGCAAAGAATTTTATCACGTTGAGCCTCACGGTTGCAAGTCACACGTTTTGTAGTCGCTCTGTCATGACAGCAGCAAAAACGAACTACATTGAGAATTTTTCGGAGAGCGTAGAGTTAACGTTTTGTTATAGCTCCTGTGAAAATTGTTGCGGACATTTGTGATGCAAGTCTGAATGTGGCTAACATGTGACATGCTTTTAGACATCTAAGGGTAGACGTCTACTGCGAAATATCTCGGCCATGTCTTCTCGAGCACCCCTTCCTAGAAGTCTAAGTAATGTATATCGTTATGAACATCCGTTCTGTGAGCCACCGGTCTCCTTCAAGAACTGAGGGATTTCCTTCCCTCGTCATCCTTTGATGTGGACCTTCTTGGAACGGGCTAGGGTCCTGCACTTAACGCTGGGAAACATCCGACATCATCATCATCAACCATTCAGCTATGTTGTTGTTGTAGACATCTAAATTTAGCGGTATCCGGTATCCCTAAAGTGTCAAGTCAGCCCGTTTTCAGACGTATACCAGCGCACCATGTGTTACATGAGATATTGGACATGTACTCCCAATTACAGTTGGCACCGTCACACTCTGCCGGTGCCTTGCCGGACAAGGGTATAACCTTAATGACACCGTAATATCCTCTGAATATATGAATAACGTCTTAGCGGATAAGTACCTCCGGTATAGATGTAACTGGGATATCCGTCTGACGTGCGAATCCGTCGGGACATTATTCGTACATCCAGAGGATATTCGGTGTTGTTGGGGAATCAGCGCACTTACATTGACGTGATCTTGGATTCCACGTTTCACAGAAAAAAAGAAAAAAGAAGGTTACAGACCAACATATTTTGAAAAGAACCTTGTTAGAACAGCAAGTATTTGGGCAAAGTTGTGCGCTTTTGTCGCCAGTGAGGCGCTGTCAATGAATGCGAATGGTGTGTCGTTTATTCCCGACAAATTGCCCTGCCCAAGAAATAAGTCTTTAAGATATATAAAATGTTGTTTCACTTCTTTCATTTTTTATAGGGCAACGAGGAAAGGCACTTCTTGAAGTTTGTGCAAGGTGCAAGCTGGGACCAGCAGTATGGCGTCATGGGAACAACGCTTATCGCATTCATGTATTTTTACAAGAACAACCACCCCGACACATTTTATGGAGCGGATTTGCTTTCCTTTGTCACAGGGTACGTCGTAGACTTTCGTTAGCATCATGGTGCTCACCAGCGAAACATTAATTGTGCTGCACAATTTTTATCTGCGTCACGCCCAGTGACAGGACTTTGAGGAAACAGTCGAAGAAAATTACCATGTAATAGCAATCTGTTCTTTCTGAGCGACTTTTCCTTCCAAAATAAATAGATTCCGCCCTAAGAAATAAACACGCGACTACTGTAGACAAACCACAGTTACTAAACTAGACAAACAAAAAAGAACGCCAAAGTAAGGGAGCGAGCAGTGTGCTCCGTGAACGAGATTTCCGGACGGATGTACGAAAAAATGGTCTCGGGAAAAAAAAAAATGTTCCGAAACATTTTGTCCCAGAAAAAAATTGTCCCCGGTTGTGTGGGCAGGGGAAAAAAACGGTACAATCGGCGCCTGCGCCTACAAAAAATGTGGGGGCGTAGTTTCCGATAGCTGATCAATAGAGCGCCAATTTTAGGCACTAACAGGGGGCGCTTTTAACCGCATAGTACCAAAGCCGTATATTAAAACGGAGTAAAAAAAACCATTGGGAGGGGACACAAAAAAAAAAGGCTCCACCTGTCAATCACCATTTCGGTCCTCTGATTAGTTTGCTTTTTACGAAGGGGGCCGCCATGACACCTTATTGCACCCAAAATGGCGACGAAAACACAGTGAACCGGGGATTTCGTGGCAAGAAATTTTCACACAATAACCTGATTTTACGCTGCAAATGTACATCCTAATATGAGTTTTTCAAAAATTAGTTTCAACTTATGCTCATTCATCGATATCTAACTGAAAATAATACGTTTTGTCGGCGGCTGTTAGGCATCATGAACACGGCTACCGCAACGAAATCATAACAAAAACGGCGCTGTGCTTTGCGGGATTTCATGGATGAAAACATTATTGCCTCTTATATTCCAACTATTCATGTAGATATGTTTAAAAATTCATACCGACAACAGAGCAGGTGGCTCTGCCGGCAGCAGTACAACGACGGAAGCAGACGACAATTCCCGACGTGTCTTACGCTCCCTAGGTGGCGCTCATCAAATTTGCACCAACAATTCATTACTTTTGCAGATTGCGAGTGGTATCCATTTCAATCCCATCCAATCCACTTGCCACCCAAAATGGTGCTGCCTATGTTGGATACATGGACAAATACTGAGGATATAGGTTGGTTCATAGAGCCCCATATTTCTCTATTGATCGGAAAGCTGAAAAAGTGGCCGGTGCCTCACGTATAGCCATGACCATTGATGACCAGCCGCCCTTTTACTATGTACATTACAATTGAAGTCACCCGCCTAATCCAGCCGCTGGGGTGTCTCGCGAAAGAAAAAGAACGCTGCTCGCGTGTTCCTTAAACTTTTCTCCCAAGGTGTCCCTTGAAACAACGTGTGGGGGTGCTGCAAAGAAGTTCGGGGCATATCAAGTTCACCATCCTCCCTTCTAAAAAGTCCTGGGTGTCCATGAACATTTGGGAGGGAGTTGGGGTTACTGGATAAATCGCTCGTCTTCGACTTCTCCTACTTTATATAGTCCGAAAGAGTCATTCTGAGGTACCTGAAATTCGTAGGATTTTTTTTTATTGAACTGACAACATCGTAATATACACGGTGAGGCACTGTATACCAGTCGGATCATAGCTACAAGCTAGTGCGATCCGATAATATTCTTCAACGTTTACTTATTCAAACGCGGCAGTTACATTAAGAAAAAGAATGGCTGAGGAAACACACATTTATACAAGCGCTAAGATTACACAATAACAAAACTATAAATATATATCATCAATCCTTCTTACTGACATCACTATAACGATATATTCAACAAGAATCGAACAGGAACCTCCGGACGGCTAATTTGAAGTGTTTGGCTACAACGACATCAAGGGGCAAGGAGTTCCACTTTATGACCCCTTGGTGTTGGAGAAGGCGCTCACCATATATGTTTGAGAAACACTGTACAAGAGAGTGATGTTAAAGTGAAATAGCATACCTGCTTGGACTTAGCGTCATCAGGAACCTTCTCATCCTGTATGAACCCGGAGGTCCGCTTATCAAAACATTAATTTTCCTGCTGAAGTGTTATCCGGTTTCGCTATTCTCATTCGTGTTGTTTTTCAAGAATGTTCCTCTCCCATCCGGCAATAGTACGATCAATACAGCACGTTCCGTCCAAAGAGGAAGCCACGATCGGAGGAACCTCGCAGCGGACACATTATTGAGAAGGACACACTTCTTGAATTGAAATACTTTTAGTGTATAGCTGGCACGTCAGCGGTGTTAGGTGATAGCGATAAAGACGTTGAAGGCTCGCTTGGCACGAGGCGAGGTATGATGATTGGTGTTTTTGGAAAAAGGGGGTATTCCCGTTTGAGCCACGAATAAAGACGTTCGGACACGACATTAACCATGTTCGATTTCATTATAGTTCAATTTGGTTTATTCAAATTTTTCGAAGCGCTCATCTGTACGCTGATGAGAAGGCAGACGCGCTACAACATGACCGTTGGGGAGGGTCGCATCTATATTTATTCTGATTGTTTGTTCTTACAGGCGAGATATGTGCGCTCTTGAAGGAAACAGGTTCACTTGTGCCGTGACGGGTAAGTCGACGTTGGAACAGGTTGACTGGTTTAAGTATTAGGGCCCCATAACGCCACTCTCCAACATAGGCATTGCATGCAAACCGTGGAAAATCTGGTAGGATGGCCAACTACTGTAACCGGGAAAGGACGCACCGTTTGAAGGCGTGAGTGAGGTATCACCGCGCAAAAACACTTCCTACGGATATACCCTGCGCCCATATCCCCAGTCAAGGACAACATCACATGAGTTTCGCTACTTTCCCTCACTGCATCAAAAGCACAACTGTGCGCAGCACTTGATAATACCAATGTTCATTCTTCTGTACATGAAGCAGCAACGTTTTACTCCCCGCACGCTCACTTAGGCCTAAACATATCGTGGCAGCCGTTATGACATGAATGCTGCTCCTTGTGTACCAGGTAGCACCAAATGTCAGAACAACGTTGCCTGAATGTTCCCGAGAAACGTTGCCAGAATGTTGATAATGTCCGCCATTTTAACGTTGCTGCAACATTGTGTGTAACATTATGTCAATGGCAATTTTTGTAAATGCAATGTTGTCACAACATTCATTTTGCAATGTTGCATCGTCATCCACACTGACCATTTCATACATTTTGCATTCGTAATATCCCCCAGGTGTTACTTTGCAACATTCCATTGCTGATGTCGAACCTGTACTGGAAGCCTACAGAGCACGCAAATTTTGCATTTAAATTCTCCCAGCCACCCTGGCAGCTTTATGGGAACAGTAGTTGAACAGATTCTGTGAGCTGATGAACGGTTCTGTTCAACATACATTCCCCTAAGGCCGTCAGGGTAACTGGGAGAACTGAAATACAAGATTTGCGTATTCTGCAGTCTTCTGGCACGAGCTGAACCCATGACGGTGCCTCCACGTTTTTGGTGTGGGCTTTGCCTCATCTGCTGCAATGAGAAAGTTACCAATACGAGCATCACAATGTACAACAAAATAAAGCTTTTGTGCCATGAACAAAAGGAGTTCAGTAAGCTAAGGTATCGCTGGTAGCTGTCAAGGCCATGGCAAAGATTAATATAAAGCACGAAATTTAAAGTATCCGTGCAGTCTTTGCCTTGCATATTATATGTCCCGCGACATGGTGCACGATGTCCCGGAGTCGTCTGCTATTCATGCGATCGTCCTCTACGCAGGTCAGCCGCATTTCTCATTGTGAAATCGGCCTAGAAATGCCTTTTCTGTCCAGCGGATGCTTCATGTAAGCTTAAGGTGCAGTCAAAGAAAGGACAGCCAGGCAAATGTGGCTGCGTCTGTCCGTAGGCACGCGAATCCATGAGTCTCACTGAACCGGATATGCTTCGAACGTGAAAGGTCAATCCCGACACTTTTTTTCGGTTTCTGTGTTCCAAGGACGCGTCTTTTAAAGCATAAACTGAATAAACTTAAGACAGTCCGAGATGTCACATGTGAAACGTCGCAGCGATGTTGCGGAACCATTCTAGACACAACATTTCAGGGAAAACATCATTAGAACGTTTCCATGTGTTGAATTCGTAACGTTTCAGAGGGAACGTTGAGGGTACAGTGGTTTTTTGTTGACAACGTTGTGCTCACATTGTGTACGTTGAGGCAATGTTGCGGCAACTTTTGGTGCTACCTGGGTAAATAAACTACACCGTAGTACGAACCCATACCTAAAGGACAGTTGTAGCAAGCTTAGCTATGGAGCAAGCTTCACTGTTCAACCCTTGCCTGAACACCTCTATCGGCTCTCTGACCGTTACAAAAAAAAAAAAAAAAAAGAACGGTGTCTACAATGTCTGCGCACTTTCTGTGGAAGGGTCGGTAAAATATGTATAGAAAGCATAACTGTTTTCTAACCAATTTTGACTGGAGATGTTTACAAATTCTATAACCATAGTCCCATTCTATAGAAAATTCAACTAACAAGTAGACATTCTAAACAAAATGTACACATTTACTTTAGACAGCGAATATTTACTTGACAACTGGAGTGTTTTCTGTTTTTTTTTTTTTTTTAAGTTACAAATCGGCATTCGTCCGACCGAAATATCCATCAGAGCCATTAAATTGCGGGATTGCAATAGAAATCGGCATACTTAGATTAGATTTTTTTCTAGAGAATGTTGGTCTGGACATAAAACTCAACTGCAAAAACGGCATCTATTTTGCTCTGCCAGTTTCATTTATAAAGTCAGTTCCATTTAAATGTCTGTACGTTGGGTGAGATTGAAGGGTGAAGTGCCTAAGATAAACTCAGTTGCGCATACAGATAAAGCTGACGTGAGGAAATGCTTGGACTATTAATTCACCACTAGGTCCATCGAAAGTTGAGCATGCGCAGTGCCACGCAATCGCGTCTTTCTCTCCGTCCCTTTCCCTCCCTCTCGCTATATGGTCAACGAAAACATTCAGCAACGGAATTGATTGGGAGAATTATTGTTACAGCTGACACGTCACCACAACCAGTACTGCTGTAGCATCTCAGTTGTAAACTGCCCAATATTGACAACGTATTCATTACGAATTGTAGACGTTTGTAATTATATTTTCATTGCGCTTTCCCAAATATCATCTAAGCTGTGTATGCACATGTGTCCCTAGGATGCCCATACGTCTCATGTATATAAATGTAGAAAGCAGAACTAGTTTTGAAAAGAAAAGCATAACTTGTCTATGGGAGCTCTAGGAAACTATATACGTTTCCTATTTACAAACTATTATTTTTTTAAGCAGTGCTGCTTTCTATTTTCTATACACGCTACGTATAAGCTTTCTAAGCAATTTCTACGACACATGTATAGAAAGTAGAAGGCAGCACAGATTTCGAAGGAAAATAGGGATCCTACACAAGTTCATTACGCGAAATGGATAGAGAGTAGCAGAGGGTAGATACTAGACAGAGTCTATGAATGAAGTCAATAATTCTATAAAGACGGGAAGACGACTTTTGTGAAGGGGGAAAGACAGCATCAGTGGGCATCATTGTGACGGGCCCTGATAGTGCTGATAGTTTCATCATTTTGAAACCTGCGTTATAGCATATTGTTTTCGCAGGTCTCGGGTATACAGGAGGTGTATGTAGCGATGCAAGGGTGTCTCTGATTGAAGACACGGCCTGGTCTTTCAGATTAGTGCGAGGTTTGGCGCACGAATTGGCTCACAGGTAAGTAGTATAGAATGAAGTCGTGTTGCGCTTATGACAGTTGGGGACGGTCAGTTACAAGGACGAGTATCGTATTTAACTTGTGTAGAGAGCATTGATGGCCACTAATGTCCAGTAGTTTAACTATAACTACTAACTACTTCGGGATGAAGTAGTTTAACTAGTAATTCAATTCCTTTTCAGGGGAGTAGTTAAAACTCAAATAGTTGGCTCAAGTCATTGCTACGAACACATTAGATTAGTACACATGCTCGACTAAAGACACGACACTAAAGACACTAAAGACACTGTGGATTGTTTCCACCCGTGCAGATATATACTATATTTTACTCAATGACGTCCATTTGTTCTCCCTACGTCTCATGGCTTTTACTGTCTTTAGCGGTGTCGTATTAACCAGCCAATGTTTTAACCTTCACCTTTTGAGATACCAACTGTATGTTTTATTGGATGTGATAAAAAAAATCAGCAAACAAACGAATACACAGTGTATTATTTGTTGCGCCTACTTCACGACAGGCATTAGGCAGATTAATTGACGACATTCTGAAATGTTGTCCAGCAAAGGCACAGCAGCTAAGCAATTGCTATCCACAGAAACTGGTCCGCCTCCCTCCGCAGTCGAGATGCTGCAGGCCAGCAGCATAGCAGCATACTTTAATACAGACTGTTTATCATTTGTAGAATGTTTTCGCCCTGTTGTTATATAGTCACTCTGCATCTTTTATAAGAGAGTAGGTACCTCAAATATAACTAACTACTACAATTTAGTAATTAACTTTTTGGTTAGAGGGTTTTGGTTAAAACGGAAATATCAGAATAGGAATGAATAGAAGCTGAAAGCCTTTCTATATTTTGGAAATCCTGAAACGCACACCTATTGCTATTTTGAAATAGCAATCGCCAAAATTCTCTATACAATTTGGATGCAAACAAAACCACGCGTCTCAAGAGCGCACATAGCCTTCCTCGATGATGGCTTATCTGGGCTGCAAAGAGGTGGTCAGTTTGTTTGTGAAAGGGCTCACCGTTGTCAGCCTCACATAGGTTGCAACATCGCGAGTGGGCAGGACGCAATGACCAAGCTTACACAGGGTACTCTCGAAATGCATTTAAGCTAAGTTCTGAGCACCAGGCGAAAAAAGCAACATAGTAGGTTACTAAATATACAATCTCGAAAAGTGTCTCATATAGAGCATCAAATAGGGTACTGTGTTACTTTAGAGACACTTCGACATGAGAGCTGGAATTCGCTACCAAAGAAATGCGAAGAGAGTGAATCAAAACTGACATTACCAAAAAGGCTTTATTGGCTCGCAGGAAGCCTCGTTCCCGATAATTATTATGTAATGGCCTACCCAGATGCTGATGACGCACTCCAAGGAAGTAAACGAGTGGTGGGAGGCTATATTTATTAGAACAAAGAGACAAGGAGGTAAAGTCAGCCAAACGGATTGTCTACTTGTTCCTCAACAACAAGAAAAATGAAAAGAACAGAAAATAATTCACAAATAAAGGATAATGAGAGGTGAAAGAAGAATAAGAGAGAGTGAAGACAATTTGGAGTTTTGAAAAATATGAGGATAATGCATATGAGGGTGAGAGGTAAGGGTGGGGAGCCGTTGAATGAGACAACAGGACTTGAGTTCACAGGCTGTGCATGTGACCTGTGTATCTCAGGAAAGTCAAAACTGCTTTAGTCACAGTCGTCCTGTGGGGTATCGTTCTGTACCGAGCAGAGTGATCAGGGAAAAGTTTGTGCACCTCAGCTGGTGCAAGGGGCGTCGGCAAGGAGTGTCGAATCTGCGGCAGTTGAGAAGAGGTGAAACAGCGTTTTTCTCCTTGTCTTTGGTTGCTTTAAGTTCAGAAAAAGTTATTAATACAGGGTGTTCAAAATTAAGCTTTCACGAGCGCTACGCAGACACAGCGATGACAGGAAACCGGATGATAACTTTACGCTACTTGTGTAAGAAACAGGTGCTGCTAATTATGTAGCACCTGTTTCTCACTCAAGGAACAAAAAAAGAGCACCAAATTTTTGTTTTGTTCGACTATTTATAAAGTGATAGTAAAAGCTTAACTTTGAACACCCTGTATTTTAAGTGCCCTCCCAGCCTTCGACTTTCCATGTCCTCGATCCTGCCTGTCACTGGTCTGAGTCATCTACCTGCATACGCTTAAGGGCGACATATCGCATCACGCATGCTCTCAAGCCAGAGGTGCTGCACGCCCACTGCTTCCCTGCAATGACGTGGAGGTCCCGAGAAAACCTCAGGAGCTAAAGCATGTGCACACTATAAAGCGCACTACCGAGACAAAAAGAGAGTCTGTCTCTCTGGCATCCGTGTCAGCCACAGAATACTAGCTAACAACTTGAAAAATGAATAGCGGTCATATCTAACTACCTAAGTTGGATTACTAAATTACCACATTTGAGAGTATTTGTGGGATGCCAAGTTACTTTCAAAACTACATAAAATGCTTAACTTAACTGGACCACTCAAGTTACTGTAAAGTCAAACGAAGAGCTCAATTCGCCTGCTGCAATGCTATTGCATTCCATACGCCTTTTGACAGTGAACCGAAGAGTACAGCAAATTGTTGATGTTGTTCGAACATCATTAGAGAGCGGATTTTAAGGCACTAACCAAGTAGCGCTCTTCGTCGCATAAATCGTTGTAGGCCAAGGAACTCTTCAGAATTGTATTGCTTTATCTTCCGATTGGAAGGAAAGTTGATACATAGAAAGGTGTGCGTGCCTTTAGTCCGTCTATGGGGAGACAATGCTATATCATTTCTCATGGTGCTCCACATGGCTTCTTTCTCTCAATTCTTCTAAATATTCCTATGTTCAGTATTCTCGCTCCAGGTCACCGCTTCTTTACCAGTACCACGTTGGCCATTCTCCTATACCACAGTCGTCTTCGTATAAATACTTAGGAGTCCATCTCTCCTCAAATCTCTCCTTGTCGGATCACATCCGTAGTGTTGTGCGTGATGCCAATCAGAAACTCGGCTACATTCTCCGTAACCTTCGTTGCGCACCCTCGAATGTCAGGTGCTTGGCCTACTTAGCACTAGTTAGGCCCAGGCTTGAATACGCGTCAAGCGTCTGAGATCCGCACCATGCTAACCTCATCAGCCTTCTTGAGTCAGTTCAAAACCGGGCCACTCGTTTCATCCTTTCAGACTATTCCTATCCTTCTAGCATCTCATCACTTAAGTCTTCGCTGGACCTTCCGCCCCTCGTAACTCGCAGATGTTTCTTCCGTCTTTCCCTTTTTCACAAATTTTATTCCAGCCCATCTATACGGCCATCCGTGATCACAGCCGCACCTTACATCTCAGGTCGATTAGACCACCCGTGTAAGGTAGAACCAATCACTTGTCACACTTCCCACTTTCTGTACCCTTTTTTTCACTTACGATTGCCGATTGGAATGACCTTCCTCAGACTTTAGTCACCTCGCCTAACCATCAAACTTTCCGTAGAAACTTGGCATCATATCTGCACCTTTAGTGGGGAAGCATTATCTCATGTCTTGTATGTGTGTGAATTTTGTTATTACCTTATCTATTTGGTGTAGTGTTTGTGCTGTTTCATGCACTAATGTTGCATGATAGGCAAGCCTGAGCGATGGGCAAGACACGTAAACAAACACAAACATGAAAGCTCAAAGCAGCAAAACGTTTAATTGATAACCGAATTGGTTATCAATTAAACGTTTTGCTGGTTTGAGCCTTCGTGTTTGTGTTTGTTTACGTGTCTTGCCCATCGCTCAGGCTTGCCTATCATGGAATTTATCCACCAGCTAGTCTGCATTTACGCCATTCTGTTAATGTTGCAAATATTGTATGACCCCCCCCCCCGCTGTTCTTGTTAGCGCCCAAAAGGCCCCTCTCTAAACGTCACAGTAAGGTTGCTCGTTAGCCTAACGTATTGAATAGCATTGTTGCTTGTTGTCAATAGCTGTGATAACCTATTTGCAGGAACAACATTCAGTACCTGCTGTTTCTGTCCGTCCGTGTGTTATCCCACTTGTTAAGTGCATATACACTCTTAAAAATGAATTTCACCACTTCACCCTAGATTTGTTGAAAACGGGAGGCGGAGCGTATTTTGTGCCATTATGCACAGCACATAATAGGCTCCGCCTCCCGTTTTCAACAAATCAGGGTCGAGAACGTTGTCATTCGGGATGATGGTTGCTATGTGGTGAAGTTCATCTTTAAAATGGCGAGCCTATCGTGCCATTATCCCCTCCCCCTCATCTTTAAGAGTGCGGACAGTGGATATACACAGCGCAGAAGTGGATGTTGTATCAGAACTGTATAGCATTGTCACGGTACATAATCACTGCCGCGCTATTCGAACTACCGGAGCTGGTCGCGCTTAATCTTGTTCCCCAAATACGTTTACTTACCCCGTGTTTCCTTCACTTTAGTCTCGGGTGTGTCCACGATGGCCAGAGACCTGCTACGTTCATGGAAGGGCATCCAGGTGCGGAAAGATGTCATTGGAGAGATGGCTACCTGATGAGCTACATAAGAGAGAACAACCGACAGTTCGAATTTTCCCGCTGCTGCGCCGAGCAAATATACTATGTTTCGCAGTAAGTTGTCGACAGAACAACAAGACACTTTTACAGCTTGCGGTGTTCACGCGGATCCTGTACGCAAGCTTACGCTGTGTCGTGACCTGAGTGTAGACAAGGATCTGGACGTGCAACTCTGTAGGATAGAACGAGAAATTACCCGCAAAAAAACCCGTTGCTAGATTAGTTACCACGCGAGAAAGGGAACTAAACTAATAGCGAAGTTCTTCAACCACAAATGTAACTCGCAGTTACGGAGCTACTTTAAAAAGAACGAGTTACTTCCAAGGTACTTCGTACACAAAATAGCACTACACAGGCGCAGCGCGCATGAGCATTTTAGTTCGACCTTGAGTTGCCTGCAGAGGAGTGCAACACGCTTAGATCGTTTTCGTTTATGCCCAGCAGTTCAAGCACTTCGCATCTTATTTGCTGTGGGTGCACAGTGGTTCAGCATCATTTCAATGACAACGAACTTCCTGAAGAGAATGCTATCATTGATTGAATATCACGTTTCTTGGCATAAAATACGATTAAAGAACTGGAGAGAAAGCAAGAAAATATATGGACGCGAGCGAAAAACGAATTGAAAGTAAATTGGAACGTAACTTGAGTTACTTTGGCAAAGATAAGTGAAAAAGATTGATTGATTGATTGATTGATTGATGTGTTTAATGGCAAGTGAAAAAGAAACGCGTAGAAACGCGTAAAGCGTAGCGTAGCGTAAAGAAACGTGGGTAGCGCCATATTGAACCAGCTACTGTTACCGTGGCGCATGCAAACAAAGGAATCCAGTAAGCATACAGCAAACATAACGCCTAAAATGTTTTTGGAACAGTAACACACAGTCAGAACTCATGAAACCGTAAGATATATGAAAACACATATACATACGCACGAAGAAACAGACACGACATGGACGCCACATGGAGACGCAGCCTCCACCGCTGCCTCAACCAGCCTTCTTTACAAGCCTGGATAGGGGTGGGCACTGACAAAATAAGTAGCCGACGGAAGCAGAGGAGCAACAGAGCAAGTGCTGCAAGAGTTTTCAGAACTACACTCTTAAAAATGAACTTCACCGCATAGCACGCTCCTAGCCAACCATCACTTCGAATGATATCGTTACGTGCCCTGATTAGTTGAAAACGGGAGGCGTACGCCTTTTCTGTGACACTTATGCTGTTCATAATTGTCACAAAAATGGCGTACCACATCCCGTTTTCAACAAATCAGGGCAGATAACGATATCGTTCGAGATTATGGTTGGCTAGGCGCGTGCTATGCGGTGAAGTTCATTTTTAAGAGTGTATGGCTGCTTTCACGGGCTAGAAATACCCGATGTTTCCTCGGCTGATTCAATGTGGCTGCGTCCGAGCGCACACAGTGGAAAGAGGAAAGGGCCCCGTTCAACTTCTTTGCTCTCCTCAGATCCTCCTCCCGCCTTTGACATGAACTTTCTAATGCTTCCGCATTAAAGGAGATAAGAACTCCTACCTGTATGTATTCAGTTATGTGGGTAACATTAACAATAGGTGTAATATTGTTCATCTACGCTTCGCCATTCTGTTTACAATTGATTGTTCAATACCTGTCCATCACTAGAGAGCGAATTTTCAGGCACTAACCAGGTAGCGGTCGTTGTCTCATAAATCTTCCTAGTCCAGCCAACCTTCAGTATCGTGTCGCTTTATCTCCCGACTGGGAGGAAAATGTATGCATAAAAGGAGTGCGCCTCCTTTCTCACTCTATGGCGAGACAGAGCGATATCATTAGCGATTATGAGTGGCACACTGCATGCTATGCGGTAAAGAGCGCCCCCCCCCCGATAATGCCTAAAGTGCGCCCCCTATCATAACGTGTGTAGCGTTAATAGTGCAAAAGTGCACTTTTTCGTAAACGCACCGCCATTCAGATACCTCTATCCATTAGTATGACATCTCAAGAAATGTAGCACCCAATCAGACGCCAACGCTGAGGTACACATAACGTTGTGCCTTACACTCAAACAAATCAACTTCACCATATGGCACGCTTCCAGCGAACCATCATCCCCAGTGACAACGTTCTCGTCCCTGATTTGTTGAAAACGACACGCGGAGGCAATTTTGTAGCCATAATAGAGTACGTAATGACTCCACATAATGGAGCCGCCTCCCTTTATCAACATATCAACAGCGAGAACGTTGTCATACAGTATGATGGTTGGCTAGCAGCTTGCTATATCTAGTGAAGAGGCCGACCTATCATATTCATCTATACGAAAGAACGTGTCGCGGCCAGCAAGTTAAAACCGCCGTTTGGAGCTGACACAGTTGGCGAGTTATCTTGGTTGAGTTCATATCCCCTTTAAAAGGAATGTACGCATATACACGTGGTGTCCCAGAAAACGTGTCATAAAAACGTGCCCTCTGCAACTGGAAATCAGCTCTAAATCGCCATAATAATATTCTACACACAGATAGTAAATTAAAAGACCTGTTCCCTAACGCATCGTCTATGACATTTCGGCGTCAGCGCAACATACGTAACTTGCTTGATTTTTTCGTTTTTTTTTTCTAATGTACAGAAACAATCTCCAGGATGTGGCTCTTGCAGCAGAATGAGATGTCAAACTTGTAAATTTATTTTTCCGTCCACATCAGTACATTGCTGCGCCGGCAATTTTAATTCGAAAATAACACAATCTTTGAACTCTAATTCTTTTACTATATATTATATGATCTTCTGCGAGAAATGTGGAACCCACACCTGTGCCTCAGCTGTATCAGTTACACGAACTGATCTGTCTCCCCTTGTATTGTATAGTATTGTATAAAAATGTTCAACCACCATCCTTTCTTTCTTTATTGTTTTTTTTTCTTCAATCATGCTGATACAACTGTGCTTGTTCTATGTTGGTGTTTTGTAATTTTAGTAATTTCGTCGTTTGTGCACTGACACAGGATTGTATAATTAACTTTTTTCCCACTGACCCTGTCTGCTATGCCACGAGTTCCACTTACATATGGACATACAGGGAAAACAGTTACACAAACACAACAAGTGAAGCCAGATTGTTAACTTGTCACCACGAAGGGCATTCAATTGGAGGCGCATGGACGCTGGCAGGGGGGTGAAGACGATGTGTGGCAATTCCTGTGTCCCTGGGGAAACAGAGGGTGGGTAATAATTGATGGGTTCGGGGCACTGTTAAGTGTGCCGTGGCAAGTGAGGGGATACATGATTAACATAAAGAGGCGGGTAATTTGACATGTGTGAGACTATAATAGTCCGGTACTGCTGTATGTTTACTTGTATCTTCACCTGATGAAGTGCAGGCTCTGCACGAAAGCTTGGGTATATTAAAATTTTATTTCAAAGAGTTCTTCATTCCCTGGACTTATTGTGTTGCCACTGCTACCAGACGGGACTGTGTACTTTTTGCTTCATCGCCCCAGTGACTTATATGTCCCCCCAGCAACGACGTCACATCCAGTTGCACATCATGCCTCGATGACAGTTAACATTAATGTTCGCGATTCTACCCCAGACGCGAAGACAAGCTATGCCTGTTCTACAACAACACCGGGAAAAGCGATCGTGTTGAAACTGACGCTCTACCAGGAGAGCCGCTCTACCGGCGACTGTCGCTGGATAGACTTTGTCAACTTGCCTTCAGGGACAACACCTATATGTTCAATAAGGTAAGTACACGACTATTTCATCTAATTAACGTTCATTTTGACGATGCTTTCAGATGCTTGACCATTCGACATGGTCAAAATTTCATTATGGCGACATGCACTTGGTACAGCATTGTGTCTGGTACGGCATTCGTAATTGTGAACATGCCGGGCATGCTTGCATTACTTTGTGAACTGCTCATTCGGTTTCTCCGATGTCAATTGTGTGTTAGGTGCAACTTACATATTGTAGAAAGTTGTAGTCGATTGATTCTTGATACTGGTGGCGGGACAATAGCACTTTCCCAAGGGGGGTAAGTGCTTCTAGGAGGGTAAGAGTGCAAACACCCATCCCCTTACCACATCTTTTTCTGGAGGCGAACGTTGCGCACTGTGTGGGTGTTCAGAGGTGCCTATCATGACATCTGAGAACGATCACTACGACCTGTAGAGGAGGTGGCGTCCCTCTACATGAGTCCTGACCGGCGATAATGGAACGTCCCAGCGGGCAGATGGTCGTGGCCGCACGCTAGGACGGCGCCGGTAGAACTGCCGTGCCAGCGTCGTAGCGCGTGGCAGCAGAGGCACGTCGTCATCGTCGTCCACGGGCCGCCACAGACCTATGATTAAAGAGTGCTCTATTTTCAATTGGCGACCTTGGAGTTCCAAGAGGGGACGCGTCCCCTTGTTGCCCCCTTTGGTGTGCCCATGATAGCTATTATTATTGCTGAAAGTTTACCACGCCTTAATTACGCAGCTGAAGTGTACGTCCTAACATACAGGGTGTTTCAAAAAACGTGTCATTCGGACTTTATAAAAAAACGGGGCGACGGAAAAATACGGGGTAAACGGCACTTGTGTGGCAACTGAATTTGCCATTTTGCAAAAATATCTTCATTTGATTTTAATTAAAAGAAGTTGAATTTCTTTAATTGAACTTCAAAATTTCTCCAGTCAACCTCACGTTTTTTTTTTACAGAAATAGAGAGCCTGTAGCGAACTTAGTCAGATCCACCAAGAAATCCGCTCGATATTGCAAAGAGAACTGCCTAAAAAAAGTCCCGAAGTTGAGGCTTCAGAGTTTCGGGTATTCAACAGCGCACCAAATCAGTCGCAAAGATGCGCGGAGGGCAGGACATGCTCCTGCCCCCATGAAGCTAGAACAGTTTATCGCCGGACCGCACAGCAGCACAAGACGCTCCGATAACAAGGCGGGTGACATTCCACCATACGTTGATAAGCGGCAAACAAAAATGATTCCGTCTCTTTTTCCCGCCCTGTTTTTTTTTTCGACTTTCTATCTTTCATGGGGGCAGGAGCATGTCCTCCTCTCCACTAATATTTGCGTCTGATTTGGATCGCCGTTGAATACCCGAAACTTTGAAGCCTCAATTTCTGGACTTTTTTTTGGCAGTTCCAATTGCAATATCGAGCAGGTTTCTTGGTGGATCTGACTAAATTCGCTACGGGATCTCTAATTCTGTAAAAAAAAGCGTTAAGTTGACTTGGGAAATTTTTGAGTTCAATTAAAGAAATTCGATTTATTTTAATTAAAATCAGATAAAAATATTTTTGCAAGGTGGCAAATTCAGTTGCCACACAAATGCCGTTTACCCCGTATTTTTCCGTTTTTTTATGAAGTCCGAATGACACGTTTTTTTAAACACCCTGTATACTTCAACATTAAGCTCATTGTTACTGATGCAAACGCGAACACTCCGAATAATACTAGGAAGTCTACCAGCTGATTCCAACACTTGCTTTCTCGATCCTCTCCTATATGGACATCTGCTCAAAGTTAGCTAATTGGCATATAGATTAATTTACACCGCTCACCTGCCACATATTGTGACCCTGGCTAACTTTGCTTTCCCATATTTGCTGCGATATTTTTTGCTACCATATTTTCTGTATTTTCGTCTGCCCTCACCGCATACGAACCATGCAATACCCACACTGCGTTAACCCGGGACGGACTCGTGGAATAGATTGCGATGTGTCATGCGCCACAGTAATAGCTATTCTGTGTTCGAGAAAAAAGTTGAAGTGTATTTCCTTGCCTGCATGTAAAACCCTGTTGGATGGTTGTCCCTCGTGTTCACAGGTTACTTTTCATATTTTCATCTTGGTTTGCATTTCACCTGTATTGTTTTATGACAACTGCGTCTTGCGTACCGAAGATGAGAAACTTAAGAAGTAATGGTCTTCACCCAAACTTGCCAAAATTTAGCAATCTCGTAGCGAGTCTCTTAATCAGCTGGACTCTCGCCCCTTCTCCCTATCGAAATTGCTTGGACCCTGGCCCAATCCAGCCCAGCAACAATCTGCGCTCAAAGCTCTTTTGACTTTTCTGGACACCATCGAACTTCTATCGTTATTGTAAAGGGACTCATTATTTTATTATCCACCTCTCCACCAGCAATAGGCCATTTGCAAAAGCTCCATGGAGCAGCGCGCGCCCTGGGAGGGCACGCTGGGAAATACTGTGCAAAACTACTGCGGCGGTGCATACACCAGTACAACGACGACGACGACGATCGGAGACGATAGCAAATCGCTGTCGTTTTGCACAGCATTTCGCGGGACGCCCTGCCAGGGCGCGCGCTGCTGTCTGGAACTTTTTCAAATGGCCTATGGGGTAGAGTATCGCCTCCGGCGATGAACCTCCCCAGTTTCCATTTCAAAATAAAGTTCTTGCTGGTGTTGTTGTTGCCTTGTTTTTATATCCTCGAATTAACCGGCCTCGGTGGCTCACTCAGTAGCGTGTTCGCCTTCTGATCCCGAGATCGCGGGCTCGAACCCGGCCATGGAAGCCAGCAACTTGATGGCAGGGTACAAGTTGCTTAGACAAGCCGTCTTCCGCGACGGATGTTAAGGACGGGGTGCCGCGTGATAAGCTTTCATCGCACGATAAAGAACACTCAGGTGGGCAAAAGCAATCCACAGACCGAACACTGTGGCGTCTCTCATGATCTTAGTTGTCTCGCGACGTAAACTCGAATTATAAATATATATATACATCCTGGAATTTTCTTTTAATTTAGTTGAGATGCCCAATGTTGCCTCACAAGACTTTATTCGTCTACCTATTATATTACCTGTTGTTACCTATGCGAATGCGTAACAGGCTTGTCCTAGCAGCCCCATACTCCATTGTATGTATTACTGCTGACGACACTATCTATATCATATTACAACGGGGCAGCTACGGCACCTCCAGAAGTGGTTGATATACAGTGAGCAAACTAATAGCTCAGGTTACTACGAGCCGCATCGGTATGTACGTGTCTATGTGATCTTTAGGATGATGCTGTTTCGACTACGCGTACCTTCGGTTTTCTGTAGTATCAACCTGTGGGTAATGTGACGTTGAAGCCCGCGCCTGCACTTGTATTATTCATTTTAGGAAGCTGGCTTTTCTGGAAATGGATGTAAGGTCCCTTGTAGAAGCAGACAATTCATTTGGGGGCTCAATACGTCCTGGAGGAGTGGAGAAGCAGACAGACACGACGGTTCCCCTTGTGACAGTAAGGACAAAAATAAGGTAATGTTATCAATATCAGTATCCACACCATTTGTCTATTATCCGGACAGCTCGGTAGTCGTCCCTACGTGTCCGGTTAATGAATTTCCGGATAGCCGAATCAAGCAAACTTCCGGGAAACCCAAAGAATTGGGAAGAATAACATTGTTAGTTCAAAAATTCATGCGAAGTGAAGTTCTTGAAATTAGTAGGCACGTATGTGACAGAATTTTGGCCACAGTAATGGCACCCGCTGCGTCGACGTCCTGTTCAAAGAAGGCTAATGTCTTAGAAAGTTGGACCCGCACACATGTTTTTGCCTTGTTGCAAATGACTTTGGCAAGGACAGGCGATGCTTTCGGACGGCCTGGGCTCTGCCGTTCACAGGTGGATTTCTTGCGCACAGTGAACACAGGGCACCCCTTCCTCTTATCGTTTACGATCTCTACTGTTAGGCCCAACACAACAAAAGGGGGCACTGAACAACCTCTGGAGAAACGGGAGTTGAGCAGTATACAAAGCCTGGCGAGATACGCCTTTTCCAGAATAATGCGACCACAGCACATGCGAGGGACAGAAGTATTTGACACATTCGGGGGTAAGCGAATCAGAATGACGTAGACTATGAAATGTTGGTGCCGTACTTGCTCTCCGGATACGGATAACGAATTCCGGATAACTCAGGCAAAAACTCATGGTAGGAGGCTCGTTCCTGGTAATGTGGTCCGGGTAACGAGTTTTCTGGATACCTGAGCTCCAGATAAACGAAATATTAGTACAGTATCATCGACATATATGTATATACATGAATCCATAGTGTAAAATACCTCGATGACACAGTCATGATACACAGTTCATTGCCAACACGCCGAACATGTATTTTCCTACCATTTCTACTACACTCTGCTATTAGACATGGTATTTGGATCAACAAATACATGTAGATGATTACCCTAATGCATGTTTTTCTCATCAGACAGACCTAGGTGAGCCAACTGAAATTGCTGATGCGTGAGATAATTCAAAATCCAGGAGAGAAGGCTTCCGAACTGCTACTAAACAAAATCAGACATCATCACCAATATGATTACTGAAGCTTTCACTATGGCTGATTCCCCGGATGCTCTAAAAATGCTAATAATCATATTTGCGTTTAAGGAAAGGTGACGAGCACTCGCCAAACAGTTATGGGCCCATTGCAGTATTAACAATTTTCTCAATGATCACAGAGAAGGTACTACTTAATCAACAAGGCAACTTCTTTGGAACCTAATTTTTACACCAGACAAGCACGGCTCCATTAAGCTAAAATCTACATAATCCGCACTATCGGTCGTGATATTGGCGGGAGTATCGGAAGCGAAATAATGACGTCACTGCGGCATGGCTCCATAACATCACGTGGCACAGCGGATGTCACCAATGGCATCACATCACACACTCATAGCATCACACCGCCTGCAGCACCACGATTGGCCGGTGCCGGCAGCTGTGCGTTTGTTGTTATATTATACCAGTCCCATGATAACGCGGCGGCCACGCAAGGACACGTGGAGTGCGCCGCCCAGCTTTCATGGAACAGCTCGTATAGAAAGCGAAGGGTGTCGGTGCTGCTCAACACACCCATCAATCGCAACGGTACGCGCATGAAACTCGCCGTCGACAAGAACATTTCCGTATTCGGAACACTGCCATATCCCCTCGCCTTTCCAACATATTTTACTGACCATATATATTGTCAACTTTTCAATAAACCAGATGTGAAAACAGTTTCCCAGGTGAGTGCTGTGAACACAACTGCGCTTCATAGTTCGAATACAATACAGCTATTGCTCTCACTACTTCCCACACTAGAGGCAAAATGGCGCATTTTCTTCTAGTTATTTTTCTCTTTTTTGTAGGGTCCGTCAGCCATGCTTTACAGATCGGGGTAAAATATTGGCATTAAGTTTCGCCACATATTGATTGTGTAAGTTCGCGCGTGTTTGTGCGTCTGTTTTTTTACGAATTATGTCTTTTTTGCGCGGGTGCACTCAGCGAACCTTGTAACGGTACTGTGCTGATGTGTTCAGCACATACTTGCTATGGTTGTCACGCACATGAAAGCACACAATGCAAACGGAGCACATCAGAAATGGTTGCCCTTGAATGCATTCAAGTTGATATACAAGGGTGCAGTCACTGTCAGCACAATTAAATTAACTGAAACTGAAATCTACGTGTTGCTCACTTGTAAGTTGTCACGGGGTCTGGTGATTAACCGTACCTACGTGTTCTCATGGTTGATTGCAGCGGTGCATTCGAGGAGAATGTCAACTGCACAAACCCTGCAAGAAATGCCACAACCGTCAATCACAACCGGAAGCTCCACCAGCAAGAAGGAAACAATAAACTTCATTTCTTGTTTGACTGTCCTGTTTCATAGGGGAAGATGCTCAAACTCTCTTTGTGGTGAATCTTTTTTGGTGGGAGTATGGGCTGCTCGACACGCTATATTTAGGGACTTTGGGGTTAAACCCAATTCTGCCAATAGTTACCTCCAAAATTAGTTTCGAATCAATTCGAGGGAATCCGGATTGCTCTGCGAATTGCAGGCACGTTTTACGTTCCATCATGTGCCACTTACACGATTTAGTTGCAATCTATCTGAAGAAAAACACAATCTAAGAGCAACGAAAGGGAATGCAAAGGACATGTAATGTTTCGTAACGTGATGCATTTGATAATACATCTCGAGGAACGCATGTTGGACCAACACGTGCACCTCTAATAACGGCCCTGTTTCCGAGTGCGTCCTGGTATAGAGTTCGCCAGTGTGATACCGCACACAAAGCCTAAGCACTCAAAGCGCGTTAATTATTACGCAGTATAAATTAGAAAAGTTAAATGGAACGTAGGTTGCGCCCCGTACAGCTAAAAATGTCATGATGGGAGTACTCCCGTCACGCGATACCTAATATAGATACACGATGAACCTATGGCCGGCTACTAATTACGAATAAACACTACTTTTAGAATAACAAGAATTGCTGAGGCAATTCTTGAAGATATTGAAGAAACAGTATCCCAAAATACTGTCAGCACGGTCAGCGTCCTCTGTTTGCTCTCCTCCTAACCATATCGCACGGCGTGCATTGCGTCTGGCGAGGTTTGCCTATGCAAATAAGTTCATTTCCTGCGGAAATTGAACAGAACTTCACCTGACAGCGGTGCTAGGTATCTACTGTAGTGTTCGGGATACACTAAGTGTGCTCTTTCAACAAGAGGCGTTGTGTGCCACAAGATTCCAACGGATAATAAGTGGAAACGAAAGTGGTTGCAAGCGCAGGGTCAAAACATTCGTGATCCACGCTTGATTTGCTCAACTCATTTCTCTGACGAGTCGTACGAAATGGTGACAGTGGACGGTCGAAAACTTCTCAAACGGTCTGCAGTTCCGACACCAGTGTTTCTCCTTGTGACGTCTGACGATGCGAACACCAGTGCACACGAGGTATGTAAGGATACACAGGAATAAATCATGTACTATAGATATAGTTCATTTGAAATTCATATTGATTTTTGTGATGCCTACGCTGCTTAAAGTAGCACAGAAGTCATTTTTAACACCCAGTTTTCTTCCTATAAAACTTGTTAAGTAGGCCAGTAAGATGCACCGTGCGAAGTAATTCACACCACAAAGTCATAATTATCACAGAAATTGAATTTAAAATACGCCGCAAAAAGCGACCGTGCGCAACGGTGGTGAAGAGCAGTACCAGCCTGTGATCTGCCTGGAACCTCGCGCTGGCGCTATAAGGAGAACGCTCGCTGATTGGCCTAGAGAAATGTTGTCTGCCACTCCGCTGTCGTCTGCTACTCGGCTGTTCGGGTTTCTGATAAAGCTTTTCTCCGTGCTCGGTAATGCTCCGGCCGCTCCTTCTATCCCCAATTCTCCGAGAGAACTGGCAAAACTGGTTCACGGCGGCAAAGGGACAAGGCGCTGACCCCCACTGGCCGGCGAACCAGAACGAGTTCTCCTTATACCGTCGCCGGTGACGTGGCAACATACCTCCTCATCCTCGTCATAGCTGGAGTGGCGAGTTAAGGGTGAACGCGCGGAGCCATGTTTATGTGAGTTTTTTTTTCTGGGAAACAAACTGCACACATCAAAACCTTTCGCGCTATTCGGTATAATGACACACACACTTTCATCAGATGTCTTAATCTGAAAGTTTTTTGGATAGCCCTCTGTACTCCTTTAATGTACCAAACGGAACATCCCCTTTCCATTGGGGAGCCCTCAACTGTCACAGGAGAATATAAACATCAGACAATTTGTGCGTTATAGATACTGACCGTATTATTCATTTATATCAAAGACACAGGCTTCCATCGTGGCTCACACGAAAGTGAAAATCGGAAGTAAAAGTATGCAAACGGATGATTTACCGTCGGCACCTCTCAACCTTTATGCAGTGATGATTTCAGCACCTATTGCCCATACACACTCACGCTCACAGGTGGGTCAAGCTCTTGTTTTCTTTAACATTCTAAATTCTGCATTCCCTGCAGGTGTATGATATGACAATATTTTCACCACTGGTGGAACCAGCTGTTGACTCAAAAGTTTTCAATGTTACATAGCCTGCTGATACTAAAAGCTCTTCTACTTTGCAGTGTTGTACCCTCTGCTTCACCAGACCAGAAGTACATCAAATTCAGAACTCCACTATTAGAACTGTTTGAGAAATGCAGGACTTATGGTGCATCGCCACACCTCTCACAGACTGAAACACTCAAATAATTTATTTTACTAAATCACAAGCTTTCAAATAGAGTCTGTCCGTCCTTCCTTCATCAGGTACGATCCAGACACACACACTTGATACATATTTATACTGAGGTACATCAGAGAAAGGGGACAAAAGAGGTGGTGAGGAGAAAACACAAATTCTTGTTAGAAAGTATTGAGGGTGCGAAAACAAAATACAAAAGAAGGCGCACGAGCTTTGCGTACTTGAATTTTCTGTTACAATAATTCCATCTGCCACAATGAAGTAAAAGATAAAAACAACTAGCTTGTAGTTTCTTATAGTAAACAATGTCAATATGCAATTGCCATGCTCAGAAATGATTATGGGCCATGTAGTACACAAGATCTTGTAACAGAGGGTTAAAAGAAAGCTTGAGGCTGCGGTCAAGTCCTGTGCAGGTGCTGAGCTAAACCTGTGGAAGCAACATACTTATAACCCCCTTTACAGGTGCAGTTCCAATTCTGAGGGAAATGCAGAGCTTCTGCTTACAATTATACAATTGTCTGGGTTTGACAAGGCACGCAATCAACATCGGTTACGTTCATTACAGACCATGTTTCGATATAAAGAGCATGGGAAGACACTTAGTCATGACCATATCATCTTTCCTTGGCAGAGGATGTAGATCACCTCCTGAGGAAACACCGACTTACAAATATGTAAGTTACAGTGAAATAGGAGCGGTCTGCAAAAGCCCTCAGCCCGCACTAATGACTGCAATTGGACGGATATGAGGGAAAACATGGGAAGTTTATAATGAGAAATTGATAAAGGGTTATGAAGGTGGATGTGCACAGAAAACGTCTAAAATTTTTCTTCACACGCTTGTGGAGTCAGTGAAAGGGGTGTATCTGAAGAGAAGCCTCTGTTGAAGACATTGCCATGTCCCCACCTGAGGCCTTCTTATACTGATGTAGTTATGAACTCGTGATGTTTTATAGCCTATGTTCTCTTAGAGCTTATGGACTGGAACGAGTTTGTAGAAAACACCAGTGCATTGATAAGAAGAAACAAAAGCATGCATACATTGCGTTACGGGTTTGTAGGAGATAAAGTACTTGCAAATTGATATGGGCCCAGTATGGTGATGTCCTCCTCCCTTGTTTGTTTGTGGTGGAGCTTGAAAGGTTCTACTACATTTTGAAAACGTATTCTTAAATACGCTATTTTCGTTCAAATTTTCCACTTGTCGTTATTTCGATACAAATCAAGTACCTACACGAAGTCATGAATCGAACCACACTTGAACCAGGGTTCAACGTGGTACTGATTTCCCTACAGCGTACCAAGCTCATGCTTCCTGAGGCCGGTCTGAAAGTGCAGGCTAAAGTGCCACTACGGACTAAATCTCATTTCTTTATAATCGTACCAAAGTTATATTACTGAAATCTTGCGTTACCTTACGTTCCTGCAAAATATTTTGGGCTCTACGTGAGGAGAACGCTAGAGAAAATAAATTTTCATTTTTGAAAACTGTGACGTCATCTTAAGCTCTCACAGAGCACCCGGCTCTCATCTGGCAACGTTGTTGCCTGCATGTTTTCTGGGGGCTCACTGTTTGCACTCCTGTAGCGGAGCCCCATGTGACATATCATCCAACCGCTCCGACACAAAGGAGGGAAAAGCCATGTCTCCCTTTTCTCGCTTCTTTCGATCAGTGTCACGTGACTTCTCCACCACATGACCTTCCCGGGGCTCCGACGTTGTTGCTAGGAGACGAGTGCCCTCTCCAGAACATGGCACCATTGTAATTCGTGGGCTTGTGATTACATCACCCGCACCTCGCGTCATCCAAACTTGTGGAGGCTCAGCAAATCTTCAAAAATTGACAGAAATGCGCAGTGTTCGTAAACAGGATTGAAATTTCGCGTATAGAGTGCTTGAGATACCTTCTTTTCAAGGAGCTAAATAACATAAAAGCTGTTTTCCTAGTCCGGAGTGGCACTTTAAGATGGTGCTTCGTTGCGGTTTTGGTTTTTTAAGACGCCTTATGCGAAAGGGCCCTTTCACTTTTGTCCTGTAACTCCCTTGCACGAAGCTATCTACAGCACATTGATCGCTTTGCCAGTGCGCTACGCTTGTTAGCGAAATTGTTTCTTGCAGAGTGTTATTGGTCGTTTGAATGCGATATCGATAACTCAGCTATCATTTGTTCCAGTGGTTAGCACACAACGTGTTATGCAGTAAAGTTATGGAGGGCTCTGCAGGAGAGAAAGCAGGACGGCGGGGAGGGGGGGGGGCAGACAGGATTCAATACACTTAAGTGAGACGGTTGATGACTTTATATCAGGAATAAACTATCTGGATAAACAGGTGGAAGGCCCGGAACGAGAAGAGGATGAGCAGGGCGTTTAAAAGCGTTTTGATGGAATAAACCTTTGGTTGGCAGTTGAGTGCAGTTGTTGTGGGTCGTTCCTAGTCTCGTCCTTTAGTATGTGGCCTGGGCCAACTTCAGGGGGAACCGTGCCGACATTCGTCTGGAAAGTCTGCCTTAAAACCCAGGGAAAACCTGAGACAACACAGCAGGTGCCGGGATTGAAGCCGGCGTCACCTCCCAGTCTATACTCTTGAAAAAAGGGTATACTGTAACGCCTTTTTAGAAGTAAACCCTTGACACATATAGAGCTCCCTTCAGAGTGTACAATTACACTGACAAAGGAGTCTCCTCACTCCCTTCGGGGAGCGAGAAAACTCGTTACTGGAGAGTAATTGTACACTGTACGTGGACAGGTGTACACTGCAAGAAGGAGACATCCCTTTTCTAAGAGTGTAGCCGTGGAAGGCCTAATCACCACTCCTACAGGAACTATGATGATGATGATGATGGTTAGCACGTTTTGGCGATGAACCCCCCCCCTCTCCAAAGTGAAAATCAAGTTGTTGTTGTTAGCACGTTTATATGACAGCACCGACGAAGGCTATAATGCGCCATAACGCTAACATGTCATTAGTTATAAATGCGATGATAAAGTTAAAGCCGGTACTAGGTACAAATTAGCCCAACTATTCTGTTTAAAGAAATGGTTTGCTTAAAATTACAAAGTATTTAAAAAACCGGTGTCTAATAAAATTGTAGATTCTGCTGAAGGGTAAGAGAGCTTCATCGCTCAGCAGAGGGCTGGGTGGAGCGGTAGGTAATTTGTATAAAACTCTCGGAACTGACGATAACTAAGCGGTTCATACACAAAAATGCGATTCAAGGGATGCGCACCACCTATAGTTGCTGCCACCTCGCGGTCGTCACAGAAACTGTGCACGTGGGGACTGCGGTTTGCCGGATTCCTTTAATTTCCCGTGTATGTTTTCGTTTCTTTTCATGTCCGTTTGTGTTAATTTTGTGCCGATTCATTTTCTCCCCCTCGGTGTAGAAAAGATATCGCATCGACCAGTACTTCTCACGTCAACAACTTTGCATATGTCACGCTGAAGCAAGCAAGCTCCTGTTCCCTTGGTATTTCGAACATTGATACGGTACTTAGATGTTTACCGTATGACTAGCTATATAGCATGTTACGTTATTCTCAGCCATACTAGTTAAAAACAGCGGCCACGAGTATTTATGCGAATGGGAAGAGCGATTTTGGCAGTAAACCCCTGTTGTGTCGTCGCTGGGAACGAGGCTAAGGAGCGCACGGATATTGGTGGTTTGAGAGTAACGCTCCAAGGTCTATACAATGGACAGGAAGTAATGATGTGTGGCACGCACATATGTGTGTTTCCCACAGCGCGTGCACTCGGGTGGCTCCTCTCTGCGAAGAAAGAAACTATGGGGTGCTTTGAGTATGCCCCACTCTTAGCCATGTACGTGTAATTTCGTGTCCTCTCTTTCCGAAACTCTGTATAGGGTGTCCTATGCTATTTCTAGCCAGGTGAAGTTTATTATGTGTCTGTGTGTCCAAGTGTTCCTGGAATCTTTTGTTTATTGTTTTCTTATGATGAGGCTTGACGTCCTGAAAAGGCAGGTCAAATGGAGTCACGTCAGTCGTAAGTGCAGCTGTGTCGGTGAGCTCATTACCTGCTGCTTCTCTCTGGGTGGCAACCCAGCAGATGAAGACAGAGAGACCTTTGTTTGCCATTCTGCAGGCCAGGCAAAGTGCTGCACGAGGTGGTTCTTCTGTGGTTAAATATTGCATGTGGATTGCAAGGCACCAAGAGAATATGTTTATATAACTGGCAGTTCGATTGTCCTATCTAAAATGAAGTTCAGTGCTAAAATGATGGCAAAAACTTCTGCGGCGAAGATGGACGTGGTGCTTTTTATGCTGCGCGACGTTGTACATGAACCGGATACATTGGCACAAGAAGCACCTGTGCTCGTGCTGAACCCATCTGTATAAATATCAGTGTGGTTCGAAAAACAACTCTTCAGGTGCCCCAACTCCTGTTGTAGAACTAGGGAAGGGGTCTCTTTCTTGTACTTTGCAAAGTAGCAGTATATTTTAATGCCGGTTGCCATGGAGATACTCATGGACAGCGTCCGATCTTGTAACTGTAAGAGGTCAAGCCATACAGTCGAATCTCATCTGAAATTCGCATGCTTAAGGGTGGGGTAGCTGTTGGTTTGTTTAGGAGGAGTTGTTTAAAACGTGTGGTCTTAACGCAAGATAAAGAACGGTGTCGAGGATAACCTCTTATCCTCAGTGCATACTGAGTCCCAAGATAGAATTGACATTTTGCTGAGGACCGCTCGTTTGCTTCCACAGAGAGTCAGTCAACGGATCTCGTACGGAGAGCCCCCAGTACAAGTGTCAGTCCCTGGTGATGGACAGGATTCAATGCCTTCAGCACAGATTAACGTGCAGACCCTTAGACGATACATGCATAATCTAGACGTGATCGAGGTATGCATGTGTACACGTGATATATTGTTTCATGTTCTGCACCCCAGGATCTTTGTGAAAGGATTTTCAGTATTTAAAATTTTAAGCGTTTTCCTTTTAGATTCTTTATGCCAGCTGCAAAGATGAGCTTTGTATCGAAAATGACACCAAGGAATTTGTGTTCTGGTTGGACTGCCAGTTCGTGGCCTTTTATGCCTAGCGTGTGCTCTGGGATTACGCCTCTCAACCTAGAGAATATCACACAGACTGTCTTCGTGACTGAAAACTTAAACCCGTTTCTGGACGACCATTTGGCAAGCTTATTAATTGTGAGCTGTATTCACCTCTCACACCTGGCGAACTTATTAGATGAATATGCTATATGAAGATCATCTTTGTACAAAAGGTAGACGATTTTGGTGGAATCACATTGACGGTAGAGTTCATTTTGATAATAAAAAAGTATAACACTGAGGAGTGACCCCTTTGGGACGCTCACTGATCCTGATTGTACACAACCTCCGCGTCACCTCCGGCCACTCCGTGTGGTTTCAGTGGGTGCCAAGCCACATTGGCTTGCCGGGAAACACACGTGCCGACACAGCAGCGAGGCGCGCTCATGGCGCAGCTGAGTGCAGCACTGTCATCCCGTTGTCACCATCCGTCTGCCGCATACACATCCGTCCGCCTTTCCTTCGACACCCGCCTTTTCATGGAAAACACTGTCGCAGCCAACACCTTTCTCCACCGCACTGACCCAAAGATGGCCTTCACCGTGTCGCTACGGCTGTCTCGAAACGAAGAGTCAGCTCTCCATCGTCTTCGCCTGAATGTTGCCCGACCTCCATCGTTCCTGTTCAAGATCAAGCAGCGTCTCTCTTCACTCTAAGAAAAAGAGGTGTAATTTTCTACCTTTTGGGGTAGAAAGTGAGGGGTAGAAACACTTCTACCCCTTCATTTCTACCACACTGGTGGAACAGTTGTACCCCTGAGTGTGAAGAGAATTCTACCCTGTTAGTGGCAAAATTCTGCCCCTACATGGTTGACTGTTATTCCTCTGGGGGGTCTATCTTTTCTCTCCCTATTGAAGACACCTCTACCCCAAGGATGAGAAATATCTGCCCATCTTGACGCTAAATATTCAACCATTCCCGGAAGACAGTTCTACCGTGAGTAGAACTGTTCTCCCTTATTGGAAGATAATTTTTTACCCGAAATGGTAAGAATCTCTGCTATTATTCGTGCTGTCCCTACCGGTGGCATATCTCTACCCGTAATGACGGGGCCTTTAGACCTTGTAGGGAAATATTTACTCCGCCTTTCATGAAGGACGTCTGCCCTTCTGAGAAGAACTTGACGTATAGTATTTGTGTGGATAAGATAGAACATGTACGTAGACAACTGTTACTGGTCACAGCATTTTATTAGCACGTCACAATTGGAATCGTACACTTGCGCTTACCAATCTGAAAGGTACATCCATTTTGAAGAAGCCTGAGCACGGAGACACGAAAGAAAACACGACACAACACAGACGACTACATTGTTGCATCCATCAGACTGCACAGCACTTGCATGGACTGTCCTTGCACATAAATTCCGCATGCATGCACCCTAACAAGGGCATCGGGATAACTTCTGAGGGCTCGACGTTAGTAGTATTGGATAAACACAACTTAACGAGCAACATGACACCTTCCTCCTCTCTCACTCCCTGTTACCCCCAATTTTGCAATTTCCACCCCCACCCAATTTTTTTAAAAACTGTTTTTTCGATTTTTTCACTTAAAATCGCTCATACACGCATAAGAATGCGATAATAGAGCGTAGAATATAATTTTCAATTAATAAATTCAATTACTATTCATTCCAACGAGAGAGAGAGAGAGGAGGAAAATATCAAATTATTGTTAAGTTGTGTTATTCTATAATGAGAAACACGAAAAGAAGCGCACATACGCATAAATGCACTTTCTAAACTCATTTAATAATTCAAGTCATTACTATACACATTCAATTCATTAATGTGTCAGTCCAGGTTCGGTAACAGCATCAGCCCATGGGCGCCGCCATTTGCAAAGCGTCACACCAGGCAGGTCGGAAAGCATCACGTCAGGTGGCAGCACCGCTGTCATCATGGGGACTTCCGTGGAATGCAGAAAGAAACAAAACAAAAAAAGTGCTAACGAGGGGAAAACACGCGCGAAAACAGGCACACACACACACACAAAATTTTCACCATCGCGAATATGTGCGAGCATGCACCGACGAGAATAGCAACAAGGGTCATTGACAGAATGGCGTACAAGGGAATTGCGAGCATGTTTGGGCATGCACGGACAAGAATAATAACAACAAGGGGAAGACTTTCTGCTAATCGCAACAAGGTAAATCGTACTCCAATACACGCTGACAAGTAATCGCAGTTAGGGGGTAGGTAAACGCGACAACAGAAGAAGAAGTATTAAAACTACAACTCACCGACATCCAAGCATATCTGTGTGCACACACACCGCCCTGCATCTTCTTTACATGACTAAAGAGTTCAGCAGCACATCAACGGTCACGATACGAGCGACGCGCCAGACGTCCGCACCCGACGAGAGGCAAACAAAAAACTGAATCTGGCGCCCTCTCCGCGGAGCAGACGTCACACGCGCGCGCGCGCGCTCGCAGCGCCACCACGTCTGCCGTTGGACGTTTCGGTTTTGGTCTCGTCGCCCTTCACGTCTCGCGCATGCGCTTCGAGCACGGTGGTGGCGGTGGTGGTGGATTCGCTTTCGTTCTGACGCCCATTTCTTTACGTTTTTTATTTGGAAGCGCCGTATAAAGGGAGAGCGCGCTATCCGCGCGTTATCGTTCAGACCAATACTTGGAAATGTTCAGTTACCACGCTTTGCAAACTTGTCCTCGTATCCACGCTTCTTGGGAAGAGCTGGAGAATGACTGTTTCAGCAAGGAGAGTCCCCGAAACGAGCTTGTCATCTCTGCTTTTCGGTACGTGATAGACATGGTGGCTTTTGGCAATATAGGAAAGATATCCCCAGGCCCCCTACAGGAAATGGTGCGTCGGATATACGCCCGTTACAAGAACGTCTCTATAAGCGTTCTGGATGGACCCTTCGGAGTGATCTGTGAATTTTTGAAGTCGACGAACACCGAATTCAACTACGTGTCTGCAGACATCGTGGACCTCCTCGCTCGCGCCGTTGCTCATATTAAGTATTCACTGCGGAACCAACATCACCTGCAAGCAGTCTACATTGTCAATTTTGTCACTGGTTTATTGAAATACCGTTTAGTCATCGAAATGGAACGCATTAAACAGTCTGAATAACTTTGACGAGACTCTGTTGTTTTTGTTGTTGTTTTTTTCATGGAAACATCTTTATTGAATCTAAACATATACTCTTCCCTTGAGCAGGTCGATAGATGCTCGCACTCTCCCTGACTTGCTCGATCCACACGAACAGAACATTACGAGAAGATCGGACATGCCAAAAAAGGTACGGGTAATCTTCATCGCAGCGACGTCATTGCGCGGGTCACTGAACCAGCACGATGTCGGAATGGTCATTCTTTTTATACATCCATTCCGCCACCACACTGCCACGATGAGCCATGCTCCTCCTGTCTTCGTCTTTTTATCACAGTGTCGACTTTATGCTTGACTAACGGGCTAGAGTGATGGTGCAATAGACAGTCGTTTATGCGTCAATTTCACCATCGTGCTAGCACGATGACCAACCACCTCCTCTTCCTGAGTTCGCGCGCGCGAAAGACAGAAGCTATATTTCTGAGCTACAATTTTATTATTTTTTTGACTCTCTCGATTATTATGACAACGCGTGCACAGACTTGGTCCTTTGTTGTATTACTCAATCCCGATGACGTTCGAGGGCTCTCTTCCGGGTTTTCCGGTGCTGCAAAAACGAGAGTGTTCTGTTACAATGCATTGAGACACACAGAGCGGAAATTACCCTCGTATTTGCAGCTGCCGTAAGGAAAGGAACGTACGGCGTCGACCAGATAGCGCTTGTCATCGTAGGGGACCAAGCTCTTCTTGACTCTCGAAATGGTGTACATTGTTTGCTTTATGCTCTGGATGGTGCACTGCTTCTGAGAGACTGTCCTTTCATTGAATAGAAAATCTCGGTGCACTTCGTGCAATAAGTGTCTCCTCACCACGTCTTTCTTAACAACTTTCGCTCTCGCAATCTGTTTGTGTGTTCCGGCCAAGAGAATGCTGTACATTTTGGCTCGGATGGCTACGACTTCCTGAATAACTCCTCCTCCCGTTTCGTCTTTGAAGTACCCCATCTGGTTCGCGTGCTCGGCGTTGAAAAGTGGATGGTTCGGTGGATAGGAGGAGAGATCTAGCTCGTGCTGAATTTTCATCAGCTGCTCTACGAGGCTCTCGCACGTGAGAGCAAAAATTATACTGTCCGTATCTCCATAGATCAACTGCACTGGACAGGTTAAGCGAGAAAAGAGCGACTCGTAAATGAAGCTGTACATTCGGACTTTGGATATCTCTAAAATGGCAAAGCCCACGTAAAGGGGGTGCGTGCATTTGACACGACGCTGTTTCATCTCGTACAAGATGCACTTGTCACTCAGGATGTGGAAATGCTGGAAGTCGACGGAACTAGCTTTTCTGAGCGCGCTTTCTTTGTCGTAGGCTATGGTGTACCTCTTCATGCGTCTCACATTTTGAATCGTTTTCCCGAACGTGCTATTTGTTATGATCTTATACAGTAAACGCTCGAATTTCGTGGTTGAGGCATTCCTCAATGCGAGGTTTCTATGCACGAAGGCGGACAAAAAATTGTCTTGGCGGAACGAGAGGATGGCGTGAATGTGTTTTATTTTCATGCCCAATCTCACGTAGAGAGCGAGCAGATAATAGCGCACGACGTAACTTTCTTTGTCGTAACATGTCAGTAACAATTTCCTCGTGGGTGGCACGTTCAGTGCCATTGCCTCCTTCAAGTTCCTTTGGTAGGGGGATAGTTGACCCTCGTCCGCGGTTCTGTGTTCGGGTGCCAGAGGGAAGTCCCTCGTGAGCGCGTGCAGTTCTTCGGGATAGGACAGGTCTACCACGTACACGTATCCCACTTCTGAATCGTGAGGAATTTTGAGAAAATCGCTATCACCCCAGCTGGAAGGATCGACCCACTCAAAACCTCCTGTCGGAAGATGGAAAGTCATGGCATAAGCGTACAAACTGTTTACATCTAAGTACTGAATAAATTTTTTCTGTTGTTGAGGGTCGTAATCGTCGCATCCCTCGTGATTAGCCCGACAATATCTGTGGAAGCTGTTACAAATGCCTCCCCTGATTCCCTTCTCGATCGTTTCGTACATCTCACGATCGCTCATGAGCTCGAGTTTGACTTTGGTGAGCTTCAGTGCGCTGCTCCACGCGTAACTGGCGAGGGATACGGTGCGTAAGATATCTATCCCATCCGTCTCTAGCGTAATCTTCCTGAAATACAGCACGACGTCGCAGAGCTGACAGGTGTCGAGCGTGACGTAGAGACGCGTGTAATCGCCAAGGTTGCTACATTCAAAATATTCAAAAATATCACGGGCGTACTGATAGTCCTCGTCCGAGATATCTTCATCGTTCAGGTCATTTTTGAAAGCTTCCTTTGGCGGTAGCGCGGGCAAATCATACGCTTCGAAACTGTCGACGAAGGTGTACGGATAAACGCCTTTCCTTAGGAGACAGCGGAAACGGTCATCAAACATTTGACGCGTACAAAGGAAGGCGCTTCCGCCACCGCTGGTAAGTAGGGTTCCACCAGGTTCGGTTGTGTGGTACCGCGGAAATGGAGATCGCCAATGCTGAACCCTCGTATTTTTTCTGTGGTAGACGCTAAGATCCACGGTTCACCCAGATTTAGAACGTGCATGTGGCGGAGAAGGGAGCTCAAATCGTATTGCAGGTTGTGCACTAACACGACGAGTTCTTCGGTGTTACGACACGTAAGGTTACACGTATCACGCAGCGTCGCGACAAAATTCGAGGATCCGGGCTCTACGAAACGGGTGTGGTCGTGATGCGACACCTTCCGCGTGTCACGGTTAAATTCTACCCCACAATATTTACAGTGTGTTGCACATTGGTGACAAAGGTGGTCTTCCGGTCTCATGACCAATGGAGAGGGGAAGCGGTTCAACCTATCGATTTGTTCACTAAATCCCTTGAGTGCGAGCAAGCATTTTTCTGGCGCGTTAGGTCCCAAATACCCATCTGCGTCCATTATTTTTCCATCGCAACTTCGCACTAGAACGATGCAGTACAAGCTCATCCTGTGCACACTCACTGCGTCCTTAACGAGCGCATTCTTTTCCAAAACGCTTTCCGTGTCCAGTACCGCGAAATAGGGGTAGGTATGCATGTGCTGTATCTTGGTGAAGGAGACGCTTTCTCCCGCTTTTGGCATTCCCAAAATCGTTTCATTTACGTCCCGGCATAGGCGTTCGTGGCGCTCCAACGCCTCTCTCTTTAGATGCCCCTTGGTGCATTTCTCGCAATAAAAATAGTCACTTCGTCCCATGAAAGTGCTAAGTTTTCTGATTCCATAGAAATGACCCCTAACCTCGAGCAAATGTGCTTTGTCCTTATACAGCATAGACTCAGCACTCACATAGACTCAGCAGCACTCCCCGTGGTGACCGTCGACGTTTGCTCGTCGAACACGTAGATGTACACGGAGATTTTGTTTTTTCTCTCCCACAGGGAAATGTCTTCGTAAGTGACTGGGAAGCAGGGCGGCCAGTACGTTACGCGCGTCTCCGGATTCGTAGGATCCATGTATTTTCTGTATCTGACGAAATCGTTGGGGTTATTTTTTAGCGGATGTAAGAGCTCCAGCACGCTATACTTGAAACACTCATTTTCGTGGTTCCACGGTAGCTTGACGTTTGTCAGGATCCTTCTTTTTTTCTTTAAGGACGCGGGAAGTTCGATAGTGCACCCAATCCGCTTCGGTTTCAAACGTATTATTTTTAGGTCGACACATTGAACGTCTCTGGAAGTGAAGCCCGACCCTTCTCTCGAATAGTTTTCGACGCGTTGCGAGGACTCTGCGATGGCAGCATATAACGCGCCTTCGATTTCTTGACGGTTATAAACCACTCTCATGTGAAGATTTACGTGAAGGAGGTGCGAAGTTATCCCGTCGGCTCCGTCCTTAACCATGAGCGCCTTCGAGCACAGACAAAATTTGAAAGGCATGGGATAAGCTTCCAGCACGCGCATGATTACAGGAGCTATGCTCGGTAGATAGAGTCGCAAATCGTCAATGTTGTCGTCGTGCGGGGAACAGAGAAGCGTGTACCTAGTAGCCGTTCCGTCAAATGCCTCATCTGTGACAAAAAAAGGAAGGAATCGTCTCTCCGTGACGGAGGGATGATTCTCTACGACGTGTTCTCGTAATTCTACGATTCTGCGACCCTCCACGGGGACATCTTCCCATCGAAATTCTGGGCTTGCATCTGGTGTTTCAACTCCCACCCACCCAGACAGAGGAATGAAATCTGCATACGACTGATCCCCTTCCCACATGAGTAGTTCGTCTGCATTGTCGTGCCCATCTAGGGGCTCGTCGTCGTCGTCGTCGTTTTCATCATCTGTTTGATTCATTACAAAAGACGGACTGATAAGTGTTTCGTCATCATCATCATCATCATTATCATCTGAAATGACTATCGGGCTGTTACCGAGATTCTCTATTCTATCCTCGTGTTCTCTTTCTACGGCCACGAGCATGGCGTCGATGGGGTCGTACTGGCATACGAGGCAGCGTGGCACTGCGACCAAGCACAATCAATACGAGATTCCCCCTCTAAAAAAAAAAAATACTCACTCTTTCTTCTTGATAAGAAACACTTGAGGTAGTAGTTGTTTCTGTTGATGTTGTGGTTGTTAGGGAAAGGATGGACACAGTTAACGGTTACCCTGTAGAACTTGTGCGTGATGAAAGATTGTGTCAGCGACTATCATCCCCTAAAAGTACAAAATTTAGAACAAACAGAGCAATCATCAAACACATTCGGCTTACATGTTTGTTTTCCACGAAACGGTCCACGTCGTTGAGGGATGGCCCTTGCGGGCTTGCAATAATTCCTACGAAGACTGTCTTTTTATAGTTGACACCGCTCTCCTCTTTCTCTCCCCCTCTCAGTCTTACCGGAGTGAAATCGACACTTGCGTTCCAAGCTCCACCTTTTTTTCTGTCGTAACCGTCGTTTCGATGCTCCTTGATTTTTGTTGTTGTCACCGTAACCATTGTTTCGAAGCTCGTTGCTTGTACATGATGGCAATTGATGTTCTCAGGCTGGAACACAGAAGATGAGGGTTCGTCTCCAGCCTCCTGTTTTCATCACGTTGCTTGTGTTTGTTGTAACCGTTGTTTCGAAGCACGTTACCACGTGCAAAAAAAAAAGAAAAAAAGGAGGGTATAGGATGAAATCAAAAGCACCGTTAGGAAGACAACTTTTCTTTAACGAGTATCCTAACCTAGCGTCCTCGCCCTACGTCCTCCGCATCATCCTCCGGGTCGTGCACCATCAACCTGCTAATATAGAATCACGAGAGTGATTATCTTGTCAAAAATAAAATAATAAAGAGCTTACTGGATTACGAATTGGGGTCCGCTTCGCCTGTGCGCGCAGGTATTCCACTGGAAGATCAGTGAGTGCATAATCTCCTCGATCATTCCAGTGGATAGGGGGATGCCCTCATCGACATCGAGGTCGGTGAGGTCATCCACCAGGCTTCTGGGCACTGACAAAAGGTTCTGGTATAAAGGGTGGCGATGTAGACCCCTGCCCTCCCATTCCGCCCTGTAATAGGCGAGGAGGATGGTGTTGACGGCCTCCTCAACGACGTCGTCCAGGGGGAAAACGAGAAACTCTAAAAAGTCCTCGAAGACCAGCCTGGGGACGTCGTTGTAATCCATGAGTTGAAGAAACAGCGACACGATACCCAGGATGGTGTACATTATGCAAATATTAAATAAATAAATAAATAAATAAATAAATAACACTTTCTCCTTCTAGGTTTCGGGGGAGTCTAAAAATAGCCCTCCGTCCAGTCCCCGATGCATAGCAATCTGCGTCTACTCAGTCACGTAGTACCCCATGAACACTGCCACCATTGCGTCCTGAATTTCAACGTCCTCACTGAACGTGAAGCACTGAAAGAAGGCCTCCACGTCCATGCGGGGGACGTCGCACCCCGTCGCCGGTATCAGTTGGAAGAACACTTCTACCACTGCGATTACTGTAAACCCTACAGAAATGCATGAAATAAAATAAATAAATAAACAAGACGCTATACAATGTCGAACAGACTTACCGAAGAAGGGACGGATGTGGACCAGGAGGTCGAAGATGGATTGGAAACGACGGGCCATATCGCTTGGTTGGTTGATGATAGGCAGGGAATAGAGGATGAGGTGGCAAGAGGAACGGCCCATCTTATAACCGTGCTTTCTCACGCTCGCATGCATCCGGCGTAATAGTATCGCTTACGGGAAACCGCCATTTTCTCGTTGAATATGACGCGCGCGCGCGAATTCAAATGTTAATACGACAGTTGTTATCGTTGCTTCCAAATGATGGTTCTGACCGCTGTTTCGAAACATGTCCCAACACGTTCAAGGACGGTAGAGAGAGAGAGGGAATAAACGTTAGTATAAATTTTGAAGCAGTAGCGACAGTTTGAGCAATCGTATAGAAAACCATGCTCAGCTTGGAAGATCCTCGTAAGTGATACCCGTCCTGAGAAAAAAGTTTGTTTGAAGTGTTTCGTTTTCAGTTTTCAACAACTTTGCGGCTCGTGAAGTCGGTTTCTTCCCACCTCACGTGTTTCGGGAGATTGGCAGCGCACGCTTCTTCTCCACCAACTGCGGTGGTTTGTGGTCCAAAGGTACGTTATATTTTTTTCTGTGTTATTTGTTTGATATTCAAGCACTTTTTCAGAGCAAAAGCATTGGACGGACCGATTGATTCGACCGTTTCTCGGCTGTCGGACGGTACCGTTCGACGTGCATTGTAAAGGAATTCGTCTCGTAAAGCAACAAGAACAAGAGGAAGAAGATGGAGGAGATGGATCATCAGTGTCACTCTGTGACTGAAGAAGACTGTGCGTGTATCTGTGTGTTCTTTTTTTTTAAATACGTGCTTCTTACACTCCTTTCGTGCAGATTACGAATGGCTACTGACGGGAGATCTGCCCTTGGTCCTAACCTTCAAGCCTCCTCCGAAGACGTTCTTTTTGCGGATTGGTGATCAGCTGAGAACCTGTCGTTGCGGTGGACTTTGGTCGAGAAACCCCAGCCATTGGTTAGACTCGACTCGAGCCTTCGCCCGTATTTGGGCTGTCTTCCCAGCTACGAAACCAAAGCTGGAGGCTAACTCTCTCTCTCTCTCTCTCATGTAACCTCTCACGATAAATAAAAAAACGGTTGTCTACTCTCATTCATGTCTCAGTCATGACGCCTGATCAGCGGTTTGCAACCTTTGTGCAAATGCGAATGTATCGGGACTTGCTACGATTACGCGATTATATTCACGGTGATGGCTGCGAGGGTGACTTTCGCTCGATTCTCAAGACGATACCCCTACGTCTGTTCAGCACCAGTGGGAGGATTACAAAGAAAATGAAGCGATTCGTAGATTACGAGCTCGAGCTGTTGGAAAAGTATAAACGAGGACTGGCAATTGACCCGTGTCTCATCAACGCGGGTTTCAACCGACCTATCGTCCGTCGCTACTGGCTTCTCCACACATCCCTCGACCTCACGGTGACCGGCGACGACGAGCGTCGGGTCAGCACGTTGGAAGATCGTCTTGCAAGCATCTTGTGTATGTCGTGAAAAAATAAATAAATAAATAAATAGACTATTTTACGAAACGAGTTCGCTCACGAGGAGACGTTTTATTGTTTCATCATTCTCTTCGAGGTTACAGGAAAATATGGATACACAATTTTTCAAGCTGTAGCGTTTCGACATGCGCGTGGCTATGTAGATGCAAAAAAGCCCGCAGTAAGGCGAAAAGGGTGATTGAATACACTGGTCGTTATACTCGTCCACTAGTAAAGTCCTTCCGAATCGAAGTCCTTCCCCCCATCGAAGGTTTGCTTCGATGGGGGAAAGTCCGTAGCTGTCGAAAAACACTGCAGACCCATCATAGTTTTTCATGTAGAGCACCCAGTGCTGCCCGCGACTTCTTCGCTCTTCGGTATTGATGATTAAATAGCCGGGCTTGCGTAAAACGAAGGCTTCGTCGGAAGCGCAAATGCCTCTCAGCATGGAGGAAGCGAGGGGGTTCAGGGACACGAGTACCAAGATTTCGCTCTCGTACATTTGTTCTATGGGAAGGTGACCGTGCAGTCCTTGTCGACGCACATGAGCTTGGGACACTCGGAAATCAAGAGGACGGTGACCGCGTGTGGAAGGGCTTTAGCGAAACGTAATTGCAGGCGAACGTTTTCTTTTCGCCACTCGTTCAAATGCGAAGGAGAAGAACACTTGTCCACGTCCAAGTTGAAGTAGAGAAGGAACCCGTTCGTTTTAAATCGGTCGTAGCCAGTTCCTGCAAGAAGTTAAAGTAGGGAATTTTGACGAGGTCGGTCTTAAAGTCGTACTCGGCTCGCACTTGCTGACCGTCCACGGAGAGCATCGAATGAGACAGGTCGTAATGGCGGAATTTGTAGGGGTTCGACTGGATGTCTACGAGAAAGTCGGACGTGGCGAGCAGGACGACGCATAATTTGGAAGGCACCCTTTTGGAATAAACGTTTTCAAAGTGAGCGTCCAAGCTCCCGGCACTCAAACTCCACACTTTGGTTTCCAATCCGCGTAAGACGTAGATAGCAGGTGTGCTCTGAAGGCGCCGCTCGTATTGCAAAAAGAGGGAAGGTGCCAGCGTCACCTTTTTCAAGTGTAACATCATCTCTTTGATGTCCACCTCGTAATTGTACGTCTTCTTGTCGTTGGGCGCCGATATGAGTTTAAATTCGTCGTTGTTTAACAGGAAAATGATGCGAATTTCGACAGCAGGTAGCATCAGTCGTGGCTGTTGGAACAGGTCCGTATTGATCTGACCGACCAGGTTAAAGTATTTTCCACCCTTCGTCGCTTCGTAATGTTGTTACGGACCGCGAGACGAGACGTCGTAATCGTTCTTTAAATGTTCGTCGTCCTCGACATAGAGTCCAGCCGCGTGCACTGTTTCTTGAGCCATAGGCGTGGAATGTAGCACGACGTCCAAAATACTCCTGTAGGCGTACAACTTGTTGGAACTGGCGAGCTTGTTGTTCGCATAAACGGTGACCGTCTTAAACATGCCACTCAACAGATGGTTTATTGGGAAAACGACATCTTTCTTGTCCATTTCTTCCCCGTCGTTGCGAACAATGCGCGCGGTCAAAGACACAAAGCTACCGTAGAGATCCAAGTGTGCCCTTTGTAAATTTTGAATACAAAACTCGATCACGGAATTATTTACTCCATTGACCGGATAAAAAAGTTGGTACGAAGTATCTTCCACTCCGTATTGAACAGAAAGGGGATCGAATATCATCACGTCACTCGTAAGACAATGCGGTGACCGTTGCGTCTGTATTTTTCCTTTCGTTGACGTCATCACGGGAGCGAAGTGGATATGTGACCCTCTCGCTCAAAAAGAACCAAAGATGTCTGCAGGTGCTTCGACAGGTGTGGCATTTTTTTTTTCGCGGCGTAGCTTCCCATTGTTTTTCCCCGAGCCCTGCATGGAATCCAACACGTCTCTCCCCGTCGCAATGGCCGTTTTTTTTACTGCTCGTGATATTCCTTCGCCGTTGGCCAAATTCCGCGCCAAGCGCTTCAACGTTTTCTTGACGATAGGTTTTATTTGTTGCCAGATGGGTACAATAAATTTGGATATGTTGCTCAACACACCACCACCGCGTTGGAAAAGGGGACCCGTATACACGGGGATTATTTTTGAAGAATTACGGTACATATTTGAAATGCAACGTTAGATTGGTTCTACCTTTAGATCGCAACGGTAAACGTCTTCCCGTTTCTTCTGCGAGAAGGATCGTCACCGAGGGAATTTCGAATTGAGACAGGTTAAAATACTGGATATTATCTAACGTGTAGGTAACGACGTGCTTGTCTTTCTCGTAATAAAAGGGTAGTATTTTTAATATCGTTTTTTTTTCCGCTCCCCACGTAGGTGGGTTCTACGATATCCGTGTAGACGATTATGTTGTGAAATGGGGGTTCCAGGAGTACCTCGACTGAGCTCGTGGCATCCTCCTCCTCCCCTGTGACCACGCGGGTACGCGATTCGAAGCCCAAAAGCACGGCCAGGTACTCGGAAAGTCTCAATGTGGTAGTTCCCTCGGAAAGCCGAATTTTACATTTCTGTTCGGCTCGATCGAAGCTGAAGTGCACGAGTTCACCAACGCGTTGGCTAATCGCATCCAGAAGTGCTTGGGGCGTAGCATAATAGCCGGGAGGTAGATGTACTTGCAATGATCGAGGAATTTTCGTCTTGATCACGAAAGAAAATTGACGCGTTACAGGGAGCGAGGTGCACAGAGTCCCTTCTTGCCCCTCGACGGGTGTGAACTGTAGCAGCTTTAAAACAGGTTCTGGAATGTTGAACTTTTTCGGTGTTTTCAGAGAGTAGACGTTAGCCGTGAATTCTAGCGTTGCTTCCATCTTGTGTGATTGGAAATACTTGTTGAGTGTGTTACAAAGGGACGTGGTTTGCGAATTCAAAGTGACGTCGCCGAAAGCAACGGGTGCAGCGTGCTCCAATAAGACTGAGGTGGCTTCGCGCTCGCTCATTTTGAGAGGCTTCACCGCACGACCTGATTCGCGTGATGACAGTAACGAGTCGAGCGCCTGTGCGAGCCGAGGGTCCAATTCCACGGCTTTCACGCCTTCGGGTAATACAAAGTCGTATCGCGATTTATTGTACACCAAAGAAACGTTAAATTTCGAAAGGGCTTTTTCCAAATCCCTCTCGAGATCCGAGGTGACGCGAAAAGTTCTCCCGGCTTCGACTGTGTCCTCGAAAGAAACCTCGATTTTTGCATCTTGCTTTTCGTATCCGATATTTCAAAACTCGTTGCTTATGCTGAGATCCATCAGGCCGACTTTATAGTGATCCGAGAGTTGAAGGGGAGTATCGAAAGCTACCGTGAAGGCATTGAGTTTATTCGAAGGAAACTTATCCATGCTGGCGTTCGAGAGGAGGTGGACGTAGATGTCTGACGCCATTTCCCAATCTTGACCACGTCGCTGCTCGGAACCCAACTGTCGTGTTCTTTGTCGTAACCGAACCAGCGAACCAAAGAGAAGCTCCGACCGTTCACTTTCTTCTTTCTCAGCACTTTCGTTACAGGCCAAGGTTGGTTGGCGTCGCGGGTTACGACGAGTACCTCCTCCGGGTAGAAAGATCCGTCTACTTCCTTACCCCGGTAATCTTCAAGGTGCACGACGGGAGGGGAGGTGTCTCTCAGGCGGGAGACAGTGAAAATCTGAGGCGACCAACTCCCTTCCGAGCTCTTTTGAAAACCTTTTCTGTGCAGTAGGACCCTCACTTTATCTCCCACATTGAGCTTCTTTTTCACGGAGGGTACAACAGGCTTCCCATTTACCTTATTGAACAGCTCCAATTCGTTTTCGGGTGTGACTTCGGACGGGCTGATGCCCAACGTCCTGTGTTTGGTGTTGTTGTAGTCGCGCACGATCTTGGGAAGCGCAGAAACGAAGTGGTATTTTCCGGTTACTCTAAAATAACGGAATATTCTGTCGCGTAAAGTGCGTATCATCCGTTCAGCCTGCGATGCTTTGATTACTAGAGAGAAGGTGGAATACATGTTGACCTTCTTTCGTGACAGATACTCCTTGACGGTCTTGTTGTAGAATTCCCCTCCTCTGTCGCAAAAGATGTGTGTAGGCACGTTACCACCCCGAAAAAGTCGCATCATGGCCTTTTTCATTTCGGCGGGACGTTTCGTCTTTAGCGGGAGGGTGCGCAG